>NC_083337.1:115880719-116531172 GCF_019175385.1 Lycium barbarum
GTGCTACCCAAATTTTTGTAGACAAGTATGGTTTAAGATTGAGTCACTAAAGCTTATGATTTACATTTGGTAATTGTGACCATTTGTAGATTCTGGAGTAAACGGGATTTGAGCTTAAGCGAGCGTAAGATGCACATAAGGTATGTAAAGCCCTACCTTTCCTTCTTTTGGCATGTCCTAGACATACTAGGTTGAGATTTGAGCCTCGGGGACAATTCTGTTCACGGAAATCCGAGTTTGATTTTGGGTACTATTCATTCAATGTAATTGAACTATAATCCTTATGTTTCGTTGGAAAACTGTTCAAACATCAATAACTTGCACAAACGTGATAGGATCGCTCTGAAACTTTCATGGATGACTCCATAGAGTCTAATGTTCGTAATTTATGTCCGCCACCTCGATTTGACCCGAGGTGGGCCCACTGGTTCCGAGACTTCCCTTGTTTGTCCTATTTGATTTATTCCTATGAGATATCAAAAGGGGTTTTTGTCTATGACTTTAGCTATCAAGGAATGATGTTTTAATCACTCCATTATATTTTGATATACGCTTTGAACTACAAATACGACTTCAGGGGTACTTTTGTGAGACAAACCTCGTATTGTTCAGTGGTTCGATTTAATCTACATAATTTGTCATCGTATTATTACATCGAGTCCCCATAAATGTTTTGTATGTATATTGCATTAGTTTCTCACTACTCTGCTCGTGCACATTATTATGATATCGTTCGCCGGATCTCAGGCCGGTTTTGTGATCGTGCGTATTATGACATATTCGGCAGTATGATGTGTTATGGTTCCCGAGACCTCGCCATAGGGCCGGGTACCGTTTATGGAGTCATGCTGTGATATGGCTTATGATATGTTTTGATGATATGATATGTTGTGATGATGTGTTATGTTCGGGTTTGTACGAAGATTTGAAACCTTCTGGAGTATGCTGTGTTGTGGCACCAGCGTCGGAGTGGTGACCACGTTCCTGAGCCTTATGCATGATTTTTATTTGCATTATATATATATATGCTTTCAGCACAGACTTTGATGTACTGGTCCGGTATTTACTTCCTGTACCCGTTTATGTCAGTTATGGTTTGGATTTCTGTACTCTATGCTTTACATACTCAGTACATCTTTCGTACTGACCCCCTTTCTTCGGGGGCTGCGTTTCATGCCCGTAGGTACAGAGACTCGTGATCCGCCAGAGTAGGCCACACCTTCTGCCAGTACAGAGTGCTCCTTTTGATCCGGAGCCCATATTTTGGTATATATCTTTGTCATGTACATGTTTCTGTATATTTGACTATTTGGGGTATGGTGGGGCCCTGTCCCGTCATATGTTTCCGTTTTGGTGTGAAGAGGCCTGTAGTCATATATGTGGGTAATGGGTCGTGTGTGTGTTCGTTCTGTTTATGATTTGCGTCTTAATGCGGTCCTGTCTGTTATAGCGGCCATGGTGGCCCACATGTTTGTATATGTGCACATATTCGGCGATGTGTATTCCGCCGCCCCTTCTGACTTTGATATGATATTTTTTTTGCACGTGCGACCGCTTAAGATAATATTTTCTTCCAATCTATTTAAAATGATCAATATGAAATCTGAGTTAAATTAGAATATGACGAGTTAGCATGTAAGTCTGTTTGGGGTGTCCAAATTGGGCACCAGTCGCTGCCCACGGAGCTGGGTCGTGACATTTCTTTTGGGGTTACCTTTATCTTTCTCTTGCTGAATCAGTTATGAAGTTTCCTAAGGTTTGTTGGAAATTTTGTTTGGAATGACCGAGCTCGGGAGAGCACCTACGTATCCCAAGTGGGAAGCAGGTCATAACGTAGTCAAAATACATAATTTGAATTTTTTGGGTTAAAGCGACCGAGCTTGGAAAAACGCTTACGTTTCCCCTTATAAGTATAGGGAATCAGGTCCTTGCGTAGTTCGTACATAATTTTGGATTTGTTTTTCTAAAGGAAATGCAAAATTACACATAAATGGAATGCAACTAAAGAACCCCTAAACTATGAAAACTTTGAATCCTCGCAATCATCTTTCTTATTCACACATAGTATCTTTTGATGGCATCTGAATTTATCGCTTTTGGCCACTCTTGACCATCCATTTCAGCAAGGACTACGGCTCCTTCTGACAACACTTTTCGTACCATATAAGGCCCTTGCCAGTTTGGTGCAAACTTCCCTTTGTATTCTTCTTGATTAGTGAATATTCGATTGAGTACCAATAGCCCAATTTGAAACACCCTAGTTCTCACAGGCCCTATGAAAGCACGCACCATTCTCTGCTGGTATAGTTTACCATGGCAAACAGCGATCATCCTCTTTTCATATATCAAAGTCAGCAGCTCATACCTTTTACGGAACCACTCCGCATCGTCCAACTCAGCTTCTTGTATTATCCGAAGTGAAGGGATTTCTACTTCGGCTGGTATCACTGCTTCGGTGCCATACACCAACAGATATGGAGTGGCTCCAGTTGAGGTCCTAGCTGTAGTTCGGTATCCCAGAAATGCATAAAGAAATTGTTCATGCCAATTCTGTAGTTATCAATCATCTTTCGGAGGATTTTCTTGATGTTTTTGTTGGCGGCTTCTACAGCCCCATTCATTTGAGGCCGATACGCGGTTGAATTTCAGTGGGTAATCCAAACCTGCACACATATGTCTCTAATCAAATGGCTATTCAAGTTATCCCCATTGTCTGTTATGATTATTTCTGGCATGCCAAATCGGCATATAATGTTGTTGCAGACAAAGTCCATGACCACTTTCTTTGTCACTGATGAGTAAGATGCTGCTTCCACCCACTTGGTGAAGTAGTCTATGACAACCAAGATGAAACGATGTTTGTTTTGATGCGGCTGGCTCAACTGGTCCTATGACATCCATGCCCCAAGCGGCGAATGGCCAAGGTGATGTCATAGCATTTAATTCTGTTGGAGGGACTTTTATCAAGTTACCATGAATCTAACTCTTGTGGCACTTTTGGACAAATTTGCTGCAGTCATTTTCCATGGTCATCCAGTAATAACATGTTCTCAAAATTTTCTTCGCTAGCACGAACCCATTCATGTGAGGCCCGCAGGTTCCAGCATGCACTTCTTCAATTAATTTTGTGGCTTCAGAAGAGTCCACACAACTGAGCAATCCCAAATCTGGAGTTCTTTTTTAAAGGACATTCTTGTTAAGGAAAAAGCCATTTGCCAATTTCCTGATAGTCCTCTTCTGATCCAAGGTGATTCCTTCGGGATATTCACCTCTCTCCAAGAATATTTTAATGTCAACTTACCAAGGCTTTCCATCAGTCTCAGCTTCTACAAAAGCATACTGGGTTGGCTGATCTTTAATTTCAATTTTGACCGGATCAATGTCTCTACTTTCGGGATGCTAGATCATAGATGATGTCGTTGCTAATGCATCGATGAACTCATTTTGAGATCTTGGTATATGTTTGAACTTGACTTCTTGGAAACGATCTGCTAATCTCTGCACAAGTCCGACATATGGTATGATCTTTTCATTTTTGGTGGCCCACTCTCCTCGAACTTAGTGGATTAGCAAATCCGAGTCGCTAATTACCTGAAGATCTTTCACATCCATGTTGAGAGCTAAGCGTAGACCTAAGATGCAGGCTTCATATTCAACCATATTATTAGTGCAATTGATATTTAACTTGGCCACCATTGGATAATATTGGCCTGAGTCTGAAACCAAGACAGCTTCGATCCCTGATCATTTAAAATTGACTGCTCCATCAAAGTATACTTTCCATCTTGAATCGTCTTCGCTTTCCTCACCTTCAGTTGTCATTATTTCTTCATCTAGGAAGTAAGTCCATAAAGGTACTAGATTGTCATCTACTGAGCTTCCTGCCAATAGGTCTGCCAATGCCTGCCCTTTGACTGCCTTTTGTGCAACGTAATAGATGTCTAACTCACTCAAGAGAATTTTCATTTGTCCAGCTTCCCTATAGGCATGGGTTGGCGAAAGATGTACCTTAGTGGATCCATTCTTGAAATCAGATGAGTCGTGTAGGCAGCCATATAATGTCTCAACTTCTGAGATACCCAAGTTAAGGCTCAACACGTCTTTTCCACCAAGAAGTATCCGGATTCGCAAGATCTGAACTTTTTACTAGTGTAAAAGATAGCTCTCTCTTTCTTGAGTGTCTCATCGTTTTATGCTAACATGCATCCGAAAGCATTTTCTGACACCGATATGTATAGAAGTAAAGGACTTCCCGGCCTTGGCGGGACCAAAACAGGTGGATTTGACAGGTATCTTTGATTATGTCGAAGGCTTTCAAATAGTCTTCAGTCCATTTGGTTGGAGTATCTTTCTTGAGAAACTTGAGGATTGGTTCTATGATCACTGTGGACTGGGCAATAAAGCGTCCGATGTAATTCAATCTTCCTAAGAAGCTCATGACCTCTTTCTTTCTTCTAGGAGGTGGTAGCTCTTGAATTGCTTTGATCTTGGTGGGGTCCAACTCGATACCCCGACGACTGGCTATGAATCCTAGTAACTTTCCAGCAGGCACTCCAAATGCACATTTTGTAGGATTTAACTTCAAATCATACTTGGGTAGCCTGTCAAAGAATCTTCGTATATGTTCGAGGTTGTCCTCAATTATTCGTGATTTGATGACGACGTCATCCACATAAACCTCAATTTCTTTGTGCATCATATCATGAAAGATGGCAGTCATTGCCCTCATGTAAGTAGTGCCGGCATTCTTGAATCCGAAAGGCATCACCCGGTAATGGTATACTCCCCACGGTGTGGTGAATGTCATCTTTTGAGCATCTTCTTCAACCATCAATATCTAATGATAGCCTGCGTAGCAATCCATAAAAGATTGCACCTCATGCTTAGCGCAGTTATCAATGAGTAGGTGAGTATTTGGGAGCAGGAAATTATCCTTTGGGCTAGCGCGATTGAGATCGTGGTAGTCCACACAAATCCTTATTTTTCCATCTTTCTTTGGTACCGAAACTAAGTTTGCTAACCATGTCGGGTATGGTGTCACCTCAACGACCCCCAACTGAATCTATTTTTCTACTTCTTCTTTAATTCGAATGCTGACATCGGGCTTAGGCTGCTTGATTTTATATTTTACCAGGGTAAACCCTTTGAGGATTGGAAACATATGGCCAACAATATTCGTACTCAGACCTAGCATATCGGTGTATGACCAAGTGAAAACATTTTCATACTCTTTCAGTAGGCTCTGGTACCCTTCTTTCTCAATGTCCGTCAAGTGCACACTTCTAATCTCCCGCACTAACTCCTCACTTCCAAGATTAACTGCTTCAGTTTTCTCTAGGTTTGGCGTGGGTCTATTCTCATATTCTTCTTCGACATCTATCAACCTTTCTGGTTCAGTTCTCTCTTCCTCTTGATCGTCATTTTGTTCATCATCATTTTTACTTGTTTCATGACATGTCATGACATTATTCGTGGCCTTTGTATTATTACTGTAAAGCAAAATAACACAGTTATTAGTCATGTAAAAGCAATTTTAACTATGTATTCATATATAGTTATATTATAATTATACATATACTTATATAGGTGAAGTAAACGATTTTGTTTTATTGCAAACTTTGAGCCGTTTTCATTGAAATTTTAAGAGCAGTACAAACGACGGTCCTGACTCGGAATGGAACATCGATCCATTTCCGTTATTTAAACAACATGAAAAAGTAATAAAATATGAAAAGGCGATAAGCTGGGCCTCAAAGTCGACTTTCGCCGTTTTTTCTGAAAATGAGCATTCTTTCTACTGCAGTGTCAACAATGGGGTAGAAGTCCATCCACATGTTATCTATCCTGGTTCAGCAGGGCAAATTTCTGATGATTCAAAGCATTCTTCAATGATGGCTGCACATTCTCCTTCCCCGAACAACGTCCTCAAACCCTCTTCTTGATCTTTACCGTTGTGGCTCAATGGGCATGTAATGAAGGATTGGTAGAGATGAGGGAATGGTTTTCTCATTTCAACGGGACCTCTTGGCCCATACCCCGCTTCCTCTTCTTCTGCCTGACACAGATCCCACCCCAAACCGGTACCTCTCATCTTTCATACTTATTGGCTCTGTGATTCCTTGTAAGTCCTTTCCCAGACCTTTCCCGAGTTCAAACCTGTTCCTCATCATAGCTGTAGCAACTATCCTGTAGACCAGTGGCATAGGGATATCTTCATTATCTCCCCTACAACCTATCACAGCTAGCTCAACAGTGTGAAAATCAGTGTTCACTTGTGATCTCTCTATGACTGCATAGAGTTATCTGAATAATTGTGAACGCTTCCTTTGCCGTGAATCATGACTTCCTGATCATCCCATATGAACTTGAGAGATTGGTGTAACGAAGATGCTACAACTCCAGCGGCGTGTAGCCAAGGTCGTCCCAATAACAGGTTATAGCTTGTTTTGATGTCCATAATGAAAAACTCCACCACGAACTCTGCGGGGCCTATTTGTATGTGTAAATCTATTTCCCCAATCGGGTCACTGGTTGCACCGTCATAAGCCTTTACGTGTGTCCGACTCTAGCAAAGTTTACCAATATCATATCTAAGTTGTTTCAGAGTCATCACGGGGCATACATTCAGCCCACCTCCCCCATCAATCAGTACTTATGGAATAATTTTTTCACGGAATTTGACTGTTATGTGCAAGGCTTTATAGTGGGACTTTCCATCCCTTAGTAATTCATCATCATAAAATGACAGCCTATGAGCTCGCACTGTCACACCCCAATTCCGCTAGGGTGTGATGGGCACCCGACCCTTACTTAGAGCCGAACGAACCCTCAGACTCTTACTGCACATAAAATCACATCAAACCTTTTAAGTCGAATAAGATAAAATACATAGTAATTTTTTTTCCAGAAAGTTCTTTCTCGTAGCTTCCAAGAAGAACAAATCTATAATCATACAAAATTTAGTACATAACACAGACCGGCATATCGACTGACGGAGCCGCTTACAGACTGACAAAAAATACCCACGACGCTGTCTGCAAAGTCTCTAACGTAGTCCAGAAAGCATAACATACAAACTCTGACTCGACAACACTCCGGGAACAATTGGAGCTTGCCATCTGCACTGGAACATCTTCTATACTGTCTTCAACTCACCTGGGAGTACCTGTGCGGCATGAACGCAGCCCCCGAAGAAGAGGGGGTCAGTACGGAAAATGTACAGAGTATGTAAAGCGGAAATATAACAAACATAATCATAGTCCGAACCAGAAGTACAGAGATATAGCAAACAGAGTCGAACCCGAGTCCGAACCAGAAGTACAGAGATATAGCAGACAGAGTCGAACCCGAATCCGAAACAGAAATACAGAGTGCATGGACAGAACCACAATATGTATCGTAAGTACGGGGTGTAGCCGACAGAGTCGTATTGTGAACTAGAGGTACAGAGTATAGCTGGCAAAATCATCATACGGATCAGGGCACAGAAAGTGGCTGACATAATTGTAATCAGAGTCAGAGGTACAGAAGTGTAACAGACTGAATCATAGTTTGAGTCAGACATACAGAAGTGAAACAGACAAGATCATTATCCGAATTAGATTTCCAGAAGTGTAACAGACAGAGTCATATTCCAAACCAGACATGCAGAAGTGTAACAGACGGAGTCATAGTTCGACTCAGATTTCCGGAAGTGTAACAGACAGAGTCATATTCCAAACCACATATGCAGAAGTGTAACAGACGGAGTCATAGTTCGACTCAGATTTCCGGAAGTGTAACAGACGGAGTCATAATCCAGATCAGACATACAGAAGTGTAACAGACAGAATCATGCATGCAGAGTCATAAGCATATACAGATACAAATATCATATATATCAGATCCCGGCCCTCTGGTGAGGGACGCGGTAACAGATCCCGGCCCTCTTAGTACGGGACGCGGTGGACAGACAGATCAGATCATATGCCATCCTGGCCGCCATCCCCATACAACCACAACATCAAATCATATACAGATGTAAACAGAACCCGGCCCGCACACCGAGGGACGCGGTGAATAATGCAGTGGAATGTGCACGAATAACAGAACCTGGCCCGGGCGCAGTGAAGGAAACATTGAGGCATCCACGAACAGACTAATGAGAAACCATATGCATACAAATCGTTACACAGACTCAATGAACTGGAGTAGGCCAAACGGTAGGTCAAATCAAAGTAATCAGACAATATTCATAATATACATATATGTCATTTGGGATGGCACGACAGATTTCATCAGAATAAGATGTCCAGACGTCAAAATATACTATAAGACTCATAAATATCGTCATAACACTTATCATATGGCAGACAGAACAATAACCAAAAGTTACCTGTGAGTTTCGGACAGAAATGAGTTAATTAGATTCATACAGAAAATATCAGGTTTTGTGGGCCCATCTTGGGCTGAACCGAGGTGACGTACGTAAATTATGGATCATAGGTCTTATGGAGTCATCCATGAGAGTTTTAGGGCATTCCGACTTTATTTGTGAAAGTTACATACATATAGGTCGCTTTGGCGACAATTTATAAAAAAACTAGTTCAATCTTACTGAACGATTTGGAGCCAATTTCAATCTCTAATTTCTCGGAACATGGTCGTATCTAAGGTTCGCGTTCGAGCCTCTTATGTTTAGAACATGCCAAGGAATGAAGGGAGAGACTTTACATACCTTAGTTGCGCTCTACGCTCGTTCAGATTCAATTCCCGTTTCGCCCGAAATCTACAAATGGTCATTGTTACCAATTGTCAATAGTAGACTTATAGCATTCTTTAATTCACTATTTGTCTATAGAAATTTGGGCAGCACCTCCCCTGTACATATGCCCAGCCCAGAATTACAATTCAGCAACCAACACATCAACAACAACACCAAATATATTAACATCATTTCCAACACCAACATATGCCATAAAACAGCCCGCACATTATTTTCCAAATTTCCCCAACCAACCAATTCGCGATATAACTATTTAATAATTTTATTTCCGCAAAGAGGTCAAAATTAACACTAACAACATCAATAACAACATCCTCCACATTCTACAAGTTAGATACATTTGTTTTCATCTAAAATTTTCTTCAAACCCCATTCTACAATTCAACCATACCAACAAACGAATTTATCACGCTATTTTCTTCGTTCTAATCCGTTAAAACTCTAAATAAACTTGTTAATAATGAAAAAGAGCCTTATTCATACCTTAAGTGCACAGACACCACGTCCACCCTCTTATTTTTAGTTGATTTTTAGCTCAAACCGAAGGAAACACGACGTAGAACACTTTTCTCTTCATGGGCTTCGGGATTCGGGGCTCCGATTTTGGTCAAAAACTGGTTTTTTTTCTCTAGGCTCTCCTCTCTCTTTTTGTCTAGAGTTTTCCAGGTCTTCTTGATCTGAAAATGAGGGAGAGAAACTGATTTTTTCTATTAAAAAGCGTGGGTAATGGGCCTGACCCGAACTGGAATCGGGTTGGACCTATTTCACTGCCCAGCTTGACCTTTCTTCCTTAAAACGTTCATATCTGCTTATCCCGATGTCACCTATAGGCCCACGACCTACCGTTGGAAAGCTATTTCAATTATCTACAACTTTTATTTTTCGGAGTTTTCCCAAATTCTAAACATATAATGCCGTTATTGCCCCTCCAAGTCAGGTCATCCGAAAACGTTTTCTTAAAAATATTCGTTTGGAGGGCTTCCACTTTGATTTGGCCCCAGGGCCCTTCACGAGTTGTGTTTAACTTTACATATACGATTCATATAACTTGTCACATGCCCCAAAAAAAACTCTTGACATGTGAGCCCCACCTCAGCTTACAAATAATCCGACGTTCGAAAATACAGGATATAACACGCACAACATACCCCACAATTTCGGCCAAGGTTTTCCTCGTGGCGTCGACAGGTACTTGGTCTTTATCAAGACTTTCATCAAGGCTAAATGATGTTTGGATGAACTGAGTATTAGTGATATTACTGATATCCTAGCAGGAGTTTTATGCAAGTGCTCAACTATTGAATAATCCTTGACCAGTATTTGCCTCCAGAAATTCTCAGCTTTACCCTCAGTTATTGGTTTTTTCGGAGGGTTTTCGCGATGAGGCGCTTCGAGCACAGGTTCTTCTGGGGCATAACACCTTCCTGACCTGGTCATACCCTGAAACACAACAGTTATTTCTTTATCTTTGTTGATCATCATTTGGTGCGGTGGTTTGATCACAAAGGGCTCATTCTCAATTGATCCTGATGTTCTAAGTATGAAAGGCTCGTTGTGAACTCGAGCAACTGTTAAGGAGTACTTGAGCATGAAAGGTTCTTTTTTGGCTGTGGCAGATATCTCAGATCCCTTTGTCAGTGGGTCTACCACTTCTTCTCGCTCTTGTAGTGACAATGAGGCGACAATGCTTTCTAATCCTTTAACATCTGGTCGAATTATAACTGGGCTCTCTTCCCACTCATCACCTCTCTCTATCATGTGAATTTAGTTCCCTCCATGCTTTGGGAGCGGATTTGGATCCACATATAGAGGTGTTGGCTGTAAGATGAGCTAACGATTGTCAATCATGTCCTGTAATTTGTGTCTTAGGTTTATGCGATATTTAGTGGCATGGCCAGCTTGGTTAGAATGATAGATGCAAGTGAGATCTAGCCTGTACCATCGATCTATGGGGTTAGCAAGTTTAGGTGGGACGGCACTTACTCACCCAATATGCCTTAGCTTGGCAAATAGACTTGTCCTCGATTCCGACAAAGGGACAAAGGGGTGAATACTCATATAGGTTTCCTTTGGGGCGCCTCATAGTTTGCCGGCAGAGGCTGGTTCTGGAAAGTCTAGTTTTGTCGAGCTGGGTTATTGTCACGACCCAACCCCGTGGGCCGCGACCAGTGCCCTAGCTGGGCACCTATACGTACCTGATACCCAAATTAGCATATTATCAAAATAATGTAATATAATAATAACATTTGTGGATGCTACAGAATTTAGCAGAACAGCAGACTTGGCACACATAGGCCGATAAGGCCATCATAGAACAAAGTATCCCAAACATATGTACAGAACCCACACAGATGTATCCACAGACCTCTACAGAACATATCGTAATCATAAGACGGGACAGGGCCCCGTCATACCCTTAACAAAGTACATATCCAGATAGCAGTGACAGACTGTACCAAAAGATGGGCTCTGTAGAAGAGAGCGCCCCAAAATAGCAGAAATGGGATCCTAAACGTGTGGATCAGCGAACCTGTCGTCTGTACCTGCGCGGCATGAAAACGCAGCCCCCGAAGAAAGGCGGTCAGTACGAAATATGTACTGAATATGTAAAGCGGAATCACAGAAGTCAAATCATAACGATTACAGAAAATGAGTACAAAATCGAGAGTGTCAAATCCATATTTCCAAAACAGACAGAATGTGTGCAGAAACATATGTCATATCATATCCGGTCCCTGCCACGGGACTCAGCAGACAGAGCGTGGCCACCCTCCCGATGCTGGTGCCACAATATAGAGGAATCAGAAAAAGGGGCGTGGCCCCGTATCATAAAATGTCATGGCCATAATCAACATGGCCATAACAGATCAGATCAGAATAGGCGGACATGGCACATCATACTCCACAGACCCATGTACGCGTATACCTGCCCCCTCACATCGGGGCGCGGCGAACAATGCAGAGAATCACGCTTGACAACATATCCTGGCCCGGGCTCAGTGTGGGAAACATTGGGACATCCACGAATGGAGTAGTGAGAGACTAATGCAATTTAAAAATATCACAAATGTTTTCAAAGACTCAATGAAGCGTATCAAAGCCAAACAAATCCACTGTAGTCGGACGGAATCATAATAAATGTATCTCGGACATCATAATAAATTACAGAAACATAACCTTCCTGAAGTCATTCCGAGTGTCAAAATAATTTATAATATTTAATAGAATATTTAAAACAATATTCGTTAAGCGATTAGTAGGGTAATCAAAACATTTCTTTCAAAAATCGCTTGAAAAGGAAGCTTTAACACGTTAAGGGCGAAACCGGAAATAGTGGGCCCGCCTCGGGACAAATAAGGCGGCGGGCTCAAATCATGCCCTCTAAGCTTATGGTACCACCTAAAAAGGTTATACAGACATTCTATGACTTTCCAAGTAATTTGGAGCAAAGTTGCATAATTTCAAGAAATAGCGTATCAAAGATGGTTCAATTCTACTGAAGGAAAAGCTGAAATTTTCTCTTGCGGATTCTGAGGGCCAAGAGGTCCTTCGAGGCCCGGATCCGACCCTAACACACTAAGGGCATGCCAAGGGAAGAATCGGGGTTGCTTTACATACCTTTCACGCTCCTTAAGCCTTTCCAAACTCACTTCCCGTTTCGTCGAAAAACTGCAATTGGTCAAGCTTACCAATTGTAAGCTATGAATACCAAAGTTCCAACTTAATGCATATTTGGCTACCGAAATTTCGGCAGCACTTCCCCTATACATATAGCACCCCGAGAATTCAACTCGACTATAAATCATCAACAACAACCCAAACGACAACAACAATATCAACAATGAACATTAAAAACACAATTATCCCTCAACTAGTCTTTTTTCTCACAAGTTGACAAAATCTTCAATTCAGCCCACTTTCAACTAATGTCAATAATTTCACATTCAACAAAAATCAAGATCATCACCATATAGTTCTAGAAACATTTCATATCGATTTACTTAAGGTATACACTCGATATACATAATATACAACTTTCCGCCAAAGTCATAACTTATGCAAAACATCAAATCTTTGGCATACAACTTCATAACAAGTTTCCAACTTCCAAATTCATCAATGATCATCATAATTCACAACCAAACAACTTCATTTCCTTAATGTCGGAAAATCATACTAAAACGACATAAGTTTCTACATTCCAATTCAATACAAACTTATATCATTCTAACTTCATTTACATATCAAGCATTACAACAACACTCCAATACACTAAACAACTTAATTCATTTCTATTCCAAATGCAATATACCACACGGCCATATGCTTATTTTTCCATATCAACTAAATTCATCCAACTTTCAATTCCCATATGCATTTCATCACAATCACAACTAGAATATAACATGAATTCTATACATTTTGGCTATACAACATATATATACACACGGCTACACCTCCAATTCCAAACCCACATTACAAACTTCCATTTTTCCATATAATCAACACATTTCTACATACTACAACACAAACAAAACTTCATAACACAATAAAAAGGTAGAAATTCTTACCTTTTCTTCAAGTGTTCTTCACTTGGAGATATGCTCACTTTGGTGATTCTAATGCTCCCCACTCCAATCCAACTATACCAAGTTACAAAGGAACCTTGACTTAGTAAGAAAACCACAAAAGAAAAATTTTTGGAACAATATTTTGGAGGGTCAATTTTCCATGCTCCACCCGAAACCCTCTTGCTCTCTCTTTTATTTTTGCTCTTGTTTGTTCTTGTCCATTCTTATCACAAGTCTTGTATGCATATATAATTGAAGTGCTTGGTCACATGACCAACTAAATTGGGCTTGGATCATGGCCTTAAGTGGCCGGCCATGTCCCTTAATTTGGGCCTAAATTTCAATTCAATTTTTGAGCCCAATGACTTGTGAATCATATTTTGTAATTCCCGAAACTAACTTCCAAAATTACCCTTAACCTTGTCCCACACTTTCATGACCCTATTCTTTCATGCATAACTCCTATGTCCAACAAAATATCAAATTTGACCTTATATCTCAAAAATCCAATATATGACAAGTTTTTCCAAACGTGTGAAAACACGGGATATAACAGTTATCGGGTGTTGGCATTCGATAATTTGGTCATGGAGTTCGGTTGTTTGATACTGGTATTTGATATTTTGGTTGTGGGGATTGGTAGCCGAGCTGTGCGTAGCACACAGTCATTGGGCTATATTGGGGTGAGGTGATTGTGTAGTTGGTTGGTGGAGGTGATTGGTAGTTATCTAGATTTTTGTGGATTATTTATTTTCCTTGGTTATTGGGACTAGTAGTTCTAGAAATACAGGCGATGTCTTCTCTTTTCTTTTTGCAACTCATGGTGCCGTCGCACCTGATCTGTTTAGTACACTAACAATCCTGCTGGATTTAAGGCCGTCTTCGATACCTTCCCCCACAGCAACTATATCCGGGAAGGAACTCCCTTTCATGGTTACCATTTTATCAATGCAATCAGCTTCTTGGTATCGTATGAATGCAGCTACCAGCTCAGCCTCAGTCATAGGAGGTTGTGCACGTGCTGCTTCGTCTCTCCAGCAACTAGCATACTCTCGGTAGGTTTCAGTCAATTTCTGACGAATTTTCTCCAATGAGAAGTGATCAGGCACATTTTCCACATTGAAGCGGAATCTTTCCATGAATGAGCTCGCCATTTCTTCCCATGTTTTCCGTCGACTAATGGCTTGAGAGATAAACTATTCCATAGCCATTCCTGACAAACTTCAACTAAACAACCATATGAGCAAAGCTTCATTTCCGACCAACCGATCGCAGTAAGCCCTCAGGTGGGCTTTTGGGTTGCCCGACCCATTGAAGTGATCAAATTTGAAAATTTTGAATCCTTCAGGCTGATCCAAATCTGGGTGGATGCACAAGTCGGAGTACCTCAACCCTTCTTTCTTCCTGGAGCCATGCTCCAGCTTGGCAATCATGATCACTTACCTCAAATCGAATTTGCATACAACAATAGTTATCATTCCAGTATCCAAATGGCTCCGTATGAAGCTTTATATGGAAGGAAGTGTAGGTCCACAATTGGATGGTTTGAAACAGGAGAAGTACAGTTAATAGGCCCTGAATTGATTCAGCAAGCGGTAGAAAAAGTCAAGGTGATCCGAGATCGATTATTGACAGCCCAAAGTCGCCAAAAATCTTATGTGGACAACCGCCGGCGAGACTTGGAATTTCAAGTTGATGATTTGGTATTTTTGAAAGTGTCACCAATGAAAGAGGCGATGAGATTTGGCAAGAAAGGAAAGTTAAGTCCACGATACATTGGACCCTATAAAATTATCCGCAAGGTGGGTCATGTAGCCTATGAATTGGACTTGCCTTCAGAGCTTGAGTCAGTCCATCCAGTCTTCCATGTCTCAATGCTCCGCAAGTGTATTGGAGATCCCACGAAAATTGTTCCAATAGATGACGTTCGGGTGACATAAAAGCTAGCATATGAAGAAGAGCCCATTGCCATATTAGACAGGCAAGTACGGAGACTTCTAAATAAGGAAGTAGCTTCAGTCAAAGTGTTGTAGCGAAACAACAACTGAGAAGAAATGACGTGGGAAGAAGAGGAGAGTATGAAATCCAAGTACCCGCACTTATTCCAACCCCCAGAAGGGATTCATGATGAAACACCAACATTATGAGGTATGTATGCTTACTTTTCATGATTTTGGTCGTGTGTGGCCATAAATATATTGATATTGTATTGTAGCCCTGTGAGGCAATGTTATTATGGGTTGTTGTGACAGGATGGTAGTGTTATATTATAGGGGAAACTCTGGAGAAATTTTCGTAGAATTCCTGAGTGTTTAACATTTGAGGACAAATGTTCCAAAAGGGGGGAAGAATGGTGCACCTTGGAAATTTCATGACGTCGCATAGTGAATGAACCAATGCGAGCTTAAGGGCAACAGGAAGTTCTGAAGATTATAAGACGGATAATTAGTGGTCTTAGAATGTGTACGTTAAGATCTTGGAGCTATATGAATTGATGGAATAAGGATTGATAAGAATAAGTGGAGTATAAGTGAGGTTTAGGAAAGGTTTCATTAAATTATTACGTTAAGAATTATTTGGCAAGGCCTTGAGGGTGAGTTATAGGGATGTTTAGATCATTAATGAAGTATTAAACAAGTGTTAAGAAGGTTGTATAAGGATTGGAGATCAAACGAAACGACGCGATCAACTTCGGAAAAAACTGTGAGTTCGACGACCACATCCACGGACTGTGAAACTTTCCACGGACCGTATAATGGTATGTAGAATACCCAGAAGAGATGATGGTTCCCTGGTGGTGAACCACGACTAGTTGTACGAGCCGTACAATATTCCACGGACCGTATAAGTGTTCGTGGAAGTCCCGACGAGCTGAATAAGTTCTGATTATATAAATGTGTTCCCACTTCATTAAATTCATTTCCCACATTCCTTCTTCATCTCTCAAGACCTCTAAAAGGTTCCATACATTTCATCCACAAGAATTCAAAGGAAATTGATGATCAACTTCATCAAACCAACAAGAATCAAGAGTATGAAACCCATTAAAGTCATCTAAGCCAAGAAATTTCAAAGGAAGTGAGTTAGGATTTTTGGTGCAAGAAGAGTATTGCTACTCAAGGCTTGTTCCTAAAATATCTAAGGTATGTTTTATGATATTTTCATGATGTTTAAGATATTGAGAAGTTGAAACACTTGGATTGTTGAAGAATATAGAAAATGGGTCATAAATGTGGGAATAGTGCTATTGTTGAGTAGTAGTTTGGAATGAATCGTGAATATGGATATGTTGTGATTGTAAGTAGATTATGAATGACATTTAGAACATGGAATAAGTATTATATGTGATAAAATTCAATAATGAATTATGACCACGATTATGGAAAAATTGAAGTGAAATTGTGAAATGTGGATAATGTAGGTAAATGATGATTGTTATTTATGATATTATGAATGATGTTACGGATGTTTGGGATTTGATATGGAATATGGAGGAAATCATATAAACAAAGGAAATGCTGCCCAAATTTCTTTAGTTTCAGTAAGCACGTTCTTATAATCGCTTAGCTAATGTTAATGCGAATTCTTTTGAAGGTAAAGACGTGAGCATTAAAGGAGAACGAGCAAGCAATAGAGTATTTAAACGACAAAGGTATGTGAGGCTAGTCCTTTCTTTCTAAGGCATGAATCTTATGGCATGAATTTCCTCCTTCTTCATGAATTTCTTATCTTCAAGAAATCTAAGATCCCTTGTTCATGAATAACCATATGAAATAAGAGATACACTATGAGTACGATAACGATGATGATAAGTTTGAGTCTAAAGAATCTAGAATCCATGATATGATGATCCTATAAAGCTAATGATGCTATCTATAACCCATTGAGGTCGTTATTGTATACACTCACCTTATATGCTAATTCCTTCAAGGTGAGGCAGAATGTCAATGAATGCTCCATAATGAAATCGGGGGATCACGACCTTACGTCACCCCGATAAAGTATAGTTGTCCTTGAGTCTTTATGCATGTATTATGATGAGCATACTATGATGAGCATATTATGATGATGATATAACACCGTGCCTATATGGCAGGGCAGTCACCGTTGAGGCGGGTAGCGTATACACCATGTCCAAATGGCATGGGCAGACACCACTAGTGGGCGGCATGAGATGGTACCCCGGACGCAGCATGCCTGGACACAGGCTAATGTTATTGATTATCACACCGTACCTATATAGTCGGGCAGCTTATATATATTTACGCATACATGAGATGATGATGATTATGAAAGTAAGCCAGCATTAATTATTTCTTTTATGATTCACAGTCAGTTACAGATTGCTCCTCATTTGATGCCTGCTCATTTCATTGATTTTTCATTATTATTTATGCCTTACATACTCAGTACAATGTTCGTACTGACGTCCGTTTTCTTTGGACGCTGTGTTCATGCCCACAGGGAGATAGGGAGGCGATCCAGACTTGTAGAAGCTATAAGCTGATTTGAAGATCAATCCATTTTCTGGAGGTGCCATTGATTATTATTTTGGTATATATATGTATATGTATGTTTGGGCACGACGGGGTCCTGTCCCGTCCATATGTCTAGTACTCTAGTGGAGGCTCGTAGATACGCAGTGTCGGTTATATGGTCTAATGAGGTTGCTATTATGTATGTATGTATATATATTATTTTGATGGCCGAAAGGCTTATGTATCTATAAAAGAATTTATGTTCTCAAAGAAAAATGATTTCTTTCATGATTTGAGTATGAATTTTATAAAAGAACGTTTAATGAGTATGATGAGTAGTAGAACGGGTGGTGCTCGGTGGTTAGCCCCGGGTACCCGTCACGGCCCCTAGCCGGGTCGTGACATTTGGGTTTTCTTCAAGTGAAGCATTTCCATCCAAAACCTATTCCTACATAACAAAAGGTGAGTTTTATGATCATTTCATGTTATTTAGAATATTGAATGGTTGAAAGACTTATATTATGGAATAAAGTAGAATATGGAGCTCAATTGTGAAATAATGATATTCTTGGAAAATAGTCTGACATGAATCATAATTCTTGAGATGTTATGAGTATAATCTTGTTATAAATGATATTAAGAATATTTGAGAAGCATTATATGAGGATGAATGTGGTGTTGTATTATGGCCATGGTTATGGATGACCTTGGGAAAGAATTTTGAGAATTGAATAATACCGAACTTGTAGAAGTTATTGAATAAGGTATTATGAATGTTGTTATTGATGTTTGGGAGTTTTTATACCATATGGGGGAAGTTGTAGAAACAAAGGAAATGTCGCCCAATTTTCGTTAGCCTTTCCTTAAGCTTAAGTATGTTATCGATTATCTGATCTTAGCACGAATTCCCTTGAATGTAGAATTACGAACTTGGAATGAAGCGTTTAGTCGGCAAGTTAGAAAGGCGAAAAGGTATGTGAGGCTAGTCCCTTCTTTTTCTAAGGCAGGATTCCCATAATATGACTTTCTTTACCTTTCCATGATGTTCCCATATTCCGGAAACTATGAGTCTATGATTAATAAGAGCTTCTCATGAAATAAAGATAAGAAATATGTTATGAATATGATAATGATGATGAGTCTAAGTTTAGAGATTCTAAAGCCCATGATATGATATTCCTACGAAGCTAATGACCCTTATATGATTCTTTGATGTTATTCATTGTTGCTAAACTCACCTTATAATGCTAGTTCCTTCAAGGTGGGACACAATGATCATGACTACTCCATAATGGAATCGGGGGTTCTTGACCTTACGTCACCCCAATAGAGTTGTATTTAATTTATTTCTAATGCATGCTTTATGATAAGTATATAATGGCGAGAATACACCGTGCCTAGATAGCCGGGCATGACACTGCTAAGGTGGGTTGATTATGAATACACCGTGCCTAGATGGCCAGACATGACATCGCTAAGACGAGCTGCTTGTGATTACACCGTGCCTAGAGGGCCGGATATGACACAGCTAAGGCGGGCTGCTTATGATTATAGCGTGCCTAGGGTGGGGTGTGATAATTACCCGGGCTCGGGTTAACGATGATGGTATATTTTGATATACATACCATGTGGTTTCCATTAAAAGCTAAGAAGGTTATATCTTCGCCTCATGTTTCTTCATTTGTTTGTTATGTTAGTATTATTCATGCCTTACATACTACGTACACTTTTGGTGCTGACGTCTTATTCTTTTTGGACGCTGTGTTCATGCCTACAGGTAGACAGGGAAACTGTGCAGACCCGTAGGAGCCTATAGCGGATTCACAGGAGCACTCCACCACTCCTGAGGTGCTACGGGGTCCTGTCCCGTCCTTATGTCACAGTATTCTATTAGAGGCTCGTAGGTACGGATGCGTGGGTAGTTGACGTCTTATGGATATGTTGGAGTATATTTTGTATATCATTTTTGTAGCCATGAAGGCTTATATATATATATATATATATATATATGTGTGTGTGTGTGTGTGTGTGTGTGTGTGTGTTTGTGCGCGCGCGCGTGCATGTTGCCTTCGAGATTGTCTATGTTCAGGTCAGTTATGATGACTAGCACAATGACTGGTGCTCGGTAGTCAGCTCCGGGTACCCATCATGGCCCCCTAGTTAGGTCATGACAAAAGTGGTATCAGAGTAGTTCCGTCCTAGGGTGTGTCTACGAGCCGTGTCTAGCAGAGTCTCGTTTATGGGTGTCAAGCGCGCCACACTTATAAATAAGAGGCCGCGGGGCATTTAGGAAAAATGACCATTCTTCTTTTATTAGATCGTTCCATAGAGCCATGTTATAAGATTTCTCCTTCCTAATTGTTCTTTATGATTTCAGCGATGCTGGTAAATAGAAAAGCCACAGCCGCCTAGAAGGGCAAGGCTACGATAGAAAGGTAGATGGAAAGGGAGCCACCAACAAATATAGAAGAAGGTGAATCTCGTAACGAGGCTCCATCCAATACCTCTCACACTCTGCCTATTCTAAAAGAACAAGAGAGGGTTTTAGCTCCTGCTCCTATGCCTCCAGTTCCTCCACCGGATGTTTCGGGTCAGCAAATGACCAAAGCTATTCAGTTATTGACACAGCTAGTTGCCGCTCAGGCACAGCAACAGAGTACGGGACTAGGTGATAGGGCGATTAGTACTACAACCCGTGATTTCATGAGTTTAAATTCCCCAGAATTTTTCGGGTCAAAGCCAAATGAAGACCTGCAAGGTTTTATTGATGAGATGTTGAGGATGTTGAGAATCATACATGCCTCCTATACTGAATCTGTGGAGATGGCATCTTATAGACTCCGGGATGTAGCGGTCCTATGGTATAATAATTTGATATCTTCAAGGAAAGAAAATGCACCTCCCCCGGTTTGGAAGGAATTTATAGATGCTTTTCTTCGTCACTATTTGCCACCCGAGGTTCGAAGGGCCCATACTGACAGGTTTCTAAATCTAAAGCAAGGGAATATGAGTGCTCAAGAGCATAGTCTCCATTTCAATTCATTGACCCGGTATGCTCCCACTATGGTAGCTGATATGGGAGATAGAGTACACAGATTTGTGAGTGGCTTAGGGCCACATTTGTTCAAAGATTGCCTGACAACTTCATTGCAAGAAGGGATGGATATTTCCCGTATTCAGGCCCATGCCTAGAACTTAGAAGAGCAGCAACATCCGCAAAGGGGTGAGTGCGACATTGATAGAGGGCAAAGTAAGAGGGCCAGATCAGCTAGTTGTGAGTATAGAGGGGGTCAGCAATAGTACTCCAGGTATTCGGTCCTGTTCGCGACTAGTGCACCTCCTCAGTTCGTGGGTAGGAGATTTGACCGCCCCATTTATTCAAGACAGGGTCAGAGCTCGAGAGCTTCGGGTTCCCAGTTTAGAGGTGATTATAGTTAGAGGAGGCCACCGGTTCCACGATGTAGTTAGTGCAGAAAGTTACATTTGGGCCCGTGTTGCCAAGGTTCATATGCTTGTTATGTTTGTCGATATACTATGCATTTTGTCACACCCTAATCTCCCTAGGGTGTGATGGGCACCCAACCCCATATCCGGAGCCGACTGAACCCACAGACTCTTATTACGTACATAATCTCTTCGGACTCTGAAATCAAATAAAAGTGAAATACATAGTAAGCTTTCAAAATCTTTCTTTCATCGCTTGATTCTGTTAATCAGTGAAAATGACAAACATGATAAATGCTTTTGGAAACTTTCAGAAACAAGTCAAAGCTGTAATCACACGGAATTTGTAACATAACATAAAATGACACATCGGCTGATGGAGACGCTTACAAAAGTGACATTCTATACCCACGACTCTGTCTGCAAAGTCTCCATCTTCGAACAAAACATCATAGCCCATATACTCTGACTCGGCAACACTCCAGGAGCAAATGGAGTTGCCAATCCAGCTGAAGCATCTTCTAGCAATGTCCTTCACTCACCTGGGTGTACCTGCGCGGCATGAAACGCAGCCCCCCAAAGAAAAGGGGGTCAGTACGGAATATGTACTGAGTATGTAAAGCATGGAATACAGAAAACAGAATCGTGATCGAAACAAACAGTACAAAAGTAAGTACATTTTCAGAATAACAAAGTACGTATTTTTCAGAATGCAAACCGTGTATACCGATGTCATGTGTCAGAAGAAGTACCGAAAATAAGTAGATCATCCAGAGTGCCAAAAATGCGTACTTTCCAAACACAGATTGTGCGTGCCAACATCGTATGTCATCATATACATATACACATAACTAATTCATATGTAACATAATAGTGCCGAGGAACGTACGGCCCGATCCACATATATATAACATATTAGTGCCGAGGAACGTTCGGCCCGATCCACAAATGTATTTGCTGCGGAACGTGCAGCCCGATCCATATACATATATCATATTACTGTGGCACGTACAGAATATTCAGATAACGTCATGTGTTAGACGGAATACAGAACATATCGTACGCTTCGCTGAGGTCACAAATCCGACAGATTACAGAACGTGCAGAATGCTCAGATGATGTCGTATATTAGACGAAATACAGAACATACAGAAGGCTCAGATGATGTCATATATCGGACGGAATACAGAATGTACAGAGTATCAGAATACTTACTTTTCGGGCACAGATTAGATATATCAGAATCATATAATGTTTACACAGATACCAGATCCCAGCCCTTTACGAAGGGACGCGGTGAACAGAATGATCATATGCCAGAATTATATATCATACATGCGTGTAACGTGTCCCGGCCCTCCTGTGAGGGACTCGGTGGATAGACTCATTAATGTTTGTCAAAATCATGGATCACATATGCATATAACGTGTCCCGGCCCTTCAAAAAGGGACTCGGTAGATAAAATCATGCATAACAAAATTGTACATCACATATGCAAATAGCGTGTCCCAGCCCTTTGTTAAGGGACTCGGTAATATGAAATCATGCATGTCAGAATCCTATACCATGTATAGATAACGTGTCCCGACCCTCTACTGCGGGTCTCGGTGAATAATCATCATATGCCATCCTGGCCGCCATCCCCGTATCATCATATCATAATCATATACAAATAACGTGTCCCGGCCCACAAGTACGAGGAACTCGGTGAACAATGCAGAGGAAGAGCACGATAACAGAACCTGGCCCGGGACTCAGTGAATCAAACCGTATCGTGGAGGTACGCACGAGAACATAACATGCCCTGGCCCGGGACGCAGTGAAAGATACATTGAGTCATGCACGAGCAGAGTCGTGAGAAACCATATGCACATAAATCCAGACTCGATGAATACGTACACTTACCAACATTCGCAGGCTCAGAAACGAGTTTCAGATTCGTCCGAGTTAGTATCAGAAAGTTATGAACATTTGGAAAGCAGGAACCTCTTCGGAATTTTTAAGCGATCCGAGATCGTACCGGAAGAACATTACGGCTCTCAGAGCATACTCATATCAGAATACTTGGATCAGAAGACTCATATCCAGATACTAATAGCCGAATACTTATACCGGAATACCCGTATCAGAATACTTATATCAGACGCTTATACCAGAATGCTCATATCAGAATTATCATATCAGAATGCTTAGATCAGAATACTTATAGCGTAACATTTACATCAACACGCTTATATCAACATATTCAAATCACAACATTCGTATCAGAGTGCTTAGTTTACCTCAGGATAGTCAAATCAGAACACTTGTATCTAAGTTACCAAGGACTTATAACAAACTCAGAACATTAGCCAAGTGTTTCGATTAATTATCGTACGGAAATAAAGCAAATAGAGCAATATATATAGGTCTCGGGGATTGTGGGCCCACCTCGGGTCAAATGAGGTGGCGCACACAATTTACGTATTTTACACATCATAATATCATTCGTGATAGTTTTAAGGTAGTCGAGTCCCATTTGTTCAAGTTCTAGATGTTTAGACAATTTTTCCAACCATAAGCAACCTAATTGATTCAATTCCACTAAAAGAAAAAGGGGCAATTTCGGACGTGGATTCCGAAGAGTAGAGTTGTCCCCGAGGTCCAAATTCAAGCCTAGTATATCTAGGGCATGCCAAGAGAAAGAAAGGGTAAGCCTTACATACCTTTTCCGCTCCTTAAGCTTCTCCAAATTCGAATCCCGTTTCCTTCAAAATCTACAAATGGTCATGTTTACCAATTGTGAGTTATAGCTTCTAAGAGTTTAACTTAAATTCATGTTTGTGTACCGAAATTTCGGCAGCATTTCCCCTATACATATAGCATCCCCGAGATTCAACTCGGCTCAAAACAACAACAACCATACCAACGACAATATATATAACATTAACAATCGACTAGAAACGCATTCTAGCGCAAATAGTCTTATTTTCCAAATAATGCAACAACTCCAAATCCAACTTTGCACTTACAAATCAATATCAATATTTTCATATTCACATACTAATTAGGATCATTCAAACATAAACCAAGGGAATTCCAAGCTATATGTTCAATATTCAATAATTCCAAGAATTTCCATACTCGATCCAAAATTCCTTATATATAGCAAAACCATCTCAACATATTTCGTACATACTAATTCATCACCAACGACCACAATCTACACCCCAAACAACTTCATTATCTTAATATCATAAAATCATATTAATGTGACATAATTCTCTACATTTCATTTTCATGCCAACTTACCCCATATATACTTCATTTACATTGTAATGATCACAACAACACAACTAACATGTTAAACAAAATAATTCACTCCCATTATACTTCCATGCACCACACGGCTATATCCTATATTTCCAAATTCAACCAAATTCATTCAACTTCCATTTCCAATATAAATCCCACCATAACCATAACTAGAATACAACATAAAATTAATTCATCTTTGCCCATACACCAACACATGCACACGGCTATATTCATATATGTACACCTCCATGCAACTCCCATGTTTCCATGAATTTTAACCATTTCTACATTCCACAACATAAACAAAACCATTCATAACATAAAAAGGGGATGAATTCTTACCTTTCTTCTTCAACTCCTTCACTTGACTAGAATGCGGAAACGACGAAACGGATGGCCTATCTTCCGAAACAATTATACCATGTTGTAGAGGGACCTTGAATTAGTAGGAATTCAACAATATTACCATTGGCCATTTTGTAAATTTCTCTTTTTACCCTTGGCCTTTCCCAATATTTTCATACTACCAATATTCATAAATAATATTCCTCACAACCCGTACATAAAAATGATTCTTGGAAATGATCTTGTCCTTAACTTGCCACGACTTCCTCGAATTATCCGAATGTATGAAATACGGGATATAACACGCAGCTTCTTGTTTATATGTGTGGCGCGCAACACACCCATAACCAAGACTCTACTAGACACGGCTCGTAGACACATCCTAGGACTGAACTGCTCTGATACAACTTTTGTCACGACCCGTCTAGAGGGCCGCGACGAGCACCCGGTGCTAGCCTACCCGGGCGCCCCTTAACATACACTTATGCTTACATCTAGGTGAACCATACAATTAAACATATATATCTATTCATTCATCATACTAGTCCCATTGGGCGACAATGCCTATATATCATAATTGGCATCTATGCCACATTAACGTACATGAGCCGACGAGGCTATCAAAATGATATACAAAATATAGGCCGACAAGGCCAGACATATCTAAGCATATACACGTGACTACGAGCCTCTTAGAAGAGTATAACATATCACATGAGCGGGACAGGACCCCGCTATGCCCATAATTATGTACACAAAAGAATAAGTACCCAAAAGCTATGGCTACGAACGAAATGGAGCTCTGCTATGTAATCTCTGAGAAAGACGCTATGGATCAAGCCTGTCTCCCTGTGCACCTGCGGGCATGACACAGCGTCCACAAATAAAAGGACGTCAGTACGAAGAATGTACTGAGTATGTAAAGCATGATCAATATCAATATAGAAGCATAAATAGCAACACAAGAAATAGCATGGAATGGGAGATGGCAATATCATCGTCATATGCACTTACTTGTCTTTCATAGGAACTTTCCGTTGCTAATACGTATTTGTGTACATACATCATTATCCGTATTCCATAATAGTACCCGTACCATATTTGTGCTCGGATTCGTATACATGCCCTTATTCACATTCATATACATAGTCATATCATATTCATATTCACGTCATATACATAATCATATCATATACATAGCATTTACATAGCATACCCGACCACGTAGAATCGGTGTTTCATACATACTTGGCCAACCAAGGCTCAAGGTTACTCATACCTGGCCCTATCGAGGCTTCACGGTTATATCTACCAGGCCCTACCAAGGCATCAGGGTTATCCGTACCATCTGCAGAGGTGTGTGCACGTTTCGTAATTGTGTACATACTTATTTACATATCATACCCGGCCTCATAAGCTCGGGGCTCTATAATAGTCACTCATAGATGCATATACATAATAGCTCATAAGCTTCATTATTATCAATGTCATTATCATCATCTTCATCATTATCATCGTCGATATCATTATGACTATCATTGTCATTCGTCACATCCATCTTTATAGGCGTACTCGTTATACGAGGACATTAGTACAGTTGTAGCGTATCAAGAATCGTGAGCTTGCTAGCTGGGAAGATCAAATCAATTGAAGGATATCATACTCTTATAGAATATTTAGATGTTGGGCCAAAGAACCATGCCTTATGAAAGAAGGGTTAGCCTTACATACCTTTCAGTTGCACTAATCTACACTTGCGCGTCCTCCTCCAATGCTAGCGTTTCTACCTTCATTGAAGTCATATTATCATTAGAATCGATAGCTAGCATATATGACTAAAGCTAGAGAAAATCGGACAACATCTCCTCTATAACGTATCTCAACTCCCAAACGTCAATAATAAATTCACAATGCCATAACAATATCCATTCGTCATTCATATTATCCATATTTCTAGACTTACATTCAATTCATCCATAACCATGGCCATAACACACACGGCGTCCATTTACATACATTGTTCATCTCATGTTCCCAACATCATTTATATCGTATTTACATCACAATACATCAAGACCCATAGCTCAATTCATACTATTTCCCAAAATGACACTTTTCCATATTCATGACTCATTTTTCTATACTCTTCTACAATCCAAGTATTTCAACTCTTAACTAACTTAAACAACATAGAAATATCATGAATCTTACCTTAAATGTTGTAGGAACAAGCTTTAGTTGATAATACTCCACTTTGTGCAAAACCCTAGTTTATCTCCATTTGGATTCCTTGCCCTTGGATGATCTTGATGGTTTTCTTACACTTGATTCCCTTGATTTATGTTGTTGATCACAAAATATCCTTGAATTCCTGTGGAATATATGTAGAGATATGTTCTAGAGAGAAGGGGTGTGATGTAGAAGTGAAATGAAATAAGCCTTGGTCCCCTTATTTAATGACTTAAAAATCTGATTTGAAGTGCACAGTGGTCGTAAACTTGGTTTACGGTCCGTATTCCAGTTTACGTACCGTCCTTCGTGGTCGTATTTAATCATATCAGAACCAGAAACTCAGGCTGAAATATGGTGATTTAGGATCACGGTTTACGGGCCGTAAACCACTTTATGGTCCGTATTTCAGGTCGTATTTAACCATTTGATCATTTGGCAGAAAGTTGAAGTTTTGGAAGCCAAAATACGACATGGCAGTTTACGGATCGTATACCACTTTACGGTCCATATTTCACTTTACGGCCAACTGGCCAGAATGCAAACATGCAACTTTTCACATTTCCAAAACCTATAATTATTCATTATAAAGCATAACCTATCTCTTATTGAAATTTCCTTCGGAATCTTACTTAGGGTCGTCAAATGCTATTTCTTACTCATGAAAACATCGGATACTCTTACTCCTTTCGGGTCCATTCACTTTGACAACAACGGAGGATTTTTCCGAGGTGTAACAAGAAGTAACATACATGATTATGAATATGATTCAATAGTGGAAAGGGGAAAAGACTTACCAAGGAAAGAAATCTTGAGTTTTAGGAGGGACTATTAGACCCTCTATCCAGTAGGTCATAATCACAACAACTAACATTCTTTTACTACTAGCTAAGATCACTCATGTTTAGATTAGAGCAAAAGTTCTCCTGGATAATGACTCTGTGATATAAGAATGCAAGGCTCCGGGAAAACAAATCCGAAACCTTAGCCCTTGAGCATGTTATGGAAAATTGGATTTTCGGGCCTACTAGCAACACAAATATTCAAAATTGTAATAGTTTTGTATGCCTACAAGCATAAGAAGTGGTTCAGAAAAGTCATCTTAGTTATCAGTTTATGTTTGAATATTACTTGAAGATAATTTACAAACTCTGTGAATAGGGAATAGCTATGTGAAGGGACTATGGTTTAGGAGGAATATCCTTAAGTAATCAATTAAATGCATAATAATATGAAAGCTTACAGCTATGTGAACAATATTATTCAACATGTTTGCAGAAACGACGTGTACTAGGAGAGCGTATATTAAGATGATTTACATGACTGCTTAGGAAGCCTCACTTGCTCAAACTTGTTAGAGCATGGGCTGAAGAGAACAACCAAAAGGTAACCATCAGAAAAAATCGGTGCCAGCAGAAGGCTAGTTATGGTCTGAGCTTTGAAATGAAAAGTATATAAATGTTGCGAAGTTATGCAGTTTTATTTGTTTTGATAAGGTAATATAAATTACATTAACCAAGTACCAAGAAGGTACTGGGAAGCAAATATCATAACAAAAACTTAAGCAATTACACTCTCAACATTTCTATAAAATCCATACTCTCCTACACTTTCTACCCTATCACCCCTACACCACAAATAGAGATTTTGAAGGCACCTATCTTTAACAGCTAACTGAATCTTTTGATTTTCAAAACATCTCTTGTTTCTTTCTGACCAAATGATCCAGATGATGCAAAGAGGTATGGTCTTCCAAATTTTCATCAAACTTTTTCCAACTTCCTGATTCCGCAAGCAAACAAAAAGATCTTTCACATTTCTTGGCATCACCAAATTGCACACCACATATGTTAAGAGAGAGATCCCATAGTTGCCTTGTGTAACTACAGTACAAAAATAAGTGATCTGTGAATTCCTGAGAGTTTTGACATAAAAAAAAACATCTACTGCACAAAGGAATTCCTCTTCGCTGCAACTTATCATATGTTCAGCATGCATTCCTAGCTGCAAGCTAGCCGAAGCAAGCTATTTTAAGAAGTGCTTGTGAACGGTAGGTAATTAAACTTAGTATGAAGTGAAGTTGTCATCCTTCAAAAAGAGAAAAAAATGCATTAATTATAGATTAACATCCTATCCATTTTAAGTTAATACAGGGTGTATGTAATCCACCAGTGAAATAAGGTGCACCAACGGGAGTTGTAACTCATTGTAGTAACTTACTACCATAAATGGAGTTTAGAGGAATAAAAATGACAGACTCACTCCTATTAAAATGAGAGTTTGATTAAATGGGAGCCCCTTAAGGTGATACTTCACGAAAGGAATTTCAGTAATTACTAGTGGGAAGAAAGGGAGGAAAGCCATTGACCTCCCATATATATATAAATTATGATAATATTATAATTTTTATTGAACTATTGCAAGCTCTTCATGAACGAGGGTGGAACGTCATTGCCGCAAGACTAGTAAGTGAAATCACTTTTTATTTGTGCAACAATAACCAACTTGGAGAGATGGAAAATATGCAGATTTCTATATAATGAGTAGGACAATAGATTAAGTCAACTTGAAGATTGAGAACTCATGAGTAAACTATTGTTATGATGTTCAATGCGCACCTGAATTATATGTTCTCTACTAATGACAGACTAGTCAAAGACTATTCATGACACCCGTTGAGTACAAAGATAACACTAAAGAAGAGCACAATGTCCTTGTAGAAGAGAAACACATGCATATTAGATTATATAGGACAAAGGTCCTAGTTTGAGAATAATTGTGTGATTTTATTAGGTGAGAATGAACCCCACAAGGGAAATGCAAGGAAAACAGTTTATCTAAGTTAAGAACTTTATGTGTGGTAATGTGATAATATGAAAAGCAGATGTAGTAAGACCTTATGGATTGTTACAAATGTGCAATCCAGTACAGAGTTAAATTAAAGAAGTTACTCAATTAGTCATTGCGATTTATCCTAAATACAGACCTTACTGTTGGATGATGGTTATCACAAACTAGAGTATAACCCCCTATCAGGAAGTACTAGGAGCAACTATCAAGTTTTACATATTGCAGTACAATTATCATTTTTCTACTTATTAACTATACGGTTTTTCAATTAGCAGGTTTACAATTTGGTGGTTACTAGTCTCACAATTTTCAGTACATCAGGATTAAGGTGAATTTACGTAGACTACTTCATCGGTAAACTAGCTTGGTGGTTTTGCTCAGAACAAAGAAATTCCATTATGGAAGTGGGTACACAACTATACGGATCTTGTGGTTGGTATACCACAGACTTGAGAAAGTAAAACTCTAGCTGAATGATATGATAATGAACGACCCACTAAGTTCACAAACTTTTTATCAATTCAAACAATTTATATGGCGTTCAGTATACCGGTTTAATCTTAAAGATATAACCCCACAAGAACCACCAACATCCATCATTTCAAGCAAAGGTGCACAGATCATTACATAGTTTTGACAGAGTTTATAGAAAGGTCTTGTTACCGAAGTTAATTTGAGTATGACATTTCACTCACAAATAGACAGGCAGACCTAACAGAAAATTCATACATTAGAAGATATGTTGAAAGCTTGTGCACTGAATTTAGAAGAAAATTGAGATGATCATTGGCCCTTGATCGATCTTGCATATAAAAGCAGTTATAGAAAGTATTCAGTTAACATAATTTGAAGCCTTTTTTTTTTTGGAAGGCGATATTGATCTCCTATTTGATGACTAGTTTATTTGGCCCAGACCTATTTTTAAGAATCCTTGAGAAAGGTGAAAGTGATTCAAGAAAGACTCGTAACAACTTAGAGCTACCAAAAGTCTTATTTGAATAAAAGACAACGAGATCTCGAGTTCAAGATAGAGTACAAAGTAATTTTGAAAGTGTCATTCACGAAATGGATTATGCGTTTTCGAAAGGAAAATAAAACTCAGTTCGAGATATATTGGGTCTTATGGATCATTTAGAGAATTTGGCTCGTAGCTTATGAACTAGCTTTGCCCGAAAAAACTTTCAGCTATGTATCTAGTATTTCATGTTTCAATAATCAGAAAGTATCATCGTGACCCCAGCCATGTAATTTCCTATTCATGAGGTTGACTTTAATAATATTTTGTACTTTGGGGCGATTCCTGTAGCTATACCTTATAGATAAGTCCAGTCTCCAAATCAAGGATATTAATTCAGTTAAAGTGTTGTACACTTAGGTACACAACCTAATTTAGAGCCCGAGCAAAAGCCATGATGACAAAGAATCCTAATTTGCTTGAGATTTCAGTTTGGACAGGTTGAAATCCATTGATAGCTCAAAATTACAAAGGAGAACATACCCAAAGGTGTATTGGACCTTATACGATACTTGAAAGGATTGGGCTTGTGGTGTCTCAATTGGCTTTACCTCCAGAGTTATCTTCGATGCATCTAGTTTTTGATATGTCCATATTAAAATAATTGTTTTATGACCAGAGTCACGTGAATGATAGTCGAGAAATAGAAGTTCATAACACCTTGTCATATGAGGAGGTTCTTGTAGATGTAATAGACAGGTAAGTTCGGAGGCTTCGAACCAAGAATATTGCTTCGTTAAAGGTATTGTGGAAAATCATTCAAATGAGCAAGATACTTAGTAGTCCGAGAAGGACATGATATCATTCACAATTATTTGAGATATTAGGTTCATAGATCTTTATATGCATTAAAAGACATAGCTTGTGGAGCTTACAGTGACATCTAGTACCTCTGATGAGTATGTTGATGTATCGTAATGTTGTATATTGTAGGATTTGAGTAGTTGAAAGTGTGCGATGTCGTTAGGTTTCTTGGACAGGTTGAATAATAATGGATAGGTTCAGTTACTGGGGAAATTCTGCCAAAATTTTTAGAAACTTGCGGAGCTGGTATAGGAAATAAAAAGAATTTGATCCTTCAAGGAGGAAAGAAAAGTACCCAAGTCCTAAGATCACGCATACACTCAAGAACACCCACAACACAACATTCAAGGATGAATGTTCCTAAGTGGGAGGGAATGTAAAGCCTTGTAATTTCCTACGGTTAAGTTTTTTTGTGATAGTGACTTACTGATGCAATTAAGTTACTCCGAAGGTTGTAAGGACTTATATGATGTAAATGAAGTTTTAGGGATATGTCGACATGTTCATTATATGAATTAGAAGTAATTTTGAAATGGTAAAAGGCCCACAAATTTAAAAATTAAATTAAAAAAATACTACAAAAAAATACATGTCACGACCCAAACCGATGAGTCGTGACGAGTGTCTGACCTCTAGCGACCAAACACCCCTATACTCCTATCTGAATCTTACTGAACATCAAGGACCCATAAATGACTTAAACTGATCTCATAAATAGGCAACATCATGAACTCTGAACAATCTGTAGATATATATACATGCTGAAAGAACAGTGCAAGCCAACTAGGCTACCGCATATATTGTGCACAAAAGAATAGAAACCGACAAGGCTACATCATCTGACTAATACATACAACTGTCTATAGACCTCTACTGGAATGAAATTTGTAGAACTACGAGACAGGGCCCCCGTCATACCCATTTATATACATCTCAAAAGAAAGACATACAAAAATAGACTGCCACTCCAGATCAAATGAAGTGCATTGATCGCTGCTGGATAAAAGTCTTACTAAGCTGGACCACCCGCCTGTCTACCTATACCTGCGGGCATGAACGCAGCGCCCCGAGACACGGGGAGTCAGCAAGGATAATGTATTGAGTATATAAGGCATAAGAAATATATATATATATATATATAAGAATCATGAATAAGATCTGAACTCATAGGCTGAAATGACTATCTGCATGTACTTGTATGAACTATTATCTGCATGTATTTGCATAAATCTGTATAACTGACAATGCCTATCTCTCTTCTCATACCCCATACCCCACATATATCTAATATTCGCGTATATAACGCCTTCTGGTCACAGGTCAATGTACATGGATATATATATATATATATATATATATATATATATATATATGTATTAATGAATGTAATGCATGAATAAACTGTATACATAGAACTGAATACATAAAAATGGACCCATGAACAGAAGGAATTATCATAAACGGGGTACATGAACATCAAATAATGAAGTACTCCTAATGCTTCTATGAGTAGAGTAGTATGGAAGCTCGCTTACTCGCTTGTTGGCTCATATCATAGGATCATGCCAAAGGAAAGAAAAGATGGCCTTAACATACCTCGAACTGTATCCAATCGTCCAACTTCAAATCTTTGAGCTCGTAAGTCTACAATCAATATAACGTAGGCCTTAATTAGACTATTTACCTCGCCTCCCAATCATTTGAATACGAATAGATCTTAACAAATTAAGGGCAATATTTCCGTTATAGGTTCAACAATCCTTCAACTTCCCATTCAATCCAACATCAACCACAACAACAATAACAACATTTATATATATAGAAATATACTCAAATCTATTCCCAATCATCTCTTAAAATAGCCTCAAATTACTATCTTAACCTTCACCAACTTAGCACTTTCACAAATACCCTCTCTTTGCTTAAAACCACTAAAATCCTTAATAAATAACTTAAATACAAGGGTAGAAATCATTTACATACCTTGAGAGGTCAAAGATTCCAAAGATCAACTTCAACTCCAACTCCCTAAGCTTCACAACTTGAAAAAACCCTAGAAACAACCTTCTTCTTGACAAGCACGGGTCCACGGGGCTCCGACCTTACCAAATCTTCACTAATAATGATGGAAAATATTGGGAGAGAAAATATTAGGGTTTCTCTTATTTGGAATGGAGGAAAATAAGAAATAAGGTCGTAAACGACATATTTATACTTGGAAATTAAAAATCACCAGCGGTGGGGTTCGACGACGTCTGGCCTTCGTATCCGGATAAGCCATTTGTATGCCGATTCTGGTAAGTGAGTGTGTACGGGTGTCCAGCTCGGGCACTAGTCACGGCCCAAGGGGTTGGGTCGTGACATCGCCGCTGGACAATGACTGCCCGTCGACGATGACGGGTGTCTGCAGAGTTCTTCGGTTCAGTTCAGATCGTGTCGAATTGATTCAATCAACTTCTAATCCTGTAAATTGCCAACAACACCTGCTGGTACCTTTATACATGGGGCAAGACACTTTCTACCTCCAAACTCGGGCTCGGGTCTCTATTCCAAAGGCATACCCGACTAGGAAACCACAGGTTCTCCTACGACGAAACAAGAGGTGTAACTAGACAAAAGTGGAAAAATGATAATTAAGTGAATATATGAGATAATGGGCTGAGCCCATTACGTTAAACACTTGTAAAAAGGGTCTAGGTGTACCTGAAATACATTTTTTTTGCACGGATTGACCTTCTTTTGGGTGGTCTTTAATTTTTACCGCTCAAATTGATGGTCTTTAATTTTTCCCTTCGCCTAATACTCCGAGGTTCTGGGTTTGTACCCCAACTCAGTAAAAAATAAAAGGAATTTCACAAGGTAGAGGTTTGGATTCGCAAGGTAGAATTTTGTCTTCAAAACTCTGCCTTAAAGTAGAGGTTTGGGAACTCTACCTTAAAGTACAGTTTAAAACTCAGCCTGAAGCGTGGAAAACTCTGCCTTGCCAATTGTTTTTAAAAAATTTCAGTTAGCGGGGGTTCGAACCCGAAACCAAGGGATTTTTAGCGAAGGGCAAAAATTAAAGACCACTAATTTGAGGGGGGAAAATTAAAGACCATCCCCAGCCAAGGGCAATCCTGTAAATTGCCCTTTGAAATATAACATACAGGTTTAAAGTATTGTGGCAGAAGAAGGCCTTGAAAGTAAATAAACATACCTTCTGGCTTCTTAGCAAAACGTACAATGAGGGTAGAAAAAATTAATACAACAACCACCTGCTGCTATTCACTTTAATTGCTATTTGATGTTGTGTAGAGAATAAGATATTGAAATCCTTTTCAATACAATTTATCTTAGAAGAGAAAATTAAATAACGCGTGTTACACCCCATAAGAGTCTATGCTACTCGACTAAAGACAAGAATGAATGAGTTAAGAAAGTTCAAGAATAGTTAATCAAGTTAGTAAGAATATCATTATATATATGGTTGCCTTAAGTATCCCGAGGTGACATGGTAACCTAAAGGATTTGAAATCGTGTTATGATTACGTATACGAGGTACTGTGAGTGCCCTTTTAAATTATTTGAGATTATTACTAATGATATAGAAGATGGACAAAAGATATGAATATACTTTTGCGATTGGAGTTTCGTCGAAGCTTTGTGAGTTCTCTAGTTATGTCGAGGTTATTATGATTCTCCGGACCCTTCGAGACGAGTGTATGGATTGTTATGAATGTATATGAGTATGTATATGTATGTATAGGAGGTTACATGAGGGTTGGAAGAGGAGTAGAAGTTAAACGAATCTAAACAAAATGAATCGGAACAACTTCAGTAAAAATCTCGGACCAGATTTTTAGCCCATATTGTTGGAGGCATATCTCCTAAAATAAAACGAGTTTTGGGGTGATACAAAATCCTACACTGAAATTCAAGAAGTCTAGTTTCTAACTAAACAAACTGCTATTGGGATAAGGAGTTATGGACGATGCAAGTTGGGCTGGCGGGGCAGCAAGTTGAGACCCAACCCAAGCATTAATATTTCGGCCCATGAGGCCCATTAACCTTAGTATATATGGAAATTTCGTTTGAGGGCTATTCATTTTCATCTAGGAACTTCCAAAAATATTAGAGAGAGGGAGAGAGCTTCTAAGCTTAGAAAGCCATTTTGGTCAAAATTCGAGTCCCGAATCCCGAGGCTAATGAACAGAAAAGCGTTGTACGTCGCGTTGCCTTCAATTTAAGCTAAAAATCAGTCAAAAAGAAGAATTTTGACGTGGTTTCTGCATACTTAAGGTAATATTAAGGTCCCCTTTTCATTGTTAATAAGTTTATTTTGAGTTTTAATGAATTAGAACGGAGAAAATAGCGTTATAAACTTGTTTGTTGTTTTGTTGAGATTTATGGATCGGGGGCTATTTTAGTTGGACTAAATGGATGGGATTAGCTGAGTTATGATGTATATTAATGGTTGGTATTGTTGTTGATTTTGTTGATGATTCAATTGAATTGGATTTTCAGGAATGTCCAGTTTATAGAAGAAATGCTGCCCGAATTTCATTAAGTTTCGTTCGTATACAAATTAAATAGTAAGTGGTGAAAATGGTCTAATCGTGATGTTATCGTCATGATTGTAGATATACGGACTCGAGGAGTAGACTTTGGGTGATTAGGTAGATTGTCAGGTATGTAAAGCTATCCCTTATTTCTTTTTGGCATGAATTACATAAAACAAGCGGACGATGAACGTACATAATTCCCATGAATTCTAGTTCACAGTGGTACTTGACATCATAGTTGTCTTTGATTCTCAAACTTTTGGTTCATTCTAATTATTCTATTGAGGCTCTGATGATGATTTAATCTGTATATGGTTGCTTGTGATATTCTATTCGTGCATAACGTTATTACATCATTTCACCGAGTCCCGAGCCGGATACGTATTCGTGCATAGTTTTATTGCATTGTTCACCGAGTCCCTCACTAGAGGGCCGGGTACGGTATATATAATTATTTCACCGAGTCCCTCACTAGAGGGTCGGGTACGGTACATATATGATTATTTCACTGAGTCCCATAATGGGTCGGGTACGGTGTACTATATAGATATGCATAACTCTCATCTCTTAAGGAACAAGTGCATTGGTATCTTTGATTATCATATTTGTCTCCTGTCATATTTTACTCAGTCATGATCTTCTTTATTGTACTTCATGCTTTACTTACTCAGTATATTTTTCGTACTGAACCCCCTTTCTTCAGGGGCTACGTTTCATGCCCGCAGGTACAGACACTCAGTTTGGCGATCCTCCAGCCTGAGACTTCTGCTCAGCTGCTTGGAGAGAGCCATTGTTCAGAGCTTAAGTCATTTTGGGTACAGATCCTTTGATATAGACTTGACTTATGCATATCCAGGGGTACGGCGGCTTATACTCTTAGAGGTCTGTAGACCTATGTGGGTTGTATATGGGCTTCGGTCAGCTATATCGACATAGTCCGATTTGGATATTCCTGTATATAGTGGCAGCCTTGTCGGCTTGCATATTTTGTTATGTTTTGGTTAGTTGTGACTCCTCAGGAGAGAGGCTCATTCCGATATGTGATATTATGAGTCTATAGTTTGCTTTTAAAAATTTCCATATTATCCTTTTCCCAGTCTGATTATATTTAACAGGTTCATATACGAGTTTCCAGCTCGGGCATTGGTCATGGCCTATCGGTTTGGGTCGTGACACCGCGGTTGATGACACATATGGAGGAATATAAATTTGACGCTCTTTAAGCCGATTACGTTTAGAGAGATTTATTGACAATGATAAACCCATAGTAGTGTGGTAAGGATTGATCTCATGATTTAGTTAGTTATAACTCTCTAATCAAGATTCTAGCACCCCAATTCTTGGGATCTCAATGATTTATATTGAATGGATAAAGAATACCCAATTATTAAATTTCAAGATTTGAAATTATTGAGATTGAGCAATTATTATTCGGAAGTGGTGGATGATACGTGAAGTTGCAATTGAGCTTGGTAGTTTCGAGGTAAATTAAGACTTACTTTTCTAATAGAAAATTCTAGTAGAACTTATGTACTTTATGTGTTTGATAGAATGCCCTAGAAATAATTCTTGTCATTAAGTACTCAGCTCACTCAATCCTTATTCAGTTACTTTATATGAAAATATAACAACAATATATGATTATGATTATCACAACTTGGTATTTGCCGATATTCGTGATACTTACGTTCAGTTCAGCATTCAGCATTCAGCATTCAGCATCAGCATTCATTTCATGCATTCATGTGATCATATTCAGTTTGGGAGAAGTGGTCAGCATTTCCTTCCGTGAGTGCCATGAAGACGCCATTAGATACCACACGCTCGCAAATGCCAATTGTTTGTTGGGGAGATAGGCTGACACTCTCCCATGCGTGTCGCTAGATCCTCATATACGTAGGGCCACTATGTGAAAAACTCTTTTTACTCAGAAATGTTATTTCTATTTTAAATTAAGTCAGTTATCAGTTATTAGCCGACAACCTCAAGTATCAGCTTATATTAGTGTTCAGACCATAATTTACATGCTTTCTTCTGAAATATGTTTTCCTTGTTTATTATTGTAACACCTAGTTCATTAAACTTGGCTACATTCATAATTCGGGACTTAGAAACCAAGACGGAGTATGTTGGGATGAAAAATTCCCTCTGAATTGGTGATTGTACAAGTTGCGAGAATTGTACGGGCCATACAATGGTGGGCGCACATCTAGGGGAATTGGCAGAGTGCACTGAGATTTTACAACCCAAGTACGGGTAGCCAAGTATGGGTTGTACTTTGAAGTACGGGGCATACCTTAAGCCCGTACTTCCCCCGTCGAAATTGATTGATCACTGGAAATTTGACCAAATGTGCCACAATGTACGGGTCGTACATTAAGGCCGTACTTCACCTACGTTGGCCAGAACCTATAAATACGAGAGGTTCAGTTCTAATTTCACTTTTCACCAGTTTCTAAGCCCTAGAACGAACAACTCTCATTCTCCATCACCAACAAAATTAAGGTAAGAAATCCCAACCTATTTCAACTAGATTATAACATATTTTAATGTATATTAAGCAAGAATTCATCATTCTTAACCTAGGGTTTTCAAGAAAACCCATTTAAGGGATTCAAGACTAAAGCTTTGGGATTCTTCCACAAAGTTCAGATTTTTATTACCAGTTTGAAGTATTACCAGGTATGTAGAGTTTCTATCTGCATGTAGGAACATCATTGTTCTTCCGCACGCCATGTTCCTCCATGATTATGTGGATGTTTACCAAAACTATGATTTTAGCCATGTTTATGATAACCCTAAAGTTCATGTACCATGATACACCATGTTTGCTTTAATAGTTCGTTATTTTGTTCTTAATATTCCCTTTTGGTTATTGGGAATTTGTCTGTAATCCATGAAAACCCCATACTTTGCATTCCATAGGTTCTTAAATGCAAGATATGAACTTTTATTTTATTTTAACGAACTTCTACATGTTGTCCATATTTCCATACAAGTTATATTATATATTACCTTCATGTTTTAATACAAGAAAGAATCATGTTTACAAGCAAATTATATCATTCATGGGCTTCTTAGCTAACTATATCATGTTCATGTTTTTGGGAGCTACACTAATTACCGAGAAGGCTTCAAGTAGCTTGAAAATACATTAGCCACCGTAGGATAAGGATCGCTCCGCCCAGTAGAACGATTCCTTAATATTGATTGCATCCGTTTATGTCATATTACATCTTATACCCTGGCAAGGTATGAGAGGATTTGCTAGTAGGGCACAAGTACCAGACTCCATGTTGTCGGTTATATTTATGCTCTCCCTACTAAAAATAATCTTACTCATGTCATATCTATATGTATTCATGTTCATGACCAGGTTTCAGTTTCAGTTTCACTTCTTATCATGTTATTTCATGTCCCATGTTATTTCATTCAGTCACTTTACATACCAGTAAATTCAATATCCTGACGTCCCTTTTCTTTTGCCCATGGGCCTGCATTTCACGATGCACGTATGGATTTACAGGACGATGCATCTGCTTAGTAGGATTCTTCACGTATCAACTTATTTGTGAGCCCCATCTCCTTCGGGGTTTAGTAATTCATTTAATTCCTTATGTTAGTGTTACATCCCGTTTTTCATGCGATGGAAAGCGTGCGAGTTAAATGAAATTAGTAACGGAAATGAGGTTATCCCCCAAGCTTATAGGTGGTTATAGTAATGGTACAGATGTGTAGTAAATATTAGAAGCTAAGCAAATCAAAGAGAATAAGCTTCATCAAGGTTTAAAATTTATTTGAATGAAATACGGTCCAAGCTATAATATCCCGTATTTCTGGACTAGGAAATTGAGCCGTCCAACATGAGTGATATTACTGAGGTCGTAGAATTTTGTCATATTCAAGCATGAAAATCAAGGACTCGATGAGTAAAAGGAATGAAGTCCCGAAATTATTTAAGATGAAAAAAATGTGAAGACGATGATGGAAAATAATATTTTATGTGTGGCAAAAGAGTTATGGACTAGTGTTATATTATGTGGCCATGACAATGAGCATATGAAGTGTGTTAGAAGTAATTCATGTATAAGTGGATTGGGAACAAGAAATTAATTACCAATAAAGTAGAAGACAGAATGATTTAGTTAGGAAATTAAGAGGATAAGTGCGGCTATGGCATTTATTTCCATATCCACGTGGGACTATGGCATGTAAGGACCATATGACTAGTTTAAGGTTGTAATTCTGGTGGGGACACGTTGGGGGTGGGGGGGGGGGAGGGGCTGGACCCTACATTCCACCAAGAGAAAAATATTTGAGGTCTTTGCATAGTAGCTTCATAAGATAGAAATGATATTATATATAGAGGGCTGAAACGTTGTAATTAGGCAGCAGGTGTATATATATTTATTGGTTCCTTCTCATCCTACATTGGACGAGTTGTCTTATGAGGGACTTGTAGTAATGTGAGCTCCCAAAACATAATGAGCGGAGTATAATTTTTCTCTAGAACAAAATATGGGTTTTGCGCACCGCTTCGGTTTCGTCGTTCTGTTTTGTCGTGTTGTTGAATATCGAGCTTTCTTCGAAGTGAAATAAGGTGGAAAAAGATCATTTCTTGGAATATAAGGTAAGAATTATTCTCTCTTAAGCATATTTAAATTCATCCCATCATAGCTAGAATTTGAGATGGGAACTACGAATTTAATTACGGGAAATCGGATAAGTTATTGTTGTTGTTATCATGTGGGCTGTTTGGTGGTTGTTATAAATTGTTTTTTGGGCTAGAATATCGTGTGATTGGTTGTAGTTTTAGATTTTGTTATTTTTGTTGCCGTTATACTATGGATATACAAAAATAAAGAAGTGTATACAAGCATTGATATATGAATGTATGTTGGGCTGTTTTGGAAGTGATTTAAGAATGGATTTAATCCTAGTTTGATGTGAAATTGTTGGTATTATTGTTTTGGTATTTTAATTGGTGTTTGGCTAAATTGGAATCTCGAGGATTGTTAAGTTTTCAGGGGAAATGCTGCCTGAATTTTGTTAAATAACGTGCTAGCTTAGGCTTTGGATTTTGAGCGCTATAGTTAATACTTGATATCAATAATGTTGTTGTAGATTGGGAAGCCCGAGATTTGATTTGTGGTTATCTTGGAGCGGACAAGGTATGTTAAGGCTATTCCCTTTTTTCTTTTTTGACATGGTCTATATGAAACAAACAGACGACGAACATATAAACTCCAAAGAAGCTCCTATTCTTAGAGATACTAGAATGGCTAATATTCTTGATTTCCAGAAGCTATTTCATTATGTCCTGATACGTGTCTATGATTCCCGAAGTCCCATTTTGATATAATCCATGATGACATTCGAGGGTGCTTCTAGGCTATACAAAGAGTTCAGAAATAATTTTACGAGTCTCACTTGCATTATGACTCCAATGAATTCTAGTTCTCAGTGGTATTTAACATGATAGGTGTCTTTGATTCTCAAGTGTTGGTTCATTCTAATCATTCTATTGAGTCTCAGATGATGATATAGTTTGCATATGGTTGCTAATGATATTCTACTCGTGCATGCTGTTAATATATCATTCACCGAGTCCCGGGCCGGGTATGTATTTGTGCACAGTTTCACTGCATTGTTCACCGAGTCCCTCACTAGAGGGTCGGGTACGGTATATATATATATATATATATGATATGATATGATTATGGCACCGAGTCCCATGATGGGCCGGGTATGGTATATGATGATTTTATTCACCGAGTCCCTTACTAAAGGGCCGGGTATGGTATATATTTATATTTTTAGTCATTGACTTCGGGGCTATTCATATTATAGGTGGTTTCTCATACATTCATTATGGCTTATGTCTCATTCTTTATGATTACTGCTGCCTTACATACTCGGTACATTGTTCGTACTGACGTCCCTTTGCCTGGGGGCGCCGTGTTCATGCCACACAGTCCCAGTTTATTTTGCAGGTAAAAGAATTCAGCTAGGATGGTTGGCTATCAGCTGAGATTGGCAAACTCCATTTTCTTCCTGGAGCAGTGTCGAGTCATTATGGTTACATATGTGTGTATGGGTACTTCGGGGCCCTGTCCCGACTCATATGATTCAGGTGTTTACTCTTAGAGACTTTGCAGACAATGTCCTATGGCTAGTATGTTAAGATGTCCTGCGTTGAGTAAAGCGACCATGTAAGCCGATATGTCAGCTTGACTTAATCGATTTTTCATTAATTTAGTATCGTTCGCAAATTTCTGTGGTTTGACGGAAAGTACTTTATTATATTTCCGAATTTTTTTTATATGTCCAGTTTGATTATGTGAATGCCAAAGGGTTCGCTCAGCTCTAAGTAAGAGTTGGGTGCCCATCATGCCCTAGCAGAATTATAGTGAGACAAAGTGGTATCAGAGCAGTTCGTCCTAGGGGTTGTCTGCAAAGTCGTGTATAGTAGAGTCTTGTTTATGATGTGTTGCGCGCCACATTTATAAACAGGAGGCTACAGGGCATTTAGGATGGTTACTCTTCTTTCATATCTAAGATCGTGCGATAGAGTCAAGCAATAGGAAATGAGATTCCTTATACTAACCCTTTATTTCAGCGAAAGAACGGTATTGACAGAAGAAAGTGAGTGATGATATTGGAAGTTACAAAGGTAAGTCACTTCGTTGAGGCTACGTTATCAAAACATATATATTTATATGATAATGGATTAGTTGTCATAGAGGTAAGTCAGTGTCCGTACAACAGAGGAATTGATTGAATGTATCTCTTGACGATAAGTTCGGTTATGTTACATCCGACATTTTTCGCTTATTCGAAAAATTCAAGATAAATTGACTTGTGATGAATAAGGCCACAATTGGACCTTACTTGGTATGAATGTGTAGGTCATGAATTCAATGGTGTGGAATTACGAAAGGTGGCCAAGGGCAAAATTGGAATTTTAGAAACTTGCCTTATGAATTACAAGATGTAACCACCAATTTGGGCTCAACAAAATTAATAAAACAAGGCCCAAAAGGGAAGGCCCAACCATTCATGCTATGTAAAAAAAAGGGGCCCAAGTCCATGATTTTAATTAGGTAATGTTATATATGGTTATACATATCCATAGAAGGTTCAAGAAAGCAAGAAAAATCAAGAAATAGAGAACAAGACCATTTCGGGTTTGAGAGGAGAAAAAGAAAGAAAAGAAAGAAAATTCTTGGAGCCTAATCCTTGAGTTTAAAATTCAATTCTTGTGGGAATACTACTAAGTGCAAAGTCCTCTACAACTTGGTACAATTAGTTTGGCAAGAGGACAAGTTTAGTGCAAAGTGAAGAACTTGAAGAAAGGTAAGGATTTTATGCTTTTGTTATGTTATGGAAGGTATATGTATGTTGTAGTATGTGTGAATGAATGAAAAACATGGAAATTTTGTGTGTTGAAAAGTATGCTTGTTGGCCAAATACATGTACATGTATTACTTGTCTTGGATGATTTGAATTCATGTTGTAATTTAGTTGTAGTGTGGTGGAAATTGTATTAGAAATGAAAGTGGAATGAATTAGTGAAAATTGAAGAATGTAGGAGGTGGCCGTGTGGTATGGTTATGTGTTGATGGAGTATGAATTTGATCTTGTTTGTATGTTAAGTGTGTTATGGTGAAGTGAATGGAAAGATAACAATCCTTGTTGTCTTGGAAAAATGGTTATCAAGTTGTTGTAGGAAAGTATGCAACTTTGTTATGGTTTATGTAAAAATGGAAATGAAAGTATCAAGAGGCAAATTATGATTATTGTTGATGAATTTGGAAGATGGAAATGTATAATTAACTTGTATGTTGAAAGTTAGGAAAAATTGGATAAGTAGTGGCTTAATGGAAAGTTGGTATGTTTTGCATATCTTGTGTATATTGTGTGGAAATGGTATGATATGCCTCCGACGTATGTTGTGATGATTTTGATGGTTGATGAATATGAAAATGATAAGTTTGGTTTGGAAATGTAAGTTTGAAACGAAAGATGTTTCGTTATGTCGAAAGATGGCTAGTGATGCCATAGTGTATGTTTTAATGTCTATTGTTGTTTTGATGTCATTCTGGGTTGTTGTGTTGATGAATTGAGCCGAGCTAAGTCTCGGGGATGTCTTATATACAGAGGAAATGCTGCCGAAATTTCGGTAGGCAAGTATGTGTTAAGTTGGTTTATTGAAAAGTTTGAAACTAACAAATGGTAAACTTGACCATTTCTAGATTTTTGACGAAATTGGGATTGACGCCAAGCGAGCGTAAGACGCTATCGAGGTATGTGAAGCATTCCCCTATGTTCCTAGGCATGTTCTGGATGTGGTAGGCTCGGCCGCGAGCCTTAAGTACGACTCCGTTCCCCGGAATTCGAGACGGAAAACCGCTTCAATTCCTTCAATTCAATTGAAGCTATTTTCTTACAAATTGCCTTTAAAGTGAATTTTTGTACAAAACTTCCTTAAACGGAGTCGGAACACTTCCAAACGACTATGGATGACCTCATAAGGTCTATTAGCAATAATTTACCTATGTAGCCTCGAGTTGGTCCGAGGCGGGCCACAAGGCCCGATATCTTCTGTAAAATTTTAAATACTTCCGTTTTGGTCCGATTTTCTCTAAAAACTTCTGGACTATTATTTTGTGTATGATATGGCTATTTTTGTGTAATTTATACAACATGATTTCTGAACATCTGAGAATCCAATTCTGATAATAATCTGTCGTGCCTTCCCAACTAGGATATAGGCGCGTACTATGCATACTATTGGACCTTACTTGGTACGGACTATGATGTCTGGAAAGCGTTCGTCTGTTACAAGAATATAGCTATGGTTCGACGATTATGTGGGGTACGAGAAAATATATTATGAAGGCATTTGAATCAGTGATGTGAAAAATTACCCCATAATGTTGGTAAAGAAGCCATGTCGGAAAGTCAGCAAAGGACGACTATAAAGAGAACCCTCCCGGAGTAGTATGACGCCCCATAAGGTCAATTTAACATTCGAGGACGAATGTTTTTAAAGGGGGGGAGGATGTTACATCCGACATTTTTCGCTTATTCGAAAAATTCAAGATAAATTGACTTGTGATGAATAAGGCCACAATTGGACCTTACTTGGTATGAATGTGTAGGTCATGAATTCAATGGTGTGGAATTACGAAAGGTGGCCAAGGGAAAAATTGGAATTTTAGAAACTTGCCTTATGAATTACAAGATGTAACCACCAATTTGGGCTCAACAAAATTAATAAAACAAGGCCCAAAAGGGAAGGCCCAACCATTCATGCTATGTAAAAAAAAGGGGCCCAAGTCCATGATTTTAATTAGGTAATGTTATATATGGTTATACATATCCATAGAAGGTTCAAGAAAGCAAGAAAAATCAAGAAATAGAGAACAAGACCATTTCGGGTTTGAGAGGAGAAAAAGAAAGAAAAGAAAGAAAATTCTTGGAGCCTAATCCTTGAGTTTAAAATTCAATTCTTGTGGGAATACTACTAAGTGCAAAGTCCTCTACAACTTGGTACAATTAGTTTGGCAAGAGGACAAGTTTAGTGCAAAGTGAAGAACTTGAAGAAAGGTAAGGATTTTATGCTTTTGTTATGTTATGGAAGGTATATGTATGTTGCAGTATGTGTGAATGAATGAAAAACATGGAAATTTTGTGTGTTGAAAAGTATGCTTGTTGGCCGAATACATGTACATGTATTACATGTCTTGGATGATTTGAATTCATGTTGTAATTTAGTTGTAGTGTGGTGGAAATTGTATTAGAAATGAAAGTGGAATGAATTAGTGAAAATTGAAGAATGTAGGAGGTGGCCGTGTGGTATGGTTATGTGTTGATGGAGTATGAATTTGATCTTGTTTGTATGTTAAGTGTGTTATGGTGAAGTGAATGGAAAGATAACAATCCTTGTTGTCTTGGAAAAATGGTTATCAAGTTGTTGTAGGAAAGTATGCAACTTTGTTATGGTTTATGTAAAAATGGAAATGAAAGTATCAAGAGGCAAATTATGATTATTGTTGATGAATTTGGAAGATGGAAATGTATAATTAACTTGTATGTTGAAAGTTAGGAAAAATTGGATAAGTAGTGGCTTAATGGAAAGTTGGTATGTTTTGCATATCTTGTGTATATTGTGTGGAAATGGTATGATATGCCTCCGACGTATGTTGTGATGATTTTGATGGTTGATGAATATGAAAATGATAAGTTTGGTTTGGAAATGTAAGTTTGAAACGAAAGATGTTTCGTTATGTCGAAAGATGGCTAGTGATGCCATAGTGTATGTTTTAATGTCTATTGTTGTTTTGATGTCATTCTGGGTTGTTGTGTTGATGAATTGAGCCGAGCTAAGTCTCGGGGATGTCTTATATACAGAGGAAATGTTGCCGAAATTTCGGTAGGCAAGTATGTGTTAAGTTGGTTTATTGAAAAGTTTGAAACTAACAAATGGTAAACTTGACCATTTCTAGATTTTTGACGAAATTGGGATTGACGCCAAGCGAGCGTAAGGCGCTATCGAGGTATGTGAAGCATTCCCCTATGTTCCTAGGCATGTTCTGGATGTGGTAGGCTCGGCCGCGAGCCTTAAGTACGACTCCGTTCCCCGGAATTCGAGACGGAAAACCGCTCCAATTCCTTCAATTCAATTGAAGCTATTTTCTTACAAATTGCCTTTAAAGTGAATTTTTGTACAAAACTTCCTTAAACGGAGTCGGAACACTTCCAAACGACTATGGATGACCTCATAAGGTCTATTAGCAATAATTTACCTATGTAGCCTCGAGTTGGTCCGAGGCGGGCCCACAAGGCCCGATATCTTCTGTAAAATTTTAAATACTTCCGTTTTGGTCCGATTTTCTCTAAAAACTTCTGGACTATTATTTTGTGTATGATATGGCTATTTTTGTGTAATTTATACAACATGATTTCTGAACATCTGAGAATCCAATTCTGATAATAATCTGTCGTGCCTTCCCAACTAGGATATAGGCGCGTACTATGCATACTATCCGGATATTCTGATTTTGGCTCGCCGTTTGGCACCCTTCAGTTTGATTGAGTCTGTATGTGGAGTCTGTATGTAAGTAGTTTCTCATTTATCGGTTCGTGTCTGTCTCAATGCATTCTTTCACTGCGACCCGGGCCAGGTTCTATTATCGTGCATATTTCTCTGCATTGTTCACCGCGTCCCTCGGCGTACGGGCCGGGATCTGTATGTCTGTATGATATTATGATCTGTGTATGGGGATGGCGGCCAGGATGGCATATGATCTGATCTGATTCTGTCTGTCCACCGCGTCCCGTACTAAGAGGGTCGGGTTCTGTTACCGCGCCCCCAGACAGGGCCGGGATCTGTATGAATGTATGCGTGTGCTATCTATATTTATATAAGCACATGCCTCTGTATGATTCTGTATGACTCTGTACTACTCTGCATGCATAATTCTGTCCGACATACTTCTGTCTGTCCGTCTGAAAGACGACTACGTCTGTATGTCCGTATGGATTCTGATTCTGTATGTCCGTATGGATTCTGATTCTGCCCATCTGTCCGTATTATGATTCCGTCTGTCTGTCCGAACCATAATTCTGTTTATTTGTATGGGACACGGTTCTATATATCCGTCAGTCTGATTTATGGTTCTGTTCGTTATATTTCTGTGACTCCGGTTCGGACTATGTTTATATCTGTTATGTTCTGCTTTACATACTCGGTACATTGTTCGTACTGACCCCCATTCTTCGGGGGCTGCGCTACATGCCCGCAGGTACAGACGCACCAGGTGATACGCCGCCAGCGTAGGTTTCTGACTCTGTTGTTTGGAGAGCTCCTTCGATCCGGAGCATATACTTTTGGTATATATCTGCTGTTCTTCCGTATGTTCTGTATGTATGGAAATTTTGGGTACGGCGGGGCCCTGTCCCGTCATATGATTCTGTATGTCTGTAGAGGCCTGTAGATAGATGTGTGGGTTACGGGTTTCGTCTGGGTGTTAGCCTTATCGGCTTATCTGTAAATGTCTGCATGTTCAGGTATATATATATATATATGTTTGCGCGCGTGCCGTATCTGTATCGGCTTACTTCTGTAACATCTGTTTTAAAAAAAAAATCTGTATGATACGAAATTCGGTCAGGTAGGTATGTACGGGTACCCAGTTAGGGTACCAGTCGCGGCCCACGGGGTTGGGTCGTGACAAAAGTGGTATCAGAGCGGTTAGTCCTCGGTATGCCTATAGGCCGTGTCTAGTAGAGTCTTGTTTATCGGTGTGTTGTGCACCACATCTATAAACAGGAGGCTACAGGGCATTTAAGATATTACCCTTCGTTGGATTCTTAGATCGTGCGATAGAACTGTATTAGTAGGATGATCCTCTCCTAACGATATGCTATGTCTCAGTGATGCCTCCGAAGAAGGCAACAGCTGCCCAGAAGGGCAAGGCGAGGATTGAGCCAGGAGAGACCAGCCGGGCCCCGAGGGTTACCAGGGCCAGTGTGCAGCCTGCACTTGAGGATGTGCCCCCGTCGTCTGGATCTGTTACACCCCCCTTGCCGGAGGATATCAGAGCAGCAGGAGCTGCTAATCGGGAGACGGCTCCACCGCAAGCTCCTGAGGTTCCAGTGCCCGAGCCTCCAGCTCCACAGGCAGGGGCGGAGGGTAGGGCCATGCGAGATGCGGTTCAGTTATTGACCACATTGATGACGGAGCAGGTTCGCAGGCATGGATTTGGGGGTGGTCGTGCGAACAGGTATGAGAGATCCAGGGCTCGTGAGTTTTTGACATGTAATCCTCCAGAATTCTCCGGGACAAAACCTGAGGAGGACCCCCAGGAGTTCATTAGAAAGATGGAGAGCACACTACGATTGATTAAGGCTTCGCCGACTGAGTCTGTGGAGTTGGCTTCGTATCGATTATATGAGGTGGCGGCAAATTGGTATGAGTCTTGGCAGCTCTCCAGGGGTGACGATGCTCCCCCAGCGGTATGGGCCAAGTTTACTAAGGCCTTTCTTGATCATTTTCTACCACCAGAGCTACAGAGAGCTAGGGTTGATCGGTTCTTGAACCTGAGACAGAATGGTAGAAGTGTTTGCGAGTACAGCCTAGAGTTCGACTCACTGGCTAGGTATGCACCCGCCATAGTAGCCGAGATGGCCAATAGGGTGCACAGGTATGTGATGGGACTAGACCCTTATCTGATTGACGGTTGCTTGGCCATGGCTTCTCAGCCAGGGATGCATGTAGCCCGGGTACAGGCATACTCCCAGGGCATGGAGGACCGACGTAGGGAGCGTCGGCCTGATAGGGGTTACGACAGGGGCCGGCCTAAGAGAGCCAGATCGGCTGGATATTCAGGGGGATTTCAGGGTGAGCCTTCCCAGCGGCAGGGTAATAGGTATTCGTCCCAGCCAGCCTACAGTACACCCCCACAGTTCTCGGGACAGAGCTCCAGAGTCCCAGGCCCACAGGTGAGCAGAGGTCCCGGTCAGTCGAGGCCACCCATACCCCCATGTTCTTACTGCGGGAGACCCCACCCGGGGGAGTGTTATCGCGCTACGGGCGCTTGTTATTTTTGTGGGAGCCCAGACCATCGAGTCAGAGAGTGCCCGCTTAAGGGCAGTTCAGGTTCAGCCCGGCCTGCTGGGTCCGTTGCAGGCTCATCTTCTCCTTCGGCGGCCATGCGCCCCACGTGGCGAAGAGCACCGACACCAGCACCAGCGCCAGCGGGTCGTGGCAGAGGACGTGGTGCAGCTTCTGGTTACAGCGGTCCTTCGAACCGCGTGTTTGCTTTAACCGGCCGGCAGGACCTAGGAGCGTCTTCAAGTGCACACCCAGGTATGTTAGTGATTTTTTTTCTTGAGGGATATGTTTATTGATGGGTCTATACTTTATTGCATTATGTGATTTTCTTCTTCTGGGTATTAGTAAGAGTAAGGTAACTGTTAACTTGATTGACATTGAGGATTCGGAAGGGCGATATGATAATTGTATGGTTTAGCCCGGGGTGGGACCCACTATGAGAATTTTCCAAAAATTTACTAAGATCCCAATCTACCCTAAATTACGTGACGCAGGTCGTGCGGGGTAGTCGGCGAAATTATACTGGCCCTAATGCGTCCAAACGCATGAAAGTTTCGAGGTTAAGCGTGCTAAGGCTAGAGAAATTCTGGGATGGGTGACCCCCTGGGAAGGATACCAAAATTTTCACAAGTGTAAATATAAGATGTAAATGGAAATTTGGGGTAACCTAACGGAAAAGAGAATGTGTGGAATAGCTAGTACCCTTACAGGAGTCGCGCAGACCGAGGTGGACTAAATGGGCGAAAAAGAAAAAGCGCAATACCGCTCGGGAAATTGAGCGAATTTGAATAACGGTCGGAGACGTTCGCAAATAAGATATTAGTAAATGTATATGTATGTGCATGATTTTCGTCTGGTGATCATATGGATCAAGAGTCGAGTCCCGACGACTAATGTTGTGATAGACGAAAGGTTTTACTAAACCGAATACACGAAACGAAGCGGAGGTGAGGACACGAATGTTGTCAAAGAATAGAAAAACCCCGATTACCTTACAACTTAGTCTAGTGCGACGATATCTTAAAAAGAAAATGAGCATGGATAGTAGGAAAGATGAAAGATAAGAGATGCGATTAAGCAAAACTTTCGAAAGAGTCGATAAGCGACACGTAAGACGATTTGTTTGACAATTTGACGAACAAGTTTATGAATGAGTGAACTGGTTTCGACGAGATAATCCGTGGTACAATTGTTAGGGTGAACAATGAAATGTCGACAAAGGGAAATTTTCGGAAGTCACTGGAGCCTTAATAGGAGTGGTCTGATGCTAATCAAAACTCTCTCTGTTATACTTCTGCACTTCTGACTCTGATGAGGTTCTGCCTATTACGCTTCTGTCTGATATACTTCTGTACGATTGACTCTGAATACGAATCCGTCTAATACATCTCTGTATGTCTGACTCTGATCACGAATTTGTCTGGTACGTCTCTGTACGTCTGATTCTGATTTCGAATCTGTCTGGTATCTTTCTGTATGTCTGACTCCGATCTCAGGTTTGTCTGACATACTTCCGTACATCTGACTTCGACTACGAATCTGTCCGATACATTTCTGTATGTCTGATCCTGACTACGAATCCGTCCGCCATGGTTTAGTACGTCTGCCTCCGATTACGAATCAGTCCGATATGCTTCTACGCGTCCGGTTCTAGTTCTGAATCTGTTGGTATGAAGTGTCTGGTATGAAGAGGGATTACGATAACGTGGTAGGGAACTCAGGAGTGTAACAAGAAATGATACGGACTATGATGTCTGGAAAGCGTTCGTCTGTTACAAGAATATAGCTATGGTTCGACGATTATGTGGGGTACGAGAAAATATATTATGAAGGCATTTGAATCAGTGATGTGAAAAATTACCCCATAATGTTGGTAAAGAAGCCATGTCGGAAAGTCAGCAAAGGACGACTATAAAGAGAACCCTCCCGGAGTAGTATGACGCCCCATAAGGTCAATTTAACATTCGAGGACGAATGTTTTTAAAGGGGGGAGGATGTTACATCCGACATTTTTCGCTTATTCGAAAAATTCAAGATAAATTGACTTGTGATGAATAAGGCCACAATTGGACCTTACTTGGTATGAATGTGTAGGTCATGAATTCAATGGTGTGGAATTACGAAAGGTGGCCAAGGGAAAAATTGGAATTTTAGAAACTTGCCTTATGAATTACAAGATGTAACCACCAATTTGGGCTCAACAAAATTAATAAAACAAGGCCCAAAAGGGAAGGCCCAACCATTCATGCTATGTAAAAAAAAGGGGCCCAAGTCCATGATTTTAATTAGGTAATGTTATATATGGTTATACATATCCATAGAAGGTTCAAGAAAGCAAGAAAAATCAAGAAATAGAGAACAAGACCATTTCGGGTTTGAGAGGAGAAAAAGAAAGAAAAGAAAGAAAATTCTTGGAGCCTAATCCTTGAGTTTAAAATTCAATTCTTGTGGGAATACTACTAAGTGCAAAGTCCTCTACAACTTGGTACAATTAGTTTGGCAAGAGGACAAGTTTAGTGCAAAGTGAAGAACTTGAAGAAAGGTAAGGATTTTATGCTTTTGTTATGTTATGGAAGGTATATGTATGTTGCAGTATGTGTGAATGAATGAAAAACATGGAAATTTTGTGTGTTGAAAAGTATGCTTGTTGGCCGAATACATGTACATGTATTACATGTCTTGGATGATTTGAATTCATGTTGTAATTTAGTTGTAGTGTGGTGGAAATTGTATTAGAAATGAAAGTGAAATGAATTAGTGAAAATTGAAGAATGTAGGAGGTGGCCGTGTGGTATGGTTATGTGTTGATGGAGTATGAATTTGATCTTGTTTGTATGTTAAGTGTGTTATGGTGAAGTGAATGGAAAGATAACAATCCTTGTTGTCTTGGAAAAATGGTTATCAAGTTGTTGTAGGAAAGTATGCAACTTTGTTATGGTTTATGTAAAAATGGAAATGAAAGTATCAAGAGGCAAATTATGATTATTGTTGATGAATTTGGAAGATGGAAATGTATAATTAACTTGTATGTTGAAAGTTAGGAAAAATTGGATAAGTAGTGGCTTAATGGAAAGTTGGTATGTTTTGCATATCTTGTGTATATTGTGTGGAAATGGTATGATATGCCTCCAACATATGTTGTGATGATTTTGATGGTTGATGAATATGAAAATGATAAGTTTGGTTTGGAAATGTAAGTTTGAAACGAAAGATGTTTCGTTATGTCGAAAGATGGCTAGTGATGCCATAGTGTATGTTTTAATGTCTATTGTTGTTTTGATGTCATTCTGGGTTGTTGTGTTGATGAATTGAGCCGAGCTAAGTCTCGGGGATGTCTTATATACAGAGGAAATGTTGCCGAAATTTCGGTAGGCAAGTATGTGTTAAGTTGGTTTATTGAAAAGTTTGAAACTAACAAATGGTAAACTTGACCATTTCTAGATTTTTGACGAAATTGGGATTGACGCCAAGCGAGCGTAAGGCGCTATCGAGGTATGTGAAGCATTCCCCTATGTTCCTAGGCATGTTCTGGATGTGGTAGGCTCGGCCGCGAGCCTTAAGTACGACTCCGTTCTCCGGAATTCGAGACGGAAAACCACTCCAATTCCTTCAATTCAATTGAAGCTATTTTCTTACAAATTGCCTTTAAAGTGAATTTTTGTACAAAACTTCCTTAAACGGAGTCGGAACACTTCCAAACGACTATGGATGACCTCATAAGGTCTATTAGCAATAATTTACCTATGTAGCCTCGAGTTGGTCCGAGGCGGGCCCACAAGGCCCGATATCTTCTGTAAAATTTTAAATACTTCCGTTTTGGTCCGATTTTCTCTAAAAACTTCTGGACTATTATTTTGTGTATGATATGGCTATTTTTGTGTAATTTATACAACATGATTTCTGAACATCTGAGAATCCAATTCTGATAATAATCTGTCGTGCCTTCCCAACTAGGATATAGGCGCGTACTATGCATACTATCCGGATATTCTGATTTTGGCTCGCCGTTTGGCACCCTTCAGTTTGATTGAGTCTGTATGTGGAGTCTGTATGTAAGTAGTTTCTCATTTATCGGTTCGTGTCTGTCTCAATGCATTCTTTCACTGCGACCCGGGCCAGGTTCTATTATCGTGCATATTTCTCTGCATTGTTCACCGCGTCCCTCGGCGTACGGGCCGGGATCTGTATGTCTGTATGATATTATGATCTGTGTATGGGGATGGCGGCCAGGATGGCATATGATCTGATCTGATTCTGTCTGTCCACCGCGTCCCGTACTAAGAGGGTCGGGTTCTGTTACCGCGCCCCCAGACAGGGCCGGGATCTGTATGAATGTATGCGTGTGCTATCTATATTTATATAAGCACATGCCTCTGTATGATTCTGTATGACTCTGTACTACTCTGCATGCATAATTCTGTCCGACATACTTCTGTCTGTCCGTCTGAAAGACGACTACGTCTGTATGTCCGTATGGATTCTGATTCTGTATGTCCGTATGGATTCTGATTCTGCCCGTCTGTCCGTATTATGATTCCGTCTGTCTGTCTGAACCATAATTCTGTTTATTTGTATGGGACACGGTTCTATATGTCTGTCTGGATCATGACTCTGTCCGTCAGTCTGATTTATGGTTCTGTTCGTTATATTTCTGTGACTCCGGTTCGGACTATGTTTATATCTGTTATGTTCTGCTTTACATACTCGGTACATTGTTCGTACTGACCCCCGTTCTTCGGGGGCTGCGCTACATGCCCGCAGGTACAGACGCACCAGGTGATACGCCGCCAGCGTAGGTTTCTGACTCTGCTGTTTGGAGAGCTCCTTCGATCCGGAGCATATACTTTTGGTATATATCTGCTGTTCTTCCGTATGTTCTGTATGTATGGAAATTTTGGGTACGGCGGGGCCCTGTCCCGTCATATGATTCTGTATGTCTGTAGAGGCCTGTAGATAGATGTGTGGGTTACGGGTTTCGTCTGTGTGTTAGCCTTATCGGCTTATCTGTAAATGTATGCATGTTCAGGTATATATATATATATATGTTTGCGCGCGTGCCGTATCTGTATCGGCTTACTTCTGTAACATCTGTTTTAAAAAAAAAAATCTGTATGATACGAAATTCGGTCAGGTAGGTATGTACGGGTACCCAGTTAGGGTACCAGTCGCGGCCCACGGGGTTGGGTCGTGACAGGTTATAACTTTGTAAACTAAACATATTGAATGAATCAGTACAAAGGTAAGCAACAGTACGAAAGATGTATGTCGGGTAAGGTAATAATATTGAGGTATGATTGAAATGTAAAGCTGAAGAATGAAAGAGAAAGTAAATAGGAAGGTATAACAGGGCAGATCGCTAAAGGATCAGGTACATCTCGAGGTGTGATATATACGGTAAGTTTCGACATCTTTGTACTTTTACTTAAAATTGGGAGCCCTGTGTGGCTGAGATATGTCATATATATATTAGCCCTGTGAGGCGTTGCTGGTATTTGCTGCGTGTAAGTTTTGGATAGTAAGAAATATAGAGGAAACTCTGCCAAAATTTTCCTAGAATTTAAAGGAGATAAGATATAAGCTTGTAATATGTCCTAACGGGAAAAGATGTTGTGTAAAAAGTAATGGCAGGATGGGGTTAAGTTGGGAGTATCGTTGACAACTACAAAAGATGAGTTAAATGTTGTTGAATTGATAGTAACGGTAATTATAAGATCGACATTGATATGGTAAAGAGAAATACTAGAGTAAATTAGGGAGACTAGTAGTGCTAAAACATGACATAGAAGAGAAAGGGTAACTTCAATAGAGTGTGATATTGAAGTATTGATTGGATGGATAAGCACAAGTAAAATACGATAAGTCTATTAGCAAAATAAAGTAACAGCATGACGGAGACAGAGGTACGAAATACGAAGGGTTATAACGAATGTGAATACATTGGTAAAAGGACTTATGTGGTAAGTGTAAATGGGCTGATCAGAAAGAGTAACAGGTGAAGTATGCTTACTTCACGAGGCTTATTCTATTTTATAAGCAGGCTTGCGATTGAGATCAAGAAGTGGCACTCTATAGAGTTGATTATGATCAAGGTATAATCAGAACGTAGCAAGAACTGTAATACCTTATAGTGAGGGAAAAGACTAAAAATGTGACATGTTCTATATGAATATGAATAAAGAGTGAATGCAAGTGTGAAACCAATAAGCGAGCCATGGGGCAGTAGATAAGACAGCTTATAAGACCTTGTTAGGAGAAAGGCCAGCATAGAGGTTTCACAATGACAGAAATGATAGCAAGCAAAAGGAAAAAAGGAAGTCGACTTGAAAAAGAAATTAGAGAAAAGTGATATGGCAAAGTAGTAATAGTTTGTTACTTGTAGAGTCGAGATTATGAGTGATATCTTTCACTGGATGTAAAAGACCAAGACTACGAAAAGATGAATAATGAAATAGAATGTTTGTTAGGAAAAGGATCAGCATAATAAGGATGATAGGGGATGATCAGAATGAACATAATAAGTTTTGGAAGCGAAGGATGAATTGTATAGAAGTACTATATTCTAAAGGACAAGGCGGTACTGAGTTAAGAATAGGGTTCCTTGCACGAGAAATGAAGGATTGATTATAAAACGGGTGATAATATGATAAATTGAGGAGGAAATAATGTAAAAGAATAAGTATGGGTACAGAAGGAAAAGGAAATATGCGAAGTACGCGTGCTTAAGAAGTAGTCATATTATGAGAAAAGGAAGATGCATCTCCTACGAATATTCTATACCAAGACAGAATGAGTAAAGTATATAAAGGAATAATTTGGAAAGAAAAATGTGGCCATGAGTTATGAGTTTGCCGTCCGACAATAAAGTGAAAAAGAAAGGCAATCATCAATGACAAATACGATATGGTTACAATTGGTTTTGAAATCAATGTTGAGTGCAACATAAGAGTAAAAGAGTATGAGGCATACGGGATATTAGCTGTACATGAGACTTAGATCCTTGAAAACAAGGATGGCTGGTTTAAGGAAAAATGCATTTACGGTTGCTATAAGTCAATTACAGGAAAGAGAGGAATAACTTAAGATGGGAAGAAAAGGGAAAGATGACGCTATAAGTGAACTCTGAGCATCGAAGAATAGGATAAGTGACATTACATGGATGGTACAGATAGCTACACATACTACTATTTCGAGTATCCCTATGGGACAGAAGTTGTTAATTTGAGCGAATTTAGACATTGAATCATAACTAACGGTTGAGCTAAGTAAAATATATCCTTGTTTGGATTGCTATGTTGGTCGTATTAGTTGACCACAAAACTGCAGGATTAGTATGTTAAGACTTCACACATGAATTACTGTAGCTACAAATTATGGGGAATGGCATGAATATGATGCAGTATAATAAGGGAATTGAGGAAAGGGATACATGAATTCAAGAACGGAAGTGAGGTAACAGATTTGAGAATGGTATAAGGAAGACCCTTAAGAGGGGAAGCGAGTAAGGAAAATACAAGTGTAGAGATTGAACCAATGAATCCTAAGATTTGACAGATATAGACTCTAAAACAAAAAGTGAGAGTTATGCATATAGGAGTCTAATAGCCAGTAAATAAATGAACAAGAATCGAGCGGGTATTTGAGACTGTACTGGAAATCATTTGTGAAGACCTTGAACAACATGTCATACAGAGAAAATAACTTAAGGAATATTGTAAAGAATACCGATGCTATACTGGGACAGAGGTAAAAAAAAATTCACAGTAGAGACATTTGTTAATGATATTGCGATTTATAAGTGACAAATAAGAAGGGACATAAAGGTTTCTATAGTAGAATATAAGATGTGATAATCAAGGGACAAATAAAGAAAAGGATACGACGAGATAAGTTACAGCAGATAGACAAAAGAGTTTTGGTATGTATGAGATACGTAAAGTAGAACGAACCGAAGGAAGGAAAGTTGACGAATAAGATTAGATGTTCATACACGAATCACACAAGAACGGTTATGTAACCTGCAAGTATTTACACATCGAAAATGAAACCAACTGGTTACTTAAAAAGAGGAGTAAGAGGTAAGCAAGAATAGTGTGTTAGTGATACTCCGGATCAGTTGGGGGAAAATATGGTAAATAGGACCATTACTCTGAATATGATATAAGTATATGTTATATGTTTCCTATGATACCCCTGGGGTGTGTTAGATTACATACGAATTCGATAGGATCATCGAATAAAGAGGGTTTTACCAGAAGAATATTACGCCTTGGGACATTGATTTTTGTATCATTGTGGTTATAGCGAATTTCCAATAGTTTACCAGAGGGTAATGAAATTCTCAAAAATTCTGACGCCTATAATGAGTCGACGAGGGATACCTATGACAAGACATCTCAAATTGAATTTATCTGGACACTGCAAATCTGAATCAAAACCATTATCATGGTCATATGGAAGAAAGGTGTTATAGCCCGCATTTCGAACGTTCTGAAAATTCGAGGTAATCGTGGGAAGTTAAGAAGGTGACTAGCTTTCAAGGTTATTTTAAATGCAAGTTGGTGGTGAATACTATTCATGAATATTATTAGTGTGGGAATATTGAGAAAAGACTAAGGGCAAAAAGGAAAATTTGCAAAAGGGCGTCATGTTAATTTTGTGGAAAGGCTAAGGGTAAAACGGGAGTTCTACACAAAGTCTTGAAGAATTCCATGGAATGGCCATGTGGCCGAATTTTAAAAAAAAAAGAAAGGGAAAAAGAAGATGACAAAATAAGTCATCTTTTGCTTAGAAAAAGAATTCAAGAAAAAGGGAGAAAAATCAAGAAAAATCTAGAGAGGGGCATGTGCCCCTCACATGCCACTAATTACATATATATATATGTATAAGTCTTGAAAGAAAAACAAGACAATTTATCATTTAGTTCTAGGAAATTTAAGAGAAAGGGAGAGGAAAGAAAAAAAAAATAAAAGGGGGCGGCAATAGGGGCTGGCCGAACCAGCCCCATAAGTTGATCACAGAAAATTCTTTCTTCATGTTTCTCCCACTAGTTGGAAGACCCTCGTCGACGTGGAGTAGTCGTTGGAACAAGGGAAGTATTCGTTTCGCAAGAATAAAGTTCTAGCCGAGAAAGGGGACTAGTATTAAGGTAAGGTTAATCCTTATTTTTATATGTTAAAGATGATTGTGTATGTTGTGGAGTATGTGGAAATGAATGAATGTTATGAAATATATGTGTGTGTTGAAGTGTGGCCGTGTGTATAGGTTGTGTTGTGTGTAAGTGATGAATTAAGTGTATGCAACATGATTATGTAGTGTTGTAATGTATGGAAAATGAATAAAAATCATGGAATGGGTGTATTGTGATGTTGGTCGTATGGTTCCCCTTTTTCGTAGTTGGGAAATGAAGTTTTAATAATCCAAGTTGAGATTATAATCGTATGGGCCGAATTGGAAGGAAATGTAGTCATGATATGGTTTCTTGAATTTATGAAATGAAGTTGTAAATGTATGTATTGTGACATAATGTGTGAACTTGGAAGGAAAGAATGTGTGGTGTTGTTCTCGGGTTTGGAGAAGAATTCGGGTATATTGGAGTGTTGGTTGGGTTGCTTGAAATATTGTGTGAATAGTTTAAAGGGTTTTGAATATTGTTTTGAATGGTTTCAGATTGGTAATTGAATGTATGAATGTTGATGTTGGTTTGAATGTAAGTAGTGGAATTGAATATGAGTTATGTTGTTGAATTGTGTAGGAGCGCTTAATGTTAGATTGTTTGTTGTCGTTTCTATTGATATTGTGGCCGGGTCAAATTCCCTGATTGTTGTTGTTGATTTGGAGCCGACCCGTATTCTCGGGGTTGGTACATTTACAGGGGAGGTGCTGCCGGAATTCCGGCAGGATATAAGGGGATGTGCTTGAAGGGTTAAAGCGAGTATTTGATAATGAAACTAATGAATGGATGAACTCTCTTGCATGTAGACAAACGAGTTGGAGGCACAAGCGTAACTAGTTGGTCGCGGAGCAGGTATGTAAGACTTACCCTTTTCTTTCTTTTGGCATGTCTTAGAGCCAAGTAAGGTGTGATATTGATATATTGGGGCTATTCCATTCTGTGATTCCGAGTCTGTTTATGATTTGTATGTCCTCCCTAGTTTAATTATCTAATAATCCTGATAGACGGATTCTGACTTAAGTATGCTGCAATCCATATTTTGACATAAGTATTCTGGTCTGAGAATTCTGACATAAATATTCTGATGTAAGTATATGGCATAAGCGTTCTGATATGAAAAGTTCTGATACAAATAAGTATTCTGAAGTAAGTATTCTGACATAAATACGCTGAGATAAGTATTCTGACATAATCCTTCTGATATAAGTAATCTGTTACGGATATTCGGATAGTACGTTAGATTAATTCATTGAGTCTTGGTTATGTGCATTTAGTTTCTCATTTTCTGCTCGTGCATAGAGTCTACTTCCTTCACCGAGTCCCGGGCCGGTTTATATCGTGCGCACGGTTCCCGAGTTCCTCGCCTGAGGTCCGGGCGCCGTATATGAATTCCGAAGTATGATGTGTTACGAAGTATGATGTGTTTGGTTCTGTCACACCCTAATTCCGCTAGGGTGTGATGGGCACCCGACCCTTACCTAGGGCCGAGCGAACCCTCATACTCTTGCTGCACATAAAATCATGTTAAACTTTTCAAATCAAATGAGATGAAATACATCGTAAATTTTTTTTTCCAGAAATATTCTTTCACGTAGCTTCCAAGCATAACGAATCAATAATCATACAAAATTCAGTACATAACACAGACCGACATTTTGGCTGACGGAGCCGCTTACAGACTAACAACCAATACCCACGACGCTGTCTGCAAAGTCTCTAACGTAATCCAGAAAGCATAACATACCAACTCTGACTCGGCAGCACTCCGGGAACAAATGGAGCTTGCCATCTGCACTGGAACATCTTCTATACTGTCTTCAACTCACCTGGGAGTACCTGCGCGGCATGAAACGCAGCCCCCGGAAAAGAGGGGGTCAGTACGAAATATGTACTGAGTATGTAAAGCATACAACACAGAAAGCAAAGTCACAACTGAAATACGATATATAGAAAGCGAGCACAATAGCCAGCATACTAAGGAGTCGTATCCGGCGTACAACAGGCACAAGAAGTTTCGGAGAAATCAACACGGCAATCGGGATGACAAAATGTTTGCTTTCTTTTGGAAAACATCTTTGTTTCACACACATAGAAGAATCAACGCACAATTTCCGCGGCCATAAGTCCAGCGGTCACAATCACACATACCGCGGTCAAGTATCCAGCGGTTTTCTATCACAAGTTCGACATACCGCGGTCAAGGGTCCAGCGGTCTATATCGGCATAATCACAAGTGCGGCAGACGCGGTCAAGGGTCCAGCAGTCAATGCCACACGTCCGGCATGACGCGGTCAAGGGTCCAGCAGTCAATGTCGGGCACGCCGCGGTCGAGGGTCCAGCGGCCAATATCACATATGCGCATATTCACATAACCGGCCCGGGACTCGGTAACACAGAAGATAACCAGACAAAATGCCAAATTATCACTTTCCAAACATAATCACACATGCCAGGATCATGCATCACACAGGACTAAGGTATACCAAAATCGTATATCGGAAAATAAAGAAAATAAGTAGTTTGTCCAGAATCTGAGGGTAAGATTTTTAAAAACGCTTTAGATGTCAAAAATATTTTACAATGCTCATGAAGGTGGTCATAACACCTATCATATAGTGAACAGCATAATAACTAGGAGTTACCTATGAACTCCGGACAAGAGTACATTGGCTAAAGCCGTACATCACATCTCAGGGTTTCGGTCCCCACAATTGGGTCAATAATCATTAAAATCCGTCTCGGGATAGATAAAATATCTCCCGTTTAGTAGTCGGAACAATAACCATGAGTGCCCTTGACTTACCCTACGGGAATAAGACAAACAGAACAATAAGAGAGGCATCGGGGATAGCGGGCCCACCTCGGGCCAAGTCGAGGCGGCGGACGAGAATCACGCCCATTAGACTCTACGGAGTCATCCAAGAAAGTTTTAGAATGATCGGGTTACATTTGTAAACGTTTTGGAAGTCCAACCACTTTTCTAGTAAAATGCACCTTTTATAATTCAATTCTATTGAATGAATAGTAACAAAAACTAATCTCGGGTTACGATGAGCAGGATGGTCCCCGAGGCCGAAATCTCAACCTAGTAGACCTAGGGCATGCCAAAGAAGGAAAGGATAAGCTTTACATACCTTTCGCGCTACTCACGCTTGTCCAAACTCAATCTCCGTTTCGCCCAAAACCTACAAATGGTCATTTTTACCAATTGTTAACTATAAGGCTTTTGGTATTCAATCTTTAACTCATCACTTGTCTACAAAAATTTGGGCAGCATTTCCCCTATAAACTCGTCTATCCGAATTTCCAATTGCTCTCCTGTTGACACAGAAATACCAACAATAACATATGGACACAACCATATCTTCAATTCTTTTATTTCAACAAGATCAACAACATATCAAAACAGCCCCCAACTGTAACATAACGATGCCCGAAATTCTAACGAACACTTGCAATACACCAAGCAGCCCATATGCACTTCTTATACCTTATTTCATGCAATATTTTCAGAAAATTTCAGGGAAATACAACAGCAGCCACTCGACACCACATCATCTACTCATGTGCAATAAAACCACATTATTATCTCTATAATCCTTACAACAATCCACAACAATTTAACTCCAACTCTAACCATTAAATTCCTTCACTCTCCTCACATATCCATGATTACAACAACCAAAATATTAATTCAAATCAGTCCATCAATTTCAATTAAAACAGCCCCTCACCCATAAATTTCAACAAAACAACAAACGAGTTTATAATGTTGTTTTCTCCGTTCTAATTCGTTAAAAATCTAAATAAACACTTTAATAACATAAAAGGATTTTTATAAATACCTTATCAGAAGCTCCACCACGAAAATTTCATCCCCCAAGACCAATATTTATCTCAAATTGAAGGCAACGCAACGTACAACGTTTTTCTCTTCATGAGCTTCGGGATTCGGAGCTCGGATTTTGATCAAAATGGCTTCCTTAGCCTAGGATCTCTCTCTCTCTCTAATGTTTTTGGAGGATATTAGCTGAAAATGATCAGCCCTCAAGTGAATTTTCCATATATATTAACGTTAATGGGCCTCATGGGCCGAAACATTAGTGTTTGGGTCGGGTCCAAACTTGCTGCCCTGCCAGCCCAATTTGCATCGTTCATATTTCCTTATCCAAATATCATTTTGATGAGCGGTTTGTTGAGTTGGAAACTATACTCGAGGAACTTCATTTTAGGCTTTTGAAACACCTTAAAACTCCTCATATACTAGGAGATATGCCCCCAACAATATGGGCTAAAAATCTGGTCCGAGATTTTACTGAAGTTGTTCCGATTCATTTTGTTTAGATTCGTTTATCTTCTAATCCTCTTCCAACTCTCATGTAACCTCTTATACATACATATACATACCCATATACATACATAACAATCCATACACGTCTCGAAGGGTCCGGAGAATCACCATAACCTTAAACGTAACTGGAGAACTTACGAAGCTTCGACGAAACACCAATCGCAAAAATATATTCATATCTTTTATCCATCTTCTATATCATTACTAATAATCTCAAATACTTTAAAAGGGCACTCACATTACCTCATATACGCTCATAACGCGATTTCAAATCCTTTAGGTTACGATGTCACCTCGGGATACTTAAGGCAACCATATATATAACGATATTCTTACTAACTCGATTAACTTTCCTTGAACTTTCTTAACTCATTCTTTCTTGTCTTAATTAAAATAGCACAGACTCTTACGGGGTGTAACAGGTTCGCTGAACCGCCTATATGTATTTGTACATCCGGATATTATGATGTGTGTCGGAGACAGGAGCAAATCTTCTGAAGTATGATGTGGTTGGCGCCGAGGGCAGGGCGGCGCCACGCTTTCCCCGGGTCCTGCAAAGGACTGGATACTGTTCTTGGCATGCATGGTCTGTGTTCAGTAAGTTGGTTCCGCTACTTTGTATATTGTACATACGATATGTGTATCTGAGTCTGATTATGATCCCGTCTGTTATACTCATGTACTTTTGGGTCTGATTCTGATTCTGTCTGTTATATCTCCGTATTTTTTATTCTGATTGTGATTCTATTTATTGTATTTATTGCCTTACATACTCAGTACATATTCCGTACTGACCCCTCTTCTTCGGGGGCTGCGTTTCATGCCACGCAGGTACACTCAGTTGATCTGGAGAATTGGCTAGGAGATTCCGGCGGGATTGGCGAGCTCCACTTCCCATCGGAGTGTCGCCGAGTCAGAGTATACATATGTTGTGTTTTCTGAGTTGTATTAGAGACTTTGCAGACAGAGTTGTGGGTTCAGAGAGTCAGTCCGTAAGCAGCTGCATATGTCTACAGATTCTGTTTGGTCTGGTCTGAAATCTGTGTTGTAAGCGGCCCTGTTTGCTATGATGGCCTAAACGGCCTATATGTTCGTATATGTGTATATGTTCAGGTGATGTACATTCCGCCTGCCTTCTGGATCTGATACGATATGTTTGATACACGTGGCTGCTTAAGACACTGTCTGTTTATAATTTCTGTTATATGGTCTACTGTACGTTTCGTGTGATCAGATTCTGGAAATTTGGAAAGAGTATGTATGAAATCAGAGTCTGAGGGTTCGCTCGGCTCCATATGTGGGGTCGGGTGCCCATCACACCCTAATAAGGTTAGGGTGTGACAAAGTGGTATCAGAGCGAGGTCTGTCCGTGGGGTTGTCTGCAAAGTCGTGTCCAGTAGAGTCCTGTTTATGGTGTGAAGCCGGCCACATTTATAAACAGGAGGCTACAGGGCATCTAGGGACTGTCGACCTTCCTTCTGTCCTAGATCGTGCGATAGAGCCAAGCTATAGGAAATGAAATTCCTTATGTAAGCCTTACTATACGGCGGAATGGGTAGGTGGTGACACGGAAAGTCATGAGGGTAAGTATTGACGTATTTGACCTAGTACCTGGAATTGGCAGTTCCGGAGGGCCAGAATGTTATATAGCCATATGTTTTGTAAGGCGTTATTGATATTTGCTGTGTACAGGGGGTGATATAAGAGGAAACAAGGTCTGATGGAGGATTCAGAAAGTTGACAATAGATTTTGTTACAGATTATTATGTAAAAGCGGTGAGTAGGAAATTCGAACGGACTGATATCCGGACATTTATGAAGTAAGGGCAACGAAGGTGTATCTATTATCATTAGGAGTCTGGGAACCTAAGATGAAAAGTAATTACACACGGAAGTGAAAGGTGAGCACTGGGGACCGAAAAGGATAAAATGGTAATTGTCGAAGAAAAGACGTGCCACGAGGGTGCCCCGGGATCTGTAAGACCTCGATTAGTCCTGAATCATGTTGTAAAGGTCATGCGAGAAAGTGGACCCGAGAATATCAGCATTAAGGCATCGGATTCCACTAAAGATTCGAGGTTAAGCGTGCTCAGGTGGGAGCAATTTCGGGATGGGTGATCCCCCTGGGAAGTAATTGGGGAGATTTTACAAAATTAAAATTTAAAGGAACAAATTGAAGCCTAGAGTAACCTAAGTGAAACTATGGTATATGGGATGGCTGGAGACCATAAGAAGACGCATAGAACGAGGTAGATTAGCTCGGAGAAGGGACAAATGGTGTGTCACAGCTTGAGAATTAGGATAGGCTTGAATAACGTTTGGAAGCATTTTGTGGGATACTTGATAATAATTATGTGTATGTATATGAATATGTATGATGGCTTATTTGTGATGGTATCAGTGGGCACGTGTGCCCCAACAACCTATGCTACGGTAAAGGAGGCCTCAATCGGGTAAAGGGTACCGAAACCTGAGCGGTTGTAAGAAAACAAATGATGTAAGTACTATAAGATAAGCCGCTATCTTCGCCACAGGTTAAGGATATGAAAGTCTTAATACTACGATATTAAAAGAAGAAAAAGAAGTGAGTGAGTAACTGAGGAGTAAGGAAATCAAGATATCGGGAAAAAGGTGAGAGACAAGAAAACCTCGGTGGATGGAACCCCTGAGAGGAAATTTCCGGCGAGGTACGAGATTATCAGATAAAGGTTTAAATACAGGCATGGGGCGAGAATAAAGTACGATAATATGGAACGAAGGAGGAGTGTGTGAGATTCGAGGAGCAGAGATGAAAGGGAATGAAAAGGTGGGCAAAACGACGATATAAGTGCGAAGTGAAAGGGAAAAACATAAGTTGAAAGGTTTCGATACGTTATGTATAGAGTTAGAGAGAGAGACGAGGGATGAAGAATAATTAAAGATAAGAGTACTTGAAGATCGTGGTGTATGAGGAACCCCCTTAAAGGGGGGGGAGGCCATATTAGGCTTACAAGGAAGAACGAGGAGCGAAATGAGCACCAACACATGAGGTCAAAGACAAGTATATCTGTATCGAAGGATATGAGAGAAGGGACTAAAAGAAGAGTTGTAGTAAGAATCTAAGAGTGTGACTTTTGTTAAGATATGGTCACGAAACAGTAACAGAAAAGAGATGACCTGAGAAAGACAAGGATTATATGTCGGCCCAGCAGATTAGAAAACCCATGACACAGAATAAGGACCCACATAAGGACGGAGAGGCTCGATTATATAGAACGGGCATGGAAAGAAAGGACAACCATAGAGGAACCCCCTCCCGAAGTGTTATAAGCCCCTGTAAGGTCAGTTGAACATTCGGGGACGAATGTTCTAAAGGGGGGGAGGATGTTATAGCCCGCATTTCGAACGTTCTGAAAATTCGAGGTAATCGTGGGAAGTTAAGAAGGTGACTAGCTTTCGAGGTTATTTTAAATGCAAGTTGGTGGTGAATACTATTCATGAATATTATTAGTGTGGAAATATTGAGAAAAGACTAAGGGCAAAAAGGGAAATTTGCAAAAGGGCGTCATGGTAATTTTGTGGAAAGGCTAAGGGTAAAACGGGAATTCTACACAAAGTCTTGAAGAATTCCATGGAATGGCCATGTGGCCGAATTTTTTTAAAAAAAAAAAGAAAGGGAAAACGAAGATGACAAAATAAGTCATCTTTTGCTTAGAAAAAGAATTCAAGAAAAAGGGAGAAAAATCAAGAAAAATCTAGAGAGGGGCATGTGCCCCTCACATGCCACTAATTATATATATATATATATATATATATATATATATATATATATATATATATATATATATATATATATATATATATATATATATATATATATATATGTATAAGTCTTGAAAGAAAAACAAGACAATTTATCATTTAGTTCCAGGAAATTTAAGAGAAAGGGAGAGGAAAGAAAAACAAAAAAGGGGGCGGCAATAGGGGCTGGCCGAACCAGCCCCATAAGTTGATCACGGAAAATTCTTTGTTCATGTTTCTCCCACTAGTTGGAAGGCCCTCGTCGACGTGGAGTAGTCGTTGGAACAAGGGAAGTATTCGTTTCGCAAGAATAAAGTTCTAGCCGAGAAAGGGGACTAGTATTAAGGTTAGGTTACTCCTTATTTTTATATGTTAAAGATGATTGTGTATGTTGTGGAGTATGTGGAAATGAATGAAAGTTATGAAATATATGTGTGTGTTGAAGTGTGGCCGTGTGTATAGGTTGTGTTGTGTGTAAGTGATGAATTAAGTGTATGCAACATGATTATGTAGTGTTGTAATGTATGGAAAATGAATAAAAATCATGGAATGGGTGTATTGTGATGTTGGCCGTATGGTTCCCCTTTTTCGTAGTTGGGAAATGAAGTTTTAATAATCCAAGTTGAGATTATAATCGTATGGGCCGAATTGGAAGGAAATGTAGTCATGATATGGTTTCTTGAATTTATGAAATGAAGTTGTAAATGTATGTATTGTGACATAATGTGTGAACTTGGAAGGAAAGAATGTGTGGTGTTGTTCTCGGGTTTGGAGAAGAATTCGGGTATATTGGAGTGTTGGTTGGGTTGCTTGAAATATTGTGTGAATGGTTTAAAGGGTTTTGAATATTGTTTTGAATGGTTTCGGATTGGTAATTGAATGTATGAACGTTGATGTTGGTTTGAATGTAAGTAGTGGAATTGAATATGAGTTATGTTGTTGAATTGTGTAGGAGCGCTTAATGTTAGAATGGTTGTTGTCGTTGCTATTGATATTGTGGCCGGGTCAAATTCCGGGATTGTTGTTGTTGATTTGGAGCCGAGCCGTATTCTCGGGGTTGGTACATTTACAGGGGAGGTGCTGCCGGAATTCCGGCAGGATATAAGGGGATGTGCTTGAAGGGTTAAAGCGAGTATTTGATAATGAAACTAATGAATGGATGAACTCTCTTGCATGTGGACAAACGAGTTGGAGGCACAAGCGTAACTAGTTGGTCGCGGCGCAGGTATGTAAGGCTTACCCTTTTCTTTCTTTTGGCATGTCTTAGAGCCAAGTAAGGTGTGATATTGATATATTGGGGCTATTCCATTCTGTGATTCCGAGTCTGTTTATGATTTGTATGTCCTCCCTAGTTTAATTATCTAATAATCCTGTTAGACGGATTCTGACTTAAGTATGCCGACATCCGTATTTTGACATAAGTATTCTGGTCTGAGAATTCTGACATAAATATTCTAATGTAAGTATATGGCATAAGCGTTCTGATATGAAAAGTTTTGATACAAATAAGTATTCTGACATAAATATGCTAAGATAAGTATTCTGACATAATCCTTTTGATATAAGTAATCTGTTACGGATATTCGGATAGTACGTTAGATTAATTCATTGAGTTTTGGTTATGTGCATTTAGTTTGTCATTTTCTGCTCGTGCATAGAGTCTACTTCCTTCACCGAGTCTCGGGCCGGTTTATATCGTGCGCACGGTTCCCGAGTTCCTCGCCTGAGTGCCGGGCGCCGTATATGAATTCCGAAGTATGATGTGTTACAAAGTATGACGTGTTTGGTTCGCTGAACCGCCTATATGTATTTGTACATTCGGATATTATGATGTGTGTCAGAGACAGGAGCAAATCTTCTGAAGTATGATGTGGTTGGCGCCGAGGGCAGGGCGGCGCCACGCTTTCCCCGGGTCCTGCAAAGGACTGGATACCGTTCTTGGCATGCATGGTCTGTGTTCAGTAAGTTGGTTCCGCTACTTTGTATATTGTACATACGATCTGTGTATCTGAGTCTAATTATGATCCCGTTTGTCATACTCCCGTACTTTTGAGTCTGATTTTGATTCTGTCTGTTATATCTCCGTATTTTTGATTCTGATTGTGATTCTATTTATTGTATTTCTTGCCTTACATACTCAGTACATATTCCGTACTGACCCCTCTTCTTCGGGGGCTGCGTTTCATGCCACGCAGGTACACTCAGTTGATCTGGAGAATTGGCTAGGAGATTCCGGCGGGATTGGCGAGCTCCACTTCCCATCGGAGTGTCGCCGAGTCAGAGTATACATATGTTGTGTTTTCTGAGTTGTATTAGAGACTTTGCAGACAGAGTTGTGGGTTCAGAGAGTCAGTCCGTATATGTCTACAGATTCTGTTTGGTCTGGTCTGAAATCTGTGTTCTAAGCGGCCCTGTTTGCTATGATGGCCTAAACGGCCTATATGTTCGTATATGTGTATATGTTCAGGCGATGTACATTCCGCCTGCCTTCTGGATCTGATACGATATGTCTGATATGTTTGATACACGTGGCCGCTTAAGACACTGTCTGTTTACAATTTCTGTTATATGGTCTACTGTACGTTTCGTGTGATCAGATTCTGGAAATTGGAAAGAGTATGTATGAAATCAGAGTCTGAGGGTTCGCTCGGCTCCGTATGTGGGGTCGGGTGCCCATCACACCCTAATAAGGTTAGGGCGTGACAAAAGGAAGTGGGAGAGATTTGCAAACCATGTGAGACTTAATAACATTATTGAGCAAGAAAAAGGATCGACGAGTCCGAGTATCAAGGAGGATCATATCGAGAAGTGACGCACATTTATCTCTTGAAAGGATATTCCTGAGGAATCAAGGGAGTATTGCAACTGAGAGTCATTACTAAGGAGGAAACTCGTTTTAAACTATTCGAAGGAAATATTATAAATAGTGCATGTCAGAGGATTAGAATGATGACACCCAGAAAGAGGTACGCTGCGGGCTATGCGACCTAAATAAAGAGTGGAAGTAGACCTATAAGAATTAGAAGAGACAACAAGAGGAACCAATATGCGATGATAAACCTACCCAAGGGAATGATTGCTCGTATTCTACAGTATTACTGGAAAAATGACTCCAAAACAAGAAAAACTCGACTTAAGCTTCAAGTATAGATGGATATAGTAAGTTGCAGTCAATTACGGAAGTAGCTAAATTATGACCACTTTCTTTAGAAATTCAATATTAATAGATGTCAAGTGGAGAATGGCACTAGGCTAAGTAAAGAGAGGCACAACATGATAGATGAGTTCGAGTTACAATTGATTCATTATGAGATTACCATAACCAGTATACTTATACAGGAATACTTTTAACATTCGAGGACGAATGATCTAAAGGTGGGAAGGATGTTACATCTCGTGTTTTCATGCGATGGAAAGCGCACGAGTTAAGTGAAATTAGTAACGGAAACGAGGTTATCCCCCAAGCTTATAGGTGGTTAGAGTAATGGTACAGATGTGTTGTAAATATTAGAAGTTAAACAAATCAAAGAAAATAAGCTTCGTCAAGGTTTGAAATTTATTTGAATGAAATACGGTCCAAGCTATAACACCCCGTATTTCTGGACTAGGAAATTGAACCGTCCAACATGAGCGATCTTACTGAGGTCGTAGAATTTTGTCATATTCAAGTATGAAAATCAAGGACTCGATCTATACAAGGAATGAAGTCCCGAAATGACTTAAGATAGAAAAAATGTGAAGACGATGATTGAAAATAATATTTTATGTGTGGCAAAAGAGTTATAGACTAGTGTTATATTGCGTGGTCATGACAATGAGCATATGAAGTGTGTTAGAAGTAATTCATGTATAAGTGGATTGGGAACAAGAAATTAATTTCCAATAAAGTAGAAGATAAAATGATTTAGTTAGGAAATTAAGAGGATAAGTGGGGCTATGGCATTTATTTCCATATCCACGTGGGACTATGGCATGTAAGGTCCATATGACTAGTTTAAGGTTGTTATTTTGGTGGGGACACATTGGGGGGGGGGGGGGGGACCCCACATTCCACCAAGAGAAAAATAATTGAGGTCTTTGCATAGTAGCTTCATAAGATAGAAATGATATTATATATATAGAGAGGGCTGAAACGTTGTAATTAGGAAGCAGGTGTATATATATTTATTGGTTCCTTCTCATCCTACATTGGACGAGTTGTCTTATGAGGGACTTGTAGTAACGTGAGCTCCCAAAACATAATGAGCGGAGTATAATTTTTCTCTAGCACAAAATATGGGTTTTGCGCACCGCTTCGGTTTAATCGTTCTGTTTTGTCGTGTTGTTGAATATCGAGCTTTCATCGAAGTGAAGTAAGGTGGAAAAAGATCATTTCTTGGAATATAAGGTAAGAATTATTCTCTCTTAAGCATATTTAAATTCATCCCCGTCATAGCTAGAATTTGAGATGGGAACTACGAAATTAATTACGAGAAATCGGATAAGTTATTGTTGTTGTTATCATGTGGGCTATTTGGTGGTTGTTATAAATTGTTTTGTGGGCTAGAATATTGTGGGATTGGTTGTAGTTTTAGTTTTTGTTATTTTTGTTGCCGTTATACTATGGATATACAAAAATATAGAAGTGTATACAAGCATTGATATACGAATGTATGTTGGGTTGTTTTGGAAGTGATTTAAGAATGGATTTAATCCTAGTTTGATATGAAATTGTTGGTATTGTTGTTTTTGGTATTTTGATTGATGTTTGGCTAAATTGGAATCTCGAGGATTGTTAAGTTTTCAGGGGAAATGCTGCCCGAATTTTGTAAAGTAACGTGCTAGCTTAGGCTTTGGATTTTGAGCGCACTATAGTTAATACTTGATATCAATAATGTTGTTGTAGATTGGGAAGCCCGAGATTTTATTTGTGGTTAGCTTGGAGCGGACAAGGTATGTTAAGGCTATTCCCTTTTTTCTTTTTTGGCATGGTCTATATGAAACAAAAAAACGACGAACATATAAACTCCAAAGAAGCTCCTATTCTTAGAGATACTAGAATGGCTAATATTCTTGATTTCCAGAAGCTATTTCATTATGTCCTGATACGTGTCTATGATTCCCGAAGTCCCATTTTGATATAAACCATGATGACATTCGCGGGTGCTTCTAGGCTATTCAAAGAGTTTAGAAATAATATTACGAGTCTCACTTGCATTATGACTCCAATGAATTCTAGTTCTCAGTGGTATTTAACATGATAGCTGCCTTTGATTCTCAAGTGTTGGTTCATTCTAATCATTCTATTGAGTCTCAGATGATGATATAGTTTGCATATGGTTCCTCATGATATTCTACTTGTGCATGCTGTTAATATATCATTCACCGAGTCCCAGGCCGGGTATGTATTCGTGCACAGTTTCACTGCATTATTCACTGAGTCCTTCACTAGAGGGCCGGGTACGGTATATGATGACTTTATTCACCGAGTCCCTTACTAAAGGGCCGGGTATGGTATATATTTACATTTTTAGTCATTGCCTTCGAGGCTATTCATATTACAGGTGGTTTCTCACACATTCATTATGGCTTATGTCTCATTCTTTATGATTACTGCTGCCTTACATACTCGGTACATTGTTCGTAATGACGTCCCTTTGCCTGGGGGCGCTGTGTTCATGCCACACAGTCCCAGATTATTTTGCAGGTAAAAGAATTCAGCTAGGATGGTTGGCTATCAGCTGAGATTGGCAAACTCCATTTTCTTCCTGGAGCAGTGCCGAGTAATTATGGTTATCATATGTGTGTATGGGTACGTCGGTGTCACGACCCAGCTAGGGGCCTCGACGGGTACCCGGGGCTAGCCACCGAGCATCGCTCGTTCTACTGCTCATCTTACTCATTTAATGCTCTTTTATCAACTTATACTCAAATTGGAGGAAAATCATATTTTATATGGAAACGTAAATACCTTTATATACATATGCCTCTCGGCCATGAAAATAATATGTACATATAATTATAATAGCATTTCGTGAGACCATCTAACCCATACTACGTATCTACGAGCCTCTACTAGAGTACTAAACATAAGGACGGGACAAGACCCCGTCATGCCCAAAAATACATATACACAAATGTACACAAAAGAATCGTCATAAGCACCTCCTAACAAAGGAGTGCTTTCAATCAGCTGACAGCTACTGCGGGTCTGGGTCGAGCTCTCCTCCCTGTCTACCTATGGGCATGATCATAGCGTCCAAAGAAAACAGACGTCAGTAAGAATATTGTACTGAGTATGAGAGGCATAAACAGGGAAATAAGGCAACGACATATAAGAAGCATCAATATGGAATGACTGTATCTGGCTGACAAGTGTAAAAGAAATAATGCATGCTGGCTTACTCATAGTCATCATCAGGATATGCATGCATAAATATATGTATATAAGCTGCCCTCCCATATAGGTATGGTGTAATAATGTATAAGCTGCCCGTCCATATCGGATCGGTGTGATAATCATAGCATTAGCCTGCGTCCAGGCCTCCCGCGTTCGGGGTATCATCTCATGCCGCCCACTAGTGGTGTCTGCCCATGCCATTTGTCCATGGTGTATCGTATAGCTGCCCGCCTTAGCGGTGACTGCCCGACCAACTAGGCACGGTGTTAAATTGTCATCATACATGCTCATCGTAACATACTTATCATAATACATGCATAAGGCTTATGAACAACTTTACTTTATCAGGGTGACGTAAGGTCGTGGTCCCCCGATTCCATTATGGAGCAAGTATTGACATCCTGCCTCACCTTGAAGGAACTAACATATAAGGTGAGTGTGAGCAATAAATATCATCATATCATATTTCTTATCTTATGCTATCATTCATAGAAGTAGGCTTTTAGATTTCTGAAATATAGCAACCCATGAAGAGGAGGAAAAATTATGCTATGAGATTCATGCCATTAGAAGGAAGGGACTAGCCTCAGATACCATTGATGTTTAACTAAGCTATCGTTCGCTTGTTTTCCATCGATATCGCGTTTCTACCTTCAAAAGAGAATTCACACTTACGTTAGTTAATCGACTATAAGAACGCGCTACTATTTCTAGGGAAAATTGGGCGGCACTTCCTTTGTTTATACTACCTTTCCCATATTCTATATTAACTCCCAAACGCTCACAATAACGTTCACAATATTGTATTCAACAATCATCATTTATCTACAGTTACCACATTCCACCATTTTTCTCCAATTTCTCCACATTTATGGGCTTTATCTCATCATCACATTTTCTCATACATCACACCTACTTCATGGTCTACACGTCATTTATAGCATATTTATACTCCCAACTCATCAACATTCATAATGCAATCCAACTATCATTCAACTATGGCACTATTCACATTTTATGACCCAATTACTACACTCTTCTATAATTCATGTGTTTCAATGTATTAATGCTTCAATCATTATGAGAAGATCATCAAACTTTCCTTGGGTAGTGTTGGAACAAGCCTTGAGCAACAACACTCTTTTATGCCAAAAACCCAATTTCACTTCCTTTGATATTTCTTGGTGTAGATGAACTTTGATAGGCTTCACTCTCTTGATTTCATGAATTTGGTGTTGTTGATCTTGATTTTCCTTTGATTCTCTTGAATTCTTGTGGATAAGGTGTTTTGGAGTATTCTAGACAGTTCTTGAATTATGAAGATGAGAAATGAAATAAAATGAGCTTGGGGTCCCTTATACTTAACTTAAAAATCTGATTTTGTGAACAGTAGTCAGGGTGTACAGTGGCCGTAAACCCAGTTTACGGGTCATGTTCTGGTTTACGGCCCGTCCTTCATGATCGTATTTAAGCATATCAGAAACAAAAAGGTTTGCTGTAGGTCATGGTGGTTTACAGTCACAGTTTACGGGCCTTTTTCAATTTATGGTCCGTATCTTGAGTCGTATTTTACCATTTCAACATTTGACAGAAAGTTGAAGTTTGGATAGTTGGAAGACGATGGCACTTTACGGTCCGTAAATCACTTTACCGGCCGTATTCTGTTTTACGACCACTGGGCCAAAATGCAAATCTGCAACCTTCGCGTTTTCAAAACTCATGGGTAGTCATTCCCTTCTTAGTAGAACATCGTACACTCATACTCTTCGTTGGTCTATTCATTGTATGCTCAGGGAAAATTTTCCGAGGTGTAACATTCTTCCCCCCTTTTGGAACATTCGTCCTCGAATGTTAAAACACTCGGGATTCTACGAAAATTTTGCCAGAGTTTCCCCTGTAATTTTGCACTACCAACCTGTTACAAAAACCCATAATATCATCGCCTCACAGGGCTACATCACAACATCGACATATCTATGGCAACACATGACCAAAAGCATGAAACATAAGCATACGTACCTCATATCGTTGGCGTTTCATCTTGAATCTCCTCTGGGGGTCGAAATAAATGCGGATACTTAGACTTCATACTCTCTTCTGCTTCCCAAGTCATTTCTTCCCGGTTATTGTTTCGCCACAAGACTTTACCTAAAATCACCTCTTTGTTTCGGAGTTTTCGCAGTTGCCTGTCGAGAATAGCAATAGGCACTTCTTCATAGGTTAACTTTTCTGTTACTTGCATATCATCTATCGGAACAATCTTTGTGGGATCTCCAATACACCTGCGGAGCATTGAAACGTGGAAAACTGGATGGACTAATTCGAGCTCCGAAGGCAAGTCCAATTCATAGGCTACATGACCCGCCTTGCGAATAACTCTGTAGGGTCCAATTTATTGAGGGCTTAGTTTCCCTTTCTTACCAAATCTCATCACTGTTACATCCGACATTTTTCGCTTATTCGAAAAATTCAAGATAAATTGACTTGTGATGAATAAGGCCACAATTGGACCTTACTTGGTATGAATGTGTAGGTCATGAATTCAATGGTGTGGAATTACGAAAGGTGGCCAAGGGCAAAATTGGAATTTTGGAAACTTGCCTTATGAATTACAAGATATAACCACCAATTTGGGCTCAACAAAATTAATAAAACAAGGCCCAAAAGGGAAGGCCCAACCAGCCATGCTATGTAAAAAAAAAGGGGCCCAAGTCCATGATTTTGATTAGGTAATATTATATATGGTTAAACATATCCATAGAAGGTTCAAGAAAGCAAGAAAAATCAAGAAATAGAGAACAAGACCATTTCGGGTTTGAGAGGAGAAAAAGAAAGAAAAGAAAGAAAATTCTTGGAGCCTAATCCTTGAGTTTAAAATTCAATTCTTGTGGGAATACTACTAAGTGCAAAGTCCTCTACAACTTGGTACAATTAGTTTGGCAAGAGGACAAGTTTAGTGCAAAGTGAAGAACTTGAAGAAAGGTAAGGATTTTAAGCTTTTGTTATGTTATGGAAGGTATATGTATGTTGTAGTATGTGCGAATGAATGAAAAACATGGAAATTTTGTGTGTTGAAAAGTATGCTTGTTGGCCGAATACATGTACATGTATTACATGTCTTGGATGATTTGAATTCATGTTGTAATTTAGTTGTAGTGTGGTGGAAATTGTATTAGAAATGAAAGTGGAATGAATTAGTGAAAATTGAAGAATGTAGGAGGTGGCCGTGTGGTATGGTTATGTGTTGATGGAGTATGAATTTGATCTTGTTTGTATGTTAAGTGTGTTATGGTGAAGTGAATGGAAAGATAACAATCCTTGTTGTCTTGGAAAAATGGTTATCAAGTTGTTGTAGGAAAGTATGCAACTTTGTTATGGTTTATGTAAAAATGGAAATGAAAGTATCAAGAGGCAAATTATGATTATTGTTGATGAATTTGGAAGATGGAAATGTATAATTAACTTGTATGTTGAAAGTTAGGAAAAATTGGATAAGTAGTGGCATAATGGAAAGTTGGTATGTTTTGCATATCTTGTGTATATTGTGTGGAAGTGGTATGATATGCCTCCGACGTATGTTGTGATGATTTTGATGGTTGACGAATATGAAAATGATAAGTTTGGTTTGGAAATGTAAGTTTGAAACGAAAGATGTTTCGTTATGTCGAAAGATGGCTAGTGATGCCATAGTGTATGTTTTAATGTCTATTGTTGTTTTGATGTCATTCTGGGTTGTTGTGTTGATGAATTGAGCCGAGCTAAGTCTCGAGGATGTCTTATATACAGAGGAAATGCTGTCGAAATTTCGGTAGGCAAGTATGTGTTAAGTTGGATTATTGAAAAGTTTGAAACTAACAAATGGTAAACTTGACCATTTCTAGATTTTTGACGAAATTGGGATTGACGCCAAGCGAGCGTAAGGCGCTATCGAGGTATGTGAAGCATTCCCCTATGTTCCTAGGCATGTTCTGGATGTGGTAGGCTCGGCCGCGAGCCTTAAGTACGACTCCGTTCCCCGGAATTCGAGACGGAAAACCGCTCCAATTCCTTCAATTCAATTGAAGCTATTTTCTTACAAATTGCCTTTAAAGTGAATTTTTGTACAAAACTTCCTTAAACGGAGTCGGAACACTTCCAAACGACTATGGATGACCTCATAAGGTCTATTAGCAATAATTTACCTATGTAGCCTCGAGTTGGTCCGAGGCGGGCCCACAAGGCCCGATATCTTCTGTAAAATTTTAAATACTTCCGTTTTGGTCCGATTTTCTCTAAAAACTTCTGGGCTATTATTTTGTGTATGATATGGCTATTTTTGTGTAATTTATACAACATGATTTCTGAACATCTGAGAATCCAATTCTGATAATAATCTGTCGTGCCTTCCCAACTAGGATATAGGCGCATACTATGCATACTATTCGGATATTCTGATTTTGGCTCGCCGTTTGGCACCCTTCAGTTTGATTGAGTCTGTATGTAGAGTCTGTATGTAAGTAGTTTCTCATTTATCGGTTCGTGTCTGTCTCAATGCATTCTTTCACTGCGACCCGGGCCAGGTTCTGTTATCGTGCATATTTCTCTGCATTGTTCACCGCGTCCCTCGGCGTGCGGGTCGGGATCTGTATGTCTGTATGATATTATGATCTGTGTATGGGGATGGCGGCCAGGATGGCATATGATCTGATCTGATTCTGTCTGTCCACCGCGTCCCGTACTAAGAGGGTCGGGTTCTGTTACCGCGCCCCCAGACAGGGCCGGGATCTGTATGAATGTATGCGTGTGCCATCTGTATTTATATAAGCACATGCCTCTGTATGATTCTGTATGACTCTGTACTACTCTGCATGCATAATTCTGTCCGACATACTTCTGTCTGTCCGTCTGAATTACGACTATGTCTGTATGTCCGTATGGCTTCTGATTCTGTATGTCCGTATGGCTTCTGATTCTGTATGTCCGTATGAATTCTGATTCTGCTCGTCTGTCCGTATTATGATTCCGTCTGTCTGTCCGAACCATAATTCTGTTTATTTGTATGGAACACGATTCTGTATGTCTGTCTGGATCATGACTGTGTCCGTCAGTCTGATTTATGGTTCTGTCCGTTATATTTCTGTGATTTCGGTTCGGACTATGCTTATATCTGTTATATTTCTGCTTTACATACTCGGTACATTTTTCGTACTGACCCCCGTTCTTCGGGGGCTGCGTTACATGCCCGCAGGTATAGACGCGCCAGGTGATACGCCGCCAGTATAGGTTTCTGATCCAGCTGTTTTGAGGAGCTCCTTTGATCCGGAGCGTATATTTTTGGTATATATCTTCTGTTTTCTGTACACTCTCTATGTATGGATATTCTGGGTACGGCGGGGCCCTGTCCCGTCATATGATTTTGTATGTCTGTAGAGGCCTGTAGATAGATGTGTGGGTTACGGGTTTCGTCTGTATGTTAGGCTTATCGGCTTATCTGTAAATGTCTGTATGTTCAGGTATATATATATATGGTCGCGCGCGTGCCGTATTTGTACCGGCCTACTTCTGTAACTTCTGTTTTGAAAAAGAAAAAAAATCCGTATGATTCGAAAGTCAGTCGGGTAGGTATGTACGGGTACCCTGTTAGGGTACCAGTCGAGGCCCACGGGGTTGGGTCGTGACAAAAGTGGTATCAGAGCGGTTAGTCCTCGGAAAGTCTACAGGCCGTGTCTAGTAGAGTCTTGTTTATCGATGTGTTGTGCACCACATCTATAAACAGGAAGCTACAGGGCATCTAGGATGTTACCCTTCCTTGAATCTTAGATCATGCGATAGAGCCAGCTGTAGGATATGAATTCCTTTCGACTAACTTTTAATTTCAGCAAAAGGACGGCATCGACAGAAGGCAACGGCTGATGATATTGGAGGCCGCACAGTACTCAGGTAAGCAATAATATGAAAGCTGTGTGTCGGAGATGTTGTTTGAAGTGTGGTAGAAATATAAAGTTGAAGATTGAATAGAAAAGTGAACAGGAAGGAGCCTCCGATGCTGTTTGAGTTGGGCATGTGAGGTAGGCCTCGACATCTGTATAATTTTATCTGTAATTGTTAGCCCCGTGTGGTTACGAGACGACATGATATGATGTATATATATGCGTATATGTGTTGGCCCTGTGCGACATGGTTGGTATTTCTGGTGTACAGGTTTTGGATAGTAAGAAAAATAGAGGAACCTCTGCCTAAATTTTTTTTTTCCAGAAATATGGAGGAAAACATGTAGATTAAGTACAAAAAGGTCCCGCGATACTTGTCGGACTTTAGTTTTCTTCTGTCGGTGGTTGGAGAGCACCTTATGGTGATATTTCATCAGATTTCACCGACTATTTGGAGGCGAAATTCATGGGACGAAGACTTAAATCTGTGGGTTATCCGTAATCATCTGTATACGTGTATGAAAGTGAATGTTTGAGATTCAGAAAGGCGACATGGTAATTGTACGACTTAGCCGGGGGTGGGACCCGCTACAACAAAAAAAAATCTGAAAATTTGCTAAGACCCCGATTTGCCCTAAAATCATGTGACAAAGGTCGTGCGGGGTAATCGACGAAATTATATTAGCCCTAACGCGTCAAAATGCATGAAAGTTTCGGAGTTAAGCGTGCTCAAGCCAGAGCAATTCTGGGATGGGTGACCCCCTGGGAAGTGACACAAAATTTTTCACAAGTTTATGATAAGTATAAATGGAAATTTGGGGTAACCAAAAGGAAAATAGAATGTGTGGAGTAATTAGTGCCCTTACAGAAGTCGCGCAGACTGATGCGGACTAGATGGGCGGAAATAAAAAGGGTGCAATACCGCTCGGGAAATTGAGCGAATTCGAATAACAGTCAGAGACGTTTTCCAGTAAGAAATTAGTAGATATATCTGTATGTGTGTATGTGTATGTGAATGTGTATGAGTACGATTTTCGTCTGATGCTTGTATGGATCCAGAGCCGAGTCCCGGCGACTGATGTTGTGATAGACGGAAGGTTTTACTAAACCGAATATATGAAGCGAAGAAGGGACGACGATCTGAATGTTGTCAAGGGATAGAAAAGCCTCGATTACATTATAATTTAGTCTGGTATGACGATGTCTGAAAAAGAAAATGAGTATGGATGGTAGGAAAGATGAAAGATAAGAAGTGTGAATAAGCGGAATCTTTGGAAGAGTCGATAAGCGACACGCAAGACTATCTGTATGACCACTTGGCGAACAAGTTTACGAATAAAGGGAAATTTTGCATAAATTACTGGAGCCTTAAGAGGAGTGATCTGATTCTAATTCAGATTCTATCTGTTATACTTCTGCACTTCCGATTCTGATAGGGCTCCGTCTATCACGCCTCTATGCTTCTGAACTCGATTATGTTTCCCATCTGATAAATCTTTGTATGTCTGATTCTGAATATGTTCCTGGTTGACATACCTCTGTATGATCGATTCTGAATACGTTTCTGTCTGACATATCTTTGTACGATTAACTCTGATTACGAATCTGTCTGACACACCTCTGTATGTCTGACTCCGGATATGAATCCGTCTGATATGCCTCTGTACGTCTGATTTCGATCGCACGTCTGTCTGATACATCTCCGTATGTCTGATTCTGATTACGACTCTGTCCGATACATTTCTGTCTGTCTGACTTTGGTCACGATTTTGTGTGATACAATTCTGTACGTCTGATTCTGATTTCGAATCTGTCTGCTATCTTTCTGTACGTCTGACTCCGATCTCAGGTTTGTCTGACATACTTCCGTACATCTGACTTCGACTACGAATCTGTCCGATACATTTCTGTATGTCTGATCCTGACTACGAATCCGTCCGCCATGGTTTAGTACGTCTGCCTCCGATTACGAATCAGTCCGATATGCCTCTACGCGTCCGGTTCAAGTTCTGAATCTGTTGGTATGAAGTGTCTGGTATGAAGAGGGATTACGATAACGTGGTAGGGAACTCAGGAGTGTAACAAGAAATGATACGGACTATGATGTCTGGAAAGCGTTCGTCCGTTACAAGAATATAGCTATGGTTCGACGATTATGTGGGGTACGAGAAAATATATTATGAAGGCATTTGAATCAGTGATGTGAAAAATTACCCCATAATGTTGGTAAAGAAGCCATGTCGGAAAGTCAGCAAAGGACGACTATAAAGAGAACCCTCCCGGAGTAGTATGACGCCCCATAAGGTCAATTTGACATTCGAGGACGAATGTTTTTAAAGGGGGGGAGGATGTTACATCCGACATTTTTCGCTTATTCGAAAAATTCAAGATAAATTGACTTGTGATGAATAAGGCCACAATTGGACCTTACTTGGTATGAATGTGTAGGTCATGAATTCAATGGTGTGGAATTACGAAAGGTGGCCAAGGGCAAAATTGGAATTTTGGAAACTTGCCTTATGAATTACAAGATGTAACCACCAATTTGGGCTCACCAAAATTAATAAAACAAGGCCCAAAAGGGAAGGCCCAACCAGCCATGCTATGTAAAAAAAAAGGGGCCCAAGTCCATGATTTTAATTAGGTAATATTATATATGGTTATACATATCCATAGAAGGTTCAAGAAAGCAAGAAAAATCAAGAAATAGAGAACAAGACCATTTCGGGTTTGAGAGGAGAAAAAGAAAGAAAAGAAAGAAAATTCTTGGAGCCTAATCCTTGAGTTTAAAATTCAATTCTTGTGGGAATACTACTAAGTGCAAAGTCCTCTACAACTTGGTACAATTAGTTTGGCAAGAGGACAAGTTTAGTGCAAAGTGAAGAACTTGAAGAAAGGTAAGGATTTTATGCTTTTGTTATGTTATGGAAGGTATATGTATGTTGTAGTATGTGTGAATGAATGAAAAACATGGAAACTTTGTGTGTTGAAAAGTATGCTTGTTGGCGAATACATGTACATGTATTACATGTCTTGGATGATTTGAATTCATGTTGTAATTTAGTTGTAGTGTTGTGGAAATTGTATTAGAAATGAAAGTGGAATGAATTAGTGAAAATTGAAGAATGTAGGAGGTGGCCGTGTGGTATGGTTATGTGTTGATGGAGTATGAATTTGATCTTGTTTGTATGTTAAGTGTGTTATGGTGAAGTGAATGGAAAGATAACAATCCTTGTTGTCTTGGAAAAATGGTTATCAAGTTGTTGTAGGAAAGTATGCAACTTTGTTATGGTTTATGTAAAAATGGAAATGAAAGTATCAAGAGGCAAATTATGATTATTGTTGATGAATTTGGAAGATGGAAATGTATAATTAACTTGTATGTTGAAAGTTAGGAAAAATTGGATAAGTAGTGGCTTAATGGAAAGTTGGTATGTTTTGCATATCTTGTGTATATTGTGTGGAAATGGTATGATATGCCTCCGACGTATGTTGTGATGATTTTGATGGTTGACGAATATGAAAATGATAAGTTTGGTTTGGAAATGTAAGTTTGAAACGAAAGATGTTTCGTTATGTCGAAAGATGGCTAGTGATGCCATAGTGTATGTTTTAATGTCTATTGTTGTTTTGATGTCATTCTGGGTTGTTGTGTTGATGAATTGAGCCGAGCTAAGTCTCGGGGATGTCTTATATACAGAGGAAATGCTGCCGAAATTTCGGTAGGCAAGTATGTGTTAAGTTGGATTATTGAAAAGTTTGAAACTAACAAATGGTAAACTTGACCATTTCTAGATTTTTGACGAAATTGGGATTGACGCCAAGCGAGCGTAAGGCGCTATCGAGGTATGTGAAGCATTCCCCTATGTTCCTAGGCATGTTCTGGATGTGGTAGGCTCGGCCGCGAGCCTTAAGTACGACTCCGTTCCCCAGAATTCGAGACGGAAAACCGCTCCAATTCCTTCAATTCAATTGAAGCTATTTTCTTACAAATTGCCTTTAAAGTGAATTTTTGTACAAAACTTCCTTAAACGGAGTCGGAACACTTCCAAACGACTATGGATGACCTCATAAGGTCTATTAGCAATAATTTACCTATGTAGCCTCGAGTTGGTCCGAGGCGGGCCCACAAGGCCCGATATCTTCTGTAAAATTTTAAATACTTCCGTTTTGGTCCGATTTTCTCTAAAAACTTCTGGGCTATTATTTTGTGTATGATATGGCTATTTTTGTGTAATTTATACAACATGATTTCTGAACATCTGAGAATCCAATTCTGATAATAATCTGTCGTGCCTTCCCAACTAGGATATAGGCGCGTACTATGCATACTATCCGGATATTCTGATTTTGGCTCGCCGTTTGGCACCCTTCAGTTTGATTGAGTCTGTATGTTGAGTCTGTATGTAAGTAGTTTCTCATTTATCGGTTCGTGTCTGTCTCAATGCATTCTTTCACTGCGACCCGGACCAGGTTCTGTTATCGTGCATATTTCTCTGCATTGTTCACCGCGTCCCTCGGCGTGCGGGTCGGGATCTGTATGTCTGTATGATATTATGATCTGTGTATGGGGATGGCGGCCAGGATGGCATATGATCTGATCTGATTCTGTCTGTCCACCGCGTCCCGTACTAAGAGGGTCGGGTTCTGTTACCGCGCCCCCAGACAGGGCCGGGATCTGTATGAATGTATGCGTGTGCCATCTGTATTTATATAAGCACATGCCTCTGTATGATTCTGTATGACTCTGTACTACTCTGCATGCATAATGCTGTCCGACATACTTCTGTCTGTCCGTCTGAATTACGACTATGTCTGTATGTCCGTATGGCTTCTGATTCTGTATGTCCGTATGGCTTCTGATTCTGTATGTCCGTATGGATTCTGATTCTGCTCGTCTGTCCGTATTATGATTCCGTCTGTCTGTCCGAACCATAATTCTGTTTATTTGTATGGAACACGATTCTGTATGTCTGTCTGGATAATGACTCTGTCTATCAGTCTGATTTATGGTTCTGTCCGTTATATTTCTGTGATTTCGGTTCGGACTATGCTTATATCTGTTATATTTCTGCTTTACATACTCGGTACATTTTTCGTACTGACCCCCATTCTTCGGGGGCTGCGTTACATGCCCGCAGGTATAGACGCGCCAGGTGATACGCCGCCAGTATAGGTTTCTGATCCAGCTGTTTTGAGGAGCTCTTTTGATCCGGAGCGTATATTTTTGGTATATATCTTCTGTTTTCTGTACACTCTGTATGTATGGATATTCTGGGTACGGCGGGGCCCTGTCCCGTCATATGATTCTGTATGTCTGTAGAGGCCTGTAGATAGATGTGTGGGTTACGGGTTTCGTCTGTATGTTAGCCTTATCGGCTTATCTGTAAATGTCTGTATGTTCAGGTATATATATATATGGTCGCGCGCGTGCCGTATTTGTACCGGCCTACTTCTGTAACTTCTGTTTTGAAAAAGAAAAAAAATCCGTATGATTCGAAAGTCAGTCGGGTAGGTATGTACGGGTACCCAGTTAGGGTACCAGTCGAGGCCCACGGGGTTGGGTCGTGACAAAAGTGGTATCAGAGCGGTTAGTCCTCGGAAAGTCTACAGGCCGTGTCTAGTAGAGTCTTGTTTATCGATGTGTTGTGCACCACATCTATAAACAGGAAGCTACAGGGCATCTAGGATGTTACCCTTCCTTGAATCTTAGATCATGCGATAGAGCCAGCTGTAGGATATGAATTCCTTTCGACTAACTTTTAATTTCAGCCAAAGGACGGCATCGACAGAAGGCAATGGCTGATGATATTGGAGGCCGCACAGTACTCAGTTAAGCAATAATATGAAAGCTGTGTGTCGGAGATGTTGTTTGAAGTGTGGTAGAAATATAAAGTTGAAGATTGAATAGAAAAGTGAACAGGAAGGAGCCTCCGATGCTGTTTGAGTTGGGCATGTGAGGTAGGCCTCGACATCTGTATAATTTTATCTGTAATTGTTAGCCCCGTGTGGTTACGAGACGACATGATATGATGTATATATATGCGTATATGTGTTGGCCCTGTGCGACATGGTTGGTATTTCTGGTGTACAGGTTTTGGATAGTAAGAAAAATAGAGGAACCTCTGCCCAAATTTTTTTTTTCCAGAAATATGGAGGAAAACATGTAGATTAAGTACAAAAAGGTCCCGCGATACTTGTCGGACTTTAGTTTTCTTCTGTCTGTGGTTGGAGAGCACCTTATGGTGATATTTCATCAGATTTCACCGACTATTTGGAGGCGAAATTCGTGGGACGAAGACTTAAATCTGTGGGTTATCCGTAATCATCTGTATACGTGTATGAAAGTGAATGTTTGAGATTCAGAAAGGCGACATGGTAATTGTACGACTTAGCCGGGGGTGGGACCCGCTACAAAAAAAAAATCTGAAAATTTGCTAAGACCCCGATTTGCCCTAAAATCATGTGACAAAGGTCGTGCGGGGCAATCGACGAAATTATATTAGCCCTAACGCGTCAAAATGCATGAAAGTTTCGGAGTTAAGCGTGCTCAAGCCAGAGCAATTCTGGGATGGGTGACCCCCTGGGAAGTGACACAAAATTTTTCACAAGTGTAAGTATGATAAGTATAAATGGAAATTTGGGGTAACCAAAAGGAAAATAGAATGTGTGGAGTAATTAGTGCCCTTACAGAAGTCGCGCAGACTGATGCGGACTAGATGGGCGGAAATAAAAAGGGTGCAATACCGCTCGGGAAATTGAGCGAATTCGAATAACAGTCAGAGACGTTTGCCAGTAAGAAATTAGTAGATATATCTGTATGTGTGTATGTGTATGTGAATGTGTATGTGTACGATTTTCGTCTGATGCCTGTATGGATCCAGAGCCGAGTCCCGGCGACTGATGTTGTGATAGACGGAAGGTTTTACTAAACCGAATATATGAAGCGAAGAAGGGACGACGATCTGAATGTTGTCAAGGGATAGAAAAGCCTCGATTACATTATAATTTAGTCTGGTATGACGATGTCTGAAAAAGAAAATGAGTATGGATGGTAGGAAAGATGAAAGATAAGAAGTGTGAATAAGCGGAATCTTTGGAAGAGTCGATAAGCGACACGCAAGACGATCTGTATGACCACTTGGCGAACAAGTTTACGAATAAAGGGAAATTTTGCATAAATTACTGGAGCCTTAAGAGGAGTGATCTGATTCTAATTCAGATTCTATCTGTTATACTTCTGCACTTCCGATTCTGATAGGGCTCCGTCTATCACGCCTCTATGCTTCTGAACTCGATTATGTTTCCCATCTGATAAATCTTTGTATGTCTGATTCTGAATATGTTCCTGGTTGACATACCTCTGTATGATCGATTCTGAATACGTTTCTGTCTGACATATCTTTGTACGATTAACTCTGATTACGAATCTGTCTGACACACCTCTGTATGTCTGACTCCGGATATGAATCCGTCTGATATGCCTCTGTACGTCTGATTCCGATCGCACGTCTGTCTGATACATCTCCGTATGTCTGATTCTGATTACGACTCTGTCCGATACATTTCTGTCTGTCTGACTTTGGTCACGATTTTGTGTGATACAATTCTGTACGTCTGATTCTGATTTCGAATCTGTCTGCTATCTTTCTGTACGTCTGACTCCGATCTCAGGTTTGTCTGACATACTTCCGTACATCTGACTTCGACTACGAATCTGTCCGATACATTTCTGTATGTCTGATCCTGACTACGAATCCGTCCGCCATGGTTTAGTACGTCTGCCTCCGATTACGAATCAGTCCGATATGCTTCTACGCGTCCGGTTCTAGTTCTGAATCTGTTGGTATGAAGTGTCTGGTATGAAGAGGGATTACGATAACGTGGTAGGGAACCCAGGAGTGTAACAAGAAATGATACGGACTATGATGTCTGGAAAGCGTTCGTCCGTTACAAGAATATAGCTATGGTTCGACGATTATGTGGGGTACGAGAAAATATATTATGAAGGCATTTGAATCAGTGATGTGAAAAATTACCCCATAATGTTGGTAAAGAAGCCATGTCGGAAAGTCAGCAAAGGACGACTATAAAGAGAACCCTCCCGGAGTAGTATGACGCCCCATAAGGTCAATTTGACATTCGAGGACGAATGTTTTTAAAGGGGGGGAGGATGTTACATCCGACATTTTTCGCTTATTCGAAAAATTCAAGATAAATTGACTTGTGATGAATAAGGCCACAATTGGACCTTACTTGGTATGAATGTGTAGGTCATGAATTCAATGGTGTGGAATTACGAAAGGTGGCCAAGGGCAAAATTGGAATTTTGGAAACTTGCCTTATGAATTACAAGATGTAACCACCAATTTGGGCTCACCAAAATTAATAAAACAAGGCCCAAAAGGGAAGGCCCAACCAGCCATGCTATGTAAAAAAAAAGGGGCCCAAGTCCATGATTTTAATTAGGTAATATTATATATGGTTATACATATCCATAGAAGGTTCAAGAAAGCAAGAAAAATCAAGAAATAGAGAACAAGACCATTTCGGGTTTGAGAGGAGAAAAAGAAAGAAAAGAAAGAAAATTCTTGGAGCCTAATCCTTGAGTTTAAAATTCAATTCTTGTGGGAATACTACTAAGTGCAAAGTCCTCTACAACTTGGTACAATTAGTTTGGCAAGAGGACAAGTTTAGTGCAAAGTGAAGAACTTGAAGAAAGGTAAGGATTTTATGCTTTTGTTATGTTATGGAAGGTATATGTATGTTGTAGTATGTGTGAATGAATGAAAAACATGGAAATTTTGTGTGTTGAAAAGTATGCTTGTTGGCCGAATACCTGTACATGTATTACATGTCTTGGATGATTTGAATTCATGTTGTAATTTAGTTGTAGTGTGGTGGAAATTGTATTAGAAATGAAAGTGGAATGAATTAGTGAAAATTGAAGAATGTAGGAGGTGGCCGTGTGGTATGGTTATGTGTTGATGGAGTATGAATTTGATCTTGTTTGTATGTTAAGTGTGTTATGGTGAAGTGAATGGAAAGATAACAATCCTTGTTGTCTTGGAAAAATGGTTATCAAGTTGTTGTAGGAAAGTATGCAACTTTGTTATGGTTTATGTAAAAATGGAAATGAAAGTATCAAGAGGCAAATTATGATTATTGTTGATGAATTTGGAAGATGGAAATGTATAATTAACTTGTATGTTGAAAGTTAGGAAAAATTGGATAAGTAGTGGCTTAATGGAAAGTTGGTATGTTTTGCATATCTTGTGTATATTGTGTGGAAATGGTATGATATGCCTCCGACGTATGTTGTGATGATTTTGATGGTTGACGAATATGAAAATGATAAGTTTGGTTTGGAAATGTAAGTTTGAAACGAAAGATGTTTCGTTATGTCGAAAGATGGCTAGTGATGCCATAGTGTATGTTTTAATGTCTATTGTTGTTTTGATGTCATTCTGGGTTGTTGTGTTGATGAATTGAGCCGAGCTAAGTCTCGGGGATGTCTTATATACAGAGGAAATGCTGCCGAAATTTCGGTAGGCAAGTATGTGTTAAGTTGGATTATTGAAAAGTTTGAAACTAACAAATGGTAAACTTGACCATTTCTAGATTTTTGACGAAATTGGGATTGACGCCAAGCGAGCGTAAGGCGCTATCGAGGTATGTGAAGCATTCCCCTATGTTCCTAGGCATGTTCTGGATGTGGTAGGCTCCGCCGCGAGCCTTAAGTACGACTCCGTTCCCCGGAATTCGAGACGGAAAACCGCTCCAATTCCTTCAATTCAATTGAAGCTATTTTCTTACAAATTGCCTTTAAAGTGAATTTTTGTACAAAACTTCCTTAAACGGAGTCGGAACACTTCCAAACGACTATGGATGACCTCATAAGGTGTATTAGCAATAATTTACCTATGTAGCCTCGAGTTGGTCCGAGGCGGGCCCACAAGGCCCGATATCTTCTGTAAAATTTTAAATACTTCCGTTTTGGTCCGATTTTCTCTAAAAACTTCTGGGCTATTATTTTGTGTATGATATGGCTATTTTTGTGTAATTTATACAACATGATTTCTGAACATCTGAGAATCCAATTCTGATAATAATCTGTCGTGCCTTCCCAACTAGGATATAGGCGCGTACTATGCATACTATCCGGATATTCTGATTTTGGCTCGCCGTTTGGCACCCTTCAGTTTGATTGAGTATGTATGTTGAGTCTGTATGTAAGTAGTTTCTCATTTATCGGTTCGTGTCTGTCTCAATGCATTCTTTCACTGCGACCCGGACCAGGTTCTGTTATCGTGCATATTTCTCTGCATTGTTCACCGCGTCCCTCGGCGTGCGGGTCGGGATCTGTATGTCTGTATGATATTATGATCTGTGTATGGGGATGGCGGCCAGGATGGCATATGATCTGATCTGATTCTGTCTGTCCACCGCGTCCCGTACTAAGAGGGTCGGGTTCTGTTACCGCGCCCCCAGACAGGGCCGGGATCTGTATGAATGTATGCGTGTGCCATCTGTATTTATATAAGCACATGCCTCTGTATGATTCTGTATGACTCTGTACTACTCTGCATGCATAATTCTGTCCGACATACTTCTGTCTGTCTGTCTGAATTACGACTATGTCTGTATGTCCCGTATGGCTTCTGATTCTGTATGTCCGTATGGCTTCTGATTCTGTATGTCCGTATGGATTCTGATTCTGCTCGTCTGTCCGTATTATGATTCCGTCTGTCTGTCCGAACCATAATTCTGTTTATTTGTATGGAACACGATTCTGTATGTCTGTCTGGATCATGACTCTGTCCGTCAGTCTGATTTATGGTTCTGTCCGTTATATTTCTGTGATTTCGGTTCGGACTATGCTTATATCTGTTATATTTCTGCTTTACATACTCGGTACATTTTTCGTACTGACCCCCGTTCTTCGGGGGCTGTGTTACATGCCCGCAGGTATAGACGCGCCAGGTGATACGCCGCCAGTATAGGTTTCTGATCCAGTTGTTTTGAGGAGCTCCTTTGATCCGGAGCGTATATTTTTGGTATATATCTTCTGTTTTCTGTACACTCTGTATGTATGGATTTTCTGGGTACGGCGGGGCCCTGTCCCGTCATATGATTCTGTATGTCTGTAGAGGCCTGTAGATAGATGTGTGGGTTACGGGTTTCGTCTGTATGTTAGCCTTATCGGCCTATCTGTAAATGTCTGTATGTTCAGGTATATATATATATGGTCGCGCGCGTGCCGTATTTGTACCGGCCTACTTCTGTAACTTTTGTTTTGAAAAAGAAAAAAAATCCGTATGATTCGAAAGTCAGTCGGGTAGGTATGTATGGGTACCCAGTTAGGGTACCAGTCGAGGCCCACGGGGTTGGGTCGTGACAAAAGTGGTATCAGAGCGGTTAGTCCTCGGAAAGTCTACAGGCCGTGTCTAGTAGAGTCTTGTTTATCGATGTGTTGTGCACCACATCTATAAACAGGAAGCTACAGGGCATCTAGGATGTTACCCTTCCTTGAATCTTAGATCATGCGATAGAGCCAGCTGTAGGATATGAATTCTTTTCGACTAACTTTTAATTTCAGCAAAAGGACGGCATCGACAGAAGGCAACGGCTGATGATATTGGAGGCCGCACAGTACTCAGGTAAGCAATAATATGAAAGCTGTGTGTCGGAGAAGTTGTTTGAAGTGTGGTAGAAATATAAAGTTGAAGATTGAACAGAAAAGTGAACAGGAAGGAGCCTCCGATGCTGTTTGAGTTGGGCATGTGAGATAGGCCTCGACATCTGTATAATTTTATCTGTAATTGTTAGCCCCGTGTGGTTACGAGACGACATGATATGATGTATATATATGCGTATATGTGTTGGCCCTGTGCGACATGGTTGGTATTTCTGGTGTACAGGTTTTAGATAGTAAGAAAAATAGAGGAACCTCTGCCCAATTTTTTTTTTTCCAGAAATATGGAGGAAAACATGTAGATTATGTACAAAAAGGTCCCGCGATACTTGTCGGACTTTAGTTTTCTTCTGTCGGTGGTTGGAGAGCACCTTATGGTGATATTTCATCAGATTTCACCGACTATTTGGAGGCGGAATTCGTGGGACGAAGACTTAAATCTGTGGGTTATCCGTAATCATCTGTATACGTGTATGAAAGTGAATGTTTGAGATTCAGAAAGGCGACATGGTAATTGTACGACTTAGCCGGGGGTGGGACCCGCTACAAAAAAAAAATTCTGAAAATTTGCTAAGACCCCGATTTGCCCTAAAATCATGTGACAAAGGTCGTGCGGGGCAATCGACGAAATTATATTAGCCCTAACGCGTCAAAATGCATGAAAGTTTCGGAGTTAAGCGTGCTCAAGCCAGAGCAATTCTGGGATGGGTGACCCCCTGGGAAGTGACACAAAATTTTTCACAAGTGTAAGTATGATAAGTATAAATGGAAATTTGGGGTAACCAAAAGGAAAATAGAATGTGTGGAGTAATTAGTGCCCTTACAGAAGTCGCGCAGACTGATGCGGACTAGATGGGCGGAAATAAAAAGGGTGCAATACCGCTCGGGAAATTGAGAGAATTCGAATAACAGTCAGAGACGTTTGCCAGTAAGATATTAGTAGATATATATCTGTATGTGTGTATGTGTATGTGAATGTGTATGTGTACGATTTTCGTCTGATGCCTGTATGGATCCAGAGCCGAGTCCCGGCGACTGATGTTGTGATAGACGGAAGGTTTTACTAAACCGAATATATGAAGCGAAGAAGGGACGACGATCTGAATGTTGTCAAGGGATAGAAAAGCCTCGATTACATTATAATTTAGTCTGGTATGACGATGTCTGAAAAAGAAAATGAGTATGGATGGTAGGAAAGATGAAAGATAAGAAGTGTGAATAAGCGGAATCTTTGGAAGAGTCGATAAGCGACATGCAAGACGATCTGTATGACCACTTGGCGAACAAGTTTACGAATAAAGGGAAATTTTCATAAATTACTGGAGCCTTAATAGGAGTGATCTGATTCTAATTCAGATTCTATCTGTTATACTTCTGCACTTCCGATTCTGATAGGGCTCCGTCTATCACGCCTCTATGCTTCTGAACTCGATTATGTTTCCCATCTGATAAATCTTTGTATGTCTGATTCTGAATATGTTCCTGGTTGACATACCTCTGTATGATCGATTCTGAATACGTTTCTGTCTGACATATCTTTGTACGATTAACTCTGATTACGAATCTGTCTGACACACCTCTGTATGTCTGACTCCGGATATGAATCCGTCTGATATGCCTCTGTACGTCTGATTCCGATCGCACGTCTGTCTGATACATCTCCGTATGTCTGATTCTGATTACGACTCTGTCCGATACATTTCTGTCTGTCTGACTTTGGTCACGATTTTGTGTGATACAATTCTGTACGTCTGATTCTGATTTCGAATCTGTCTGCTATCTTTCTGTACGTCTGACTCCGATCTCAGGTTTGTCTGACATACTTCCGTACATCTGACTTCGACTACGAATCTGTCCGATACATTTCTGTATGTCTGATCCTGACTACGAATCCGTCCGCCATGGTTTAGTACGTCTGCCTCCGATTACGAATCAGTCCGATATGCTTCTACGCGTCCGGTTCTAGTTCTGAATCTGTTGGTATGAAGTGTCTGGTATGAAGAGGGATTACGATAACGTGGTAGGGAACTCAGGAGTGTAACAAGAAATGATATGGACTATGATGTCTGGAAAGCGTTCGTCCGTTACAAGAATATAGTTATGGTTCGACGATTATGTGGGGTACGAGAAAATATATTATGAAGGCATTTGAATCAGTGATGTGAAAAATTACCCCATAATGTTGGTAAAGAAGCCATGTCGGAAAGTCAGCAAAGGACGACTATAAAGAGAACCCTCCCGGAGTAGTATGACGCCCCATAAGGTCAATTTAACATTCGAGGACGAATGTTTTTAAAGGGGGGGAGGATGTTACATCCGACATTTTTCGCTTATTCGAAAAATTCAAGATAAATTGACTTGTGATGAATAAGGCCACAATTGGACCTTACTTGGTATGAATGTGTAGGTCATGAATTCAATGGTGTGGAATTACGAAAGGTGGCCAAGGGCAAAATTGGAATTTTGGAAACTTGCCTTATGAATTACAAGATGTAACCACCAATTTGGGCTCAACAAAATTAATAAAACAAGGCCCAAAAGGGAAGGCCCAACCAGCCATGCTATGTAAAAAAAAAGGGGCCCAAGTCCATGATTTTAATTAGGTAATATTATATATGGTTATACATATCCATAGAAGGTTCAAGAAAGCAAGAAAAATCAAGAAATAGAGAACAAGACCATTTCGGGTTTGAGAGGAGAAAAAGAAAGAAAAGAAAGAAAATTCTTGGAGCCTAATCCTTGAGTTTAAAATTCAATTCTTGTGGGAATACTACTAAGTCCAAAGTCCTCTACAACTTGGTACAATTAGTTTGGCAAGAGGACAAGTTTAGTGCAAAGTGAAGAACTTGAAGAAAGGTAAGGATTTTATGCTTTTGTTATGTTATGGAAGGTATATGTATGTTGTAGTATGTGTGAATGAATGAAAAACATGGAAATTTTGTGTGTTGAAAAGTATGCTTGTTGGCCGAATACCTGTACATGTATTACATGTCTTGGATGATTTGAATTCATGTTGTAATTTAGTTGTAGTGTGGTGGAAATTGTATTAGAAATGAAAGTGGAATGAATTAGTGAAAATTGAAGAATGTAGGAGGTGGCCGTGTGGTATGGTTATGTGTTGATGGAGTATGAATTTGATCTTGTTTGTATGTTAAGTGTGTTATGGTGAAGTGAATGGAAAGATAACAATCCTTGTTGTCTTGGAAAAATGGTTATCAAGTTGTTGTAGGAAAGTATGCAACTTTGTTATGGTTTATGTAAAAATGGAAATGAAAGTATCAAGAGGAAAATTATGATTATTGTTGATGAATTTGGAAGATGGAAATGTATAATTAACTTGTATGTTGAAAGTTAGGAAAAATTGGATAAGTAGTGGCTTAATGGAAAGTTGGTATGTTTTGCATATCTTGTGTATATTGTGTGGAAATGGTATGATATGCCTCCGACGTATGTTGTGATGATTTTGATGGTTGACGAATATGAAAATGATAAGTTTGGTTTGGAAATGTAAGTTTGAAACGAAAGATGTTTCGTTATGTCGAAAGATGGCTAGTGATGCCATAGTGTATGTTTTAATGTCTATTGTTGTTTTGATGTCATTCTGGGTTGTTGTGTTGATGAATTGAGCCGAGCTAAGTCTCGGGGATGTCTTATATACAGAGGAAATGCTGCCGAAATTTCGGTAGGCAAGTATGTGTTAAGTTGGATTATTGAAAAGTTTGAAACTAACAAATGGTAAACTTGACCATTTCTAGATTTTTGACGAAATTGGGATTGACGCCAAGCGAGCGTAAGGCGCTATCGAGGTATGTGAAGCATTCCCCTATGTTCCTAGGCATGTTCTGGATGTGGTAGGCTCGGCCGCGAACCTTAAGTACGACTCCGTTCCCCGGAATTCGAGACGGAAAACCGCTCCAATTCCTTCAATTCAATTGAAGCTATTTTCTTACAAATTGCCTTTAAAGTGAATTTTTGTACAAAACTTCCTTAAACGGAGTCGGAACACTTCCAAACGACTATGGATGACCTCATAAGGTCTATTAGCAATAATTTACCTATGTAGCCTCGAGTTGGTCCGAGGCGGGCCCACAAGGCCCGATATCTTCTGTAAAATTTTAAATACTTCCGTTTTGGTCCGATTTTCTCTAAAAACTTCTGGGCTATTATTTTGTGTATGATATGGCTATTTTTGTGTAATTTATACAACATGATTTCTGAACATCTGAGAATCCAATTCTGATAATAATCTGTCGTGCCTTCCCAACTAGGATATAGGCGCGTACTATGCATACTATCCGGATATTCTGATTTTGGCTCGCCGTTTGGCACCCTTCAGTTTGATTGAGTCTGTATGTTGAGTCTGTATGTAAGTAGTTTCTCATTTATCGGTTCGTGTCTGTCTCAATGCATTCTTTCACTGCGACCCGGGCCAGGTTCTGTTATCGTGCATATTTCTCTGCATTGTTCACCGCGTCCCTCGGCGTGCGGGTCGGGATCTGTATGTCTGTATGATATTATGATCTGTGTATGGGGATGGCGGCCAGGATGGCATATGATCTGATCTGATTCTGTCTGTCCACCGCGTCCCGTACTAAGAGGGCCGGGTTCTGTTACCGCGCCCCCAGACAGGGCCGGGATCTGTATGAATGTATGCGTGTGCCATCTGTATTTATATAAGCACATGCCTCTGTATGATTCTGTATGACTCTGTACTACTCTGCATGCATAATTCTGTCCGACATACTTCTGTCTGTCCGTCTGAATTACGACTATGTCTGTATGTCCGTATGGCTTCTGATTCTGTATGTCCGTATGGCTTCTGATTCTGTATGTCCGTATGGATTCTGATTCTGCTCGTCTGTCCGTATTATGATTCCGTCTGTCTGTCCGAACCATAATTCTGTTTATTTGTATGGAACACGATTCTGTATGTCTGTCTGGATCATGACTCTGTCCGTCAGTCTGATTTATGGTTCTGTCCGTTATATTTCTGTGATTCCAGTTCGGACTATGCTTATATCTGTTATATTTCTGCTTTACATACTCGGTACATTTTTCGTACTGACCCCCGTTCTTCGGGGGCTGTGTTACATGCCCGCAGGTATAGACGCGCCAGGTGATACGCCGCCAGTATAGGTTTCTGATCCAGCTGTTTTGAGGAGCTCCTTTGATCCGGAGCGTATATTTTTGGTATATATCTTCTGTTTTCTGTACACTCTGTATGTATGGATATTCTGGGTACGGCGGGGCCCTGTCCCGTCATATGATTCTGTATGTCTGTAGAGGCCTGTAGATAGATGTGTGGGTTACGGGTTTCGTCTGTATGTTAGCCTTATCGGCCTATCTGTAAATGTCTGTATGTTCAGGTATATATATATATATGGTCGCACGCGTGCCGTATTTGTACCGGCCTACTTCTGTAACTTCTGTTTTGAAAAAGAAAAAAAAATCCGTATGATTCGAAAGTCAGTCGGGTAGGTATGTACGGGTACCCAGTTAGGGTACCAGTCGCGGCCCACGGGGTTGGGTCGTGACAATCACCCCTTTCATTGGCGATACTTTCAAAAATAATCATTTACCTGAAATTCCAAGTCTCGTCGGCGGCTATCTGCATAAGACTTTTGGCGGCTTTGGGCTGTCAACAGTCGATCTCGGATCACCTTAACCTTTTCTACTGCTTGTTGAATTAATTCGGGGCCTATTAGTTGCACTTCTCCAGTTTCGAACCAACCAATCGGAGATCTACACTTTCTTCCATACAAAGCTTTATACGGAGCCATTTGAATACCGGAATGGTAGTTGTTGTTGTATGCGAATTCAATAAGGGGTAAATGTTCATCCCAACTACCACAAAAATCCAGCACACATGCTCGTAGCATATCTTCCAAGGTCTGAATAGTACGCTTGGCCTGTCCATTAGTCTGCGGATGAAATGTCGTGCTAAGCTTCACTTGAGTGCCTAGACCTTCTTGGAAGGACTTAAAAAACTTGGCTGTAAATTGTGCTCCTCTATCCGTTATAATAGATAATGGTATACCATGGAGTCGCACAATTTCCTTGAGGTACAACTTCGCATAGTCTTCTGTGAGTACGTGGTTCTAACTGGAAGAAAATGGGCTGCTTTTGTGAGCCTGTCCACAATCACCCATATCGAATCATACTTGCCTCGATAACGGGGTAATCCTACAATAAAATCCATGTTGATCACTTCCCACTTCCAAGGAGGGATTTCCATCGCTTGCAATAAGCCTCCTGGCTTTTGATGTTCAACTTTTACTTGTTGGCAATTTGGATACTGCGCTACAAATTCGGCTATGTCTCTCTTCATGCCATCCCACCAATACATCATCTTGAGATCATAATACATTTTTGTTGCACCTGGATGAATAGAATACCGAGAACAATGTGCTTCTTCAAGAATTTGTCGGCGCAATTCTGCTACATTCGGCACACATAATCTGCCTCGGTACCTAAGAATTCCGTCAATAGAAACTTCAAATGGAGCCTTCTCCTTTTTATGAGATAGGTCTCTGTAATGGCACAATTGGGAGTGTTCATATTGTCGCTCCTTCACTTCTATGTCCAAGGACGAAGTCGTGGGATCGTTAACACTAATCCCCACATTACCCGAATCTATTACACGTACCCCAAGACTAGCTAGTTGGTGGAGCTCATGAACCATCTCTTTCTTTTCCAGAGGGACTTCACATAGACTGCCCATTGAACGGCGGCTAAGCGCATTGGATACTACATTCGTTTTCCCGGGGTGATACAAAATGTCCACATCATAATCCTTCAATAATTCTAACCACCCCCTCTGCCGCAGGTTCAACTCCTTCTGCTTGAAAATGTACTGAAGGCTTTTGTGATCTGTATAGATATCAACATGCACACCATACAAATAATGCCTCCATATTTTTAAGGCATGAATAACCGCAGCCAATTCAAGGTCATGAGTTGGATAGTTCTGTTCATGCTTTCGCAGATTTCTCGAGGCATAAGCAATAACTCTGCCGTGCAGCATTAACACACATCCTAACCCAACACCTGAAGCATCGCAGTATACCACATAACCATCGGACCCTTCTGGAAGCGTTAAGATCGGAGCTGAGGTCAATCTGCCTTTTAACTCCTGGAAGTTGTGCTCACAAGCATCATTCCACTGAAATTTAGCTTACTTGTGGGTTAGCTTCGACAATAGGGCTGAGATAGAAGAGAAGCCCTCTACGAATCTTCTATAATATCCTGCCAACCCCAGAAAACTACGAACTTCTGTAGGCGTCGTAGGTCTTGGCCAAGTCTTCACAACTTTAATTTTCTGAGTGTCGACTCGAACGCCATCATTTGAAATGACACGGCCCAGAAATGTTACAGAATTCAGCCAAAACTCACACTTTGAAAATTTTGCATACAACTCACGGGCTCGAAGAATACCAAGAACAATTCGCAAATGATCTGCATGTTCTGATTCCGTGCGAGAATACACCAGAATATCATCAATAAACACTATAAAAAATAAATCCAAGCGAGGCCTGAATACGTTGTTCATCAAATTCATAAACACGGCTGGAGCATTAGTCAACCCAAACGACATCACTCGGAATTCATAGTGACCATATCTTGTTTTGAAGGCCGTCTTGGGAATATCCGCTTCTCTAACTCTCACCTGATGGTAGCCCGATCTCAAATCTATTTTTGAAAACCATTTGGCACCTTGCAATTGATCAAATAAGTCATCAATCCTTGGAAGAGGATACTTTTTCTTTATCGTCACTTTATTCAATTTCCTGTAGTCGATACACATTCGTAGAGATCCGTCTTTCTTTCTTACAAACAAGACCGGTGCTCCCCATGGTGATGAACTGGGCCTAATAAACCCCTTTTCAAGCAAGTTTTTCAACTGCGCCTTTAGCTCTTTTAATTTCGCCGGAGCCATTCGATAAGGAGGAATAGAAATAGGCTTGGTGTCCGGCAACACGTCAATAGCAAAATCTATTTCTCTTTCTGGAGGAAGACATGGAAGCTCATCAGGAAATACATCTGGAAATTCATTCACGACCGGAACTCATTGGAAAGTTGGCAGCTTTGCCTCGGTGTCATGAACCCGAACTAAATGATAAATATAGCCCTTGGCTATCATCTCCTCGCTTTAAGATAGGAAATAAACCTACCCTTCGGAGATGCTGCATTACCCTTCCATTCAAGCACGGGATCTCCCGGCAATTGGAATCGAACCACTTTTGTGTGGCAATCAACATTTGCATAACACGATGCCAACCAATCCATACCCATGATTACATCGAAATCTATCATCTTCAGCTCAATCAAATCAGCTTTGGTCTGACGATCACATATCACAATGACACAATTTTTGTACACTTGCCTTGCTATCACTAGATCACCAACCGGAGTGAGTACCTCAAAAGGTTTAATTGGCTCAAGTTTCACCCCAATACAACCAGCAACATATGGAGTAATATAAGAGAACGTAGAACCCAGATCTATCAATGCATACACATCACGGGAGAATATAGACAATGTACCTATAACCACATCCGGGGAGGACTCAAGATCCTGCCGTCCGGCTAAAGCATATACACGGGGCTAAGTGGCACCTAAAGTAGATGCTGTCCCTCTACCTCTACCTCGGCCTGCTGACATCTGGGGAATCTGTCCTGCCGGGCGTGCTGAGGAAGAACCAGCTGCCGAACCTGTGGGTTGAACTCCAACTCTACCACTCATCGACAGGCAATCTCTCATCATGTGCCTAACTTGGCCGCAAGTATAGCAAGCGTCCGAACCCTAGCGGCACTATCCGAAATTCAATCTACTGCACTGGCTGCATCGCGGTACTGGGGGTCTCCTCTGACTATAATCTTCCCTGAACTGGGAATCCGAGGCCCTCGAACTCTGGCCCTGTCCTGAACGGAAGGAGTGATCAAATCTCCTACTTGCAAATCGGGGAGGTGCACTGGTCACTGACTAGCCTGAGTAACCAGAATACGTCTGCCTTGATCCCCCTCTAAAACCACTGCCTTCTCCCATGGATCTAGCCCTCTTGCCTTGCCTTCTTTCAGTATCGCGGTCACTTCTTTGTGGTTGTTGTCGCCCCTCTAAATTTTGAGCATGGGCCTGTATTCGAGAAATATCCATCCCATCTTGCAAGGAAGCCGTTAAACAATCTCTGAATAAATGTGGCCCTAGGCCACTTACAAATTTATGTACCCGATCTCCCATGTCGGCCACGATAGCCGGGGCATATCTAGCCAAAGAATTAAATTGCATGCTATACTCCCGGGCACTCGTATTTCCTTGCCTCAGATTTAGAAACCTGTCCGCTCTAGCTCGGCGGACCTCGGGTGGCAAATAGTGATGAATAAATGCATCCACAAATTCTTGCCAAATCGGAGGAGGCGCATTCTCGCCTCTTGAAAATACCCAATTGTTGTACCACAAAACAGCCACATCTCGAAGTCTATAAGATGCCAACTCCACGGATTCAGTTTCAGAGGCATGGACAATCTTCAATGTCCTCAGTACCTCATCTATGAAACCTTACGGGTTTTCATCCGAATTTGACCCGAAAAACTCAGGAGGCTTTAGACTCATGAAATCACGGGCTTTGGTACTTGCTGCCGGATCACTTGAACTCGCACTTTGTCGTTACGCCTGGGCGGCAACCAATTGCGTCAGTAAATGAATGGCCTCGGTCACTTGTTGACCCGAAACAACTGGAGGAGGGATTGGAGCTGGAGCTCCCCCTTGCTCTTCCACATTAGGCGGGGTAGAAGAGGTATTAGACAAGGCCTCGTTGTGTGATTCTTCTTCTTCTATGTTCATCGGAGGATCTCTTTCTACCTGCCTCTTTGTCGTAGTCTTGCCTTTCTGGGCAGCCGTAGCCTTTCCCTTTGGCGGCATTCTGAAATCAATACACACTATTAGGGAGGATAAAATCTTAAAGATGGCTCTATCGCACGATCTCATGAGTAGAAGAATGGTCATTTTTCTTAAATGCCCTGTAGCCTCTTGTTTATTGATGTGGCGCGCAACGCACCATAAACAAGACTCTACTAGACACGGCTCGTAGACGCTTCCTAGGACTGAACCGCTCTGATACCACTTTTGTCACGACCCAGCTAGGGGCCGCGACGGGTACCTGGGGCTAGCCACCGAGCACCATTCGTTCTACTACTCGTCTTACTCATTTAATGCTCTTTTATCAACTTTATACTAAAATTGGAGGAAAATCATATTTTATATGGAAACGTAAATACCTTTATATACATATGCCTCTCGGCCATCAAAATAATATGTACATATAATAGCATTTCGTGAGACCATCTAACCCACACTATGCATCTACGAGCCTCTACAGGAGTACTAAACATAAGGACGGGACAAGACCCCGTCATGCCCAAAAATGCATATACACAAATGTACACAAAAGAATCGTCATAAGCACCTCTGAACAAAGGAGTGCTTTCAATCAACTGACAGCTACTGCGGGTCTCGATCGAGCTCTCCTCCCTGTCTACCTGTGGGCATGATCATAGCGTCTAAAGAAAACAGACGTCAGTACGAATATTGTACTGAGTATGAGAGGCATAAACAAGGAAATAAGGCAACGTCATACAAGAAGTATCAATATGGAATGACTGTATCTGGCTGATAAGTGTAAAAGAAATAATGCATGCTGGCTTACTCATAGTCATTATCAGGATATGCGTGCATAAATATATGTATATAAGTTGCCCGCCCATATAGGTACGGTGTAATAATGTATAAGCTGCCCGTCTATATCGGATCAGTGTGATAATCATAGCATTACCCTGCGTCCAGGCTTTCCGCGTCCGGGGTATCATCTCAAGCCGCACATTAGTGGTGTCTGCCCATGCCATTTGGCCATGGTGTATCGTATAGCTGCCCGCCTTAGCGGTGACTGCCCGGCCAACTAGGCGTGGTGTTAATTGTCATCATACGTGCTCATTGTAACATACTTATCATAATACATGCATAATGCTTATGAACAACTTTACTTTATCGGGGTGACGTAAGGTCGTGGTCCCCCGATTCCATTATAGAGCAAGTATTGACATCCTGCCTCACCTTGAAGGAACTAACATATAAGGTGAGTGTGAGCAATAAATATCATCATATAATATTTCTTATCTTATGTTACCATTCATAGAAGTAGGCTTTTAGCTTTCCGGAATATAGGAACCCATGAAGAGGAGGAAACATTATGCTATGAGATTCATTCCATTAGAAGGAAGGGACTAGCCTCACATACCTTTGACATTTAGCTAAGCTACCGTTCGCTTTTTCTCCTTCGATATCGCGTTTCTACCTTCAAAAGAGAATTCGCACTTACGTTAGTTAATCGACTATAAGAACGCGCTACTATTTCTAGGGAAAATTTGGCGGCACTTCCTTTGTTTATACTACCTTTCCCATATTCTATATTAACTCCCAAACGCTCACAATAACGTTGTATTCAACAATCATCATTTATCTACATTTACCACATTCCATCATTTTTCTCCAATTTCTCCACATTTATGGGCTTTAGCTCATCATCACATTTTCTCATACATCACACCTACTTTATGGTCAACACGTCATTTATAGCATATTTATACTCCAACTCATCAACATTCATAATGCAATCCAACTATCATTCAACTATGGCACTATTCACATTTTATGACCCAATTACTACACTCTTCTATAATTCATGTGATTCAATGTATTAATGCTTCAATCATTATGAGAAGGTCATCAAACTTACCTTGGGTAGTATTGGAACAAGCCTTGAGCAACAACACTCTTTTATGCCAAAAACCCTATTTCACTTCCATTGATATTTCTTGGTGTAGATGAACTTTGATAGGCTTCACACTTTTGATTTCATGAATTTGGTGTTGTTGATCTTGATTTTCGTTTGATTCTCTTGAATTCTTGTGGATGAGGTGTTTTGGAGTATTCTAGAGAGTTCTTGAATTGTGAAGATGAGAAATGAAATAAAATGAGCTTGGGGTCCCTTATACTTAACTTAAAAATATGATTTTTGTGAACAGTAGTCTGGGTGTACAGTGGCCTTAAAGCCAGTTTACGGGCCGTATTCTGGTTTACGGTCCGTCATTCATGACCGTATTTAAGCATATCAGAAACAGAAAGGTTTGCTGTAGGTCATGGTGGTTTACGGTCACAGTTTACGGGCCGTATTTCAATTTACGGTCCGTATCCTGAGTCGTATTTTACCATTTCAACATTTGACAGAAATTTGAAGTTTTGGTAGTTAGAAGACGATGGCACTTTACGATCCGTAAATCACTTTACGATCCGTAAATCACTTTACGGGCCGTATTCTATTTTACGACCCCTGGGTCGAAATGCAAATCTGCAACCTTCGCATTTTCAAAACTCATGGATAGTCATTCCCTTCTTAGTAGAACATCGTACACTCATACTCTTCGTTGGTCTATTCATTATATGCTCACGGAAAATTTTCCGAGGTATAACAGTCGGGGCCCTGTCCCGACTCATATGATTCAGGTGTTTACTCTTAGAGACTTTGCAGACAGTGTCCTGTGGCTAGTATGTTAAGATGTCATGCGTTGAGTAAAGCGACCATGTAAGCCGATATGTTAGGTTGACTTAATCGGTTTTTGATTAATTGAGTATCGTTCGCAAATTTCTGTGGTTTGACGGAAAGTACTTTATTATATTTTCGAATTTTTTTTATATGTCCAGTTTCATTATGTGAATGCCAGAGGGCTCGCTCAGTTTTAAGTAAGAGTTGGGTGCCCATCATGCCCTATCGGAATTGGGGTGTGACAGTTAGTCATGCATTAATGGTATGCTGGGGGCCTTGTCCCAGCAAGTATGTTTTACGATCCAGACTCATGATAAAGGTTTCATAGACTAGCCAGTTATGTTATGTCAGATTTTCAGAGTTGTTTAGCCATATTTGGCTCGATTCATGGTGTTACCACATTAACGTTTTAAACGAGTATTTTATTAATTATTATGACTTCATGTGTTTTCGTAAAGCCCATCATGTTTCATGTTATATTCTGCTCATGTATACCTCATGATGATTCAACAAGCCATATGGTTCGCTTGGGCACATGCAGCAAGGCACCGAGTGTCGTGTTTCACCTAGGCCATTGTTTGGGGCATGACAATTATGCTCTTATCCCATAAAGTCTAGATTCACCCATTTTAGAAGGTAGCCTTTGAGATTTACTGGGTACCCTTGGAGATACTTAACCCGTTTGGGCTTGCCAGGTATTCAGTATGCAGGTGACAGATCACATGGCTAGAGACAGACATTCTAGATTTAGATAGCAGGCTCCGTTGTGTCACGACCCAGCTAGGGGCCGCATTCGCTCTACTACTCATCTTACTCGCTCAAGGCCCCATTTATCAACTTTATACATGAATTATAGGAAAAACATATTTGAGATAGAAATATAAATGCTTTATATACATTTGCCTCTCGGCCATCAAAATAATATACACATATAATAACATCTTGTGAGACCATCTAACCCACACTGCGTATCTACGAGCCTCTACTGATAGACTGTATATATATATAGAAGGAACAAGACTCCGTCGTGCCCAAAATATGCATATATACCGAAAGAGGAATCATAAGCACCTCTGTACAATTGAGTGCTCTCAATCAGCTGGCAGCTACTAAGGATCTGGATTAAGCTCACCTCCCTGTCTACCTGTGGGCATGAACACAACGTCCAAACAAAACGGACGTTAGTACGAATATTGTACTGAGTATGAGAGGCATAAACAATGAAGAAAGGAAACAATAATATAATGAGAACATCAATATGGAACATCTGGATCTGAATGACCATCATAAGAGAAATAATGCATGCTATCTTACTCATACTCATCATCCTATCACATATGCATAATATGTAAGCTGCCCGTCCATGTCAGAACAGTGTAATAATCAATAACATTAGCTCGCGTCTAGGCCTCCCGCGTCCGGGGTACCATCTCATGCCGCCACTAGTGGTGTCTGCCCATGCCAACTGGCTATGGTGTATCGTATAGCTGCCCGCTTTCGCGGTGACTGCCCGGCCAACTAGGCCCGGTTTGATGCAATCATTACATGCTCATCATAAAATACTTATAATAATATGCTTATCAAAATATACTTGTCATCGTACATGCATAAAGACTCTAGAACAACTGCATTCTATCGAGTTGACGTAAGGTCGTGAACCCTCGATTCCATTATGAACATATATGAACATTCTGCATCACCTCAAAAGGATTAGTATATAAGGTGAGTGTATACAAGGAACAATATCATTTACTTTATAAGAAAGTCATATCATATCTCTTGACTCATATAGCTATTCATGATCTTAGGCTCTTGGCTTTCCGGGATATAGGAGAATCATGGAAAGGGAGAAGAATCATATTATGGGATTCATGACATAGAAAGAAAAGGACTATCCTGACATACCTTTGTCGCTTAGTTAAGCTATCGTTCACTTGATCCCCTTCAATATCACGTTGCTACCTTCACGAGAGAATGCACATTACGTTAGTTAACCGACTATAGGAACGCATCGTTATTTCTAGGAAAAATTGAGCAGCATTTCCATTGTTCGTACTACTTTTCCCGTGTCCAATCTCAATTCCCAAACTCTCACAACAACACTTACAATATTGTAATCAACAATCGTCATTTATATACATTGAGCAAAATCCACCATTTTTCTCCAAATTTCCACATTCATGGGTTCTAGCTTATTATCATGTTTTCTCATACCACACACCCATTTCATGGTCTACACGTCATTTATAACATCTTTATACTCACAACACATCAACATTCATGATTCAATCCCACTATCATTCATTTATAACACTATTCACATTTTATGACCCATTTATTACACCCTCTCATAATCCAAGTGTTTCATCATATAAATACTTTAGTCATCATGGAAATGTTTGGAGAATTCTCTAGAAAGCTCTTGAGTTGTGTAGATGAGAAAATGAAATAAAATGAGGCTTGGGTCCCTTTTAATAACTCAAAGTCTGATTTTTAATGATCAACAGTCGAGGTGTACAGTGGTCGTGAACCACAATTTACGGGCCGTATACTGGTTTACGGTCCGTCCTTCATGGCCATATTTAAGCATATAAAAAACGAAAGGGTTGGCTGTCATCATGGTGATTTACGATCGAGGTTTACGGGTCGTATTTCGATTTACGGTCCGTATTCTGGGTCGTGTTTTACCATTTCAACATTTAACAGAAAGTTAAATTTCTTGGAGTGTTGGAGGACGATCGCACTTTACGGTCCGTAAATCACTTTACGGGCCGTATTGTGCTTTACGACCACTGGACTGAAATGAATTTCTGCAACTTTCTTATTTCCAAAAATTGATGAATCGTCATTCCCTACTTAGTAAAACACCGCACACTCATACCCTTTGTTGATCTATTCATTGTAGACTCACGGAAAATTTTTCGAGGTGTAACACTCTTCCCCCCCTTTTGGAACATTCGTCCTCGAATGTTAAAACACTTGGGATTCTACAAAAATTTCGCCAGAGTTTCCCCTGTAATTTGGCACTACCATCCTGTCACTACAACCCATAATATCATCGCCTCACAGGGATACATCATAATATCAACATATCTATGGCCACACACGACCAAAAGCATAAAAATAAAGCATACATACCTTATATCGTTGACGTTTCATCTTGAATCTCCTCCGGGTGTTGGAATAAATGTGAATATTTGGCATGCATATTCTCCTCTGCTTCCCAAGTCATTTCTTCCCGACTATTGTTTCGCCATAGAACCTTAATTGAAGCAACCTCTTTGTTCCGAAGTCTTCGCACCTATCTATCTAAAATAGCAACCGGCACTTCTTCATATGTCAATTTTTCTGTCACTTGAACGTCATCAACCGAAACTATTCTTGTTGGGTCTCCAATGCACTTGCGGAGCATCGATATGTGAAAAATCAGGGCCTATTAGTTGTACTTCTCCCGTCTCAAACCATCCAATCGGGGATATGCATTTCCTCCCATATAAAGCTTCATACGGAGCCATTTGAATACCGGAATGGTAGCTATTATTATAGGCAAAGTCAATCAAGGGTAAGTGATCGTCCCAACTACCACCACAATCTAATATGCAGGCCCTTAATATATCCTCCAAAGTCTGAATAGTGCGTTCGGCTTATCTATCGGTCTGTGGATGAAATGTCGTGCTAAGCTTAACTTGAGTACCTAGACCCTCTTGAAAAGACTTCCAGAACTTAGCTGTAAATTGGGCTCCTCTATCTGTAATAATGGCTAATGGAATTCCGTGAAGTCGCACAATTTCTTTCAAGTACAACCTAGCATAATCTTCGGCTGAATACGTGGTTCTGACTGGAAGAAAGTGAGCTGCTTTGGTCAATCTATCCACGATCAACTATATAGAATCGTATTTGCCTCGGGAACGAGGTAATCCTACAATGAAATCCATATTAATTTCTTCCCATTTCCATGTAGGAATTTCCATTGCCTGCAATAAGCCCTCTGGCCTCTGATGTTCTGCTTTCACTTGCTGGCAATTTAGGCATTGGGCTACAAATTCTGCTATGTCTCGTTTCATACCATCCCACCAATATAGCAGTTTGAGATCATGACACATCTTGGTTGCACCTGGATGAATAGAGTACCGAGAATAGTGTGCTTCCTCTAGAATCCGTTGGCGTAATTTTGCTACATCCGGCACACATAGCCTGCCTCGATATCTAAGGACCCCATCTATGGAAACTTGAAATGATGACTCCTCTTTTTCACGGCAGACATCCCTGTAATGACACATTTGTGGATCTTCATACTGCCGTCTTTTCACTTCTATATTCAAAGGTGAAACTGTGGGATCATTGATGCTAATTCCTGCATCACCCGAATCCATTACACGTACTCCAAGATTAGCTAGTTGGTGGAGCTCAAGAACCATTTCTTTCTTTTCCATAGGGATTTCACATAGACTGCACATTGATCGGCGGCTGAGCGCGTCGGCTAATACGTTTGCTTTTCCGGGATGGTACAAAATATTCACGTCATAGTGTTTCAACAATTCTAACCACCGCCTCTGCCGCAGGTTCAACTCTTTCTGCTTAAAAATATGTTGGAGGCTTTTGTGATCCGTATAGATATCGACGTGCACACCAACTCTTCCCATGTTGCATTAATACACATCCTAGTCCCACACCGGAGGCATCACTATACACGACATAGCCATTCGGCCCTTCGGGAAGTGTTAACACTGGAGCTGAAGTCAATCTGTCTTTCAACTCTTGAAAACTACGCTCACATGCATCATTCCATTGAAATTTAGCGGACTTCTGAGTTAGCTTCGTCAATGGAGCTGAAATAGATGAAAAGCCCTCTACGAATCTTCTATAATAGCCTGCTAAACCCAGAAAACTACGAACTTCCGTGGGCATCGTAGGCCTTGGCCAAGTCATCACAGCTTCAATTTTCTGAGTGTCGACTCAGATGCCATCACTTGTATAACATGGCCTAGAAATGTCACAAAATTCAGCCAAAACTCGCATTTCGAAAATTTTGCATATAGCTCCCGGGCTCGAAGAATACCAAGAACGATCCTCAAATGATTTGCATGTTCCGATTCCGTGCGAGAATGTACCAAAATATCATCTATAAATACAATCACAAATAGATCCAAGAGAGGCTTGAATACGCTGTTCATCAAATTCATAAATACAGCCGGAGAATTAGTCAACCCGAATGACATCACTCGAAATTCATAGTGGCCATATATCGTTCTGAAGGCTGTTTATGGAATATTCGCTTCCCTAACTCTCACTTGATGGTAGCCGGACCTTAAATCTATTTTTGAAAACCACTTGGCACCTTGCAATTGATCGAACAAATCATCAATTTTGGGGAGGGGATACTTGTTCTTTATTGTTACCTTGTGCAGCTGTCTGTAATTGATGGACATCCGTAGAGATCCGTCCTTCTTTCTCACGAACAGGACCGGTGCTCCCCACGGCGATGGACTGGGCCTTATAAACCCCGTTTCAAGCAAGTCCCTCAATTGTGCCTTCAGCTCTTTCAATTCTGCTGGAGCCATTCGATAAGGAGGAATAGAAATAGGCTCCGTGTCTGGCAATACATCAATAGTGAAGTCAATTTCCCTCTCAGGGGGAAGACCTGGTAGTTCATTTGGAAATACATCTGGAAATTCATTCACTACTGGAACAGACTGAAAAGGCGGCGGCTCTGCCTCTGCGTCATGAACCTGAACTAGATGATAAATATAACCTTTAGCTATCATCTTTCTTGGCTTAAGGTAGGAAATAAACCTGCCCTTTGGAGACGCCGTATTACCCTTCCATTCAAGTATGGGCTCTCCCGAGAATTGAAATCGAACCATCTTCGTCCGGCAATCGACATTAGCATAGCATGAGGCCAACTAATCCATACCCATAATTACGTCAAAATCAAGCATTTCCAGCTCAATCAAATCAGCTTTTGTTCGGCGATCACATATGACAACTTCATAATTTTGTACACTTTCCTCGCTATTACCAGATCACCAACCCGAGTGAATACCTCAAAAGGTATAATTGGCTCGGGTTTCACCCCAATATAGTCAGCAACATACGGAGTAACATAAGATAAGGTAGAACCCGGATCAATCAAAGCATATACAGCACGGGAAAATATAGTTAATGTACCTGTGACGACATCTGGGGAAGACTCGAGATCCTGTCGCCCGGCTAAAGCATATACGCGGGGCTGAACGACACATGAATTAGATGCTCCCCCTCTGCCTCTACCTCTACCTGCTGATGTCTGAGGAATCTATGCTGTCGGGCGTACCGAAGAAGAACCCGCTGCTGAACCTGTGGGTTGAGTCCCAGCTCTATCTCTTATAGAGGGACAATCTCTCATCATATGGCCAACTTGACCGCAGGCATAGCAGGCGTCCGAACCTCGACGACACTGTCAGGAATGTTGTCTACCGCACTGGCTGCACCGCGGTACTGGGGGTCCCCTTTGACTAAAATCCCCTCTGGATTGAAAATTCGAGGCCCTCGAACTATGGCCCTGTCCTGACCCGAAAAAATGGTCAAACCTCCTATCTGGAAATCTGGAAGGCGCACTAGTCGCTGACTGGCCTGAATGCCTAGAATACATCTGTCTCGGTCCCCCTCTATACTCACTGCTGGCTCCCATAGATCTAGCCCTCTTGCCTTGTCTCCTGTCAGTATCACGATCACTCTTTTGCGGTGGCTGTCGTCCCTTTAAATTCTGAGCAACGGGAAATGTCCATCCCATCCTGCAATGAGGCTGTCAAGCAATCTTTGAATAAATGTGGTCCCAGACCACTCACAAACCTGTGCACTCGATCCCCCATGTCGGCCACCATAGCCGGGGCATACCTGGCCAAAAAATTAAATTGCAAGCTATATTCCCGAGCACTCATGCTTCCTTGCTTTATATTCAAGAACCTGTCCGCTCTAGCTCGGTGGACCTCGGGTGGCAAATAATGACGAATAAAAGCATCCACAAATTCTTGCCAAACCGGAGGAGGCGCGTTCTCTCCCCTTGATGCTACCCAGTTGTTGTACCATAATACCGCCACATCGCGGAGTCTATAAGAAGCCAACTCCACGGATTCGGTCTCGGAGGCATGAATAATCCTTAAGGTCTTCAACATTTCATTAATGAAGTTTTGTGGATTTTCATCCGGTTTTGACCCAAAGAACTCCGGAGGATTTAAAGTCATAAAATCACGAGCTCTCGTACTAGCTGAACGATCACTCGGGCCTGCATTCTGTCGTTGTGCCTGGGCGGAAACCAATTGGGTCAATATATGTATGGCCTCAGTCACTTGTTGACCCAAAGCACCCGCTGGAGGAATCGTAGCCGAGGCTCCTCCTTGCTTTTCTACATTGGGCGGGGCCTCATTTTATGATTCGCCCTCTTCTACATTCATCAGTGACTCTCTTTCCGCCCGTCTTTTTGTCGTAGCTATGCCCTTCTAGGCAGCTGTTGTCACACCCTAATCTTGATAGGGCATGATGGGCACCCGACCCCATACTCAGAGTCGAGCGAACCCCATTAGTGTCACACCCCAATCCTAATAGGGAATGATGGGCACCCGACCCTTACTTAGGGCCGAGCGAACCCGCTGACCTTTACTACACACATAATCTCTTTGGACTCTTAAGTCAAACAAAATGAAATACATAATAAGGGCTTTCAGAGACATCCTTTTCGTCTTTCTCAAGTCAAGTAAAATCTATAATCATATGAAACTTGTAACATGATGCATAATGACACATCGGCTGGTGGAGCCGCTTACAAGACTGACATTCTATACCCGTGACTCTTGCTACAACTTTTTCTTTATTTCCTTCCCTCACATCTCTCAACGCAAGTATACTTGTCTTTGATTCCATTGTATTGGCGATCGTTTCGTCAATCGTTATTCTTTGTTGGCTCTCCGGTGTGGACTTCTTACAAATATAATTAGGCATAGCTTCACATCAATGGTTCATATAATTCCATAGCGTATACTCTGATGTTCAGTATAATTAATGGTCCGTGAACTATTATTTTTTTAATATCTGGTGGACTCTTTTATTTCCATTCATAGGAGCTGAATTCTTTCTTTCCCTAAAAAATTTCCAGACAACCAATCGTTTGTACTTTCGTTATAATAGTCGTTTTTATCCGAAATATCCTTTGAATTTTGTCATCCTCTCCATTATCCTGTGTGAACTTAGCTTGTAGCCTTTTTTGCTCTCTTTATTACCCTTTAGAACACATCGCTGCATACTTAGGTACTGCGCAATTTTTTCTCGATACGGGGGATTCAACCCCTGATCTAGAAATGTCGTAGCTCATGTCGGCATGGGACATTCTCTTAAGGTGTCTTCAATACTATCCCCTTATGTCTACCTCATGGTACACTCATTGTCAATTGGTTTTTACTTCTTTCAGGTATCCTCCTGATGTGCCGATATGTTTTGAACTCTGGCCCCGAGCTAATAAATCTCCTCTTTTGAAGCTTGGCAATGTCGCGATTCCTTTTAACTCTAATATAATATGTTTCCCCCCCCCCCCCCCACCATTAAGGAGATCCTTATACACCAATAGTCTTTGAGTACTCATCGTCTTCGGTAATTATCTACCGCCCTTCACTATCTTCTTAAGGCCGGGGTTCCGTCATCGTATGGTCTGCCTTATTTATCCTTTTTGGTAGTCACACTCTTGTGTTCAATTGGAATACTCATAAGGGTATCCAATTCCGATGCCTCCTCTTTCGTCTTTTCATGCCTCTGTCCTTTTATGACTAACGGTTTTCCGGACCTACAAGTTAATGGGGACACCGAGATTCACCACGTCCTTTATGAAGTCTTCGATTATACCTTACTCCTTGTCTTTCTATTCCAGATTTTGCTTATGACATATCTAGAATTCTTCCTATCTTGAGTTCTCCTTCAATTTATGTCTATATCATCATTTTGTCAACATTTCCACACCCTTCCATCCACTATTAGTCCTTTCGCCCATTTAGCTCACTTACTCGTAATTCTTCTTAACTACGCGTTTGTGTTGCAGCTGCGCGTCCATGTTTTTCAAGCGTCCTGCTACTTTTGCTCTTGGCACAAAATTCTTACCGTTTACACTCTCTCTGTCCTCGTTCATCGAACCTTTATTTCTATCCTCGTTCATCGAACCTTTATCTATCTTTATGATGCAACGGCCGAGCGGTCTCCCATGCACGTTCCTTGCATCTCATTCCCTTTCCTCTAAGATCAAATCCCTCGGTCTTCACATGAATTCTCATTCTATGCCATTAATTTTCTAATCAATCGTGTCGACTCATCATCTTTGTTCTTATCTCGGAGAGTAATCGGTTTCCTACCGCTAATTCGTTAAAGTATCCTTCTTACTCTCATGGTTAAATATTTCCGGTTACTCTATGCCTAAATTCTCTCCTCTTCCTTCGACCAACCAATTAGTATACCTTTCCTACTTTCATCCTTAACCTTCCTTGGGTTTCTTCCTCCTCGAGCACCTTTCTTCTCTTGTTATTTGCAATATCAGCTCTGAAGTTCGTGAAATATTCCTTTAAACGCGCAAATCCGTTCTATTCTTAAGTCATCTTTTTGGAGCGCTTCTCCATGTCCGAGGCAACCATGTCAATATGACTACACATTTATCCCTTTCACATGCCCACTTTCGAAAAAAAAATTTGAAAAAGTCTCGTGCTTTGCCCATTGTTCCTCTCAGAGGCTTCACTCACTGATGTTTCTTACTTTTCACCGGTCTAGTCTGCCTCGTCCTACGCGACCTCTTAAGGTTTCCAACCATTCCGTATACTCTAATTTCCCTTAGGCTACTCTAGCTTCTCATTTGCCTTTTATGTCTAAATCTATAGGACTTTTAGTACACTTCTAAGGGGGGGTCACCCATCCTAATATTTCTCTCACCTTAGCACGCTTAACCTTGAAACTTCGATGAAATCCGGTGCGTTAATGCTGATATAATCGCATCCACCTTACCGCATGACCTTCATTACATGATCTGGAGCAAGTTGAAGGCTTAACAGATTCCGAAACATTCTCGTAACACATCTCTCTCCTTTACCAATTACTATTTTAGCCTTTTCAATCCCCCAATATTCACCTTTCACTTGGGTGTATGGCTACCTTTCATCCTGGATTCCCAGGTTCTTGATGGTAGGGAACACACCTTCGTCCCCATTACTTATAAATACTCGGGCATCAGCCTGTTTGGATTTCCACTCACCATTCTTATATGCTAATCTACAATAGAACTCATTTGTCGACGTTCCCTGAATTCCCCAACAGACCTTTCTCCTACTAAACCTCGAATGTAACCCATTTTAATCATTCGGACTGCTAATCGTCTTTCTCGCAATTATTCTTCATGCCATGCCAAGTCCATAACCCCTCTAAAACAACGCATCCCACTTATTGTCTATTTACGATATTTCCTTTCCATGCTCCTTCCTGTTAGGTGTACCTAACTAAATGACCTGATTTTGAAAAATCGTGGAAGAGTCTCCTTTACAATTCTTACTATCCAAAACCTGCATGCAGCAATTGCCAGCAATGCCTCACAGGGCATATATATATATATATACGACATATCCCAGCCACCCAGGGCTCCCAATTTCAGCTAAAAGAACAAAAATATCAAAACTTACCCCTGTGACTTTCCATATCATCACTCACCTTCTCACGTAGATATTGTGCTTCTGCTGAGATCAAGGGTTAGTGCAAGGAGTCTGATTTCCTATGACTTGGCTCTATCGCACGATCTAAGACAGAAAGAAGGTCAATAATTCCTAAATGCCCTGCAGCCTCCTGTTTATAAGTGTGTTCGGCTTCACACCCATAAACAGAACTCTACCGGACACAACTTTGCAGATAACCCCTAGGACGAACTGCTCTGATACCAATTTGTCACACCCTAATCCTGATAGGGCATGATGGGCACCCGACCCCATACTCAGAGCCGACCGAACCCCATTAGTTCTCGTTATGCTCATAACCTCACTGGACTCTTGAGTTACGAAATGAAATGCATAATGAAAACTTGTCAAAACCATTCTTTTCGTCATTCTCAAATCAAGTAAAATTTGTAATCATATGGAATTTGTAACATAATGCATAATGGTACGTCGGCTTGCAGAGCCGCTTACAAGACTGACATCCTATATACAAGATTCTGTCTGCAAAGTCTCTAACATGCTATATACCATAACGTAGATACTCTGACTCGACAACACTCCGGAAAGAAATGGAGCTTGTCAACCTAACTGGAACATCTTCTAGCAATATCCTCTACTCATCTGTATACACCTGCGTGGCATGAAACGCAGCCCCCGAAGAAAGGGGGTCAGTACGGAATATGTACTGAGCATGTAAGGCATGAAATACAGTAAAGAGGATCATAACTAAAATGGAGATTTGCCCGAAACAAGTATGACTTTTAAAAACATCAATACACTTGCCTTATGAAATGAAAATCGTGCATATCAACATCATATATCATATATACATATAACGTGTCCCGGCCCTCTAGTGAGGGACCCAGTGGATAAAGTCATGCATATCAACATCATATATCATATATATGTAACGTGTCCCGGCCCTCTAGTGAGGCACTCGGTGAATAGAGTCATCATATGCCATCCTGGCCGCCATCCCCATATCATCATATCATCATGTCATCATATCATCATATACAAATACATATAACGTGTCCCGACCCTTTAGTGAGGGACTCGGTGAACAATGCAGTGGAATACGCACGAGAACGTGTCCTGGCCCGGCACTCAGTGAAGGACATATTAAGGCATGCACGAGCAGAATAGTGAGAAACCATATGCATATAAATCAACTTTTGGGACTTAAAAGGTAAGTACACTACTCGACACTTGAAGGATCATAAACACGTTTCGAGTCAATCTGAGTTAGCATAAGAAAGTTATGGACGTTATTCATTACAGAAACCTCTATGAACGTTTCAAAGCAATCTGAGACTGCCTATGAAAGTTAGGGACATTAATCCTTATAGAACCCTTTTAGGAATAGAGACTCTTTATGCTTTGCTCGCTATTCAATCATACAATAGACTTGATTATACCAAGTATGCGAGTGTCAAGAAGTGAACAAGAATCGTAAACAAGCTCGCAACTAAAGAGTAGAGTTACCCCAAGTTGCATATTGTATCTTACTTACCTCTAGGACATGCCAAAGAAAGAAAGGGTAAGCCTTACATACCTTGTCCGCTTCCTAAGCTAATCCGAGCTTAAGTCTCGACTTTCCCAAGATCTACAACAACGTCAGAAGATAGCAAGCATTAGCTATAGGTATTTAGGAATCCGATTCTAAGCTAGCAATTCACCTGCAAAAATTCGGGCAGCTCCCCTGTAAATTCAACCAACCCCGAGAATTCAACTCGGCCAAATCATCAACAACAATACCAACAATCATATTTTCAACTTCAACAATTAATTCAAAATGCATTCTAACGTTAGCAACCCTTTCTACATAATCTGACGGCATTTCATTTACATTCAAATTAACCACAACAACCCAACTCACAATCTTCCAAACTCATAAGAACAACAACAACACACTCCCCGCTTCCAAGTTCATGAATTATACCAACAACCACACGTTAACAACATCTTTCATGCAAATATAAGAAACCATAGTAACGTCACATTAACTTCTACAACAGCCCACAACGGTTACAACTTCATTTTAAGCCATCAAACCTTCATTATCATCATGGAATCCACAACAACAACAACCAAAAATATTAAATAAAATCGATTCATCACATCTTACCAAACAAGCCCCTATTCGGCCACAACCTACACACACATATTTCATGAATTTCATCCATTTCTACATACTACAACACTCACAGATCATCCCTAACACATAGAAAAAGGGATTAAATCTTACCTTTACCCTTTAGCTTCTCAACTTGGCTAGGGTTTATGAGTTGCACAAATGAATGCTTTGCTTGCTCCAACAACTACTCCACGTTAATAAGGGCCTTCCAATTGGTTGAAATACTAGAAGAAAATTATTTTTTTGATCAACTTTTATGGCCTCAAATTCGGCTAGCCATGGCCGAATATGGCTCCTCTTTTTCTTGAAGTTTCTCCAAGTTTCATGAGTTGTGAAGATGAATATTTCTTGTAGTTGTCATCACTATATATATATATATATATATATATATATATATATATATAGCTCCTACAAATATAAGGTGGACACATGCCCCCACTCATGGCTTGAGTTAATTGGCCAAGCCATTGGTGGGACCCACATAGCCACACGGCCACTTGTGTCTCTTGGCATGAACCTTCTTGAATTTTTCCCTTTTTACCCCTAGCCTTTCTCAATATTTCCATACCACTAATATTTATAAGCAACTTGTGCATTAAGACAAAACCAGAAAATAGTCTTGCCCTTAACTTACCGCGACTATCTTGAAATATCCGAATGTACAAAATACGGGATATAACATCCTCCCCCCCTTTAGAACATTCGTCCTCGAATGTTGAACTGATCTTATAGGGTCTTATAACACTTCAGAGGGATCTCTCTTATAGCTATCACATACAGTTCATTCATCAATCAACATATCCGCTTTAGAAATTTAGATTACTTGTAAGCATAGGAAATAAATAGGGATACTTCTTCTTCATCTCATCCTCGGCTTCCTAGGTCATCTCCTATCTGTTATTGTTTCGCCACAATACCTTAACAGAAGCCACGTCTTTGGTACGTAATCTTCTCACCTGACGATCCAGTATGGCTATAGGCTGTTCCTCGTAGGATAGCTCCTCTGTCACCTGAATATCATCTATGGGAAATGCTCTGGAAGGTTCCCCAATGTATTTACGAAGCATGGACACGTGGAAGACTGGATGCACTGCTTCTAAATCAGGTGGTAACTCTAATTCATAGGCGACCTTGCCAACCCTACGGACAATTTGATAAGGTCCAATATACCTTGGACTGAGCTTTCCCTTCCTGCCAAATCTCATTATACCTTTCATGGATGACACTTTAAGAAATACCCAATTGTCAGCCTGGAACTCTAAGTGTCGACGTCGATTATCGGTATATGATTTCTGTCGACTCTGGGCTGCCAGTAACCGTTCCTGAATGAGTTTCACTTTATCAACTACTTGCTGAATTATACCTGGGCCGATTAGCTAAGGTTCGCCAACATCGGACCAACCGATCAGTGACCTACACTTCCTGCCATACAGGGCCTCATACGGCGCCATCTAGATTTCAGAATGGTAACTATTATTATAAGCAAACTCAATAAGTGGTAAATGATCATTCGAGCTACCCTTGAAGTCAATAACACAGGCCCGCAGCATATCTTCTAGCGTCTGAATAGTACGCTCGGCCTGTCCGTCAGACTGCGGGTGGAATGCAGTTCTAAGACTTACCTGGGTCCCCAATCCTTCTTGAAATGATCTCCAAATGTCATATATATGTTCTTATGCTCAGGTAATATAATCTTCATCCCAAATCCTTGTATAACTCTGCTCTCCCTTGAGCTCATACTAAGCCGTCCACAGTCTTGATAACGCGAAATTTTCCAGGGTGTAACATCCTTCCTTAACTCTTTCATTGCTTCCAGTCAGTTTCTTCCACTTCTTTGTCCTCATGTACATGGTCGGAAATAAACTAGCACCTCGCTCTCGTTTTGTCTACAATATTGTAGTCTTGCTTACCATGCTATAAATATTCATCGGCCTTTAAGTATTCTCTTTTCCTCGCTCCTTGATTCCTTGCTAGTGGGCAATTACCTTGCTTATATACGGTATACTCTTTGTGTTTATCTTTACGGTACCATCTCGGGCTATCCTATTTATACCTATTGATCTTAGACGTACACTGCATCGACTCCCTGTAGTTCATTTTCTGTCTTTGTCACTATCCCTTTCAATCTTACATTCTAAATATTTATCCAATCATGACTTTGTCGCTAATGAACATAATGGTTATGTCCCTTTCCAAGGCCAGTTATATCAATATCCAAAAACGTATAGACGTAATGTTTGTTCGCCATTTACTATCCTTCGCAGTCTAGTCACACTTATGGCAACTTATGATCCGAGTTCAATTAATTTCTTAGCTCGCAACATCTTTGAGCTCTTGCTACAACTTTTTCTTTACTTCCTGCCGTCACATCTCTCGACACAAGTATACTTGTCTTTGATTCCCTTGTATTGGCGATCGTTTCGTCAATCATTATTCCTTGTTGGCTCTCCGGTGTGGACTTCTTACAAATATAATTGGGCATAGCTTCACGTCGATGATTCATATAATTCCATAGCGTATACTCTGATGTTCAGTATAATTAATGGTCCATGAACTATTATTTTTTTAATATCCGGTGGACTCTTTTATTTCCATTCATAGGAGCTGCATTCTTTCTTTCCTTCAAAAATTTCCAGACTACCAATCGTTGGTACTTTGGTTATAATAGTCGTTGTCATCTGAAATATCCTTTGAATTTTGTCATCCTCTCCATTATCCTTTGTGAACTTAGCTTGTAGCCTTTTTTGCTCTCTTTATTACCCTTTAGAACACGTCGCTGCATACTTAGGTACTGCGCAATGTTTTCTCGATACGGGGGATTCGACCCCAGATCTAGAAATTTCGTAGCTCATGTCGGCATGGGACATTCTCTTAAGGTGTCTTCAATGCTTTCCCCTTATGTCTGCCTCATGGTACACTCATTGTCAATTGGTTTTTACTTCTTTCAGGTATCCTCCTGATGTGCCGATATGTTTTGAACTCTGGCCCCGAGCTAATAAATCTCCTCTTCTGAAGCTTGGCAATGTCGCGATTCCTTTTAAGTCTAATATAATATGTTCTTCCCCCCTCATTAAGGAGATCCTTATACGCCAATAGTATTCGAGTACTCATCGTCTTCGGTAATTATCTACCGCCCTTCACTATCTTCTTAAGGCCGGGGTTCCGTCATCGTATGGTCTGCCTTATGTATCCTTTTTGGTAGTCACACTCTTGTGTTCAATTGGAATACTCATAAGGGTATCCAATTCCGATACCTCCTCTTTCGTCATTTCATGCCTCTGTCCTTTTATGTCTAACGGTTTTCTGGACCTACAAGTTAATGGGGACACCGAGATTCACCATGTCCTTTATGAAGCCTTCGATTATACCTTACTCCTTGTCTTTCTATTCCAGATTTTGCTTATGACATATCTAGAATTCTTCCTATCTTGAGTTCTCCTTCAATTTATGTCTATATCATCATTTTGTCAACATTTCCAAAATTCAAAAAGTCTCGTGCTTTGCCCGTCGTCCCTCTCAGAGGCTTCACTCACTGATGTTTCTTACTTTTCACCGGTCTAGTCTGCCTTGTCCTACGCGACCTCTTAAGGTTTCTAACCATTCCGTATACTATAATTTCCCTTAGGCTACTCTAGCTTCTCATTTTCCTTTTATGTCTAAATCTATAGGACTTTTAGTACACTTCCAAGGGGGGTCACCCATCCTAATATTTCTCTCACCTTAGCACGCTTAACCTTGAAACTTCGATGAAATCCGGTGCATTAATGCTGATACAATCGCATCCACCTTACCGCATGACCTTCATTACATGATCTGGAGCAAGTTGAAGTCTTAACAGATTCCGAAACATTATCGTAACACATCTCTCTCCTTTAACAATTACTATTTTAGCCTTTTCAATCCCCCAATATTCACCTTTCACTTGGGTGTATGGCTACCTTTCATCCTGGATTCCCAGGTTCTTGATGGTAGGGAACACACCTTCGTCGCCATTACTTATATGTACTCAGGCATCAGCCTGTTTGGATTTCCACTCACCATTCTTATATGCTACTCTAAAATAGAACTCATTTGTCGACTTTCCCTGAATCCCCCAACAGACCTTGCTCCTACTAAACCTCGAATGTAACCCATTTTAATCATTCGGACTGCTAATCGTCTTTCTCGCAATTATTCTTCATGCCATGCCAAGTCCATAACCCCTCTAAAACAACGCATCCCACTTATTGTCTATTTACGATATTTCCTTTCCACGCTCCTTCCTGTTAGGTGTACCTAACTAAATGATCTGATTTTGAAAAATCGTGGAAGAGTCTCCTTTACAATTCTTACTATCCAAAACCTGCATGCAGCAATTGCCAGGAATGCCTAACAGGGCATATATATATACGACATATCCCAGCCACCTAGGGCTCCCAATTTCAGGTAAAAGAACAAAATATCAAACCTTACCCCTGTGACTTTCCATATCATCACTCACCTTCTCACGTCGATATTGTGGTTCTGCTGAGATCAAGGGTTAGTGCAAGGAGTCTGATTTCCTATGACTTGGCTCTATCGCACGATCTAAGACAGAAAGAAGGTCAATAATTCCTAAATGCCCTGCAGCCTCCTGTTTATAAGTGTGGTCGGCTTCACACCCATAAACAGAACTCTACCAGACACGACTTTGCAGACAACCCCTAGGACGAACTGCTCTGATACCAATTTGTCACACCCTAATCTTGATAGGGCATGATGGGCACCCGACCCCATACTCAGAGCCGACCGAACCCCATTAGTTCTCGTTATGCTCATAACCTCACTGGACTCTTGAGTTACGAAATGAAATGCATAATGAAAACTTGTCAAAACCATTCTTTTCGTCGTTCTCAAATCAAGAAAAATCTCTAATCATATGGAATTTGTAACATAATGCATAATGGTACGTCGGCTTGCAGAGCCGCTTACAAGACTGACATCGTATATACATGACTCCGTCTGCAAAGTCTCTAACATGCTATATACCATAACGTAGATACTCTGACTCGGCAACACTCCGGAAAGAAATGGAGCTTCTCAACCAACCTGGAACATCTTCTAGCAATATCCTCTACTCATCTGTATACACCTGCGTGGCATGAAACGCAGCCCCCGAAGAAAGGGGTTCAGTACGGAATATGTACTGAGCATGTAAGGCATGAAATACAGTAAAGAGGATCATAACTAAAATGGAGATTTGCCCGAAACATGTATGACTTTTAAAAACATCAATACACTTGCCTTATGAAATGAAAATCGTGCATATCAACATCATATATCATATATACATATAACGTGTCCCGGCCCTCTAGTGAGGGACTCAGTGGATAAAGTCATGCCTGTCAACATCATATATCATATATATGTAACGTGTCCCGGCCCTCTAGTGAGGGACTCGGTGAATAGAGTTATCACATGCCATCGTGGCCGCCATCCCCATATCATCATATCATCATGTCATCATATCATCATATACATATACATATAACGTGTCCCGGCCCTCTAGTGAAGGACTCGGTGAACAATGCAGTGGAATACGCACGAGAACGTGTCCTGGCCCGGGACTCAGTGAAGGACATATTGAGGCATGCACGAGCAGAGTAGTGAGAAACCATATGCATATAAATCAACTTTTGGGACTCAATAGGTAAGTACACTACTCGACACTTGAAGGATCATAAACACGTTTCGAGTAAATCTGAGTTAGCATAAGAAAGTTATGGACGTTATTCATTACAGAAACCTCTATGAACGTTTCAAAGCAATCCGAGACCGCCTATGAAAGTTAGGGACATTAATCCTTATAGAACCCTTTTAGGAATAGAGACTCTTTATGCTTTGCTCGCTATTCAATCATACAATAGACTCGATTATACCAAGTATGCAAGTGTCAAGAAGTGAACAAGAATCGTAAACAAGCTCGCAACTAAAGAGTAGAGTTACCCCAAGTTGCATATTGTATCTTACTTACCTCTAGGACATGCCAAAGAAAGAAAGGGTTAGCCTTACATACCTTGTCCGCTTCCTAAGCTAATCCGAACTTAAGTCTCGACTTTCCCAAGATCTACAACAACGTCAGAAGATAGCAGGCATTAGCTACAGGTATTTAGGAATCCGATTCTAAGCTAGCAATTCACCTACAGAAATTCGGGCAGCTCCCCTGTTAATTCAACCAACCCCGAGAATTCAACTCGGCCAAATCATCAACAATAATACCCACAATCATATTTTCAACTTCAACAATTAATTCAAAATGCATTCTAACGTTAGCAACACTTTCTACATAATTCGACGGCATTTCATTTACATTCAAATTAACCACAACAACCCAACTCACAATCTTCCAAACTCAATAAGAACAACAACAACACACTCCCCGCTTCGAAGTTCATGAATTATACCAACAACCACACGTTAACAACATCTTTCATGCAAATATAAGAAACCATAATAACGTCACATTAACTTCTACAACAGCCCACAATGATTACAACTTCATTTTAAGCCATCAAACCTTCATTTTCATCACGGAATCCACAACAACAACAACTAAAAATATTAAATAAAATCGATTCATCACATCTTACCAACACAGCCCCTATTCGGCCACAACCTACACACACATATTTTATGAATTTCATCCATTTCTACATACTACAACACTCGCAGATCATCCCTAACACATAGAAAAGGGGATTAAATCTTACCTTTACCCTTTAGCTTCTCAACATGGCTAGGGTTTATGAGTTGCACAAATGAATGCTTTGCTTGCTCCAATAACTACTCCACGTTAATAAGGGCCTTCCAATTGGTTGAAATACTAGAAGAAAATTATTTTTTTGATCAACTTTTATGGCCTCAAATTCGGCTAGCCATGGCCGAATGTGGCTCCTCTTTTTCTTGAAATTTCTCCAAGTTTCGTGAGTTGTGAAGATGAATATGTCTTGTAGTTGTCATCACTATCTATATATATATATATATATATATATATATATATAGCTCCTACAAATATATGGTGGACACATGCCGCCACTCATGGCTTGAGTTAATTGGCCAAACCAAGGGTGGGACCCACATAGCCACACGGCCACTTGTGGCTCTTGGCATGAACCTTCTTGAATTTTTCCCTTTTTACCCCTAGCCTTTCTCAATATTTCCATACCACTAATATTTATAAGCAACTTGTGCATTAAGACAAAACCAGAAAATAGTCTTGCCCTTAACTTTCCGCGACTATCTTGAAATATCCGAATGTACAAAATACGGGATATAACATCCTCCCCCCCTTTAGAACATTCGTCCTCGAATGTTGAACTGATCTTATAGGGTCTTATAACACTTCAGAGGGATCTCTCTTATAGCTATCACATACAGTTCATTCATCAATCAACATATCCGCTTTAGAAATTTAGATTACTTGTAAGCATAGGAAATAATAGGGATACTTCTTCTTCATCTCATCCTCGGCTTCCTAGGTCATCTCCGCTCTGTTATTGTTTCGCCACAATACCTTAACAGAAGCCACATCTTTGGTACGTAATCTTCTCACCTGACGATCCAGTATGGCTATAGGCTGTTCCTCGTAGGATAGCTCCTTTGTCACCTGAATATCATCTATGGAAAATGCTCGGGAAGGGTCCCCAATGTATTTACGAAGCATGGACACGTGGAAGACTGGATGCACTGCTTCTAAATCAGGTGGTAACTCTAATTCATAGGCGACCTTGCCAACCCTACGGAAAATTTGATAAGGTCCGATATACCTTTGACTGAGCTTTCCCTTCCTGCCAAATCTGATTATACCTTTCATGGATGACACTTTCAGAAATACCCAATTGCCAACCTGGAACTCTAAGTGTCGACGTCGATTATCGGCATATGATTTCTGTCTACTCTGGGCTGCCAGTAACTGTTCCTGAATGAGTTTCACTTTATCAACTGCTTGCTGAATTATACCTGGGCCGATTAGCTTAGTTTCGCCAACATTGGACCAACCGATCAGTGACCTGCACTTCCTGCCATACAGGGCCTCATACGGCGCCATCTAGATTCCTGAATGGTAACTATTATTATAAGCAAACTCAATAAGTGGTAAATGATCATCCCAGCGACCCTTGAAGTCAATAACATAGGCCCAAGCATATCTTCTAGCGTCTGAATAGTACGCTCGGCCTGTCCGTCAGACTGCGGGTGGAATGCAGTTCTAAGACTTACCTGGGTCCCCAATCCTTCTTGAAATGATCTCCAAATGTCATATATATGTTCTTATGCTCAGGTAATCTTCATCCCTAATCCTTGTATAACTCTGCTCTCCCTTGAGCTCATACTAAGCCGTCCACAGTCTTGATAACGCGAAATTTTCCAAGGTGTAACATCCTTCCTTAACTCTTTCATTGCTTCCAGTCAGTTTCTTCGACTTCTTTGTCCTCATGTACATGGTCGGAAATTAACTAGCACCTCGCTCTCATTTGTCTACAATATTGTAGTCTTGCTTACCATGCTATAAATATTCATCGGCCTTTAAGTATTCTCTTTTTCTCTCTCCTTGTTTCCTTGCTAGTGGGCAATTACCTTGCTTATATATGGTATACTCTTTGTGTTTATCTTTTCGGTACCATCTCGGTCTATCCTATTTATACCTATTGATCTTAGACGTACACTGCATCGACTCCCTGTAGTTCATTTTCTGTCTTTGTCACTATCCCTTTCAATCTTACATTCTAAATATTTATCCAATCATGACTTTGTCGCTAATGAACATAATGGTTATGTCCCTTTCCAAGGCCAGTTATATCAATATCCAAAAACGTATATACGTAATGTTTGTTCGCCATTTACTATCCTTCGCAGTCCAGTCACACTTATGGAAACTTATGATCCGAGTTCAATTAATTTCTTAGCTCGCAACATCTTTGAGCTCTTGCTACAACTTTTTCTTTACTTCCTGCCCTCACATCTCTCGACACAAGTATACTTGTCTTTGATTCCCTTGTATTGGCGATCGTTTCGTCAATCATTATTCCTTGTTGGCTCTCCGGTGTGGACTTCTTACAAATATAATTGGGCATAGCTTCACGTCGATGATTCATATAATTCCATAGCGTATACTCTGATGTTCAGTATAATTAATGGTCCATGAACTATTATTTTTTTAATATCCGGTGGACTCTTTTATTTCCATTCATAGGAGCTGCATTCTTTCTTTCCTTCAAAAATTTCCAGACTACCAACCGTTGGTACTTTGGTTATAATAGTCGTTGTCATCCGAAATATCCTTTGACTTTTGTCATCCTATCCATTATCCTTTGTGAACTTAGCTTGTAGCCTTTTTTGCTCTCTTTATTACCCTTTACAACACGTCGCTGCATACTTAGGTACTGCGCAATTTTTTCTCGATACGGGGGATTCAACCCCTGATCTAGAAATTTCGTAGCTCATGTCGGCATGGGACATTCTCTTAAGGTGTCTTCAATGCTTTCCCTTTATGTCTGCCTCATGGTACACTCATTGTCAATTGGTTTTTACTTCTTTCAGGTATCCTCCTGATGTGCCGATATGTTTTGAGCTCTGGCCCCGAGCTAGTAAATCTCCTCTTCTGAAACTTGGCAATGTCGCGATTCCTTTTAAGTCTAATATAATATGTTCTTCCCCCCTCATTAAGGAGATCCTTATACGCCAATAGTCTTCGAGTACTCATCGTCTTCGGTAATTATCTACCGCCCTTCACTATCTTCTTAAGGCCGGGGTTCCGTCATCGTATGGTCTGCCTTATGTATCCTTTTTGGTAGTCACACTGTTGTGTTCAATTGGAATACTCATAAGGGTATCCAATTCCGATACCTCCTCTTTCGTCATTTCATGCCTCTGTCCTTTTATGACTAATGGTTTTCCGGACCTACAAGTTAATGGGGACACCGAGATTCACCACATCCTTTATGAAGTCTTCGATTATACCTTACTCCTTGTCTTTCTATTCCAGATTTTGCTTATGACATATCTATAATTCTTTCTATCTTGAGTTCTCCTTCAATTTATGTCTATATCATCATTTTGTCAACATTTCCAAAATTCAAAAAGTCTCGTGCTTTGCCCGTCGTCCCTCTCAGAGGCTTCACTCACTGATGTTTCTTACTTTTCACCGGTCTAGTCAGCCTCGTCCTACGCGACCTCTTAAGGTTTCCAACCATTCCGTATACTCTAATTTCCCTTAGGCTACTCTAGCTTCTCATTTTCCTTTTATGTCTAAATCTATAGGACTTTTAGTAGAATTCCAAGGGGGGTCACCCATCCTAATATTTCTCTCACCTTAGCACGCTTAACCTTGAAACTTCGATGAAATCCGGTGCATTAATGCTGATATAATCGCATCCACCTTACCGCATGACCTTCATTACATGATCTGGAGTAAGTTGAAGTCTTAACAGATTCCGAAACATTCTCGTAACACATCTCTCTCCTTTAACAATTACTATTTTAGCCTTTTCAATCCCCCAATATTCACCTTTCACTTGGGTGTATGGCTACCTTTCATCCTGGATTCCCAGGTTCTTGATGGTAGGGAACACACCTTCGTCGCCATTACTTATACGTACTCGGGCATCAGCCTGTTTGGATTTCCACTCACCATTCTTATATGCTACTCTACAATAGAACGCATTTGTCGACTTTCCCTGAATCCCCCAACAGACCTTGCTCCTACTAAACCTCGAATGTAACCCATTTTAATCATTCGGACTGCTAATCGTCTTTCTCGCAATTATTCTTCATGCCATGCCAAGTCCATAACCCCTCTAAAACTACGCATCCCACTTATTGTCTATTTACGATATTTCCTTTCCACGCTCCTTCCTGTTAGGTGTACCTAACTAAATGACCTGATTTTGAAAAATCGTGGAAGAGTCTCCTTTACAATTCTTACTATCCAAACCCTGCATGCAACAATTGCCAGCAATGCCTCACAGGGCATATATATATATATATATATATATATATACGACATATCCCAGCCACCCAGGGCTCCCAATTTCAGGTAAAAGAACAAAAATATCAAAACTTACCCCTGTGACTTTCCATATCATCACTCACCTTCTCACGTCGATATTGTGCTTCTGCTGAGATCAATGGTTAGTGCAAGGAATCTGATTTCCTATGACTTGGCTCTATCGCACGATCTAAGACAGAAAGAAGGTCAATAATTCCTAAATGCCCTGCAGCCTCCTATTTATAAGTGTGGTCGGCTTCACACCCATAAACAGATCTCTACCGGACACGACTTTGCAGACAACCCCTAGGACGAACTGCTCTGATAACAATTTGTCACACCCTAATCTTGATAGGGCATGATGGGCACCCGACCCCATACTCAGAGCCGACCGAACCTCATTAGTTCTCGTTATGCTCATAACCTCACCGGACTCTTGAGTTACGAAATGAAATGCATAATGAAAACTTGTCAAAACCATTCTTTTTGTCGTTCTCAAATCAAGTAAAATCTGTAAACATATGGAATTTGTAACATAATGCATAATGGTACGTCGGCTTGCAGAGCCGCTTACAAGACTGACATCCTATATACATGACTCTGTCTGCAAAGTCTCTATCATGCTATATACCATAACGTAGATACTCTGACTCGGCAACACTCCGGAAAGAAATGGAGCTTGTCAACCCAGCTGGAACATCTTCTAGCAATATCCTCTACTCATCTGTATACACCTGCGTGGCATGAAACCCAGCCCCCGAAGAAAGGGGGTCAGTACGGAATACGTACTGAGCATGTAAGGCATGAAATACAGTAAAGAGGATCATAACTAAAATGGAGATTTGCCCGAAAAAGGTATGACTTTTAAAAACATCAATACACTTGCCTTATGAAATGAAAATCGTGCATATCAACATCATAGATCATATATACATATAACGTGTCCCGGCCCTCTAGTGAGGGACTCGTTTCGAGTCAATCTGAGTTAGCATAAGAAAGTTATGGATGTTATTCATTACAGAAACCTCTATGAACGTTTCAAAGCAATCCGAGACCGCCTATGAAAGTTAGAGACATTAATCCTTATAGAACCCTTTTAGGAATAGAGACTCTTTATGCTTTGCTCGCTATTCAATCATACAATAGACTCGATTATACCAAGTATGCGAGTGTCAAGAAGTGAACAAGAATCGTAAACAAGCTCGCAACTAAAGAGTAGAGTTACCCTAAGTTGCATATTGTATCTTACTTACCTCTAGGACATGCCAAAGAAAGAAAGGGTAAGCCTTACATACCTTGTCCGCCTCCTAAGCTAATCCGAACTTAAGTCTCGACTTTCCCAAGATCTACAACAACGTCAGAAGATAGCAAGCATTAGCTATAGGTATTTAGGAATCCGATTCTAAGCTAGCAATTCACCTACAGAAATTCGGGCAGCTCCCCTGTAAATTCAACCAACCCCGAGGATTCAACTCGGCCAAATCATCAACAACAATACCAACAATCATATTTTCAACTTCAACAATTAATTCAAAATGCATTCTAACGTTAGAAACCCTTTCTACATAATTCGACGACATTTCATTTACATTCAAATTAACCACAACAACCCAACTCACAATCTTCCAAACTCAATAACAACAACAACAACACACTCCCCGCTTCCAAGTTCATGAATTATACCAACAACCACACGTTAACAACATCTTTCATGCAAATATAAGAAACCATACTAACGTCACATTAACTTCTACAACAGCCCACAATGATTACAACTTCATTTTAAGCCATCAAACCTTCATTTTCATCACGGAATCCACAACAACAACAACCAAAAATATTAAATAAAATCGATTCATCACATCTTACCAACACAGCCCCTATTCGGCCACAACCTACACACACATATTTTATGAATTTCATCCATTTCTACATACTACAACACTCGCAGATCATCCCTAACACATAGAAAAGGGGATTAAATCTTACCTTTACCCTTTAGCTTCTCAACTTGGCTAGGGTTTATGAGTTGCACAAATGAATGCTTTGCTTGCTCCAACAACTACTCCACGTTAATAAGGGCCTTCCAATTGGTTGAAATACTAGAAGAAAATTATTTTTTTGATCAACTTTTATGGCCTCAAATTCGGCTAGCCATGGCCGAATGTGGCTCCTCTTTTTCTTGAAGTTTCTCCAAGTTTCTTGAGTTGTGAAGATGAATATGTCTTGTAGTTGTCATCACTATCTATATATATATATATATATATATAGCTCCTACAAATATACGGTGGACACATGCCCCCACTCATGGCTTGAGTTAATTGGCCAAGCCATGGGTGGGACCCACATAGCCACACGACCACTTGTGGCTCTTGGCATGAACCTTCTTCAATTTTTCCCTTTTTACCCCTAGCCTTTCTCAATATTTCCATAACCCTAATATTTAGAAGCAACTTGTGCATTAAGACAAAACCGGAAAACAGTCTTGCCCTTAACTTACCGCGACTATCTTGAAATATCCGAATGTACAAAATACGGGATATAACAGTTGTAGCTCTTCCCTTTGGTGGCATTCTAAAACTACAGCACACTATTAGGAAGGATAAAACCTTACGTATGGCTCTATCGCACGATCTAATAAGAAGAAGGATGGTCATTTTCCTAAATGCCCTGTAGCCTCTTGTTTATTAGCGTGGCGCGCAACACACCACAAACAAGACTCTACTAGACACGGCTCATAGACACTTCCTAGGACGAACTGCTCTGATACCCCTTCTATCACGACCAAACTAGGGGCCGCGACGGGTACCCGGGGCTAGCCACAGAGCACCATTTGCTCTAATACTCATCTTACTCGCTCAAGGCCCCATTTATCAACTTTATACGTGAATTATAGGAAAAACATATATTAGATAGAAATATAAATGCTTTATATACATTTGCCTCTCGGCCATCAAAATAATATACACATATAATAACATCTTGTGAGACCATCTAACCCACACTGCGTATCTACGAGCCTCTACTGACTGACTGTATATATATAGACGGAACAAGACTCCGTCGTGCCCAAAATATGCATATATACCAAAAGAGAAATCATAAGCACCTCCGAACAATGGAGTGCTCTCAATCAGCAGGCAGCTACTAAGGATCTAGATCATGCTCACCTCCCTGTCTACCTGTGGGCATGAACACAACGTCCAAAGAAAACGGACGTCAGTACGAATATTGTACTGAGTATAAGAGGCATAAACAATGAAGAAAGGCAACAATAATATAATGAGAACATCGATATGGAACATCTGGATCTGAATGACCATCATAAGAGAAGTAATGCATGCTATCTTACTCACACTCATCATCCTATCACATATGCATAATATGTAAGCTGCCCGTCCATGTCGGAACGGCGTAATAATCAATAACATTAGCCCGCGTCTAGGGTACCATCTCATGCCGCCCACTAGTGATGTCTACCCATGCCAACTGGCCATGGTGTATCGTATAGCTGCCCGCTTTCGCGGTGACTGCCCGGCCAACTAGACCCGGTGTGATGCAATCATGACATGCTCATCATAAAATACTTATAATAATATGCTTATCAAAATATACTTGTCATCGTACATGCATAAAGACTCTAGAACAACTGCATTCTATCAAGGTGACGTAAGGTCGTGAACCCTCGATTCCATTATGAACATTCTGCCTCACCTTGAAAGGATTAGTATATAAGGTGAGTGTATACAAGTAAAAACATCATTTACTTTATAAGAATGTCATATCATATCTCTTGACTCATATAGCTATTCATGATCTTAGGCTCTTGGATTTCCGGGATATAGGAGAATCATTGAAAGGGAGAAGAATTATATTATGGGATTCATGCCATAGAAATAAAAGGACTAGCCTCACATACCTTTTTTGCTTAGTTAAGCTATCATTCACTTGATCCCCTTCAATATCACGTTGCTACCTTCACGAGAGAATGCACATTACGTTAGTTAACCGATTATAGGAACGCATCGTTATTTCTAGGAAAAATTGAGCAGCATTTCCTTTGTTCGTACTACTTTTCCCGTGTCCAATCTCAATTCCCAAACTCTCACAACAACACTTACAATATTGTAATCAACAATCGTCATTTATATACATTGAGAAAAATCCACCATTTTTCTCCAAATTTCCACATTCAAGGGTTCTAGCTTATTATTATGTTTTCTCATACCACACACCCATTTCATAGTCTACAAATCATTTATAACATCTTTATACTCACAACACATCAACATTCATGATTCAATCCCACTATCATTCAATTATAACACTATTCATATTTTATGACCCATTTATTACACCCTCTCATTATCCAAGTGTTTCACCATATAAATACTTTAGTCATCATGGAAAAGTCATCAAACTTACCTTAGAGGTTGGTGGAACAAGCCTTGAGTGAAGCTTCTCCTCTTTCACCAAATCCCTACTTCACCTCCATTGGGATCTCTTGGTTTTAATGAACTTCACTTGAGTTTCATAGACTTTGATTCATGAATTTGATGTTGTTGATCTTAATTTCCCTTGGTCCTTCTTGTAGATGAAGTGTTTGGAGATTTCTCTAGAAAGCTCTTGAGTTGTGTAGATGAGAAAATGAAATAAAATGAGGCTTGGGTCCATTTTAATAACTCAAAGTCTAATTTTTAATGATCAACAGTCGCGGTGTACAGTGGTTGTGAACCACAGTTTACGGGCCGTATACTGGTTTACGGTCCGTCCTTCATGGCTGTATTTAAGCATATCAGAAACAGAAGGGTTGGCTGTCGTCATGGTGATTTACGATCGAGGTTTACAGGCCGTATTTCGATTTACGGTCCGTATTTTGGGTCATGTTTTACCATTTCAAGATTTAACAGAAAGTTGAATTTCTTGGAGTGTTAGAGGACGATCGCACTTTACGGTCCGTAAATCACTTTACGGGCCCCGTATTGTGCTTTACGACCACTGGACTGAAATGAATTTCTGCAACTTTCTTATTTCCAAAAATTCATAAATCGTCATTCCCTACTTATTAAAACACCGCACACTCATACCCTTTGTTGATCTATTCATTGTAGACTCACGGAAAATTTTCTGAGGTGTAACACGTTTATTCATTCCATTGGTAGTTTTTTCGTACTAGATATTGATTATTTTTGGCATTTATTATTAAACTCGGAGAATGCCCCGTTGATTATGTATTAGATTTTAGATTTCTAGAGGCTCATAACCGTCAGTGGGTTACGTTTTATATGATATTTCATTGAGTTCCTTATTTATTTTTCAGGTATTATTATTAGATAATTGCTTTGTTAGTTTTTTGTATTAAAGGTTAAATTCAGATGTGACCTTCAGTTAGATAGAACAGGGTTCTCCAAACGAGAAGTAAGGGTTGGGTGTCAATCACGTCCCACCCTACTTTGGGGGCGTGACATCAAAGGCCTGGCAGGTTTGCTCAAAATACTGAAATTCCTTAATATATGTGGGAGATGATCAATATGGACTTTGTTGTGGGTTTATCTTTCACAGAGGCAAAGTGTTATTCTATTTGGGAGATTGTGGACGGACTTGCAAAGTCTGCACATTTTCTTCATGTGAAGAAGACAGATACTGCGGCTAATTATGCCAAGTTATATTTGAAAGAAATAGTCAGATTGCATGGGATTCTGAAACCTGTCTTATCTGACAAGGGTACACAATTTACTACTCACTTTTAGAAATTATTCCAAGAAGGGTTGGGAACTCATATGAATTTGAGCATTGCCTTTCATCCTTAGACAAGCGGGGAAGTCGAGAGGACTATCAAAACTCTCCAAGGAATGTTAATATAATGTGTACTCAATTTGGAGGAAATTGGGAAGAACACCTACCCTTCGTTGAGCTTTCTTATAATAACAATTATCAAGCAAGCATTCAAATGGCTCCTTATCAAGCAATCTTTTCCTATTTACTTTCCCTTTCATCCTTCAGCTTTACATTTCAATCATATCTCAATATTCTTACTTTATTCGACGCACATCATTCGTACCGTTGCTTACGTTTATTCTGATTCGTTCAATTTGCTGAGTTCTAAACTTATAACTGAACTTATCACCAATAGACACATTTAATCAATTTTTCTGTCATATGAACACTTACTTATTTCCACGACAATCAATTCATCATCATAGAATTACATATTTCAATAACGTAGCCTCAACAAAGGGGCTTACGTCCGTAACATTCAATGTCATAAATCACTTTTTTCTGTCATTACCATTTTTCTGCTGCAATTAGGGGTTAGTATAAGGAATCTCATTTTCTATGGCTTAGCTCTATCGCACGATCTTAGAGATGAAAGAAGAGTAAACATCCTAAATGCCATGTAGCCTCCTGTTTATAGATGTGGCGCGCAACACACCATAAACAAGACTCTACTAAACACGGCTCGTAGACACTCCCTAGGACTGAACTGCTCTGATACCACTTTTGTCACGACCCGACTAGGGGCCGTGACGGGTACCCGTGGCTAACTATTGAGCACCACTCATTCCCTTACTTATCATACTCATATCATAAGAAAATCATTTCTCATTTGGAAACATAATTACTTTTCATATATATATATATATATATATGTATATATACATAATCCCTTCGGCTATCCACATAATACATATATACACGTGGAAAATCGTGAGACCATACTACCCACACATACATATCTACGAGCCTCTACTAGAGTACTAGACATATGGACGGGACGGGACCCCGTCGTGCCCAAAACATATATGTACATAAAATAGTAAGTCACTGGCACCTCCGGAATAATGGAGTGCTTTCAAAACTCTTCTTATCGGCTTCTATAAACCTGGATCGCCTCCTGTCTACCTGTGGGCATGAACACAACGTCCAAAGAAAACGGACGTCAGTACGAATATTGTACTGAGTATGTAAGGCATGAATGAAATAAACATATTAGAGAAATCATAAGGCATAAGATCTAAACATAACCTGCGTAACTTTTAAGGGAGGATACATTTCATGCCTACATCATATATATAATCGCAATACATGTATCGTCATAGCGCATACATCATCGTATCATACATGTATCATAATACCGTATCTGCTCATACACATTAACGTTATTCGCATTCGGCCACGTAGTGGCTCGAAAATATCACATACATAATTTCCGGGCTTATCCTACATATATCATATACCTATCTATATCATGTACATATCCATATCGTATACATATTCATATATCATTGTTATATCCCATAATTTTGCATATTCGAATAATTTGAGAAAATTGTTACTAGTAAGAGATAAGGTAAAATTTTTGATCTTATTTAATACATAAGTTGTTCATGAAAAATATTGATGCGGAAATATTGAGGAAGGCTAAGGGAAAAATTGGAATTTTGGAAAATAGTTTCATGAATTGCAAAAATATTAGCTATAAGAAGTTGGGCTTGGAAAATCCAAAAAAAAAAAAAAAAGGAAAAGGCCCAACAAGAGTTGGCCGGCCATAGAGCAAATGGCCCAAGCCCATGTGATAATTAAATCCAAGCAATAAATAGACAAAAAGGGCCAACATTCAAGAACATTCAAGACAAGAAAAATTGAGAGCAAAGAAGCAAGGAGGGTTCGGACAAAGCAAGAAAGAAAAGAAAAAAAAATTGGAGCCTTCAATCTTTGATCCAAAATTATATTTTTCTAGTATTATTACTAATTCAAGGGTCCTCTTCAACGTGGTATAATTATTTAAGCAAGAAAACCACTCTTGGTGGCAAGTGGAAAATTGAAGAAAAGGTAAGAATTTCTATTCTTTTGCATGTTATGGAAGATTTATATATGTTGTAGTGGGTAGAATTGAATGAAAATCATGAAAATGTTATGTGTTGTGTGTGGGCCGTGTGGGAGTGTTGTGTGTGTGTGGCCGTGTGGTGGTATTGGGTGGAGGAAGATGAATTATTTTTATGTAGTATGTTAGTTGTGTTGTTGTGAACTCTATGATGCCAATGAAAGACTAATGGTTCAAGTTGGCATGGAAATTGGTTGTAAGTTGTTGTAGGAAATCATGTGATTTTAACATGGTTTTATGTAATTGTGGAAATGGAGTTGCTAAAGTGTACATTCTTGTTGTAGTTTGTGAATTTGAAAGAAGAAGATGCGACGTTGTAGTTTTGTTGCAATTGTGGGGATTTCGGGTGGAGTATGGTATTGGCAGAATTGTTTGAAATGTTCTTGAATTGTGTTTGAATGATCTCAGATTAGAAATGAATATGTGAGCGTTGATATTGGCTTGAATGTGCGTAATTGAATTGAATGTGATAAGCTACGTAGAGGAGAAGGTTACTAATGTTAGAATGCAATTTAAATTGATTCTTGATGTTATTAGTATGGTTGTTGGTATTGTTGGTATGGTTGTTGATGAATTTGGCCGAGTTAAATTCTCGGGGATGTTGAATTTACAGGGGAGATGCTGCCAAAATTTCTGTAGACAAGTACTAGTTAGAATTGAATTTCTAAGTACTTGTAGCTAATGTTTGGTAATTGATAACGTTATTATAGATATTGGAGAACCCGAGACTTGAGTCAGAATTTGGTTAGCGAGCGATCGAGGTATGTAAAGCCTACCTTTCCTTCTTTTGGCATGACCTTTATGAAATGAACCAATAACGTATATGTATGCCTCTAAAGAAGATCCTATTCTTAGAGCCACTAGGATGGCTAATATCTTTGACTTCCATAAGCTGTTCCATATGGCTTGATACGTATTTATGATGTTCGAAGATTCTAGTTGTTATGTTTCCGAAGGTTGTTCGAAAGAAAATCGAGATGACTAAAGTCTTTGATGAGTACTTTGATATGTCAATATGGTCCTAAAGTCTCCCTTTGATTTGATCCATAATGTTATTCGAAAGTTTCCTAATATGAATGATACTTGAATTTCCAAATATGGCTTATGAAATGTTTTTAGAAGGTTCTGTACTTCAAAAGCTCGCAACATTCTTATACTAATTCCGATTGACCCGAAACTTGTTTCTGAGTCCTCAGATGTCGGTAAATATATTTGTCCATCGAGTCTTGGAATTTATTCATTCAGTTATATGCATATGGTTTTGATACGTATCTATGACTTCTGAAGCTCTATTTGAGATGTTCCGAGTTGTCTACGATTCTTGTCCATTTTCGATATGGGTACGCTCGATATAATCGAGCTTATTATATGAATGAATAACGAGATAAGCATAAAGAATTTTGTTTCTAAAGAGTTCTGTAAGTTTTGATGTCCCTAACTTTCGTAAGAGATCTCGGATTTGCTTGAATGTCCGTAAAAGTTCTATGGTAAAAATGTCTGAAACTCTCACATACTAACTCCGATTGATTCGGGACGTGTTTATGATCTTCAAATGTCGGTAAGTGTACGTATCTATTGAGTCTGGATATGTGTGCATATGGGTTCTTACTGCTCTATTCGTGCAAGCCTCGGTATGTTATTCACTGCGCCCCGGGCCAGGTTCTGTTATCGTGCCTCTTTCTCTACATTGTTCACTGTGTCCCTCTCCCTTGCGGGCCAGGTTCTGTTATATGTATGTCTGTATATGATGATATGGGGATGGCGGCCAGGATGTCATGTGATGATTCTGTTCACCGCGTTCCGCAATAAAGGGTCGGCATCTGTTATCTGCATATACAGTACATGATTCTGACATGCATTGATTACTCTGTCCACCGCGCCCCTCACTAAAGGGCCGGGATCTGTTACATGCATATATGGTATCTGATTTTGGCATCTGATGATTCTGTCCACCGCGTCCCTTACCAGAGGGCCGGGATCTGTTATATGATTCTGTTCACCGCGTCCCTCACTAGAGGGTCGGGATCTGTTATATTTATATATATGATATATGATTCTGAGATGTTTGGTTTGTGTCTGGAAAACAAATATTCTGACATTCCGGATCCGTACTTCTTCTGACATATGACTTCGGCATATATGATCTGCGTTTGGAAAACAATCATTCTGATATTCTGGGTCTGTACTTTTCTGACACATGACATCTGCATATATGATTTGTGATTGGGAAAAATAGCGCGTTGGTAATCTGGATAATGTACTTACTTTTGTATCGTTGTTCCGGTTATGGCTTTGTTTTCTGTATTTCATGCCTTACATACTCAGTACATATTTCGTACGGACCCCCTTTCTTCGGGTGCTGCGTTTCATGCCCGCAGGTACAGACGCTTATTGTGGTGATCTGCCAGTCTAGGGTGCCCATTCTGCTACTTTGGAGTGCTCCTTTGATCCGGAGCCCACATGTTATATCCCGCACTTTCACATGTGTGTGTTGTTCATGAAAAATATTGGTGTGGAAATACGGAAGAAGGCCAAGGACAAAATTGGAATTTTGGAAATTAGTTTCGGGAATTTCAAAATACGGACTACATTAATTGGGCTAAAACAAATATAGAAAAATGCCCAAATGGAGGGAGCTTGGCCGGCCATAGTAGGACCAAGCCCATGGAAATTTTCCATGTGTTAATTACATAAAAGGGTGATTAAGTCATAGAAGCTTCCAGACATTTCAAGAAAGGAAATACAAGCCAAGGATGCAAGAACAAAAGCAAGGCCATTTCGGCCAAGACCATGGAAATTTGGGTAGCTTAAATCTTGTTCCAAAAATTGTTGTAGGAGGTAGAAACAGTTAAAATTCATAAGAATATGGAAGATTGCATGGTATTTATATGTATGTATGTGTAGCCGTGGATGCCTTGATGTATAAGTAATATGAGTTGAATTTTATGTTGTATCCTAGTTATGGTTATGGTGAAATTTATATTGGAAATGAAAGTGGAATGAATTTGGTTGAAATTGAAAATATAGGTGTGTGGCCGTGTGGTATTGTGTTGATAGTGGAAGATGAATTAAATTCCTTTAGTATGATAATTGTGTTGTTGTGGAGTGAATGGAAGAATAATGGTTCTTGTTGTTATGGAAAATTTGTTGTTAAGTTGTTGTAGGAAGGTATGCAACTTTATTATAATTTATGTAAATATGGAAATGGAAGTCGTTAAGGTGTAAATGATAATGATTGTTGATGAAGTTGGAAGATAGAAACATGTTATAGAAATGTTTGTTAAAGATTGGAAACCTTGGATGAATTATGACTTTAGTAGAAAGTTTGTATATTTGGTATACCTTGTGAATATTTTGTAGAAAGGATATGAAATGCTTCCAAATTGCGTTGTAATGATCATGATTAATGGTGAATATGAAAATATTGAGATTGGTTTGGAAGTGTGAGGTCGGAATGAAAGATATTGCGTTATGTCGGAAAGAAGGCTAGTTTCATTATATTGTGTTATATTGTGATTGTTGTTGTTGTTGATTGTTTTGGATAAATTAGACTTTCCGAAATGTTGAATTTATAAAGGAAATGCTGCCGAAATTTCGGTAGGCAAGTATGTGCTTAAGATCGGATTCTTAAGGCTTGAATATGACAATTGATAAAAGTGACCATTTGCAGATTTTGGACGAAACGGGAATCGAATTTGAGCGAGCGTAAGGCGCAACCAAGGTATGTAAAGCTGTCCTTTTCCTTCTCTTGGCATGTCCTAGGTGTACTAGGCTTGAATTTGAGCCTCGGGGATTATTCTGTTCGTAGAAAATCGAGTTTGATTTTGGGCACTATTCATTCAATGCAATTGAACTAGTTTTCTTATAATTTGCTTATAAAGTAAACTATATGTATGCAACTTCCTAAATGGAGTCGGAATGCCTAAAAACGATCAAGGACGACCTCATAAGGTCTATTACCTATAATTTATGTACGCCACCTCGAGTTGGTCCGAGGTGGGCCCACAAAGCTCCGATACTTTTTGTATGACTTTAATTGCCTTGTTTCTGTCCGATCTTCACAGGCAACATCTGGGCTATTATTCTGTTCATTATATGACAAGTGTTATGGCTATTTTTATAAGTCTTATAAAATGATTTTGACATCTGGAACGTTTCTGGAGATCTTATTCTGGTAAAATCTGTCGTGCCGTCCGTAGCGACATATATGTGTATGTTATGAATATTGTCCGAATACTTTGATTTGACCCGCCGTTTGGCCTACTTCAGTTCCATTGAGTTTGTATGATGATCTGTGTGTATGTGGTTTCTCATTAATCTGTTCGTGGACGCCTCAATGCTTCCTTCACTGCGCCCGGGCCAGGTTTTGTTATCGTGCACATTCCACTGCATTGTTCACCGCGTCCCTCGGTGTGCGGGCGGGATCTGTTTACATCTGTATGTAATCTGATTATGTGATGTATGGGGATGGCGGCCAGGATGGCATATGATCTGATCTGTCTGTCCACCGCGTCCCGTACTAAGAGGGTCGGGTTCTGTTACCGCGTCCCTCATGAGAGGGCCGGGATCTGATATATGTATGTCTGTATATGCTATCTGCATCTGTATAAGCATATGACTCTGTATGACTCTGCATGCATGATTCTGTCTGTCCGATTGGTTTATGATTCTGTCCGTTACACTTCTGTCTGTCCGATTGGTTTATGATTCTGTCCATTACACTTCTGTCTGTCCGCTTGGATTATGATTCTGTCCGTTACACTTCTGTCTGTCTGATTGGATTATGATTCTGTCCGTTACACTTCTGTCTGTCCGATTGGATTATGATTCTGTCCGTTACACTTCTGTCTGTCCGATTGGATTATGATTCTGCCCGTTACACTTCTGTCTATCGGATTGGGTTACGATTCTGTCTGTTACACTTCTAGAAATCGGATTCGGAAAATGATTTTGTCTGCGTCACTTCTGTATGTCTGATCCGGACCATGATTCCGTCTGTTACATTTCTGTACCTCTGGCTCTGATTATGATTATGTCAGTCACATTCTGTGCCCCTGATCCGTACGATGATTCTACCAGCTAGACTCTGTATTTCTATTTCGGATTCGGGTTCGATTCTGTCCACTATATTTCTGTACTTCTGGTTCGGATTATGGTTATATTTGTTACATTTTCGGTTTACATACTCGGTACATTTTTCGTACTGACCCCCTGTTCTTCGGGGGCTGCATTTCATGTCGCGCAGGTACTCCCAGACGAGCTGAAGTTATTACAGACGATGATCCAGCGGAGTTGGCAAGCTCCATTTGCTCCTGGAGTGCTGCCGAGTTAGAGTTTGTATGTTATGATTTCTGGACTTATGTTAGAGACTTTGCAGACAGTGTCGTGGGTATTGGTTGTCAGTCTGTATGCGGCTTCGTCAGCCGATATGTCGGTCTGTGTTATGTTCTGAATTCTGTGTGATTATAGATTGGTTCGGCTTTGAAACCTTGAGAAAGAATATTTCTAAAAAAAAATTTTACTATGTATTTTATTTTATTTAACTTAAAACGTTTGATGTGACTTTATGTATTTTACTATGTGTTTTATTTTATTTAACTTAAAACGTTTGATGTGACTTTATGTGCAGCAGTAGTCTGAGGGTTCGCTCGGCCCTAAGTAAGGGTCGGGTGCCCATCACACCCTAGTAAGGTCGGGGTGTGACACCACACTTTTGGTATAGATCTTTCCGTTGTACATATTTATGTGTATATGACTATTCAGGGGTACGGCGGGGCCCTGTCTGGTCATATGTTTCTGTTGTCTTTGTTAGAGGCCTGTAGACATGTATGTGGGTCGTGGGTCGCGTTTGATCAGTGATGTTTATCTGGTTTATGTCCGGTTTTCCCATATACTACGATAACCTGATCGATTTATGTGTTATAATATAATCGACGACCTAAATGATATGTATATGGTTTTGTATGCACGAAATCCTTAATATGTAAACGCAAGTGAAATTTGTTTAGTAGGTATGTACGAGTGTCCATCTCGGGCACTAGTCGCGGCCCACGGGATTGGGTCGTGACAATCATATACATATTCATATCATATACATACCTGGCCAACCAAGGCTTTAGGGTTACACATACCTTGCCCTACCAAGGCTTCAGGGTTATATCTACCTGGCCCTACCAAGGCTTCAGGGTTATATCTACCTAGCCCTACCAAGGCTTCAGGGTTATATCTACCTGGCCCTACCAAGGCTTCAGGGTTATCCGTACCCAGCTGCAGAGGTGCGTGCGCGTTACATAAATATATACACATTCATATACATTCTACCTAGCCATATAAGCTCGAGGTTTCATAATAGTCATACGTAGGCACATATATATATACATAAAAGCCTATAAATATCTTTAGCATCATCACTATTATCATCGTCATCATTATCATCATCACTATCAACATCGTCATTATTATCATCACATATATCTCATAAACTTATCATAACTTTTCATAGAGCATGCATTTGGATTTAAAGACAGTCTATGAGAATCGCATCATATTCGTAGCATGAATTTTGTAATAATATCACATAATAGACTTTTTAATCTCTAGCTTAGGCTCTTCATTACTATCATCGTATCTATGGCATATCTCCTACCTTAATCTCATATGGGACCCCTTATGAACGTAGGATCGTAACTTTTCGGAACATTGGTCATAGGACATGTATTAGAGCTTATAGACAATCTATAACAATATCGGGGTGACATAAGCTCGAGAGCCCACGATTCCATTATGGAGCATTCATAAGCATTATGCCTCACCTTGAAGGAATTAGCATATAAGGTGAGTGTAGTCAATGAACAACATCAATGGATCATAATATGGATCATTAGCCTTGTAGAACCATAATATTATAGGCCTTAGAATATTTAGACTTAGACTCATCATCATCATTATAGCATTCGTAACATACCTCTTATCTTATCCCATATGGCTATTAATGAACATAGGCTCTTAGTTTTCCGGAGGGTAGGAAAGTTATGGAGAGGTAAGGGAAATACTATCATAGGAATCATATAAGGATCATTAGCTTCGTAGGAATATCATATCATAAGCTTTATGACTTCTATACTTAGATTCATCATCGGTATTGTCATGTTCGTAGCGTATCTCTTTTCTTTATCTCGTATGAAGTTCTTTATACTCATAGATTCATAGTTCACAATAGGTAGGAAAATCATAGAGAGATAGGAGGATTCATACCATAAGATTCATGCCTTAGAAAGAAAGAACTAGCCTTACATACCTCTTTCGTTTAACAATTTCCATCGCTTGGTTGTTCTCCTTCAATGCTCACGTTTCTACCTTAGATGATGGGAGACTAAGCCTTGAGTGGAACTTCTCTTCTTGCACCAAAACCCTAGCTCACTTCCTTTGAGATTTCATGGTGTAGATGAACTTTATTTGGTTTCATACATTTGATTCACATGGTTTGATGTAGTTGATCACTAATATCCTTGAATTCTTGTTGGAGAAGTGTAGAGAGATGTTTTAGAGAGAAGGGGTGTGGAGGGAAAATGAAATGAAATGAACTTGGTCCCTTATTAAATACACACAATTCTGTCCCGACCCATTTATACGGACACACATACGGTCCGTACAATTTATACGGTCCGTATGTGTGACCGTATAATTGTTCCAGTGAACACTGCCCATCTTGGCTAAATATACAGCCATACCTACGGTCTGTATCTTTTTTACGGTCCGTATAATGGACCGTACAATCCACAGTTTTTCAAAAATCATTTTCGTCGACTCGTTTGATCTCCAATCCTTATGGATCCTTCTTGACACTTGTTTATCACATCATTAATAATCTAGGGGACGTTACAACTCTTCTCCAAAGCATCATTAATTCATCGTTAATTCGTTATTCATAAATCCTTTCCGAGACATCTTATATGTCTTACCTCTTCTAGGTAACTTTCTTCTCTTACTTCGAATGTCTTTGAAATCTCATTTAGAATCGTCAAATGTTATTTATAACTTATCAAAACATCGCATACGTCGCGCCCTTCGTCAGTCTATTCACTGTACTTGAACGGAAAAATTTTCGAGGTGAAACAGTATCATAACAAACCTATTGTGCCACCAATTTTCGTAGTCGTCCTCGACATTGGTGATGAGACTCTAGACGCCTCGGGAATCCAGGTGCACCATTCCCCCCGAAATACGCAAGGGGAGTACAGTTGGATCAGCTGGTCAAATATAAAGGGGATATTGGCCTGTTGGCTAAGTATTGAATGCATTGCACGATCCTCCAGATTTGATGGGACAGTTGCCCTATGCAGAGTTGGTAGCGGCGACAGAATTTTTCAATTATGTGGTGGATCAGGAGAGTGAAGCTAATTGTGAAAGGATACATATAGATGGTAGACATGCCGACAAAATGGTAGGAGATGTTGGCATTCCTAGGAGCTAAGCTATCTCTACGTCGGGCCCCCAATTGCAGTCCAGAAATATCTGATCAAGACAAAAACTAGTAACCAGGGAGCGAATCGTCATAACAGATTCTAGTCGGCGGCTACGGAAACCCCCAGAGAAATTGAGGGGTGGGGGGATGATTTCGGCGGTAATAGAACCCAAATCAATCTCTTGGCGTCAGAAGAGGGGTCGTTGTGGTTTTCATGGTAAGAAAGGGCGTTAGGGGCCTCCACGGGTAACCGTGCAACCTGAGTAACGACCAAGTATTGTGATGAGGAAGTTGAAGTAGACGAAGTGGGGGGGGGGGGGGTGGGGGGTGCATTAAATGCATCCCTGACAAAGTGTCCAATCGTGGAGGTAGTCGCGACGTTTCGCTAATTTTTTGAGTAAAATTTGAAGCGGCCGGGCTCTTTCACTTCCCGATCTCATGTTCATAAAGGGGCCGAAAAGTGGGAGACTATCTGTATTGGGTAAAATCCGTACCCGAGCTAGTTCCATCAACCAGGAGCTCGGAGAGATCAAGAGGATCTCCATAGCTGCCACCCACTTCCGCCGACTCAGGTTATATCAACAAATCTTGATCAGTGCGCTGTGGCAGAGAAGCACGTAGGGGTACAGTGAGGTCACATCAGCCGACTATTAGGGTTGAAAAGTCTTGTTTTGGTCTAAATATAGATAGCTTATCATGTAAGCTAAGGCATTCTCATCTCATCTCTTGTAACATATCCCTGACTTTTTGTCTCAAGAACAATAGATCTGGGCGCACCGATTACTCTTGTGAACATATTTATCTTGCTTGATTTCTCATTTTTTTATGCTTGGTTATTTCAATCTAACTCTCGTAATCACGAAAACCTACCCGAAGGGAGAGTTTCCGGGATTGGATACTACCCACTTGTCTTTAAAGCCTTGAAATACAAATCTCTAACTGATTATCCATTTTCACCAGAAAACACTCTCATAAACGAGAAGAAGAATATTCATTAGCTAATCAAGCGGCTATACTAGAACTATCATCCTTTCTATCGTATATTAGAGTACCTGCAGATGCTTTCTTTGTACTCCCTCCATCTCTGTCTTACTTTTCTTTTTGGTATGTCCCAAAGGTTGCGTCTCCTTTTGTATTTAGTAAGTTCATAATTCAAATATTCAAATGACAAGCGTAAAATCACAAGATTCAAAGAACATTTTAGTACATTATGCAAATTTTTAATTTACGACCACAAATAGCAAATATCTCATTTTATTCCTTAAACTTTATGACCAATCAAATTAAACATTTAAATTTGAATGGAGTGAGTACAATTTATTTCTTGAGATCCAACATAACTTGTAACTTGCTTGTAAGTAACTAGCCCAAGTATCCTGCACCTATGGCCTTCCTCCCCTATAATCCCAACCCAACAACTCATACACACACAAAACAAGAAAAAACACGTGTACTACCGTCGGTTTGATATTATTGATTTAATTATATCTAAACTGACACTCCAATTTTTTTTACACACTATTAATGTATCTGTTACCTCGCCGTATATATATTCCCTCGTTCCAATATGTTTGAAGGTTAACCAGTTTGGGAGTCAAACAACTTTGACTTAATGTTAAACATAGATTCTTCGAGTATTTTATAGTAAAATTTTCACATTTGAAAACTACATAAAAAGTATTATAAGTCTACATTATTAATAATTCACAATATATGAAAATAATTGGAGAAAATCGTAATCAAAGAAAGAGTTGTTTGACTCCCAAACTGGTCAACCTTCAAACAAATTGGGACGGAGGGAGTATTAGGCTACTAATATCATTTGTTTTGAATAATTATCTGTAATTATATTTTAAGTAATCTGACAGTGTTTTTCCCTATATGTCTAGGAGTGAAACTATGGTTATAACCCATGACCAAACATTCTTCAAATTAGCACCAAACCATCGAAAAAAGTAGCTAAGCAAGTTAACATGCATGAAGTGGCTAAATTCTTGAATCTGGCCCACAAAATGGCTGTTTTGCATAGTGAAATAAAAGAAAAAAGAAGAGCATATACTAAAATTATTCTATTTACATAACGTCGGCAGGCTAATAAAAGTAGTGGTGGTTCTTGGCGATGTAAGAAATTGTGGCCAAAGAATTTTAATTAGGTTGAAAGGAGAGGTAGCATTTCACAAGTGTAGATCTAAACTCACATAATCTTGAACTCCGGGATTTGTTTCATATCGGAAACCTCTTTGAGACGTTGAAGTAGTGTTGATGATTGGAGAAGGCTTGAAATCCTCATTAGCTGCAAAGATTGGCAATGACTGTATAATTGAGCGTTCACGACCAAAGTTAGAAGAAGAAGATGAAGAAGTTGCTGCTGGTGGGATCCTCCATAAGGCTAAAGGACTTCCATTTATAGGCGGAGGTTGATGAGAATAAGGGGTATGATGGCTTCCATAAAATCTAGTACTAGCCATGTGCTGATTCACCCATGTTGATGTATGATGGTAATTAGCTGTTGGACGATAGTTCATCATGCCATAAATATTTCCTTCAGTGAAAGCACCATGGACCATTGCGGATTGAAGATGAGTTCTTTTAGCGTGCTGCCTTTCTCTCCTATGTGCATTTTGATGTCCTCCGAAAGCTTGTGAAGTTGGGAAATTCCTACAATAGTAATGGCACTCAAATATCCGGCTGCTTTCACTACTATTGTTGTCAGCTTCAATGGATTCTGATTCCTTAGTTGCAGCCATGGAATTATCATGACCAGCTCCAAATTCTTTGCCGAAAAGCCTAATGGCCTTTTCTTTAGGTGGTGGTGAATGGATAAAGGGTAGCTGAGAGAAGGATTCCACGTTCATGAAATCACGAGTTTCTCTATCTGTCTTCTCCATGGGTTTTCTCTCTCTGTGTGCGTCTGTTTTGAAGAAAAAGCTAAAGCAGAAGCAAAGGAGTCTGTTCTCTATAATTCTTGAGTCGAAGAGAGTGCTAGCATAGAGGGACCAATTATAAATGAAGTGGTCTGATCCAAGGATAATTGGAGCTAACCTTTCAATATATTTGTGTGAGTCTTGAGACCTCACAAAACCCCACACAAATTTTGGAGCATATCCTCGAGGATTAATCTTTTTCTTTTTAATTTATATATTTAGACCGGGTTTTTTTTCCTTGCAATTTCTATAATTTAACTGATTAGAGAAGGGTTTTTCTTTATTTTTCATACTCCCTCCGTTTTAAAATGTTTGTCTTACTTTTTTCTATTAGTTCATTTCTAAAAGAAAGTTTTTTTCCTTTTTTGGCAACCCTTTAAGTTCAACTTTCCACATGACATATTTATGACTATAAGATTAAAATGCATTTTGTACATTCAACACATCATTAATTTAAGACTACAAGATTGAAAAAAGTTATTTTTACTTTCTTAAATTTTTTGTCAAGACAAAACAACATCGACATAGGGGATACACAAAGGACACACAGGGGATACGCAGTTATACATGGCAGAAAATTCATCTTCTACTTTCGAACTGTAGCTCAAATTTCAACTCAAACCACAAAATTGTCCCAAAATTGAGATTAAAACTTCTTAAAATCCTGACATTATTTTGTGCGGATTTCCCTTCAAAGGCACTGGTCTTCAATTTTTGCCCCTTAAATTGGTGGTCTTTAATTTTTGCCCTTCGCCTAATACCCCAGAGGTTCTGGGTTCGAACCTTAGCTCAGTAAAAAGAAAAAAGAAAAAAAAATCGCAAGGCAGAGGTTTGTAGCAAAGTTAGGCCTATTCGGGAAAAAGTTAACCCTTAAGACAGAGGTTTTCCTTAAAACAAACTTTTACCCAAAATTAGGTTTTAAGGCAAATCTCTGCCTTAAGTCCTAACTTTTGCCAACAATTAGGCCTATTTGGACAAAAGTTAGGCCTTAAGGCAGAGTTTTGTCTTCTACCTTAAGGTAGAGTTTCAAACTCTGTCTTGCGAATCCAAACTCTAACTAGCGATTTTTTTTTAATTTTTGATTGAGCGGAGATTCGAACCTAAAACTAAGGGAATTTTAGCGAAAGGCAAAAATTAAAGATCAGTGCCTTTGAAGGGAAATCGTGCAAATGACCCAAATGCTGATGAGATAATCCAATAACACCCGGTCGAAACAAATAATTATTAAGCAGATTCAAAAAGTTTAAACCCAAGCTTCAAGTTTCTTCAATTGCTTTCAATGGAGTTTTTGCTCATCTTCTTCACTCTCCAAACAACCAAATATGTTTTATGCACGAAATTGAAGACGGACTTGGGACTGAAATTTGCAACTTCCATTGTCAAGTTTAGCAGCTTCAGGCTTGGGGTTCGATTAGGTGATTCTATGATTTGTAATTGGAATTCAATTTTATTGTGAGTGTTTTGTGAGCTACAGATCGTTCTAACTAATAGATTAACTAATTTGAACACCTATAGAAAGCAATAAGAACTTGAATTTGGAGGAAGTCCATGTCGGAGGAGGAACAAAGCAATCACAAGCATAAAAATAACCGGTTAGAATGTAACGACCTGTTCGATTATTTTGAGTATAAGAATTTTTTTTCCTTAAATGACACTTTATGTAGGCTCAAAATGTGATTTAGGACTTGCGAGGACGGCTAGCATGGCTCCCGAGGCAATCAGATGAGTATCAAAGAAGAAAACACAAAATTAGAGGCTTTGAGAAAAAATAACATAAGAGTTGACCAAAGTCTTCATTCGGGGTAAACAAACTCGGAATCAAGGTTAGAAAGCTACTATAGGTCCCTATGTATGTTTTTTTTTTTTAACTTAGTTGGATAGTTTGGATGAGTCCTGAGAAGCTCAAGAGTGATTCAGACGCTTAGGTTGGAAACTAGTGATTTCAAAGAATAAGACTTGACCATAAATGAGTCCAAATTCATGATATTAAAGTTCCAACAAGTCTGTACGATAATTTTTGACTTGTCCGGAATTTTGATAAGATTCAAGTGAGTTTTAGGAGGGTTTTGATCGTATTACGATCGTAATTGATGTTTGGACGTCATTTTGAACATAAACAGTACAATATTAAGAAAATGAGCTTAAAATGTATTTTGATTGAATCAATCTGATCGTAATTTCGGAACCATAGAGACAAAAATCGTCGAATTTCAAGATCGCATGACAGAGTCTTACATTTTTACCATGAAAAGTTTGTGCAGATATTGTTGGTACGGGTTGTTCACGCGATCATGAGGGTTTTTTCCACGATCACCATGAAGACAAAAAAATCTGAATTTTTTTTAAAAAAATTGTGCTTTGTGATCAGGACGTGGCGGGTCGAGGTCCAAATGAAGAAATGCATGGAAGTGTATAAAATTGGCAGATTTTGGGATTTTAGTATTTTCAACATTTTGGGAGCTAGTGAGCTCGAATTTGGAAGATTTTTTATTCTTCTCGATTAAACGCGAGGTTAAGAATCTAACCATTATTTTGGTATTTTCCCATGATTCCATACATTTATTAGTGAATTTATTTGTGATTTGATTGAGAATTTGGAGGGTTTTTCCCTAAAACTTCATAGAGTTAAATTTATGAATTTGGAGGTCGATTTGAAGTAACTTTGGGATGAAATATTCGATATGGGTTCTCTAAGGAATGGATAACCCCATTTAAAAATAAAATTCTCGTTTCGACCATGTCGGCTGTAGGTTGACGTTTCGTTGACTTTTTGACTCGTGTTAACTATATGCTAATATGGATATCTATAGACTCATATACTCATGTAGAACTCGCAAAGCAAATTCGTGAGTTCTTTGGCTACAAATTGAGGTAAGTTAAAAATTTTAAACTCGATCCGATTGGAAGATGTTTTCATAACCAATGATAATAATGATTAAGGGTGAAAGAGGGCTTCCCCCCATTCGTGAGTTGACGAGCACTTATGGGGGTATCAATGTCATGTTATGGGTATTTTATCGAATTACGTGATTGATTGAATGCTGAAGCATGCTTTGACTGAGTTGAGTGATGATTATCATGATCAACTGATTATGTGTTTATACATCACTCCCGATATATCATGTACTTGTGAAACATGAACTGTTTTAGTGCGTATTTTAAATAGTAAATATGTCCCATGTGTGAATATGATATCCATGCTTTATGTGATCATTCATGCTTATTCTCTGTGATGATTCATGTTGTAATAGCCCAATGTGATCTGGTTGATCTAATTCCAGGTTGAATGATGATATTTTAGCCTATATTGGCTGCTTGCCCGATATGGTATGGTTAAATCTTGTTCCAGATAGGTATATGGGCTTCAGGGGTCCCCCATGGATCACGACTCCCGGACACCTCCGTCGGAGTTAGTGTGTATACTGATTGCATATACATGGCCATTGCATTGCATCACATTCATTCTTTACTTGAGTTGTTGAACCTAATTGAATTATAAAGTGATCAATTAAAGCGAATTATGTTTAGTCCTTGTATTTGTTGATTTTGGAGACCTTGCACGATTGACTTGAGTTATTTCTCTCTTATCTCGATAATTATTTAAATGTGGATATTTAATATAGTTTAATGCTAAAACAAGTGTTTCCAATGATTAAACCTAGCCACTACTTCAATGGTGCATGTCAATGATACTTACTGAGTACATGTGGATCCTCGTATACATATTATACTTGCTACACTTGTTGGTGTAGATCTAAATCCGTACGGCAGTGGAGCATGTGGGGCCGTTTGAATTTATAGTTGTTCATCAATTGGACATCTCGAGGTGAGCTACCTGGCTGATCAGAAACACCAGGCCCCTTCGACCCTCATTTTTAATTGATCTTATTATTCTTACACACATTTACTTAGTCATTTTCAAAATTGTATTCGCATTTTAGAGACTCTTGTACTTGTGGCACCAGGTTTAGGTATTGTATTTTATTACTTTGCACAACTTATGTGTATAAGACTACGTTTATTACGTGCTTAACATTCTCACTTTACTTTTTCACTTAATAATTGAATAATAGTCTTCAAAATGATATATAGTTCGCCTACCGGGTTAGGTGTAGGTGTCTGATGCATCGGCCTTATGGGTAAAAGAGCAATGTCCAGTAGAGTCTTGCGGATCAGTACAGAGGCATCTGTACTTATCTTCAAGAGGCTATGGGACAGTTAGTAAATTTCTATTCTCTTATTCCTTATCGTGCATAATTAATTCGACTTGGATTCTTGAACTCCTTTCTTTTATTCTCTCACTGTTGTGATGACACATCACACAGTTTGGTGTGGGATGTTTCACCATTATAAGGACATGCATCCAACCTCAGATCGCACCTACGACTTGGAGGCTCAGTTGAATAAGGATATGATTCGGGCTCTTTGGTTCTGTAATGTCCATAGAAAATGCAAATGATGTTACGAAGAACCGCATGACTGCCATATCTTCAACATTTTGTTTCTAGAAAGTTGAGCTAGTGCATTTATGGCATAGGGAGAAATGGGAAGAGATTTAACAATTTGGATTGGTGCAATCCCACATATCTAGGATAATAAGAAACTAGCCGCTCATAATATGGTTACAACACAATCTATAATCTTTCAACTATAAAGAATATAAAAAAGAAAATATAAATTATGTGAATCATTGCTCCACGATGTTATGACCGTCCTTACGTTGTCTACTCTCCAATGTCTGAGTATCCCATAAAAACATGTAGAAGGTGTATCTATAGTGTTAGGACTTGGCCTTGGGCCAGATCTAATTGAAAAGTCCGAAACTGACTCGGATTGGCAGTAAAAAGGCATTGGTGTGCTGCACAACCTAGCTATGGTGTACGATGCACCAATCATAATTTGGTATATCTAGAAAATAGTGTCGGTGAAGAACATGGCATAGGTATGGGGTGTGGGGGCAACAAGCCAAATTCATGACATGTCATAATTTCAACTCCTTTTTGTATGTACTTGGCTCTCAGGTGCTTCCCTAGATCCGAATACCTTTAGTCAGATTTCAAAGTCACCTCTTTTTCCATGAAATCATATCCTACACACATGAAACTCACATATTAAACATAAAGTGGTCAAGATGTTATAACGACCCGTTTGGTCGTTATAGTATTTTTGACCTATTTACCCTTGTTGACCCTTCCCCGAATCCCGTTATTATGACGTATCACTTAGTGAAGTCATTGATTTGATTCCTGAAGGATTTAAGTCATTGGTGGAGGAACTAGTTAAGTTAAAGAAATTGAGTTGACCACGGTCAACATCAGGTTAAGATGACCCCGTGTCAATGCTTTGAAAGTTCCAACAAGTTTGTATAATGATTTTGGACTTGTACCTAAGTTTTGGTGAGGTTCCGAAAAGTTTTAGATAGATTTGGGGTTTGTCGCCCTCGCATTCGATGTTTTTGCCGTAGTTCGTTGGTTATAAAGGGAACCATATTAATCAAACTACCACTGTTTTGTGTTTGATTAAACCATTAGATCTGTATCGTAATTACGAAGCTATAGCAAAAAGAATCGTCACATTTTAGTGCAGGCCATACCAGCAGGTCCGCTGTAGCGAACCCGCCCTAACAAAACTTGTTACCGCAGAAGCGAAACCACTACAGCGAATCTAGGGACCGCTGTAGTAATCATCAGGGGGCAGAAATATTCTTTTATATTAAAAGTTCGAAGTCATTACCCACAAAACCCTAACCACAGTTTTCAAGAGAGAAAGAGGTGAATTTTATTCCATTCATTGGTGAAATCATCTTTGAGGGTAATTCCCCACCTTTATCTATTCTTTACCCTTTCTTCTTTATGTTTCATGGCTAGTTTAAGGTTCTGTAATGGTGAATGAAAATCCTAGATCCCTAGAATGAGTAAACCTATAAATAATTGATGGGTTGTTGATTTTATTGTTGTCTAATCATCTAGGAGTATAGATTATTACTTCCTAGGATGAGAATTCGATTATTAATGATGAGAATTGTGTATTGAGAATTAGGGTTCGAATAAAAATGGAAACTTTGGCCTAAAATCTGTTTGAAAGGGTTAAATTGATTAGAAAACCCATGTATTGGAATAGTATGATTGTAGCGATAGAAGTTATAAGAAATTCACCATTAAGTGATAGTTCACCCACTTGAAAGGGGTAGAAGTAATTGGGTCTTCTTCCCCGATTGTTTTTCTTGTTTGATTAGAAGGTCTATCACTTACTTAGCATTATATTGCTAGACTTTGACCGTTCTGAGGTGCTTTGGAAATAGAAGGCTTGTTTGGAGTAGTTCGTGGCTTTTGTTCTGCATTCGAGGTGGGTTACGACTTACTTTAGTTAGACTTTGATTAGCGAAATATATATATTGTGTAGAATTGACGGGAGAAAGCATGATTAGGTCTTTAGACATGGTGTTTGGTTGGATATTACCTAGGTTTGTATGACTTCTGATTATGTGGGCTTGTCGCCATTACTTTATGTATTGAATAGAAGGTGTAATTTTGTGATATGGGTAGGAAGGAGTTAATATATACTCGTGTTGTTGATTGTGTCTTGTTCCCCTATTATTTTGATTAGACTTATTACCTGAATTGTTGTGCTGTGATACGTGCTGCACTAAATTCTACCTTATGGTGTCATATATTATGGGAGAAAGGAAGGCTAATAAGAGTAGACATGAATCGTGATAGGTACTTATGATAATAAACAGATGAAAACCTGCAGTATATGTACTGTTGATGATGATAACATGCATGACATACATTCTCATTTTATACGTATGCTGATATTAAATTATGACTTGGTAATGTTGATGATACATTAGAAAATGAAGCACTTGATGCCACAAGACTTAGTTGTGAAGTGCACTTGTTTAATTGGAAGGAAAAGGGTGTTATAGACTCTTTATGTTGACTGAGATGGTGTGTATAGTTCATTCCATTGATTTATATAAGTCCTGATATGGCTTATTGTGTTATGACTTCCATAGTATATTCATTGGCATTGATTGCATTGATTTAACATATTTGCATTCATTCACTCATACACGATGGAAATGGTTCGGAAACAATTCATGAAAGACTCGTGGCATGATGCCTTGTGTTTGACATTGATATTGCTATATATGAAAGGCATATCTGACAGGGGGTGAGGATGTGGCCTAGTTAAGGGCTCGTGATCTGAGGTCAGATTCCGGAGCGAGTGGTACATGGACACCATAGGTCCCCTGCAGGTCATGGCTAATGGGTCAAACATTACCATTTAGTATGTGTGTACATGTGTTGAGATATTTGGCCGGTGCATTGCATTGCGCATCATTATATTTTGTATTCAGATCATTCGATTTTATTGTGCATCGTTACATAGCTCTTTATTTTTTATTTGGTATGGTCGGTTAGTATACTATGGTGGCATGGATCGGATTATGGATTGGGTTAGATTTCTGGGTGGTAACTCTGCCTAGGTCAGAACTTAGGTTGTGATTATCGATTGATATTAATGTGATAAGACAGACTTGTGGTTTTAGAAGCTTCCACAAAGGTTGTGATTCAGTTATGGAATATTTTGTGACCTTGGATTGAGTATTATTTGCTTATCTTCTTATCTTGTTGATTTTACACTTGTATGCGTGAACTAGTCTTAGTTGGCATATGATGCTTACTCAATACGTGTTGTTTGTACTGATGCTACTTTTGTTGTACTCTTCTTTTGAGTGTAGAGTCTGTTACTTGTTTCAGTTCCTGTCGTCTAGAGTGATCTGAGTCTACTTGATTGAGATTCCAGGGTGAGCTTTGGCTAGATCTGCAACCCGGAGTCTCTTCTTGTATTTAACTGTCTACTTTGTATTCTTGCGATAGTAGTTGTATTTTGAGATTCCATGTCTTATCAAACTTTGTATCTTCTTGGTAGTAGCTCTTCTACTAGTCCAAACCCGATTTTGGGGTTATAATATTTTCCGCACTTGTTATCTATATGATTTGAATCTGTTAGTTTAAATCACTGCTTATTTTGGCTTAATTATTATGAATGATTAGAATGATTAGGGAATGGTTCGCCTACCTGGGCAGACAGTGTAGGTGCTATCACGATTCACGAATTGGGTCATAACAGATGTACTTAAGCACAAGAAAAGAGTGTAATGACCCATTTGGTCGTTATTTCCTTTTCGATGCTTTTGACCCTTTCCCGAGCTTGTTTAGCTCACATTCGACCGGAGGGGACAGTTGACACGCTTCCCGAGGTCTTTGGATATGATTTGGGTAATTATGGGAAATTTGGGCTCTAAGCGAAAAAAAGTTGACTCAAAGTTGACTTTTTGGTAAACGAACCTTTTTTGGGAATCTGTCGATTCCGAGAGATCCGGATGATCTTTTTGAACACGTGTGTATATTCAGTTCGTTTCCCAATGCACTTGGGACATGGGTTGGAAAGTTAGTTTTGAGGTATCGGGGGTTGACTCGGTCAACGAGACCTCCGTTGGGAATTCTGAGGCCACGAGTACGTTCGTAGCATGTTTTTATGTATGTCTACATATATGGTTTGTGAGCAGATGGTCTCGGGTGACAGTAGAAATTTCGGGTTAAATTAGTAAAACTTGTGTAATTTTCTAGTGTTCGGTGCACCGCGACAGCGTCCTTGTGTATTTTGGACAGGATCACAGAAGCGGTCAAGGGACCGCAGAAGCGGGAGCGTTGGAGCGGCTAATGGATCGCGAGAGCGGGTGACGGGCAGTTAGATTCATTAATTGTGTATTAAAAGCCCTAAGTTGTTCATTCAATACCATTCTGACTTTAGAGCTTTTTCGGAGCAATCAAGACTGTTTTTAATAGAAAATCATTATCGTAAGTTCTTTCACCTTCTTTTCCATTCCATGTTACATTAATCACCTTAGGAATCCACTGAACATGCTAGTTTCCTTTAGAAATGGTGGATTGAAAGAGGGTTTTGTGGGTTTTTCATTCTAGGCTATTAAATCTCGATTAAATGGTTAGGTTAGCCCCTTTAATCACGGGATTGATGATTAGAGTCTACTATTTCATGATTTCTTCATTATGTATGTGTAATTAATGAAATTGAAAGTTAGGGTTCATACCCAAATTTGGGGGTTTTGCCTAGAATCCGAATTTAAGTGATTTGTTAGTTCTTCTAGCTTATAATTGATGGGAATTGATCACCTAGAACATTAATTTCATGTTGAGACCTATAGATTCCTAATTTCATATTTTTAGTTCATAAACCCCATTCTATAGGTTGGGATTTGGGTCTTGAATAGAAGCAACGGTTGAATGATGTTTCTTCTTGATTCTAATTTCATAATTAGGATATTAATAGTCTTACATTATGATGAGGCTCAAAGGAAGGGAAAGACTAAGGTTTGACTATTGGAGACTTCGCTGTTCGGCTTTCCTGGTAGGTTACGGTTTACCTCATGGTGAGACTTTGATTAGCGAAGCGTATGTGTCACGACCCGGCCAGGGGCCATGGCGGGTACCCGAATCTACCCTACCGAGCACCACCTACCATACTTACCATCAAACTCAACCTGAACATACACTATTCGCAACACAAAACTTATCATGAGATGGTCATCAGCATTTACGAAACATATAGACATATATATACATCATCCCACGAGGCTACCAAAATGACATACAAGGGAAGACTAAGGTGTGACTATTGGAGACTTTTCTGTTATGCTTTCCAGGTAGGTTACAGTTTACCTTATGGTGAGACTTCGATTAGCAAAGCGTATGTTTAGATAATATTGTCAGACAATGCATGTAAACCTTCGGGTATGAAGTTAGGTTGGATATTGCCTTAGATTAGGGCTTGTTTAATGATTTGGGGGCTAGCCACCCCGTTGCGTTGTTGACTTATCATTTTCTACTTACTTATTGACTCGTTGCCACGTTGAGACATTAGATATTGGTGATTGGTGATATATCATGATTATAATATTGCAGTACCTTACTTTTATTTGATATTGAGAAGAGAATTGTGATTCCATTGTTGCTTATTGTGTAGCCTTATTATTGATATTACTTGTCTGCCATGTGTGGTACTGTTTGGGATTGAATTGGTTATTTGATATAACATTGCATCGTATTCATACTCATTTCCACGATACATTGATATTGCTTTGTTATAGTATTGAGGATGGGAAGTGAGAAGGAAATACAGATGCATTGAGACACATTTGATACGAGTTATCTCTGGGCTTTGTGCGGAGTGACCGATACTATTCTAATACTTATTATATATCTAGTAATCTTTGGCCTGTTTGCGGAATGACTGGTATGAGTCGTATTTGTTGGATATGGAGTCATCTTTAGGCTGTGTACGGAGTGACTGGAACATGGACTTCGCGGGTCCTCCATGGATTGTGCCGCCGAGATGTGATGTTCTATCGTCGAAGTACATATATACGGTGCATACGCATTACATTCATCATTCATACATTATTGCATTGGATTGTACTTCTTGGTTTTCTGTCATATGATTGTGATATAATTGTGATATGCTGGTTCAGATTGGTTATACTGAGTCTTGACAAAGTTAGGTTTAAATTCTATAACATAGGTGATGACTTGTACTGTGGTTATTGATTCTTGTTTACTTGTACCTTGTTGTTTTACGCCTTTATCTTGCTTTTTTGTCTTTATATACGTTAGCTAGTCTTAGTCGGCCTATGATACCTACCAGTATATGTTGTTTGTACTGACCTACACTTGCTGCATTTTTTTATGAATGCAAAGTAATAGGTTGGATTTGCTTCTGTCCCTCGTGGCAGAGTTCGAGGTTGTTGATTCGAGTCTATTCAGGGTGAGCATGAGGACATTCGTTGCCCGAAGACTCTTCCTACTACTTATGTTTTACTTTTCATTCAGAGACATGATTTGAGACTACTTATGTATTATTATCACTATTCAGACTGGTAGTATTTTGGTTTAGATGCTTTTGTATGACCAGACCAGATACTGGGGTTGGATTTTCACTACTTTCGCACTTCTTTATATTATTATCGTGAGACTTACATTATTCTATTTTCTTCCGCTTTACTTATGTTTTATGATTGTTGGGATAAGGGTTCGCCTACTGAGGTAAGGAAGGTAGGTGCCCGCACGACTTAGTGAAATTTGATTGTGACAAGTTGGTATCAGAGCCCTAGGTTACTCGGTCTATAATATAAGAGTGTTTCCAGTAGAATCTCGTGGATCAGTACGATGAGCTCCGTACTTATCTATGCGAGGCTATAGGACATTTAGGAAACTTCGCATTCCTTCGTGCTACCTTATTCTAATTGTTATCTGGAACAATCGAATTGGTATATGATTTTTATGTCTTCTCTCACAGATGGTGAGGACTCGAGCCCCGATAACCCAAGATCAGGTACCGGAGCCCGAAGTTGTAGCTGGCACCAGGGGACTACCAACAGTTAGAGGACGCGATTGTTACACACCATACTTGCGGAGAAGCACCTATCAAATTTGAGTGTAAGGATGTTGGACAACGGCTGAGTAAAGCAACTTCGGAGTACAACGAGCCAAATTAGGGAAGCAATAACTTCTAGCATATGATGAGTTTTGAAGTGAAGTAAAAGCCTAAATTGAAGTTCATGAAGTCTAGTTTCTAATGCAACAAACCGTTTATTGATACGGCATCAGACTAAGGGGATAGGGACGTTACAAGTCTGGCTTGAAGGCTACGCAATTGGTCTGCGCGAACGCGCCAAGAGGTAGCACGAACGCACAGAAGGGTGACAAATTACCTAGTACAAACACGCTGAGTACTTTCTAGGTCGGTGCAAACCGACTCTAGACAAGTATAAAAAGGGGATTACCCCCTTATTTTCAGATCAACACCCCTCAAAATTTCCAAAATACTCTGGAATATTCCCCTAACTTCCGTCAACTAAATTTTAGCGCAAACACATTGTTCGTACAGACGTCCCTTCTTGTGGACGCTGCGTTGATGCTAGCAGGATCAGGAAGTCAACCAGACGATTCAGCCCAGTAGGACCTCCACTCAGCTGCAGTCAGTGCACTCCATTTGGTTCGGAGCTGCAGCCCTTCTTGGTATGCTATTTTGACACATAGATATATGGGAATGACAGGGCCTGTCCTGTCTTTTCTACAATCTATATTCTATAGAGGTCTGTAGACAGTTGTGTATAGTAGAAGTTTCGTGTAGCTATGTCAGCTCTTATTTTGTTGTACAGCATATGCAGTGGCCTAGTCGGCCTACACTGTTAGCCTTGGTACGTATGATTATTTATATATATGTATGCACGGGTTATGCGTTTTCACTGCAAAGTTCATTATGTTCATTTTATAGAAGGTAGTATAGTGTAGTTATAAGTTATGTATGGGCCACCAGGTTAATCAGTGAGAAGTAGGTACGAGTATAGGGGTGCTTGGTCAGTAGTGGTCAGGTACTCGTCACGACTCATCGATTTTGGTCATGAAAAATGTGGTATCAGCGCAATTCATCCTAGGGTTGTCTACTGACCGTGTCCCGTAGAGTCTTGTTTATAGGTGTGAAGCGCGCCACACTTATAAACAGAAGGCTGCGGGCTATTTAGGAATCACTGACCTTTCTTTCTTTCTTAGATCGTGCAATAGAGCCAGAGTCTAAGAGAGTAATTTCGGACCCTCTTTCCCCTATAGGTAAGTACAGATTGACAGAGATGAAGAGATCGGCTTCTGATAGTGGGGGTGCAAGGAAGGCCCCCAGGGTGGACTCCAGACCGCAGGTACCAGGTCAGTGTAGGAGGAGTCGTAGCTATTCTATTAAGACAGATCCTTCCGAGGACATCGAGATGATCCCCCCAGAGTCTGTGACTTCCATGGAGGAGGATCCGTCGGAACATAGTTACGAGACGGACCCGTCTGAGGGTTCGTGTCAAGACCCAACCGATGAGTCATGACACGAGTGTCTGACCTCTCGTGACCAACCACCCCTATGCTCATATATGAACATCAAGGGCTCATAAGTGACTTAGATTGATCTCAAACTACCTCATAAAGGGGCGACATCATGAACTCTGTACATTTACATACATACAAGTTGAACGAACAGTACAAGCCAATTAGGCTGCTACATATACTGTACAAAAAAGAATAGGAGCCTTTAAAGCTACATCATCTGCCATACACATACATCTGTCTACCGACCTCTACTGGAATATTAGGCAGTAGAAAATACAGGACAGGGCCCCGCCATACCCATGTACATATTCATCTAAAAAAATGGCATTCGAAAATAGATTGCAGCTCCGGATCAAATGCAGCACACTAACCACTGCTAGATATAGAGGTTCTACGGAACTGCACCACATGACTGTCTACCTGAACCTGCTGGCATGAACTCAGCTCCCCAAGCAATAAGGGAGTCAGTACGGATAATGTACTGAGTATGTACGGCATAAGAGCAACATAAGTATACACATAAGAATCATGAACGAAATATGGAACCCAAAGCTAAACTGACTGTCTCCATAGATTTGTATGAGCAAGTATCTGTATAACTGACAATGCCCCTGTGGGCGCATAATCTGCATGCTCTCAATCATAATCATGCTCATGTATATAAATATAGATAATAGTGTTGAGGAACGTTCAGCCCGATCCATACATCATATAATAATGCCGAGGGACGTACGACTCGATCCATATATAATAGTGCCGAGGGACGTACGACCCGATTCATAAATGATATAATAGTTCCCAGGAACGTACGGCCTGATCCATATATTATCATCAATCTGCACCACCTGATCAGGTGATAATGCGTATATAACGCCTATCCCTTTCCCCATACCCCATATACATATAATATTCGCGTATATATCGCCTTTTGGTCATGGGTTAATATGCATATGAATGTATGAATGCAGTGTATGTATAAATTGAGTACATAAAACTCTCAGAGTGACACATGGTCGTACAATCTCCGATGAACATCTTTTGAGCTAACATTATGACTATAAGAAATCTCAAGACCCATGAATAGAAGGAACAATCATATGGGGTATAGGAACATCATGACTGACATACTCCTAGTGCTTTTAAGAGTAGAGTAATATGGAAGCTCATTTAATCGTTTGTTGGCTCATAACATAGGATCATGCCAAAATGAAGAAAGAATAGCCTTAACATACCTTAACGCCTCCTTAATCGTTTAACGTTCTCCTTCCACGTTCACAAGATCTACATTTAAAAAGGATTATACTAAGGTTAAGTCTTAAAGACACTCTTAAGTCCAACTAGAATAATTCATGAGCTAGAGAACATTGGGCAGCATTTTCTCTGTTTTATTGACTCCCATGATATTGCAAAACAACTCCTAAGCAACTATAATAACATCCACAATATCATAACCATGTAGTCACATTTCATTAAGTTTCACAATTCATTCTCACATTCAACTTATATAAACAACTTCACATCAACCCTTTACACAATCGTACACAACACTTTCTTGTCATCATTATTACCCTTCGTAATGAGATTATAATCATAACGTTCTAACATGATAACCCAAGGTAAGTTTCTACTCAAAATATCATGAATTCTACATTTGAACTTCATCTTCTACTATCTTCCCTCATCTAAGCTATCCAACAACCAAACATTCTTAAAAACATGAAATAGTCATGGAAACTAACCTTTTATATCATAGGAATGATATTTGGGTCAAGTTACCAACTTGCATGAAAACCCTAGCTTCAATACCAAAGAAAATCTCGAGATCTACAAACCCTGTTGAGCCTTTCAACACTTGGATCCTTTGATTCTTGCTATTTGATCTATAATCTCCCTTGGGTTTGTGTGTAATATGCTTGAGAGAAAGTTCTAGGTCTTTTAAGACTTGGGGAAATGTTTGAAATGAGAAAATAGAACAATGGTCATCTATTTATACAAAAAAAAAAAAAAAAAGCTGCCCGTCTTGGTTATACAAACACTTATACGGTCCGTATAACTTTATACGGTCCGTATAAGTGACCGTATACTCCCACCATGGAAACACCCTTCTCTTCCATTGTTATACGGACCATTTATACAGGCCGTACAACTTTATACGGTCCGTATAAGAGGTCGTATAACCCACAATTTTTCGAAAACTTCTCTCGACGATTCGTTTGACCTCCAATCCTTATGGTGTCACGACCCAACTATGGGCAATGAATGGTACCCTGGGCTAACTACTGAGCACCACTCATTCTATTACTCATCGTTCTCATCCTGCATTCATTCATTAATCTCATGCTTATAATCATAGGGAAAACCATTTTCATTTTGAAACATAATTACCTTTATATGCATAAGCTCTTCGGCTTTCAAAATAATATATATACAATGAGGAAATCGTGACCATACTACCCACACATACGTATCTACGAGCTTCTACTAGAGTACTAGACATATGGACGGGACAAGACCCTGTCGTGCCCAAAATATTTGTACACAAAAAATAAGCAATGGCACCTCTGGAACAATGGAGTGCTCTCAAAGTCTGCTGATAGCTCCTATGAATCTGGATCACCTCTCTGTCTACCTGTGGGCATGAACACAGCGTCCAAAGAAAAGGACGTCAGTACGAGCATTGTACTGAGTACGTAACGCATAAACAACAACAATACATCAATGAAATAAAGAGACATCAAGTGAAGGACAACCTGTAACTGACTATCAGTTTTGATAGAAATAAAGCATGCTAACTCACTTCATGAACATCATCATACCATGTATGCATATCTATATAACCTGCCCGACCATATAGGTACGGTGTGATCATCATTAGCCCACGTCCAGGCCTCCCGCGTCTGGGGTAACCTTCTCATGCCGCCCACTAGTAGTGTCTGCCCATGCCATCTAAACATGGTGTATACACTGCCCGCCTTAGCGGTGTCTGCCCGACCATATAGGCACGGTGTAATATCATCATCATGTACTCATCATAATACATGCATAGGAACTCAAAGACAACTATACTTTATCGGGGTGACATAAGGTCATGAACCCCCGATTCCATTATGGAGCATTCATAAGCATCCTGCCTCACCTTGAAGGAATTGACACATAAGGTGAGTGTATACAATAAACAACATCAATGGATCAGAGTTAGAATCATTAGCTTTATGATCTTTAGACTCAACTCATCATCAACTCTATCATGCTCATGACATATCTCGTTTCTGTATCTCATGTTAAGCTCCTTATAATCATAGGCTCATAATTGCCGGAATGTAAGAAAGTCATGGGAAAATAGGAGAATTCATGCCATGGGATTCATGCCTTAGAAGGACGGGACTAGCCTTACATACCTTTTCGTTTAGCTATTCTATCGCTTGATCGTTCTCCTTCAATGCTCACGTTTCTACCTTCAAGAGAGTTCGTATTAGCATTAGCTAATCGATCACATGAACATGCTCAACTAAAACTAGAGAAAATTGGGCAGCATTTCCTTTGTTTATACAACTTTTCTCATATAATATATCAACTCCCAAACATCTATAATAACATTCACAATATTACAACCATCAATCTTCATTCACCTACATTATCTACATTTCCCAATTTCACTTCAATTCATCCATAATCATGGTCATAGTACACTACTACGTTTACTCACATATAATGTTTATCCCATATTCTTAATGTGATTTATAACATATTTTTAATCACAACATCTCAAGAATTATAACTCATTCCAAACTACTACTCAAAATCTCATTATTCTCATCTTTGTAACCTATTTTCTCTCTCCTTTCATAATCCAAGTCTTTCAACCTCTCAATACCTTAAAAAACATGGAATGATCATAAAACTTACCTTAGATAGTGTGGGAATGATCTTTGAGTGGAAATACTTCACTTGAGCCAAAACCCTAGTTCACTTCCAATGAGATTTCTTACCTTAGGTGAACCCTAATGAGTTTCTTACACTTGATTCTCTTGCTTTGATGAAGTTGATCATGGATGTTATATCCCGCATTTTGCGCATTCAGATAATTCAAAACAATTGCGGGAGGCTGAGAGCAAGCCTATATTTTTAAACCTTGATTAGCACACAAGTTGTTTATAAGAGTTATGGATGCGGAAATATTGAGGAAGACTAAGGGTAAAATTGAAAATTTGGAGAAATAGTTTTCATGAATTACAAGAATTTGTCACAAAGTAATTGGGCTTCGAAAATCAAAAAAAAAAAAAAGAGAAGAAGAGGCCCAACATAGGGGTGGCCGGCCATAGAGAGAGGCCCAAGGCCCATGTAAATTTAATCCAAGTAATTAAAAGAAAGGGCCATCATTTATCCTCTCATTTTCAAGAACCTTCAAGAAAAGAAAATAGAGAGCAAAGAAAACAAGGGGTTCGGCCATGACCATGGAAATTGAAGTCTTCAATTTTGATCCCAAAAAAAATTTTCTCCTATCATTCCTACTAATTCAAGGGTCCTCTTCAACGTGGCATAATCGTTGAAACAAGAAAACCGCTCTTTGTCGCAAAATCACAACTCTAGCTAAGTGGAGAAGTTGAGAGGAAAAGGTAAGATTTAATCCTCTATTATATGTTATGGAAGGTTTGTTTATGTTGTAGTATGTAGATATAGATGGAAACCATGAAAACCATACATGTTGAGGTTTGGCCGTGTGGTGTATATGTCGTGTAGGAAAGATGACCAAAATTTTATGTAGCAATTGTATTGTTGTTGATATGTATTTTATGATGAAAATGAGAATTTGATGATTCAAATTGATGTTGGAATTGTTACAGGCTGATTTGGAAGCCAACGTGACTTTGGTGTCGTTTCTTTAATTGTGAGAATAATGTTGTTAATATGTGTGTTGTTGGGATAGTTCATGAATTTGGAAACAAGAAATGCATTGAAATTATTCCTAGGGAAGTTGGGGAGTTTTCGGCTGAAGAGTGGTATGTTGGTAGAATTGTTGAATATTTTGTACGTTATTTGAAGTGTTCTTGAATCGTATTTGAATGGTCTCGGATTAGTAATGAATATATGAGCGTTGATATTGGCGTGAATGTACGTAGTTGAATTGAATATTGATGAACTATGTGGAGAAGAAGGTTACTAATGTTATAATGCGTTCTAAATTGATTGTGATGTTATTAGTATGATTGTTGGTATGGTTGTTGATGTTTTGGCCGAGTTAAATTCTCGGGGATGTTGAATTTATTGGGGAGATGCTGCCCAAATTTCCGTAGAAAAGTGTTACTTTAAGATCTAACTCCTAAGGGCTTATGGTTAATGTTTAGTATTTGTGACCAATTGTAGATTTTGGGAAGTTCGGGACTTGAGTTTGGATTAGCGTAAGAAGCGAATAAGGTATGTAAAGCTCTACCTTTCTTTCTTTTGGCATGTCCTAGTCCTAATAGGCTATGATACGAGTCTTGGGGAAAACTCCATTCTTAGAAATCCGAGCATAATTACGACCCTTATTCATTTCAATGTAATTGAATGATGAACTTTATGCTTTGATATGCTTTGATGAAAAATAGCTTAAACACTTTTTACTTCTATAAGAGTCTTGTGCCATAAAATGTCCGTAACTTTTACAAATAGAATCGGATTACCTTGAAACGTTCGTAGATGACTCCATAAGGCCTAATGTCCATAATTCACGTGCGCCACCTCGACTTGACCCGAGGTGGGCCCACAATTACCGAAACCTTCTTGTATTGTTCTATTTGACCTATTTCCGTACGATAATTAAAAGAAACCTTTGGTTATTGTTCCGACTACTAAATGATAGTTGTTTTAACTATTCCATTGAATCCTATGATATATTTTGATATGTGCAAATGATCTCAGAAGTTTTTCTTTGACATAATCCGTCGTAACATCCTAAAGGTACGTACTATGACTATCGTCTGATTTCTTTTCTAAATGGCCTATCGTTCGGACTATTCTATCGAGTCTTTCTAAATATTTTATGATGCATATAGTTTCTCACTACTCTACTCGTGGATGCCTCAATGCTTCCTTCACTGAGCTCGGGCCAGGATATGTTATCACGCGTAATCCACTGCATTGTTCGCCGTGCCTCGATGTGAGGGGGCAGGTATAGCATGTACATGGGTCCGGAGTATGATGTGCCATGTACATATATTCTGGTATTGATGATATGATATGATATGGCCATCTGATATGTTATGATATGTTACGGAGCTATTCCCTACTCTGGAGTATGATGTGTTGTGGCGCCAGTGATGGGGTGGCAACCACGTTCTGTTCACCGAGTCCCATAATGGGGCCGGATATGGCATATGTTCTGACATGCATTACCTATGTTTTATGAGTAAGCATTTTTGATACTCCGGTTATTGCACTTATTTTCTGTACTCCCTGTTCAGATTATGATTCTGTTTATTGTATCTCATGCTTTACATACTCAATACCTATTCTGTACTGACCCCCTTTCTTCGGGGGCTGCGTTTCATGCCGCGCAGGTACACGTAGATGATGTGAAGTTACTATAGGGGACATTCCAGCAGAGTTGGCAAGCTCCATTTGCTCCTGGAGTGCTGCCGAGTCAGAGTTTGTATGTATGTTTTTTCTGGATTGATGTTAGAGACTTTGTAGACAGAGTCGTGGGTATAGTATATCGGTTGTGTAAGCGGCTTCATCAGCCGATATGTCATTCTGTATTTTGTGATAAACTCCATATGATCACAGATTCTGTTTGATTTGGAAGGAATCGAAAAAGAATATTTTGAAAGTTTATTATGTATCTTATCTTTATTTGATTTAAAAGTCTAATAAGATTATGTGTGCCCTAAAGGTCTGTGGGTTCGCTCGGCTCCGGATGTGGTGGCCAGGTGCCCATCACACCCTAGTGGAATTAGGGTGTGACAATGGATTTCTCTTGAGTTCTTGTGGAAGAAGTGTGGAGAGATTTCTAGAGAGTTCTTGAAGTGTGGAGTGAAAAATGAAATGAATTGAATGAAGTTGGGTCCCTTATATCAATTTAAAAACCTGTCCCGACTCAGTTCTACAGACCAACATACGGTCCGTATAATTTATATGGACTGTATGTCTGGCCGTAGATTAGGTCCAGAGAGGGATGCCATTCTGGGCAGAATATACAGCCTAACATATAGCCAGTATATTTTATACGACCAGTATGTTGGGCCGTATAATGCCCAGTTTTTCCAAAACTCGTTCTCGTCGACTCGCTTGATCTCCAATCCTTATGGAACCTTTTTAACACTTGTTTAACACCTCATTAACAATCTAAGGGATGCTATAACTCTTATCCAAGACTTCATTAAGCCACCATTAATTTGTTACTCGTAAATCTCTTCCGATACATAACGTATACCTTGCCTTTCTTGGCAAACTTTCTTCTCTTACCTCGAATGTCTTTGAAATCTCAATTAGGATCATCAAATGCTATTTCTTACTTATCGAAACATCGTATAATTCATTCCCTCCGTTAGTCTATTAACTGTACATCAAAAAAAAAATCCGAGGTGTAGCATTCCTCCCCCCTTTAAGAACATTTGTCCTCGAATGTTGAGTTCTCGGGAATTCTACGAAATTTTGCCAGTGTTTCCGCTGTAATATGGCCCTACCATCCCGTCACAACAGCCCATAATAACAATTCCTCACAGCGCCACAACATAATAGCAATAAAGTTTGGCCACACACGACCTATATGCATGAAAAGAGAACATACATACCTCATAATCTTGATGTTTCATCTTGGATCTCTTCCGGGGGATGAAATAGGTGCGGGTACTTGGACTTCATATTTTCTTTCGCTTCCCAAGTCATTTCTTCTCAGTTGTTATTTCTCCATAAGACCTTAACTGAGGCTACTTCTTTATTTCTAAGTCTCCGTACTTGCCTATCTAGTATGGCAACGGGTACTTCTTCATAAGCCAATTTTTCTATCACTTGAACATCATCTATTGGAACAATCCTCGTAGGATCTCCAACACACTTACGGAGCATTGAGACATGGAAAATCGGATGGAATGATTCAAGTTCCGAGGGTAAGTCCAATTCGTAAGCTACTTGACCCACCTTGCGGACAATCTTATAAGGTCCTATATATCGAGGACTCAACTTCCCTTTCTTACCAAATCTCATCACTCCTTTCATTGGCGACACCTTTAAGAATACCCAGTCATTAACATGAAATTCTAAGTCTCGCCGTCGGTTGTCCGCATAAGATTTCTGGCGACTTTGGGTTGTCACCAATCGATCTCGGATAACCTTGACCTCTTCCACTGCCTGTTGGATCAACTCAGGGCCTATTATCTGTACTTCTCCTACTTCAAACCACCCAATTGGGGATCTACACATTCTTCCATACAAGGCTTCATACGGAGCCATTTGAATACTTGAATGGTAGTTGTTATTGTATGCAAACTCAATAAGGGGTAAGTGGTCATCCCAACTACCACCGAAATCTAGAACACATGCTCTTAGCATATCCTCTTAGGTCTGAATGGTACGTTCGGCTTGCCCATTAGTTTGTGGATGAAATGCCATGCTAAGCTTTACTTAAGTACCCAAACCTTCTTGGAAAGATTTCCAGAACTTAGCTGTAAATTGTGCTCCTCTGTCAGTAATAATGGACACCAGGACTCCACGAAGTCGCACAATCTCCTTAAGATATAACCTTGCATAATCTTCTGCTGAATATGTAGTCCCAACTGGAAGAAAATGAGCTGCTTTCGTGAGTCTGTCCACGATCACCCATATGGAATCATATTTGCTCTGGGAACGAGGTAACCTCACAATAAAATCCATGTTGATCACTTCCCATTTCCAAACGGGGATTTCCATTGCTTGCAATAATCCTCCTGGCCTTTGATGTTCAATTTTCACTTGCTGACAGATTGGAAATCGAGCTACAAATTCTGTTGTGTCTTTTTTCATTCCATCCTACCAAGACATTAACTTGAGATCATGATACATCTTTGTCGCTCCTGGATGAATAGAATACCGAGAATAATGAGCTTCTTCTAGAATTCGACGACGTAATTCTGTAACATTCGGGACACATAGCCTGCCTCGGTATCTAAGAACTCTATCTATAGAAGTTTCAAATGGAAACTTCTCTTTCTCATGAGATGTGTCTCTATAGTGGCTCAACTGAGGATCTTCATATTGACGCTCTTTCACCTCTATGTCCAAGGATGAAACTGTTGGATTATTGATATCAATTCCTACACTGCCTGAATCAATTAGACGAACTCCAAGGCTGGCTAGCTAGTGGAGCTCATGAATTAATTCTTTCTTCTCCGGAGGAGCTTCACATAGGCTGCCCATTGATCTGCGGCTAAGTGCATCAGCTACTACATTTGCCTTTCCGGGGTGGTATAAAATACTCACATCATAATCTTTCAATAATTCTAAGCAACGCCTCTGCCGAGGATTTAACTCCTTCTATTTGAAAATATATTAAAGACTCTTGTGATCTGTGTAAATATCAACGTGAACACCATACAAGTAATGTCTCCACATCATTAGTGCATGGATAAATGCAGCCAATTTGAGATCATGAGTTGGGTAGTTATTTTCATGTTTACGTAACTGCCTTGAGAAATAAGCAATGACTTTATCAAGCTACATTAATATGCATCCTAACCCAGTGCCAAAAGCATCACAATATACAACATAACCATCTGGCCCTTCTGGGAGTGTCAAGACTGGGGATGAAGTTAGCCTATCTTTCAATTCCTGAAAACTGCGTTCACAAGCATCATACCACTGAAATTTAACTGACTTCTTGGTTAGCTTCGTCAATAGGGCTGATATAGAGGAAAACCCTTCCATAAATCTCCTATAGTAACCTACCAATCCCAGAAAACTACGGACTTCTGTAGGCGTTGTAGGCCTTGGCCATGTCTTCACAGCTTCAATTTTCTTAGTATACATTCGGATACCATCATCTGAAATAACATGACCCAAAATTGTCACAGAATTCAGCCAAAACTCACACTTTGAAAATTTTGTATACAATTCTCGAGTTCGAAGAATTCCAAGAACAATACGTAAATGGTCTGCATATTCTGATTCTGTGCAAAAGTATACCAGAATATCATCAATGAACAATATTACGAATAGATCTAGGAGAGGCCTAAATACATTATTCATCAAATTCATGAACACTGTCGGAGCATTAGTTTGCCCGAATGACATCACTTTGAATTCATAATGACTATATCTCGTTCGGAAGGCTGTTTTGGGAATATCTTCTTCTCTAACTCTCACTTGATGATAACCTGACCTCAGATCTATTTTAGAAAACCACTTGAAACCCTGTAATTGATCAAACAAATCATCGATCCTTGGAAGAGGATATTTATTCTTGATCGTCATCCTATTCAACTGCCTATAATCAATGCACATCTGTCAAGAACCATCTTTCTTTCGCACAAATAGGACTGGTGCTCCCCAAGGTGATGAACTAGGTCTAATGAAAACTTTTTCAAGTAAATCCTTCAATTGTTCCTTTAGCTCTTTCAATTCTGCAGGAGTCATTTGGTAAGGAGGGATGGAGATAGGCTTGGTATCCGGCAACACATCAATAGCGAAATCAATCTCTCTTACCGGAGGAAGACGTGGGAGTTCATCTGGATATACATCCAGAAATTCATTCACTACCGGAACAGATTGGAAAGTTGGCGACTTTGTTTCGGTGTCATGAACTCGGACTAGGTGATAAATGTAACCTTTTTCTATCATCTTCCTTGACTTAAGGTAGGAAGTAAACCTACCTCTCGGGGATGCTGTGTTACCTTTCCATTCAAGCACGGGCTCTCCCGGAAATTGAAATCGAACTACTATCACTCAGAAATCAACATTAGCATACCATGAGCCCAACCAATCCATACCCATAATCACATTGAAATCTAGTATTTCAATCTCAACTAAATCAACTTTAGTCTGGCGGTCACATATCACCATTACACAATTTTTGTACACTTGTCTAGCTATCACGAGGTCACCAATCAGAGTAGATACCTCGAAAGGTTTAATTGACTTGGGTTTCACCCCAATACGACCAGCAACAGACGGAGTAATAAAATATAAGGTAGAACTCGGATCTATCAATGCATGTAAATTCTCTTGAAGGTAGAATGTGTGCATTAAAGAAGAACACACAAGCGATAGCTTAGTAAACGTCAAAGGTATATAAGGTTTATCCCTTCCTTCAAAGGCATGAATCTTTCAAGCTTTCCATTATCCTCCTATATGATGGAACTTATGAGTTCTAAAATATACTAAATTACATACGAGCGTGATGACGATGATAATGAGGTTACACCGATGCTTGTTATGTTTGTGGACAGACTGGGCATTTGATGCGAGATTGTCCCTCGCGGTACAGTAGAGGTGGGGTTCAGCCCACAGGCTCAGCAGCTGGTACATCATCAGTGCGCCCGGTAGGGCAGACTCCCCAGATGTCAGCAGGTCGAGGTAGAGGCAGAGGGTCAGCATCTACTTCAGGTGCCACTCAGCCCCGTGTTTATGCTTTAGCGGGACGACAGGATCTCGAGTCTTCTCCAAATGTGGTTACAGGTATATTGTCTATATCCTCCTGTGATGTGTATGCATTGATAGATCCAGGTTCTACATTCTCTTATATTACTCCATATGTTGCTGGTTGTATTGGGGTGAAACCTGAGCAAATCAAACCTTTTGAGGTGTCTACTCCGGTTGGTGATCCCGTGATAGCAAAGCAAGTGTCAAAAAATTGTGTAGTCATGATATGTCATCGCCAGACCACAACTGATTTGATTGAGTTGAAGATGTTAGATTTTGATGTAATTATGGGTATGGTGTTATATCCCGCACTTTCGCATGTTCGGGAAAATTCGAAATGATCTTGATTTGTAAGGAATAAAGCCATATGTTGAATTGAATTCACACATGTGTGTGTTGTTCATGAAAAATATTGGTGTGGAAATACGGAAGAAGGCTAAGGACAAAATTGGAATTTTGCAAATTAGTTTCGAGAATTTCAAAATACGGACTACATTAATTGGGCTAAAACAAAAATATAGAAAAAGGCCCAAATGGAGGGAGCTTGGCCGGCCATAGTAGGCCCAAGCCCATGGAAATTTTCCATGTGTTAATTACATAAAAGGGTGATTAAGTCATAGAAGCTTCAAGACATTTCAAGAAAGGAAATACAAGCCAAGGATGCTAGAACAAAAGCAAGGCCATTTTGGCCAAGACCATGGAAATTTGGGTAACTTAAATCTTGTTCCAAAAATTATTTTCTTGTAGTATTCCTACCAATTCAAGTACCCTCTACAACGTGGTATAATTATTTCGGAAGATGGTTCACGTTTCATCGTTTTCGAACTTTGGGAAAGTGAAGGAGTTGAAGAGAAAGGGTAAGATTTAATCCCTTTTTGTGTGTTATGAAGGTTTGGTTTATGTTGTAGGAGGTAGAAAGAGTTAAAATTCATAAGAATATGGAAGATTGCATGGTATTTATATGTATGTATGTGTAGCCGTGGATGCCTTGATGTATAAGTAATATGAGTTGAATTTTATGTTGTATCCTAGTTATGGTTATGGTGAAATTTATATTGGAAATGAAAGTGGAATGAATTTGGTTGAAATTGAAAATATAGGTGTGTGGCCGTGTGGTATTGTGTTGATAGTGGAAGATGAATTAAATTCCTTTAGTATGATAATTGTGTTGTTGTGAAGTGAATGGAAGAATAATGGTTCTTGTTGTTATGGAAAATTTGTTGTTAAGTTGTTGTAGGAAGGTATGCAACTTTATTATAATTTATGTAAATATAGAAATGGAAGTCGTTAAGGTGTAAATGATAATGATTGTTGATGAAGTTGGAAGATAGAAACATGTTATGGAAATGTTTGTTAAAGATTGGAAACGTTGGATGAATTATGACTTTAGTAGAAAGTTTGTATATTTGGTATACCTTGTGAATATTTTGTAGAAAGGATATGAAATGCTTCCAAATTGCGTTGTAATGATCAGGATTAATGGTGAATATGAAAATATTGAGATTGGTTTGGAAGTGTGAGGTCGGAATGAAAGATATTGCGTTATGTCGGAAAGAAGGCTAGTTTCATTATATTGTGTTATATTGTGATTGTTGTTGTTGTTGATGTTGTTGTTGGGTTGTTGATTGTTTTGGCTAAATTAGACTTTCGGGAATGTTGAATTTATAAAGGAAATGCTGCCGAAATTTCGGTAGGCAAGTATGTGCTTAAGATCGTATTCTTAAGGCTTGAATATGACAATTGGTAAAAGTGACCATTTGCAGATTTTGGACGAAACGGGAATCGAATTTGAGCGAGCGTAAGGCGCAACCAAGGTATGTAAAGCTGTCCTTTTCCTTCTCTTGGCATGTCCTAGGTGTACTAGGCTTGAATTTGAGCCTCGGGGATTATTCTGTTCGTAGAAAATCGAGTTTGATTTTGGGCACTATTCATTCAATGCAATTGAACTAGTTTTCTTATAATTTGCTTTTAAAGTAAACTATATGTATGCAACTTCCTAAATGGAGTCGGAATGCCTAAAAACGATCAAGGACGACCTCATAAGGTCTATTACCTATAATTTATGTACGCCACCTCGAGTTGGTCTGAGGTGGGCCCACAAAGCTCCGATACTTTTTGTATAACTTTAATTGCCTTGTTTCTGTCCGATCTTCACAGGCAACATCTGGGCTATTATTCTGTTCATTATATGACAAGTGTTATGACTATTTTTATAAGTCTTCTAAAATGATTTTGACATCTGGAACGTTTCTGGAGATCTTATTCTAGTAAAATCTGTCGTGCCGTCCGAAGCGACATATATGCGTATGTTATGAATATTGTCCGAATACTTTGATTTGACCCGCCGTTTGGCCTACTTCAGTTCCATTGAGTCTGTATGATGATCTGTGTGTATGTGGTTTCTCATTAATCTGTTCGTGGATGCCTCCATGCTTCCTTCACTACGCCCGAGCCAGGTTCTGTTATCGTGCACATTCCACTGCATTGTTCACCGCATCCCTCGGTGTGCGGGCCGGGATCTGTTTACATCTGTATATGATATTATGATGTGTGTATGGGGATGGCGGCCAGGATGGCATATGATCTGATCTGTCTATCCACCGCGTCCCGTACTAAGAGGGCCGGGTTCTGTTACCGCGTCCCTCACTAGAGGGCCGGGATCTGATATATGTATGTATATGCTATCTTTAACTTTATAAGCTTATGACTCTGCATGCATGATTCTGTCTGTCTGATTGGATTATGACTCTGTCCGCTACATTTCTGTCTATTTGATTGGATTATGACTGTGTCCGCTACATTTCTGTCTGTCTGATTGGCTTATGACTCTGTCCGCTACATTTCTGTCTGTCTGATTGGATTATGACTCTGTCCGTTACACTTCTGTCTGTCTGATTGGACTACGATCCTGTCCGTTACATTTCTGTCTGACTGGATTACGACTCTGTCTGTTACACTTCTGGTAATCTGATTCGAAAAATGATGTTGTCTGCGTCACTTCTGTATGTCTGATCCAGACCATGACTCAGTCTGTTACACTTTTGTACCTCTGGTTCTGATTACGATTATGTCAGTCGCATTCTGTGCCCCTGATCCGTACGATGATTCTGCCAGCTAAACTCTGTATTTCTGTTTCGAATTCGGGTTCGATTCTGTCCGCTATATTTCTGTACTTCTGGTCCAGATTATGATTATATTTGCTACATTTTCGCTTTACATACTCGGTACATTTTCCGTACTGACCCCCTGTTCTTCGGGGGCTGCGTTTCATGCCGCGCAGGTACTCCCAGACGAGCTGAAGTTATTACAGAAGATGATATAGCGGAGTTGGCAAGCTCCATTTGCTCCTGGAGTGCTGCCGAGTCAGAGTTTGTATGTTATGACTTCTGGACTTATGTTAGAGACTTTGCAGACAGTGTCGTGGGTATTGGTTGTCAGTCTGTATGCGGCTTCGTCAGCCGATATGTTGGTCTGTGTTATGTTCTGAATTCTGTGTGATTATAGATTGGTTCGGCTTTGAAACCTTGAGAAAGAATATTTCAAAAAAAAATTACTATGTATTTTATTTTATTTAACTTAAAACGTTTGATGTGACTTTATGTGCAGCAGTAGTCTGAGGGTTCGCTCGGCCCTAAGTGAGGGTCGGGTGCCCATCACACCCTAGTAAGGTCGGGGTGTGACAGAGTGGTATCAGAGCAGGTCTGTCCTAGGGGTTGTCTGCAATGTCGTGTCCGGTAGAGTTCTGTTTATGGTATGTAGCGCGCCACATTTATAAACAGGAGGCTACGGGGCATTTAGGGATTGTTGACCTTCTTTCTGTCTCAGATCGTGCGATAGAGCCAAGTCATAGGAGAATACAATTCCATCTGTAAGCCTTACCTACGACGGTAAGAGGCAAATAACGATATGGGAAGGTCAGAAGGGCAAGTCTGGAAATATTCGTTCTGTTACCTGAAATCGAAAGTTCTGGGAGGCTAGGATGTGACATATAGCCGTATGCTCTGTAAGGTACTGTTGGTATTTGCTGCGTACAGATTTTGAATGATAAGAATTTGTAAAGGTGGTACGGAAGACCGAAAAGGGTAAAATAGTAATTGCACAAGAAAGGACGTGTTACGAATATGTCTCGGAATCTATAAAACCTTAACTTGCTCCAGATTATGTAGTAAAGGACATACAAGGAAGTGAACGTGATTATATCAGTGTTAAGGAACCGAAACGCACCAAGGTTTCGAGGTTAAGCGTGCTCAGGTGGGAGCAATCTCAGGATGGGTGACCCCCCTGGGAAGTAGGCAAGAATTTTACATATATTCCGGTATAAAAGACGAATGGAAAGTTAAAGTAGCCTAAGTGAAGTTAGAATATACGAGATGGTTGGAGACCATAAAAGGCCACACAGCACGCAATCGGTTAGATTAGAAAAGAGACAGAAAGGACGCCACAACTTTGGAATTAGAATAGGCTTGAACGATGTTTGGAGGTAATGTGTGGCCTAGCTGAAAATATTTATGTATGCACATATGAATGTGTATGATGCCTTATCTGTGATTGTACTAATGAATACGTGTGTCCCCGCGACCGGTGCTAGAATGCGAAAGGCACCAACCGAATAAGGGTACCGGACTCCAAGTAACAATAGCAAAGGTAAATGGTGCAAATGTTATGAGGTAGGCTGCTATTATTTTCTCTATTTGTTAAGAATGGAAAGTTCCCGCACAATGATATTTGGGAAGGTAAGAGAGTAAGTAAAGGAAAAGCAAAAAGGTCAAACATTGGAAGAAAGCGAAAGGTAGGAAACATGACCGAGCAGAACCTCCAGAAAAGGAACGACGGGTAAAGCACGGAACTATTTGGGCAAACTGTAGGTATGGACATGTGAAAAAGGATAAAATGTGGTTATATGAAACGAGGGAAAGGTGTGTGAGGTTTGAAAATTGACTCAAGCAAGCGAGGCCAAAGGAATTGTGACCACGACAAGAAATATGAAGTAAGAAATGGAATGATAAAACTCTGTGACAATGCTGGGAGATTTAAACTCCTGAAAGGTATATAAGGAAATAGATAGCGTGGTTAAGAAGAATCATGAGTAAGTAAGCCAAATAAGTGAGAAGGGTAATAGTAGGTGAAAAGGGTGTAGGAATATTGACCAGGACGATGGTGTAGACATGTATGTGGGTTACAGGTTGCTACTGTTCAGGTAAGCATGTACGAGTTTGTGACTCCGTCTGCTATGTTAGCCTCAATGGCTTATGTGCAAGCATTAGTATGTTTATGTATGTGTGCATTCTCGTGCGCTGTATTTATATTGGTTTGAATCCGTGTACACCTAGCATGAATTACCCGTCTGGTACGCCAACTCTGTTAGGTAGGTATGTACGGGTATCCTGTTAGGATACCAGTCGCGGCCCACGGGGTTGGGCCGTGACAGAAGTGGTATCAATTATAATGTTTGAAAAGTTTTGAAGGGAAGAAAGAAGGGACATAGCGTCTGTGAAAGAGCGAAAAGGATTCGTCGGTTACTATAAGATAGTTCATGGCCTAGTGACTGTTGGGAATATGCGGAAATACGCTATGAAAGTATATGAATCGGTGACGTGAAGAATTACTCAATCATATTTGTAAAGAATCCACATCGGAGAGTCGGCAAAGGATAACTATAGAAGGAAACCACCCCAAAGTGGCACGAGACCCCCCTAAGGTTAGTTGAACATTCGAGGACGAATGTTCTAAAGGGGGGGAGGATGTTATATCCCGCACTTTCGCATGTTCAGGAAAATTCGAAATGATCTTGATTTGTAAGGAATAAAGCCATATGTTGAATTGAATTCACACATGTGTGTGTTGTTCATGAAAAATATTGGTGTGGAAATACGGAAGAAGGCCAAGGACAAAATTGGAATTTTAGAAATTAGTTTCGGGAATTTCAAAATACGGACTACATTAATTGGGCTAAAAAAATATATAGAAAAAGGCCCGAGTGGAAGGAGCTTGGCCGGCCATAGTAGGCCCAAGCCCATGGAAATTTTCCATGTGTTAATTACATAAAAGGGTGATTAAGTCATAGAAGCTTCAAGACATTTCAAGAAAGGAAATACAAGCCAAGGATGCAAGAACAAAAGCAAGGCCATTTCGGCCAAGACCATGGAAATTTGGGTAACTTAAATCTTGTTCCAAAAATTGTTTTCTTGTAGTATTCCTACCAATTCAAGTACCCTCTACAACGTGGTATAATTATTTCGGAAGATGGTTCATCCGTTTCACCGTTTTCGCACTTTGGGCAAGTGAAGGAGTTGAAGAGAAAGGGTAAGATTTAATCCCTTTTTATGTGTTATGAAGGTTTGGTTTATGTTGTAGGAGGTAGAAAGAGTTAAAATTCATAAGAATATGGAAGATTGCATGGTATTTATATGTATGTATGTGTAGCCGTGGATGCCTTGATGTATAAGTAATATGAGTTGAATTTTATGTTGTATCCTAGTTATGGTTATGGTGAAATTTATATTGGAAATGAAAGTGGAATGAATTTGGTTGAAATTGAAAATATAGGTGTGTGGCCATGTGGTATTGTGTTGATAGTGGAAGATGAATTAAATTCCCTTAGTATGATAATTGTGTTGTTGTGAAGTGAATGGAAGAATAATGGTTCTTGTTGTTATGGAAAATTTGTTGTTAAGTTGTTGTAGGAAGGTATGCAACTTTATTATAATTTATGTAAATATAGAAATGGAAGTCGTTAAGGTGTAAATGATAATGATTGTTGATGAAGTTGGAAGATAGAAACATGTTATGGAAATGTTTGTTAAAGATTGGAAACGTTGGATGAATTATGACTTTAGTAGAAAGTTTGTATATTTGGTATACCTTGTGAATATTTTGTAGAAAGGATATGAAATGCTTCCAACTTGCGTTGTAATGATCAGGATTAATGGTGAATATGAAAATATTGAGATTGGTTTGGAAGTGTGAGGTTGGAATGAAAGATATTGCGTTATGTCGGAAAGAAGGCTAGTTTCATTATATTGTGTTATATTGTGATTGTTGTTGTTGTTGATGTTGTTGTTGGGTTGTTGATTGTTTTGGCTAAATTAGACTTTCGGGAATGTTGAATTTATAAAGGAAATGCTGCCGAAATTTCGGTAGGCAAGTATGTGCTTAAGATCGTATTCTTAAGGCTTGAATATGACAATTGGTAAAAGTGACCATTTGCAGATTTTGGACGAAACGGGAATCGAATTTGAGCGAGCGTAAGGCGCAACCAAGGTATGTAAAGCTGTCCTTTTCCTTCTCTTGGCATGTCCTAGGTGTACTAGGCTTGAATTTGAGCCTCGGGGATTATTCTGTTCGTAGAAAATCGAGTTTGATTTTGGGCACTATTCATTCAATGCAATTGAACTAGTTTTCTTATAATTTGCTTTTAAAGTAAACTATATGTATGCAACTTCCTAAATGGAGTCGGAATGCCTAAAAACGATCAAGGACGACCTCATAAGGTCTATTACCTATAATTTATGTACGCCACCTCGAGTTGGTCTGAGGTGGGCCCACAAAGCTCCGATACTTTTTGTATAACTTTAATTGCCTTGTTTCTGTCCGATCTTCACAGGCAACATCTGGGCTATTATTCTGTTCATTATATGACAAGTGTTATGACTATTTTTATAAGTCTTCTAAAATGATTTTGACATCTGGAACGTTTCTGGAGATCTTATTCTAGTAAAATCTGTCGTGCCGTCCGAAGCGACATATATGCGTATGTTATGAATATTGTTCGAATACTTTGATTTGACCCGCCGTTTGGCCTACTTCAGTTCCATTGAGTCTGTATGATGATCTGTGTGTATGTGGTTTCTCATTAATCTGTTCGTGGATGCCTCCATGCTTCCTTCACTACGCCCGAGCCAGGTTCTGTTATCGTGCACATTCCACTGCATTGTTCACCGCATCCCTCGGTGTGCGGGCCGGGATCTGTTTACATCTGTATATGATATTATGATGTGTGTATGGGGATGGCGGCCAGGATGGCATATGATCTGATCTGTCTATCCACCGCGTCCCGTACTAAGAGGGCCGGGTTCTGTTACCGCGTCCCTCACTAGAGGGCCGGGATCTGATATATGTATGTATATGCTATCTTTAACTTTATAAGCTTATGACTCTGCATGCATGATTCTGTCTGTCTGATTGGATTATGACTCTGTCCGCTACATTTCTGTCTATTTGATTGGATTATGACTGTGTCCGCTACATTTCTGTCTGTCTGATTGGCTTTTGACTCTGTCCGCTACATTTCCGTCTGTCTGATTGGATTATGACTCTTTCCGTTACACTTCTGTCTGTCTGATTGGACTACGATCCTGTCCGTTACATTTCTGTCTGACTGGATTACGACTCTGTCTGTTACACTTCTGGTAATCTGATTCGGAAAATGATGTTGTCTGCGTCACTTCTGTATGTCTGATCTGGACCATGACTCAGTCTGTTACACTTTTGTACCTCTGGTTCTCATTACGATTATGTCAGTCGCATTCTGTGCCCCTGATCCGTACGATGATTCTGCCAGCTAAACTCTGTATTTCTGTTTCGGATTCGGGTTCGATTCTGTCTGCTATATTTCTGTACTTTTGGTCCGGATTATGATTATATTTGCTACATTTTCGCTTTACATACTTGGTACATTTTCCGTACTGACCCCCTGTTCTTTGAGGGCTGCGTTTCATGCCGCGCAGGTACTCCCAGACGAGCTGAAGTTATTACAGAAGATGATCCAGCAGAGTTGGCAAGCTCCATTTGCTCCTGGAGTGCTGCCGAGTCAGAGTTTGTATGTTATGACTTCTGGACTTATGTTAGAGACTTTGCAGACAGTGTCGTGGGTATTGGTTGTCAGTCTGTATGCGGCTTCGTCAGCCGATATGTCGGTCTGTGTTATGTTCTGAATTCTGTGTGATTATAGATTGGTTCGGCTTTGAAACCTTGAGAAAGAATATTTCAAAAAAAAAATTACTATGTATTTTATTTTATTTAACTTAAAACGTTTGATGTGACTTTATGTGCAGCAGTAGTCTGAGGGTTCGCTCGGCCCTACGTAAGGGTCGGGTGCCCATCACACCCTAGTAAGGTCGGGCTGTGACATATGGATTGGTTGGACCCGTGCTATGCTAATGTCGATTGCCCATTGAAAGTAGTTCAATTCCAATTTCCAGGAGAACCCGTGCTTGAATGGAAAGGTAATGTAGCATCTCCGAATGGTAGGTTTATTTCCTACCTTAAGGCAAGAAAGATGATAGCCAAGGGATATATCTATCATCTAGTTCGGGTTCATGACACCGAGGCAGAGTCGCCAACTTTCCAATCCGTTCCAGTAGTGAATGAATTCCCAAATGAACTCCCAGGACTTCCTCCAGAAAGAGAGATTGACTTCGCCATTGACGTGTTGCCGGACACCAAGCCTATTTCTATTCCTCCGTATCGAATGGCTCTGACAGAGTTGAAAGAGCTAAAGGCACAGTTGAAAGATTTGCTTGAAAAGGGGTTTATTAGACCCAGTTCATCACCATGGGGAGCACCAGTCTTGTTTGGGAGGAAGAAAGACGGATCTCTACGAATGTGTATTGACTACAGGAAATTGAACAAGGTGACGATAAAGAACAAATATCCTCTTCCAAGGATTGATGATGTTATATCCCGTATTTTTTCATATTCGGGAAATTCGAAATAATTTTGACTTGTGAGAAATAAGGCCATATTTTGACTTTAATTAATATATATGTTGCTCATAAAAAAATGTTGATGTGGAAATATGGAGGAAGGTCAAGGGAAAAATGGGAAGTTTTGAAAATTAGTTTCGGGAATTACAAAATGAGACCTATATCTAATTGGGATCAAAATAAATGAAAAAAAAAATAACAAAAAGGCCCAAAATTCATGGGGTGGCCGGCCATGGGCCCAAGCCCATGAGCCAATTAATTCAAGAAAATAAATAGATGGAGGGCCCCTAATTGTCTTCATTTTAGAACATTCAAGAGACTAAGAGCACAAAAAAAAAAAAGAGAAAGAAGAAGAGCAAGAAGGCCATTCGGCCATTGATGGAAAAAAAAAAGAAAAAAATTGAGGGATTCCATCCTTGATTCAAAAAATTGTAATTTTCTTGTATTCCTACTAAGCTCAAGACTCTCTTCAACGTGATACAAATTTGGAGGCAAGAAAGTACTTTTTTTAGCAAGCGGAAAAATTGGAAAAAGGTAAAGATTCTACTCTTTTTATCTTGGAAGAATTTTATATATATGTTGTAGTATATGGAAGTAAATGTAAAGTATAAAAATTGTGTATTGTGGGTGTATGTGTGTGTGGCCGTGTATGGTGGTTGATGGAGAGGGATTTTCAAAATTTTATTTATTATGTTAAATTGTGTTGTGGTGGCCTTGTGATGTAAGTGGAAGAATATTAGTCCAAGTTGGCATGAAAAATTGGTTGTTAAGTTGTTCTAGGAAATTTTGTGATTTTATTCTAGTTTATGTAATTATGGGAATGGAATTGTTGAAGTGCAAATTGTGGTTGTTGTTGATGAAATTGGAAGATGAAAAAAAATGTGTTGTGAATGTTGTGTCGAAGGTTGGAGATTTCGGATGGATTCTAGTCTTGGTGGAATTTTTGTATATTTTGTAGAATTTTATGAAATGCTTTTGAATTGCACTTGAATGATCTTGAATTGGTAGTGAGTATGTAAGAGTCGATATAGGCTTGAAAACTCGTAGTTGAATTGAATGTTGATGAATCATGTTGGAAGGAAGGTTACTAATGTTAGAATGTGTTTTGAATTGATTATTGATGTTATTGGTATGGTTGTTGGTATTGTTGGTATGGTTGTTGATGAATTTGGCCGAGTTTAATTCTCGAGGATGTTGAATTTACAGGGGAGATGCTGCCGAAATTTCGGTAGACAAATACTAATTAGATTTAAAATTCTAAGTACTTGTAGCTAATTTTTGGGTAATTGATAATATTATTGTAGATATTGGAGAGCCCGTGACTTGAGTCGGAATTTGGTTGGCAAGTGATCGAGTTTTGTTAGTAAGGGATCGAGGTATGTAAAGCTTACCGTTCTTACCTTTTGGCATGACCTTTATGAAATAAACGAATGACATATATGTATGCTCTAAAGAAAATTCTACTCCTAGAGCCACTAGGATGGCCTATGTCTTTGATTTCCATAAACTCTTCCATATGACTTGTCACATGCCTATGATGTTTGAAGTATTAGTCGATACGTTTCCGGATGTGGTTTGAAAAATATTTGATATGGCCTAAGTTTGGACACGTAAATTTTGGATATGTGCATACGATTCTAAGGCTCCGTTTGAAGTACGCTATAATGTTATTTGAAAGTTCCTTAATATGAATGATACTAAATTTTCAGAAAATGACCTATGAAGTGTTTTTCGAAAGTTTTGTAATTTGAAAGTTCGCAACTTTTGTATACTAATTCCGATAGACTCGATGTTTACCTTGAGCCTTCTGATATCAGTTTGTATATGTATTTATTCGTCGAGTCTTGAAATTTATTTATTTATAAGCATATGGTTTCCGTACTACTCCGCTCGTGCCTACTACTATGATATCGTTCGCCGGATCACGGGCCGGTTTTGTGATTGTGCGCACTATATGATATTCGACAGTATGATGTGTTACAGTTCCCGAGACCTTGCCATAGGGTCGGGTACCGCTTATATATGGCGTTATGATGTGATATGGCATATGATGTGTTCTGATGATATGATATGTTCGGAGATTGTACGAAGGTTTGAAACCTTCTGGAGTATGATGTGTTGTGGTGCCAGTGTCGGAGTGGCGACCACGTTCCTGAGCCCTATGCATGATTTTCATTTGCATTATATATATATTTTCGGCACAGGTTTTGATATCTTAATTCTCTCTCCACATTTTGTACTTCTCATTTCAGCTATGTTTCGGATTTCTATATTTCATGCTTTACATACTCAGTACATATTCGTACTGACCCCCTTTCTTCGGGGGCTGCGTTTCATGCCCGCAGGTACAGACGTTCGTTCAGGTGACCCGCCGGTGTAGGGTACCTATTCTGCTATTTGGAGTACTCCTTTCGATCCGGAGTTCATATTTTGGTACATACCTTCTGTTATACATGTTCGACATATATATATATGGTTGTTTGGGTACGGCGGGGCCCTGTCCCGTCACGTGTTTCTGTTATGATTTGTAGAGGCCTGTAGTCATATATGTGGGTCATGGGTCATGTTTGTTCGTTTGTGATTGTGATTTGCGTCTTAATGCGGTCCCGTTTGCTATTATGGCCAAAACGGCCCATCTGTTTGTATATGTGTGTATATCTGGGCGATGTCTATTCCGGTAACCTATTGGATTTGATATGATATTTTGTACGGGCGACCGCTTAAGACGATATTTTTTTAGCATCTGTTTAAAATTTACGTATGTTAAATCTGAATGAATCTTTGATATGTCGATCTGGTACGTAAGTCAGTTTGGGTGTCCAAATAGGGCACCAGTCGCGGCCCATGGGGCTGGGTCGTGACAGAAGTGGTATCAGAGCGGTTTGTGCTCGGAATGTCTACAGGCCGTGTCTACTAGAGTCTTGTTTATCGGTGTGTTGTGCACCACATCTATAAACAGGAGGCTACAGGACATTTAGGGTGTTACCTTTCTTTGGATCTTAGATCGTGCGATAGAGCTGTGTTTATTAGGATGGGTTCCTTCCAACAAATTGCTGTGTTCACTACGAGACTCCAAAAGAGCGATAGCGTTAGTATTTTGGGAAATTGTTTCTGATCCTCTTCCTGCAGGTGATTGTAGACTGACGAAAGATGAAGAGGATAGCTTCTGATAGTGGGGGTGCTAAGAAGGCCTCCAGGATATCTCCAGGACCGAGTAAGAGGATCCTTAGCTATTCGATTGAGACTGATCCTTCGGAGGACCCAGCAACAACCCCTCCAGAGTTTTTGGCCCCCAGAGCAGAGGACCCTGCGGAGGGCAGTTATGATACAGATCCCTCGGAGGACCCGACGACGATACCTCCAGAGTTTCTTACCCCTAGGGAGGAGGATAGCTATGATACAGATCCTTCCGAGTATTCTTCTGGCACACCGGAGGAGGAGATTTCTGGGGCCATACCAGCTGCTCCTGTGGCGGAGCACTATGTTAGACAGGCCTCCCCGGTGAGTGTTACGGACTACTCCAGTCCCTTGTCCTGGTCGTCAGTAAACCAGGAATTGCCTGGTTACCTATACTCCTCTGATTCGGATGCGAGCAATGATGTAAGTCAGACGAGCGGATGGCAGACGGACGATGATGAGGAGCATACTTCACATAGCAGCTCCCCAGCTCAGACCCGAGACCGATCGGCTACAGGTATATGAGTTCTCCTTGGAATCCCCTATGTATGTGTAACTTCTGTAGAATATCATTTGATGACAGTGAATGGAAAGTAAAAAAGGGCAACACGGTAACTGTATAGTCAGAAAAGAAAAAGGATCTTTTTAGATCGGGGTGGGACCCGCTACGAGGATTTTTTGAAAGTTTTTAAGACCCCGACTTGTCTTGGATTACGTGATAAGGTCGTGCGGGGTAGTGGATGCAATTATATTGGGATTAACGTATCGAAAATGCATTAAAGTTTCGAGGTTAAGCGTGCTAGGGCTAGAGCAATTTTAGGATGGGTGACCCCCTGGGAAGTATACAATTTTTTTTTTTACAAATAGAGGTATAAGAGACAAATGGAAATTTGGGGGCAACCTAAAGGAAATTAGAGTATGTGTAGTGGTTAGAGACCTTAAAGAGGTCACGTGGGTTATGGTGGAATAGATTGGTAAAAAAGGTAGAAAGAGCAACGCAGCTTTGAAACTAGAGTAAGTTTGAACAAGCGTCTGAAAATAACTCGTGAAAGGAATGGCAGTGATGTATATATACGTATAGGACATCCCATTTATGACTATATCGATCGTTAGGTGGACCCTAAATGCCAGTGTCGCAACATATGGAAAACATTAACTGGACGGAATTCAGGAGACAAAGCAAAAGGTATGGTACAGATGTTATGGGATAACCTGGTATTGATTTTACTATAGGTTAGATTAGAGGAGTATAATACAACGATATTTGGAAAGAAAAGAGGGTAAATAAGTGAAAGGTAAGGAGATCAAGATGTCGGAAAAGTGAAAAGTAAGAAACGAAATTAAACAAAGCCTCTAAAAGGGGCGATGGGCAAAGCATGAAATTATTTGCGTAGAAATCTAAAGGACATGTCAGAAAAAGAACTGGAATGTGATAGTGCAGGGCAAAGGAAACAAATTTGGAGAAGATTAATTGTGGAAAATAGGACAAGCATATAGGATCACGGAGGATACTTTAATAAATTGGCGATAGCGAATCGACTACTCGCCAAGGAAAGGACGAGGATAGTAAGTTGATTCAATTGATAAGAAAACCTATGACATGGAATGATGAATCATGTGACTATCGAGTAATTCAATTATCGGGAAACTAGGATGAAAGATAAAGAACGGGTATGAAAGAAGGGATAACTTGGCCGAATCTTCCATCGAGGAAGGATATAATTATTAAAAGATAATGCATAGGCATATCAATGTGGTTCCTTGAACATAGAGACGCCTTTTCCGAAGGGTGACTTAAGAATGGAACCGATTCGTGTGTATAGAAAATACCTTGCGAGCTTCGGAGCCGATGCTACCGAACAATAAGGGAAAGAAAAAGTAAGCGTCGGGAATGGATGCCTTCATAAGTATTCCGATTAAATACGAGAACGTAGTTAGTGAAAAGATTGACACGACAGACTCCGCAATAAAAGAGCTGCAATTGTAAGGAGATCGCGGAAAGCGACGTTTACTTAAAGGGCATAGACGTGTAGGGACCCTTTTAATAAAAGGGGAGGGGGGAGAGAAAATACTAGAATCAAAATGAATTATGATGATTTAAGCCCCAGAAAAGGAGACTTATAAATTCGGGGCCAGAGTTGTGGCATGAAGGCATATTATAAAGGTTACGAAAGGATATAGAAATAAATTGACAGCGAGTGTACTAAGAGGTAGATACAAAATATATATATATATATATATATATATATATATATATAAGGAAGATACGTGGTGAGAATGCTTTATGCTGATACGGGCCTCAATATTCCTTAATTATAGTTCCGATTCCTCGTAATGAACAGAACTTGCATAGTACTTAGATATGTAAAGCTAGGCCAAAGTATGGTTATAAGGAGCCTACGCCAGAGAGCTAACAAGGAATAACGATTGATGGAACGATCACTAATCCAAGAAAGCTACAGACAAGTATACTGATATTAAGAAATGTGAGGAAAGAAATAAGGAAAAGGTTGCGAGTTAAGAGATTAACTGAACCCGGAAAACAAGTTGTTATAAGTATAGTTGGACTTCGAAGGACGATAGATGGCAAAGCAATATCACGTATATACGTTTTGGGATATTGATAAACTGGCCTTGGAAAGGAACATAGCCATTATGCTCATTAGCAACAAAGTTATGTTTGGATGCACACTTAGAATGTAAAATTTTGGAGAGAAAACCGAAAAGGGTACCGAAGAGATGAACATAAATCTATGGGCAGTTGATTGACGTGCAGCCAGAGAGGAAAGAATTAGTTCGTGAAATTTACCAGTTAGCCAGCCTTGGAGTCCGTTTGGCCGATTCTGGAAATATTGGGGTTTCTGTTCGAGAAGTTGCCGAATCATCTATTACGGAAGAAGTAAAGCGACGTCAGTACGAGGATCCTATTTTGGCACCGTACAGAGATGGAGCCCTTAATAAAGAGGAGGCCCAGTTCGAGATTTCACCTGACTGAGTAGTATTATACAGAGGCAGATTATGTGTGCCCGATGTTGCAGGATTGCGGCGACAGATTATGGTAGAGGCACATTATGCTCGGAATTCTGTTCATCCTGGATCCACTAAAATGTACGATGATCTCAGATGTTTATATTGGTAGGACGGTATGAAGAGAGATATTGCAGAGTTCGTTGCTCAGTGCCTAAATTGTCAACAGGTTAAGATCGAGCATCAGAAGCCCGGTGGATTGCTACAGGAAATGGAAATTCCAGCTTGGAAGTGGGAAATAATTAATATGGATTTCATTACAGGTTTACCGTGCACTCCACACAAGTATGATTCTATATGGGTTGTTGTTTGTAGGCTGACAAAATCAGCCCATTTTCTTCCGGTCAGGACTACTTATTCGGCTGAGGATTATGCCAAATTGTATATTAATGAAATAGTAAGGCTTCACGGAGTTCCTACATCCATTATTTCCGACAGAGGTGCACAGTTTACAGCTAACTTCTGGAGGTCGTTTCAGGACGGGTTAGGGACTCAGGTGAGTCTTAGTACAACATTTCACCCTCAGTCCGATGGACAAGCCGAGTGTACTATTCAGACACTGGAAGATATACTACGAGCCTGTGTTATTGATTTCAGAGGTAGTTGGAATGATCAGTTGCCGCTTATGAAATTTGCTTATAATAATAGTTACCATTCCAGCATCCAGATGGCGCTGTATGAAGCCTTATATGGTAGAAAATGCAGATCTCCAATTGGTTGGTTCGATAAGGTGAAACTGATTCGAGAGCGGTTGTTAGCAGCCCAGAGTCGACAGAAATAATATGCAGATAATGACGTCGACCTTTAGGGTTTCAGATTGGTGAATGGATATTTCTGAAAGTGTCGCCTGTGAAAGGTGTAATGCGATTCGGCAGAAAAGGAAAGCTCAGTTCGCGATATATTGGGCCTTATCAGATTATTCGGAAGATAGGCGAGGTCGCCTACGAACAAGACTTACCATCCGATCTGGAGGCAGTACATTCGGTATTTCATGTGTCAATGCTCCGTAAATGTATTAGTGAACCTTCCAGAGTGTTCCCCATAGAAGATATTCAGGTAACAGAGGAATTGTCTTATGAAGAACAGCCTGTAGCTATTTTGGATCGTCAGGTGAGGAGACTGCGCACCAAAGATGTACCTTCTGTTAAGGTTTTGTGGCGAAACACTAATAGAGAAGAAATGACCTGGGAAGCGGAGGACGAAATGAAGAAGAAATACACTCATTTGTTTCCTATGCCTACAGGTAATCTGAATTCTTTAATCGGTTATATTGATTGATGAATGATTTATATGTGCTACCCATAAAAATAAACTCCCCCAAAATGCTAGTAAGACCTATAAGGTTAATTTCACATTCGAGGACGAATGTTCTAAAGGGGGGGGGGGGGAGGATGTTATATCCCGTATTTTTTCATATTCGGGAAATTCGAAATAATTTTGACTTGTGAGAAATAAGGTCATATTTTGACTTTAATTAATATATGTGCTGCTCATAAAAAAATGTTGATGTGGAAATACGGAGGAAGGTCAAGGGAAAAATGGGAAGTTTTGAAAATTAGTTTCGGGAATTACAAAATGAGACCTATATCTAATTGGGATCAAAATAAATGAAAACAAATAACAAAAAGGCCCAAAATTCATGGGGTGGCCGGCCATGGGCCCAAGCCCATGAGCCAATTAATTCAAGAAAATAAATAGATGGAGGGCCCCTAATTGTCTTCATTTTAGAACCTTAAAGAGACTAAGAGCACAAAAAAAAAAAAAAAAAAAAAAAGAAGAGCGAGAAGGCCATTCGGCCATTGATGGAAAAAAAAAGAAAAAAATTGAGGGCTTCCATCCTTGATTCAAAAAATTGTAATTTTCTTGTATTCCTACTAAGCTCAAGACTCTCTTCAACGTGATACAAATTTGGAGGCAAGAAAGTACTTTTTTTAACAAGCGGAAAAATTGGAAAAAGGTAAAGATTCTACTCTTTTTATCTTGGAAGAATTTTATATATATGTTGTAGTATATGGAAGTAAATGTAAAGTATAAAAATTGTATGTTGTGGGTGTATGTGTGTGTGGCCGTGTATGGTGGTTGATGGAGAGGGATTTTCAAAATTTTATTTGTTATGTTAAATTGTGTTGTGGTGGCCTTGTGATGTAAGTGGAAGAATATTAGTCCAAGTTGGCATGCAAAATTGGTTGTTAAGTTGTTCTAAGAAATTTTGTGATTTTATTCTAGTTTATGTAATTATGGGAATGGAATTGTTGAAGTGCAAATTGTGGTTGTTGTTGATGAAATTGGAAGATGAAAAAAAATGTGTTGTGAATGTTGTGTCGAAGGTTGGAGATTTCGGATGGATTCTAGTCTTGGTGGGATTTTTGTATATTTTGTAGAATGTTATGAAATGCTTTTGAATTACACTTGAATGATCTTGAATTGGTAGTGAATATGTAAGAGTCGATATCGGCTTGAAAATTCGTAGTTGAATTGAATGTTGATGAATCATGTTGGAAGGAAGGTTACTAATGTTAGAATGTGTTTTGAATTGATTATTGATGTTATTGGTATGGTTGTTGGTATTGTTGGTATGGTTGTTGATGAATTTGGCCGAGTTTAATTCTCGGGGATGTTGAATTTACAGGGGAGATGCTGCCGAAATTTCGGTAGACAAATACTAATTAGATTTAAAATTCTAAGTACTTGTAGCTAATTTTTGGGTAATTGATAATATTATTGTAGATATTGGAGAGCCCGTGACTTGAGTCGGAATTTGGTTGGCAAGTGATCGAGTTTTGTTAGTAAGGGATCGAGGTATGTAAAGCTTACCGTTCTTACCTTTTGGCATGACCTTTATGAAATAAACGAATGACATATATGTATGCTCTAAAGAAAATTCTACTCCTAGAGCCACTAGGATGGCCTATGTCTTTGATTTCCATAAACTCTTCCATATGACTTGTCACATGCCTATGATGTTTGAAGTATTAGTCGATACGTTTCCGGATGTGGTTTGAAAAATATTTGATATGGCCTAAGTTTGGACACGTAAATTTTGGATATGTGCATACGATTCTAAGGCTCCGTTTGAAGTACGCTATAATGTTATTTGAAAGTTCCTTAATATGAATGATACTAAATTTTCAGAAAATGACCTATGAAGTGTTTTTCGAAAGTTTTGTAATTTGAAAGTTCGCAACTTTTGTATACTAATTCCGATAGACTCGATGTTTACCTTGAGCCTTCTGATATCAGTTTGTATATGTATTTATTCGTCGAGTCTTGAAATTTATTTATTTATAAGCATATGGTTTCCGCACTACTCTGCTCGTGCCTACTACTATGATATCGTTCGCCGGATCCCGGGCCGGTTTTGTGATCGTGTGCACTATATGATATTCGGCAGTATGATGTGTTACGGTCCCCGAGACCTCGCCATAGGGCCGGGTACCGCTTATATATGGCGTTATGATGTGATATGGCATATGATGTGTTCTGATAATATGATATGTTCTAATGATATGATATGTTCGGAGATTGTACAGATATTTGAAACCTTCTGGAGTATGATGTGTTGTGGCGCCAGCGTCGGAGTGGCGACCACGTTCCTGAGCCCTATGCATGATTTTCATTTGCATTATATATATATTTTCGGCACAGGTTTTGATATCTTAATTCTGTCTCCACATTCTGTACTTCTCATTTCAGCTATGTTTCAGATTTTTGTATTTCATGCTTTACATACTCGGTACATATTTCGTACTGACCCCCTTTCTTCGGGGGCTGCGTTTCATGCCCGCAGGTACAGACGTTCGTTCAGGTGACCCGCCAGTGTAGGGTACTTATTCTGCTATTTGGAGTACTCCTTTCGATGCGGAGTTCATATTTTGGTACATACCTTCTGTTATACATGTTCGACATATATGTATATGGTTGTTTGGGTACGGCGGGGCCCTGTCCCGTCACGTGTTTCTGTTATGATTTGTAGAGGCCTGTAGTCATATATGTGGGTCATGGGTCATGTTTGTTCGTTTGTGATTGTGATCTGCGTCTTAATGCGGTCCCGTTTGCTATTATGGCCAAAACGGCCCATCTGTTTGTATATGTGTGTATATCTGGGCGATGTCTATTCCGCCAACCTATCAGATTTGATATGATATTTTGTACGGGCGACCGCTTAAGACGACATTGTTTTTAGCATCTGTTTAAAATTTGCGTATGTTAAATTTGAATGAATCTTTGATATGTCGATCTGGTACGTAAGTTAGTTTGGGTGTCCAAATAGGGCACCAGTCGCGGCCCACGGGGCTGGGTCGTGACAGATGACTTATTCGATCAATTGCAAGGTGCCAAGTGGTTTTCTAAAATAGATTTGAGATCGGGTTACTATCAAGTAAGAGTTATAGAAGAAGATATTCCCAAAATAGCTTTCAGAACGAGATACAACCACTATGAATTCCGAGTGATGTCGTTGGGGTTGACCAATGCTCCGGCCGTGTTTATGAACTTGATGAATAATGTATTCAGGCCTCTTTTGGATTTGCTCGCCATAGTATTTATTGATGATATTTTGGTGTACTCACGCACAGAATCAGAACATGTAGATCATTTGCGAATTGTTCTTGGCATTCTTCGAGCCCGAGAATTGTATGTAAAATTTTCAAAGTGCGAGTTTTGGTTAAATTCTGTGACATTTCTGGGCCATGTTATTTCAAATGATGGCATTCGAGTCGACACTGAGAAAATCGAAGCTATGAAGACTTGGCCAAGGCCTACGACGCCTACAGAAGTTCGTAGATTTCTGGGTTTGGCAGGTTATTATAGAAGGTTCCTAGAGGGATTCTCATCTATTTCAGCCCCATTGACGAAGCTAACCCAGAAGTGAGCCAAATTTCAATGGAATGATGCTTGTGAGCACAGTTTCCAAGAGTTGAAAGGCAGATTGACCTCAGCTCCGGTCTTAACACTTCCAGAAGGGCCAGATGGCTATGTTGTGTATTGTGACGCTTCTGGTGTTGGACTAGGATGTGTACTGATGCAGCATGGAAAAGTGATTGCATATGCTTCGAGACAATTACGGAAACATGAAAAGAATTATCCAACTCATGATCTTGAATTGGTCGCGGTTATTCACGCCTTAAAAATATGGAGGCATTACTTGTATGGTGTGCATGTCGATATTTATACAGACCACAAAAGTCTTCAATACATTTTCAAGCAAAAAGAGTTGAACCTGCGGCAGAGGCAATGGTTAGAATTGTTAAAAGATTATGATGTGAACATTTTGTACCACCCCGGAACGGCAAATGTAGTAGCCGAAGCGCTTAGCCACCGATCGATGGGCAGTTTATGTGAAATCCCTCCGGAAAAGAAAGAGATGGTTCATGAGCTCTGCCAACTAGCTAGTCTTGGAGTACGTGTAATAGATTTGGGTAATGTGGGGATTAGTATCAATGACCCCACAATTTCGTCCTTGAATTTGGAAGTAAAAGAACGGCAATATGAAGATCCTCAATTATGTCGTTACAGAGACACATCCCATGGAAAAGAGAAGTCTTCATTTGAAGTATCTATGGATTGAATTCTTAGGTACCGAGGCAGGTTATGCGTGCTGAATGTGGCAGAATTGTGCCGGCAAAATTCTAGAGGAAGCACATTATTCTCGGTATTCCATTCATCCAGGCGCAACCAAAATTTATCATGATATCAAATTGATATATTGGTGGGATGGCATGAAGAGAGACATAGCAGAATTTGTAGCACAGTGTCCAATTTTCCAACAAGTAAAAGCCGAACATCAGAAGCCAGAAGGCTTATTGCAAGCAATAGAAATCCCTACTTGGAAATGGGAAGTGATCAACATGGATTTCATCGTGGGGTTACCTCGTTCTCGAGGCAAGTATGACTCTATATGGGTGATCGTGGACAGATTGACAAAAGCAGCTCATTTTCTTCCAGTCAGAACTACCTACTCAGCAGAAGACTATGCGAGGTTGTATCTCAAAGAAATTGTGCGACTCCATGGGATACCATTATCTATTATTACAGATAGAGGAGCACAGTTTACAGCCAAGTTTTGGAAGTCCTTTCAAGAAGGTCTAGGCACTCAAGTGAAGCTTAGCATGACATTTCACCCGCAGACTGACGGACAAGCCGAGCGTACTATTCAGACCTTGGAAGATATGCTACGGGCATGTGTGCTGGATTTCGGTGGAAGTTGGGTTGACCATTTGCCGCTAATCGAATTCGCATACAATAATAGTTACCATTCCAGCATTCAAATGGCTCCTTATGAAGCTCTATATGGAAGGAAGTGTAAATCCCCAATCGGATGGTTAGAAACAGGAGAAGCACAACTAATAGGCCCCGAATTGGTTTAGCAGGCGGTAGAAAAAGTTAAGGTGATCCGAGATCGATTATTGACAGCCCAAATCCGTCAAAAGTCTTATGCAAACAATCGCCGACGAGACTTGGAATTCCAGGTTGATGATTGGGTATTTTTGAAAGTATCGCCAATGACAGGAGTGATGAGATTTGGCAAGAAAGGGAAGCTAAGTCCTAGATATATTGGACCCTATAGAATTATCCGCAAGGTGGGTCATGTGGCCTATGAATTGGACTTGCCTTCGGAGATTGAATCAGTTCATACAATTTTCCATGTTTCGATGCTCCACAAGTGTGTTGGAGATCCCACAAATATTGTCCTGATAGAGGATGTACAAGTGACAGAAAGGCTAACCTATGAAGAGGTGCCTATTGCTATTCTAGACAGGCAAGTGAGAAGACTTCGAAATAAAGAGGTAGCTTCAGTCAAAGTCATATGGCGAAACAACAATCGGGAAGAAATGACTTGGGAAGCGGAAGAGAAGATGAAGTCCGAGTACCCACACTTATTTCGACAACCAGAGGAGATCCAAGATGAGACGCCAACGATATAAGGTATGTATGCTTACTTTCCATGCGTTTGGTCGTGTGTGGCCATAGATATGGTGATATTGTGATATAACACTGTGAGGCGATGTTATTATGGGTTGTTGTGACAGGTTGGTAGTGCCAAATTACATGGGAAACTCTGGCAAAATTTTCGTAGAATCCCAATTGTTCAACATTCGAGGACGAATGTTCCAAAAGGGGGGAAGAATGTTACACCTTGGAAAATCCCTTGTATATGTACAGTGAATAGGCTAATAGAGGACGTAACGTATGCGATGTTTTGATGAGTAATAAATAGTATTTGATAACCCTCAACGAGATTTCATAGGCATATAATGCAAGGAAAGAAAGTTGCCAAGGAAAGCGAACCATATGTTGTGTATCAGATAAGAATTTCGAGCAACGAATCTATGAGGGCAAAATGATGTCTTGGAGACAAGTAATAACGTCCCTTAGATTTGTATTGAGATATTAAACAAGTGCCAAGAAGGTTCCATAAGGATTGGAGATCAAACGAGTCGACGAAAAAACGTTCCGGAGAACTGGACAACATACGGCCAGACATACTAGCCGTATAATATTCACGGACCGTATGTCCAGTCCGTAAATCCAGTCCAGAACAACATGGCTCACTGGACCAAATATACGGTCCCAACATACGGTCAGTAAAAATTATACAGACCGTACGTTGGTCCGTATAAAGTGGTTCGGCCAGCTTTTGTATTTTAATATAAGGGACCCTTCTCATTTCATTTTCATTCCATCCTCCACTCCATAAGACAAGAACACTCTAGAATATTCTCCAACATCCATCCGCAAGAAAATCAAAGAAAACCAATGATCAACAACACCAAATCTAAGAATCAAAGTGTATGAAACCCAAGTAAAGTTCATCTTCCTTAAAGAAAATCAAAAGAGGTGAGATAGGGTTTTGGTGCTAGAGGGGAAACTCCACTCAAGACTTGTTCAACCATCATCTAAGGTAAGTTTCATTACTAAACCACATTTTTTAAGGTAATGGAAGATTAAGATACTTGAATTGTAGCAAGACATAGGAAATGGGTCATTAATGAGTGAATAGTGCCATGTTTGGATGGTAGTTGGATTGAATCATAAATGTTGGTGTGTTGTGAGTATGAATACATCATAAATGACATTTAGGCCATGAAATACATATTATATACGAGAAAACGCGATAGTAAGCTAAAACCATGAATGTGGAGAAATGAAGAGAAATGGTGGATTATGGTCATTGTATATGAATGATGATTCTTGATTGCTATATTGTGATTGTTGTTGTGAGTGTTGGGAGTTGATATAGAATATGGGGAGAGTAGTATAAACAAAGGAAGTGCTGTCCAATTTTCACTAGCTTTAGAAAGCCCGTTCTTATAATTGCTTAGCTAATGACGATATAAATTCTCTTGAAGGTAGAACGTGTGCATTAAAGAAGAACACGCAAGCGATAGCTTAGTAAACGTCAAAGGTATGTAAGGTTTATCCCTTCCTTCAAAGGCATAAATCTTTCAAGCTTTCCATTCCTATATGATGGAACTTATGAGTTCTAAAATATACTAAATTACATAAGAGTGTGATGACGATGATAATGAGTTAAAGTATAGAGATTCGATAGTTCATGATATGATGATCCGATGACGCTAGTGATGTCATTGTTGTTAATACTCACCTTATGCACTTATTGCTTCAAGGTGAGGCAAAGTACTCAGAAATGTTCATAATATATTCGGGGGGTTTACGACCTTACGTCACCCCGACATAGCTATGGTTGTTTTCAAAGTCTAATGTATACTCCTAATGCTAGATGTGAAATAATGCTAAGTCATGATATGTCTATAAGATGATTAATGATCCTAGCTTATAATATGCCTATGTTATGTGTGAATATGCCAAGCTACTATAAGAATATGATACGTTCATGGAATGTGTAATAGTGACGGGTAATGATCAATTTTGTGACGATGAGATTCCACCGTGCCTAGATGGCTGGGCATGTCACCGCTAAGGCGGGCTGCGATGTTACACCGAGCCTAGAGGGTCGGGCATGATCACCACTAGTGGGCAGCCTTACCCGAACGCGGGATAACGATGAGATATGTTATGTGATGTGATGAGATATGCGATATGACGAGATATGTGATGTGATGACTTACGTACCATGATTATGTAAAATGTGATATATGTATAAAATATAATTACTTGTGACATTTGTGCAGGTTATATCTTTCTCTTATGGCTCATGACCCTCCTATTATATCTATTTCATTCTTGCCTTACATACTCAGTACAATATTCGTACTGACGTCCGTTTTCTTTAGACGTTGTGTTCATGCCCACAGGTAGACAGGGAGGAGAGCTTGAGTCAGAGTCGTAGGAGCTGTCAGTCGATTGAAAGCACTCCTTTGTTCCAGAGGTGCTTGATTATCCTTTTGAGTACATTTGTATATGTTGGGCTCGACGGGGTCCTGTCCCGTCTATGCGTTTTGTACTTCCTTAGAGGCTCATAGATACTCAATGTGGGTTATGTGGTCGGATAAAGTCACTATGGTATAATTGTATATACATTATTTTTGATAGCCTAAAGGGGCTAATGTATATGAAACTATTTATGTTTACAAATGAAACATGATATTCCTATAATTTGAGGATAAAATTGACAAAAGAGTAGTGAATGAGCATGATGGGTAGTAGAACGAGCGGTGCTCGGTGGTTAGCCCCGAGTACCCATCGCAGCCCGTAGCTGAGTCATGACAGATACACTGGAGGCTCTTGTGATCAGTATAGATATCAACATGGGCACTGTATAAATAATGTCTCCACAATTTCAAAGCATGGATTACCGCAGCTAACTCAAGATCATTAGTTGGATAATTCTTCTCATGCTTCTTCAAATGCCTAGACGCATAAGCAACAACCTTGCTGCGCTTCATCAATACACATCCCAAACTAATACCCGAAGCACCACAATATATCACATAGCCATCTACTCCTTCTGGAAGAGTCAAAACAGGTGCTGAGGTCAATTTTTCTTTCAATATCTGAAAACTCCGCTCACATGTATCTGTCCACTGGAATTTAACTGATTTCTAAGTCAGCTTCGTCAACGGGGCTGAAAGAGAAGAAAACCCTTCTACGAACCTGCTATAATAACCAGCCAAACCCAAGAAACTACGTATCTCCGTTGGTGTCATGTGCCTTGGCCAATTCTTTACAACTTCAATCTTTTAAGTATCCACTCTAATGCCTTCATCTAAAATAATGTGGCCAAGGAAAGCCATAGAGTTCAACTAGAACTCACACTTGGAGAATTTGGCATACAACTCTTTGTCGCGAAGGATTCTAAGCACTGCTCGTAAATGTTCTGCGTGATCCACCTCAGATGGCGAATATACTAGAATATCATCTATAAAGACAATCATGAACAGATCTAGAAAAGGTCTGAATACGCGATTCATCAAGTCCATGAACACAGCTGGAGCATTAGTTAACTCAAATGACATAACACGGAACTCATAGTGCCCATATCTAGTCCGGAATGCCGTCTTCGGAATGTTTTCCTCTTTCACCCTAACCTGACGATACCCCGATCTCAAGTCTATTTTCGAGCAATATTTGGCGCCTCGTAATTGATCAAACAAGTCATCCATTCTCGGGAGTGGATACTTATTATTCACAGTCACTTTATTCAATTGCCTATAGTAAATACACATTCGCAAGGATCCATCCTTCTTTCTTACAAATAATACCGCTGCTCCCCACGGCGAAGTACTGGGCCTGATAAAACCATTCTCAAGTAAATCCCTCTACTCCTTTAACTCTTTCAACTCCACAGGTTCCTTTCTATAATGAGGAATAAATATTGGTTGAGTATCTGGCAATAAATTGATAGTAAAATCAATCTCTCGCTCTAGCGGAATGCCTGGAAGCTCATCTGGAAACACCTCTGGGAACTCATTAACTACGGGGACAGACTGAAGGGTCGGTGACTCTGCTTGCACATCCTGAACCCGAACCAAGTGATAACCGTACCCCTTTCTAATCATCTTTCTCGCCTTAAGGTAGGAAATAAACCTACCCTTTGGTGAAGCAGCATTGCCCTTCCACTCAAGGACTGGCTCACTCAGAAACTGGATTCGGACTATCTTCGTTTTGTAATCAACATTAGCGTAACAGGATGCCAACCAATCCATACCCATCATCACATCGAAATCAATCATGTCTAAATCAATTAAATCTGCTAAGGTACGGTGATTACAAACTATCAATACACAACGTCGATATATCCGACTAGCTATGCCTGGACCACTAACTGGTGTTGACACCTCAAACGATTTAATCGATTCAATTCTATCCCAAACTTGCCGGCGAAAAATGGAGTAACATATGATAAAGTGAAACATGGGTCAATCAGTGCATACACATCATAGGAGAAGACTGATAATATACTTATGATGACATCGGAGGATGACTCACGATCCTGCCTACTGGCTAGTGCATATATGCGGTGCTGAGGACCGCTCGAGCTGGATGCTCCACTCCTCCCTCTAGCTCATCATGTTGGTGTCTGGAAAGCTTGCCCTGAAGGGTGTACTGTAGAAGAAAAACCATCGATAGACCCCGTAGGCTGAACCATACCCCCACACTCTCTCATCAGGCACTACTGCATCCTATGACTGGCTAGCCACAAGCATAACAAACATCTGATCCTAGCCGACACTGACCTGCATGTAACTTGCCACACTGGGTACACCATGGCAAAGGGGGTCTCAACTGGCCTGACTTCGGTCTACGCTGAGAACCCGAAGCTCTAAAACTATGACCCACTCTGGAAGAAGAAGGCCGATCAAATCTCGGACCTGAAAACCACGGAGGTTCACTCCCTGCCGAATGGAATGGGTATCAGGGATACTGCTGTCTCTGTCCTCCCCTGGACTTACCCCCGGTATCTAAAGATCTGGCCCTCTTACCGTGGCCCCAGTCACGGTCACGCTCTGTCCTACGCTGACGCTTGCGGTCCTCCAAATTTTGTGCATATGCCTCTATACCAGAGATATCCATGCCCGGCTGTAGTGCAGCAATCGTACAAGCATCTATCAAATGCGGCCTTAAACCCGCCACAAAATGATGAACTCTGTCCTCCATCCCAGCCACCATAGCTGGGGCATATCTTACCATAGGATCCAAATACACACAATACTCCTGGACACTCATACTGCCTTACTCGATACGCAGAAACCTGTCTGCTCAGGCTCGTCTGACCTTTGGAAGTAAATAATGGCGAATAAAAGCATCTGAGAACTCTTGCCAAATAGCTGGAGGGGCATTCTCTCCCCTAGACAGATCCCAAGTATGATACTATTGTACTGCAATATCACGAAGCCTATACGAAGCCAACTCCATTTACTCGACCTCATCCGTGTGCATAACCCTCAAGGTCCTCTGCATACCATCAATGAAGTCTCGGGGGTCCATATTTTTCTTTATCACCAAAAACGCTGGAGGGTATAATCCGAGAAAAGTCTTAACCCTCGAACTACCAGCCCTATCTGCCTGATCAACACTAATACCCAGCTGCTGAGCCTGGGCGGCTACCAATCTAGTCAATAACTTTACAACATCCTGCACATCCTGGCCCTTTGCATCTGGCTGGGGAACTGGGGCGGGTGCTAGAGGCCGGGTATGTGAAGTCTGAGATGGGTTCTCACTCTGAATCTCATCCTGAGTCCTAGTAGCCCGCTGGCTATGCTAGTGGCCTTACCTGACACTCTCTTGCCCTTCTGGGCAGCTGTAGCTTTCTTGCGAGGTATCTCTAAAATCAGAACAAATCATTAGAAGGCGAACTCTTAACTCACGGCTCGATCGTACGATCTAAGAGTAAAATTAATGTGTTACATCCCGTGTTTTCATACGTCAGAAAGTGTGCGAGTAAATGATATTAGTAACGGAAACAAGGTTATTCCCCAAGCTTATAGGTGGTTAAAGTGACGGTACACATGTACCGCAAGGATTTGAAGTTAAACCAATCGAAGAAAATAAGTTTCGTCGAGGTTCGAAATTTATTTGAATGGAATACGGTCCAAGCTATGATATCCCTTATTTTTGGACTTGAAAATTTAATCGTCCAACATGAGCAAATTTACCTGAGCTCAGAGAATTCGATTATATCCAAGGATAAAAAAAATCAGGAGCTCGGTGTATACAAGGAATGAAGTCCCAAAATTATTTAAGACGAAAAAGTGTGACGACGATGATTGAAAATAATATTTTATTGGTATCAAATGAGGCCATGGACAATGGTATATCACATAATTATGATAATGAGTATATGAAGTGTGTAAAAGTGGTCCATGTTTAGGTGAATTGAGACCAAGAAACAACTATTATAAAATATTGGATATAGACTTTTCCATTCTTATCTTAGCATTAGATATTATTAAGTGGGACCACTTTCTATTTTTGTTCGTATAACCTTGGATAAGTGGTGAATTGTATATATTCACCATGTCATTCCTATATTATTTGACAAAAGAAATTGCTGCCTAACTTCTATTTTAAGAGTTTACAATTAATTATTTGGATGAGGATCATGGTGGGCTTTACACGTGTACGCATGGACAGATTGCTACTTAATGACTCATATACTAATTGTACATGTAAACGTTATCTTGAGGGTGAAGGAAATGGCAATAGCAACATGCCCTCATTTTGTGATCTCACAAATTGTGAGACAAATTTCGTAAGAAAATGGTGGCAGCAAATGAAATAGGACAGCAACATTGGAGACCTCTCACTTTGAAGTAAGTGCTTTGATTTTTAGGCAACTTGAGCAGCAACATTTTACTACAAGAGAGACCATATACATACGTGTATATATATATTTTTCTCATCTGAATTGAAGAATTCTCTTACGAGGATGGGGCAGCAACATTATTTAATTTTGTGACGGGTTTTGCTCACCGCTTCGACCTTGTTGTTTTGTTTTGTCGTGTTGTTGGATCTGGGCTTTCTTCGAAGTGAAGTAAGGCGGAAGAAGATTATTTCTTGGCACGTGAGGTAAGAATCCTCTTTTATAGACATATTTGAGTTATCCGAGTCGTATCTACGTTGCTAGATGAAAGAATTGCGAAAACTATATCGGAAATCGGATAAATTGTTATTGTTATCATTTGGGATGTTTGGTGGTTGTTATGAATTGTTTTGTGGGCTGGAATATCGTGGGATTGGCTGTAGTTGTTGTTGTTATACTATGTGTATACGAAAATAAAGAAGTGTATACAAGCATTGGTATACAAATGTATATTGGGATACTTTGGAAGTGATTTAAGAATGTATTTAATTCTAATTTGATAGGAAAATATTGGTATTGTTGTTGTTGGTATTTTGATTGATGTTTTGGCTAGATTGGAATCTTGAGGATTATTAAGTTTTCAGGGGAAATGCTGCCCGAATTTTGTTAAGTGATGTGCTAGCTCAGGCTTTGGATTTTGAGCGCGCTATAGTTAATACTTGATATCAATAATGTTGTTGTAGATTGGGAAGCCCGGGATCTGATTTGTGGTTAGCTTGGAGCGGATAAGGTATGTAAAGCCTATCCCTTCTTTCTTTTGGCATGTCCTAGATGTAAGTAAGATATGATATGAGCTTTGGGATAATTCTATTCACAAGTTCCGAGTATGATTTATGATACTTAATCACTTCTTGATGTTAGAACTCTCAGGATAGTCGAGCTATTGCCCTCGAGTATTTTATATGATTGAATAGTAAATGATGCATAAGAATTCCTATTCCTAAAGGATTCTATAATGAATAATGTCCTTAACTTTCATAAGCTGTCTCGTATTGATTTGATACATGTCTATGATCCCTGAGACTTTCCTTTATATAGTTCGTAATGACATTTAGAGAGAACTTAATATGGCTATCATCCGGACACTCGAGAATTAATTAGTCTACTTATCTATTGAGTCTCAAAAGATGATTTGGGTTACTTACTACTCTGCTCGTGCATACTGTTACATCTTTCACTGAGTCCCGGGCCAGGACATGTTTTCGTGCACAGATCCATTGCATTATTCACCGAGTCCCTCACTAGAGGGCCGGGACACGTTATATATATGTATATGATGATATGATGACATGATGATATGATGATATAGGGATGGCGGCCAGGATGAAACATGATGATCTTATTCACCGAGTCCCTCACTAGAGGGCCGGGACACGTTATATATATACATGATGATGATACGAATTTATTTACCGAGTCCCTCACTAGAGGGTCGGGACACGTTATACATATGCATATGAACATGATGATTCTCTAATGGTGACATTAAGTTTCATAACGAGTTAAGTTTGATATTGACACCATGATTTATGATTCAAAGGTAAGCCTTGTGGTTTTCTGGTTATTGTACTAGTTTTCTGTACTCCTCACTTCAGTATGATCCTGTTTATTGTATTTATGCTTTACATGCTCAGTACATATTCCGTAATGACCCCCTTTCTTCGGGGGGCTGCGTTCATGCCCGCAGGTACAGATGCTCACGTTGGTAACCTGCCAGCTTAGGAGTCCTATTCAGCTATCTTGGAGAGCTCCCTTGTTCCGGAGCTTAGATTTTGGTACAGAATCTCTGCGGTGTATATTTATTTTATCCAGGGGTACGGCGGGGCCCTGTCCCGTCATATGATACTGTTGTTACTCTTAGAGGTCTGTAGACATATGTGTGGGTTGTGTATCGATGTTGTTTAGTTGTGTCTATATGGCTTATGTTTTGGGACGTTCCCATTCGTAGTGGCAGCCTTGTCGGCTGGCGTAGATATATATATATATATATATATATATATGTTTTGAGAAGTAATGTGTTATGATAGCCTTGTCGGCTCGTTTATGGCGAGGATGTTCCCTTATATATTATGAAAGCCTTGTCGGCTTATGTACTATAATGTCTGTTGAAAGTTGGACCTCCCCAGGAGACAGGTTGTTGTGATACGTCTAAATAATGCGACAGTTTTGAGACGACGTCTTGCCTTGGTATTGATAAGTCTGTATTATGCTAGTTGTGGATGATTATAGTTAACAGGTACATACGAGTGTCCAGCTCAGGCACTAGTCACGGCCTACGGGGTTGGGTCGAGACAGAATGACATCATTCTAAATGTCCTGTAGCCTCTTACTTATAAGTGTGGTGCACAACACACCCATAAACAAGACTCTACTAGACACAATTTGTAGACAACCCTAGGACGAAACTGTTCTGATACCACTTTTGTCACGACCCAATCGATGAATCCTGACATGAGTGTCTGACCTCTCGTGACCAACCACCCCTATACTCATACTGAACATCAAGGGCCCATAAGTGACTTAGACTAATGTTATGTCCCGTGTTTTCGCATAATTGGAAATCGCGAAATAATGTAGACTTGTGTGTTATGAGGAAATATTTTGATTTTAGTGGATATGACTATGTTGGTTATGAAATTATTGGTGCTAAGACATTGGGGAAGGCCGAGGGTAAATTTGGAATTTCGGAAATTAGTTTCGGGGATTACAAAACGGGACTTTTAATGAAATGGGCCAAGAAAATTGAACAACAATTTAGGCCCAAGATTAATGGGGTGGCCGGCCAAAGGCCAAGGCCCAAGACCCATTTTTAATGGTCATGTGTTATGCATGTGACCATGTAGAAGATATATATCAAGATTTCCTTTGGAATTATCAAGAAACAATTCACAATTCAACTTTGAGCTAAAGATAGCTCTCGGCCGAACCCTTTGGAAAAGAAAAAAAAAATTCTAGCCTCCAATCTTGATCTAAAAATCTTGTCCTTCTTGTGTTGTAGTAAGTTCAAGGCGCTCTCCGACGTGATACAATTAGTTTGGTGAAAGAGCGGCGTTTGCGGCAAGTCGGAATTTCAAGAAAAAGGTAAGATTTCTATGTTTTTATGTTAGGGAATGGATATATATGTTATAGTGATTAAAGTGGCATGAAGATTATGGAATTTTGTGGTGTTTGTGAATGGCGTGTGTGTGTATAGGGGGTGTGTTTGGCCGTGAGCCATGATAGTGTGGAAGGGAGGTCAATTTGATTTTGTTTAGTTTGTTTAGTGCATCGTTGTGACATTTATGACGTGAATGATCGTTTAATGAATTGAATTGGTGTTGGAGAATGTTTTCGGAACATTATGGGAAAGTGTATACGTTTGGTATATTTGTGTATATCATTGTATATCTATGATGCCAAAGACTCTAAATATGACTTATGGTTGATGTTAATGAATTTGGAGTGAAACAATGAGAGTTAGAATGTTCGTCGTGACTTTTGATGTTTTAAATGAAATATGGAAAGTTATGAACTTCGGGAAATTTTGTATATGGCTTGGAACATATTTGGGATGTGATTGAATAATCTTGAATGAGTGAATGAATACAATAATGTGGATGTAAGTTTGGAATTGTGAAGTTTGAATGAAAATTGTCAACTTGTGTAGTAAGGTAGAACTTTGAAGTTAAAATGGTTTGATTGTGGTTTATGTTGTTTGGTGATGTTTGGGTTGTTGTTGTTGATGTATTTTGAGCCGAGCTAAGTCTCGGGGGTGTTAGATTTATAGGGGAAATGCTGCCGAAATTTCGGTAGACAAAAATCAAGTTAATGGAAATCTTAAGCCTAAGAATCTCTAATTGGTAACTTTGACCATTTGCAGATTCTGGACGAAACGGGATTTGATTTTAAGGAGAGCATAAGACGCCTATAAGGTAGGTAAAGCTTCCCACTTCTTCGTTTGGCATGTCTTAGTATGTTAGGTGAATATTGGAACCTCCGGAGAATTTCTGCTCCTCGAAACCCGATCTACAAAACGACTACTATTCATTCAATTCAATTGAAGCCTAAAGGCTCTATTTTGGCTAGAATGCAACCAAATGTTTGAAACCTATCGAAATGTGATCGGGTCACTTTGAAATCATTATGTATGATCTTTTGGCCTTTAAATGTTCGTAAATTATGTTCGTCACCTCAATTTGACTCGAGGTGGGCCCGCTAACCCCGAGACGCCCTATTTGTCCAATCGGGCTCTCTTTTTGGATGAACTTCGATATGAGATCTTCGACTTTGAGACTTCCCACTATGAATCATGTTTTGACTATTATGATATGTTAAGTTTTGTTTTGAGCCATACGTACCACTTTGGGAACATTTTGTGAAATAAACCTTCGTATCAGCTAAGTATTCGATTATTTTGGGTTATGAAATGACATATGAAATCATTATGTTTTGAAAGGCTATTTTGAAATATGATTTGCATTTGTTTGCTCACGATTCCGCTCGTGCCTCCTTATGACTTCGTTCGCCGGTTCCCGGGCCGGTTATGATTCGTGCGCCCTATGATAATTCGGCCGTATGCTGTGTTACGGTTCCCGAGGCCTTGCCATAGGGCCGGGTTCCGTTTGGAGTTATGCTGTGATATGGCTAGTGATGCGATACGCTCACTTATGTTTGTGTTCGGGGATGTACATAGATTCGAAACCTTCTGGTGTTATGCTGTGTGTGGCGCCAGCGTCGGAGTGGCGACCACGTTCTTGAGCGTTTGCATGATTTCTTTTGCATTATGTATATGTATATGATTTGATACGGATTTTGACATACTGATTGGTACTTCCCTTTGATATCCGGTTTGCTTTCAGTTTTGGCTCATATTTCTGTACTCCGTGCTTTACATACTCAGTACATATTTCGTACTGACCCCCTTTCTTCGGGGGATGCGTTTCATGCCCGCAGGTACAGACATTGGTGATCCTCCACTGTAGGCTTCACTCTCTGCTATTTCGGAGTACTCCTTCTTGACTCGGAGTCCACTTTTGGTACAGACTTCTTTTGCTATGTATATTCTGTACATTTGACTATTTGGGTACGGCGGGGCCCTGTCTCGCCATATGTCTTTGTTTTGAATTCGTAGAGGCCTGTAGTCATATATGTGGGGCGAGGGTCCTATGTATGTTTGTTTGATTTTGTTTTCTGGTCTTACAGCGGTCAGTTGGTTATGATGGCCCTAAATGGCCCTTATGCTTATATTTGCACTTATGACCGACGATGTCTATTCCGCCGCTCCGTTTGGATTCGATATGACATTTTGATTTGTGCGACCGCTTAAGACATATTTTGATATAACCTATGTCGATATGACTTTTATGAAATTCTGAAATACGTTCGGATTTGGTAAATGAATATGTGATTTGGTCTGGGTACCCAGGTAGGGTGCCCGTCGCGGCCCACGAGGCTGGGTCGTGACAACTAATCTCAAACTACCTCATAAAAGGGTGACATCATGAACTCTGTACATTTACATACATACAAGCTGAAAGAACAGTACAAGCCAACTAGGCTGCTATATATATACTGTACATAAAAGAACAGGAGCTAACAAGGATACATCATCTGACATACACATACATCTATCTACAGACTTCTACTAGAATATCAAGCTGTAGAAAGGACGGGACAGGGCCCCGGTATACCCATGTGCATATACATCTCAAAAGAATAGCATACCAAAATAGACTGTAGCTCCGGATCTAATGGAGCACACTGACCCCTGCTGGATATAGAGGTCCTACGGAACTAAACTACTTGACTGTCTACTTGAACCTGCGAGCACGAACGCAAGCCCCCGAGCAATAGGGGATTCAGTACAGATAATGTACTGAGTATTAAGGCATAAGAGCAACATAAGTATAAACATAAGAATCATGAACGAAATCTGGAACTCAAAGATAAATTGATTGTCTGTATAGATTGGTATGAACAAGTATCCGTATAACTGACAATGCCCCTGTGGGCTCATAATCTGCATGCTCTAAATGATAATCGTGATCATGTATATAAATATAGATCGTAGTGCTGAGGAACGTTCAGCTCGATCCATACATCATATAATAGTGTCGAGAGATGTACGACCCGATCCATATATAATAGTGCCGAGGGACGTACAGCCCGATCCATTTATCATATAATAGTGTCGAGGAATGTACGGCCCGATCCATATATTGTCATCAATGTGCACCAGCTGATCAGGTGGTAATGCGTATATAGCCCTTATCCCTTTCCCCATACCCCATACACATATAATATTCGCGTATATAACACCTTCTGGTCATGGGTCAGTATACATATGAATTTATGAATGCAATGTATGTATAAACTGAGTACATAAAACTCTCAGAGTGACACATGGTTGTACTATCTCCGATGAACATCTTTTGAGCAAACATCATCACTATAAGAAATCTCAAGACCCATGAACAGAAGGAACAATCATACGGGGTATAGGAACATCAAGACTGACATACTCCTAGTGCTTCTAAGAGTAGAGTAATATGGAAGCTTATTTAATCGTTTGTTGGCTCATAACATTGGATCATGACAAAATGAAGAATGAATAGCCTTAACATACCTTAACGTCTCCTAAATCGTTTAACGTTCTCCTTCCACATTCACAAGATCTACATTTAAAAAGGATCATACTAAGGTTAAGACTTAAAGACACTCTTAAGTCCAATCTAGAATAATTCATGAGCTAGAGAAAATTGGGCAGCATTTCCTCTATTTTTTTTATTCCCATGATATTGTAAAACAACTCCCAAGCAACTATAATAACATCCACAACATCATAACCAAGTATTAACATTTCAATAAGTTTCACAATTCATTCTCACATTCAACTTATATCAACAACTTCACGTCAACCCTTTACACAATCGTACACAACACTTTCTTGTCATCGTTATTACCCTTCATAACAAGATTATAATCATAGCATTCTAACAATGATAACCCACGGTAAGTTGCTACTCAAAATATCATGAATTCTACATTTGAACTTCATCTTCTACAATCTTTCCTCATCTAAGTTATCCAACAACCATTGTCACGACCCAACTCCGTAGGCCGCGACTAGTGTCCGTGCTGGACACTCAAACGTACCCAATAACCCAAGTTAGCAAACGACAGAATATTTTCAAATATAGAAGTCGCTTGGCGTTAATAATAACCATAAATGAACCGACACCGTACATGGAAGCCGATGAGGCTGTCACAGATCATATTATACCCAAACATATTCAGAACCCACACAAGTAAGTCTACAAACCTCTACAGATCATAACAAAATCATAAGACGGGACAGGGCCCCGTCATACCCCTGAATCGCATACATATATATAATATAGCGGCAGACTGTACCAATATACAGACTCTGAACAAAAGAGCGCTCCCAATATAGCAGAATAGATGTCCTAGGCAGGCGATCAGCAAATCTGTCTTCTGTACCTGCGCGGCATGAACACGCAGCCCCCGAAGAAAGGGGGTCAGTACGAAATATGTACTGAGTATGTAAAGCACGAAACGTAGTAAACAAAGTCATAATCAAAGTAGAAGGTACAGAAAATGGACAAAATGTACAGATTAGCAAAATGCTGATCATAAAGTATAAATAGTATTTGTTGAAACATATGTCGTACCTGGTCCCAATACGGAACAAGATCATAACCGAAACAGAACTTACAGAGAAGTGAGTGTGACATCCGAAGTATCAAATGCATATTTTCAAAACATGAGGAGTGTGTTCAGAAACATATACCATATCATGTCCGGCCCCTGCCAAGGGCTCGGCGAAATAGAACGTGGCCACCCCCCGACGCTGGTGCCACCATACATAAGGATTAGAGTAGGGGATAACCCCGTAACATAACATATCATATCATATCAGATGGCCATATCAGATCATATCATATCAGAATGTGTGTACATGGCACAGCATACTCCAAAACCCATGTACATATATACCTGCCCCCTCACATCGGGGCACGGCGAACAATGCATTGGAATACGCTTGACAACATATCCTGGCCCGGGCTCAGTGTGGGAAACATTGGGGCATCCACGAATGGAGTAGTAATAGACTAAATGCAACAAAAAATATCACAGATTTCCAGAGACTCAATGAGGCATATCGAAATGACAAATCAAATCAATGAAGTTGGACAGAGTCATAGTAGGTGTATGTCGTATGTCATAATGAGTTACGGAAGAATAATCCTTCTGGGGTCATTCTCATATTCCAAAATAGTTTACCAGACTCGAGCGAATCATTAAAACAATTTTCCTTAGTAGTTAAAAGGATAGTTAAAACGTTTCATTTTATATTGTTCGAAAATAAGGCAATAGTACAATAAGAGAGCAAAGCGGGAATAGTGGAACTAAATGCAATACAAAATATCGTACCTTTAAAGAGACTCAATATAGTACCCCGAATAAGCATCATTAGTAGTTGGAAAAGTAGATAAGACGTTTCCTTAAAAATTGCTTGACATCAAGTTACAAAGGACCATAAGGGTAAAATCGGAAATAGCGGGCCCACCTCGGGACAACCAAAGCGGCGGGCTCAAATTACGTGTATTAAGCTTATGGGGTGACCTACAGAGGTCCTAGGGCATTCCATAACTTCCTAAGTGATTTGGAGAAATTTTGCATAATTTTTCATTAAAGCATACTAAAAGGGTTCAATTCTATTGAACGAAAATGCGACAATTTCAGACGCGGATTCCGATGAGCAGAATATGCTCCGAGGCGTGAATCCGATCCTAGTACATCTAGGACATGCCAAAAGAAGAATCGGGGTAGCTTTACATACCTTTTACGCACTTTACGCCTTTCCAAGTTCACTTCCCGTTTCGTCCAAAATCTGCAAATGGTCACATTTACCAAATGTTAACCATAAGGCTTTAGGCTTAAATCTAAAGTTAACACTTTTCTACAGAAATTTGGGCAGCATCTCCCCTATACATATAGCATCCCTGATAATTCAACTCGGCCAAAACAATCAACAACAACCCAACAACAACACCACCAACAACAACAATCACTATAAAACACTCAATATGGCACAACTAGTTCCCTTTCCAACATAGTGCAATATCTTCCATTTCAACTTCAAATTTCCAAACCAAGCTCGATGGTTTCACATTCATCATTAATCTAGATCATCACAATATAATTTGGAAGCATTTCATATCATTTCCACAAAATATTCACAAGATATACAAAATATACAAACTTTCCACCAAAGTCATAATTCATCCAAAACTTCTAATCTTTAACATACTTATTCCTCACATGTTTCCATCTTCCTATTACATCAACAATCATCATTATTTGCACCTTAACAACTTCATTTCCATAATGTCATAAAATCATACTAAAATGACACAAACTTCTACATTCCATTACAATGCAAACTTATATCATTTTACCTTCATTTACATTGCAAGGATCACCACAACACAACTAACATATTAAACAAAATTAATTCATTCCCATTCCAATTTCAATATACCACTCGGCCAATACATATAATTCCAACTTCAACCAAATTCAATCAACTTTCATTTCCAATATGAATTTCACCATAACCACAACTAGAATACAACATAAAATTAACTCATCTTTGACTACACAACCACACATGTACACGGCTGCCTTCATACATATATATATTCATGCAACTTCCATATTTTCATGAATTTTAACCCTTTCTACTTCCCACAACATAAACCAAACCTTCATAACACATAAAAAGGAATTAAATCTTACCCTTTCTCTTCAACTTCTTCACTTGGCCAAAGTGCGGAAACAATGAAACGAATGACTTATCTTCCGAAACAATTATACTATGTTGTAGAGGACCCTTGAATTAGTGGAAATACTACAAGAAAATAATTTTTGGAACAAAATTTAAAGCACCTAATTTCCATGGTCTTGGCCGAAATGGCCCCTTTCTCTTGCTCTTCATCTTTTGTCTTCTCCTTATCTAATTTTTCTTGAAGCTTCAAAAGGATAAAGACCCCTTTTTAATGTAATTGTCACATGACTAATCACCTGACAATTTCATATTGTGGGTTTGGGCCAAGGCTTGGCCGGCCTCCCTTTAAACTTGGGCCTAAATTGTTTTCTTTTCATTTTTTTTGGCCCAATTCGGTTGGTCCCGAGTTGGGCCTAGCCCACTGACCTTTCGACCTTAAAACGTCCATATCTCCTTGTACCAACGTCACCTAGGAACCCACGACCTATGGTTGGAAAGCTAATTCAATTATCTATAACTTCTATCTCTTGGTATTTTTCCAAATTCCAAACTTATAATACCGTTTTTGCCCCTTCCAAGTCAGGTCACCCGGAAACGTTTTCGTAAAAATATTCGTTTGGAGGGCTTCCACTTTGATTTGGCCCAAGGGTCCTTCATGAGTTGTGTTTAACTTTTCATATAGCTTGTCACATGTTCCAAAAAAAAAATCTTGATGTGTGGGCCCCACCTCAGCTTACAAATAATCCGACGTTAAAAAATACGGGATATAACATCCTCCCCCCCTTTAGAACATTCGTCCTCGAATGTTAGATTAGTCTTATAGGGTCTGTAAGTACTTCGGCGGAGTTTCTTTTTATGGTCGGCTCATATGATACACATTCATTATTGAATATAACCAAGTAAGGATATTTCTTCTTCATTTCCTCTTCAGTTTCCCAGGTCATCTCTTCCCTGTTATCGTTCTGCCACAGCACCTTAACGGAAGCTACATCTTTATTCCGCAATCTCCTTACCTGGCAATCCAGAATGGCTACAGGCTGCTCTTCGTACGATAGTTCCTCCGTCACCCGAATATTATTTGATGGAAATATTCTAGGAGGACCACCGACACATTCGCGGAGCATAGATACATGAAATGCCGGATGTACCGCTTCCAAATCAGATGGTAAATCTAACTCGTAGGCGACATTCCCAATCTTTCAAATAATCTGATAGGGTCCGATATATTGCGGACTGAGATTACTCTTTTTGCCGAATCGCATTACGCCTCTCATAGGCGATGCTTTCAAAAATACCCAATCCCCGACCTGGAACTCTAAGGGTCGACGCCATTTGTCAGCATACGATCTCTGTCGACTCTGGGCTGCTAATTGTCTTTCTCGGATGAGTTTCACCTTATCAACGTCCTGCTGGATCATATCGGGACCGATTAACTCTGTTTCGCCAATATCGAACCAGCCGATCGGTGACCTGCATTTTCTGCCATACAAAGCCTCGTATTAAGCTAGAATCGTTGCTGTCATTATAAGCAAACTCGATCAACGGCAGATGATCGTCCCGGCTACCTCTGAATTCAATAATACAGGCCCGTAACATATCTTCTAGTGTCTGTATAGTGTACTCGGCCTGTCCGTCGCTCTGAAGATGGAATACTGTGCTCAGACTTACCTGAGCCCCTAATCCTTCCTGAAAACAAATCTCCAGAATTTAGTCATAAACTGAGTACCTCTGTCAGTGACAATGGATATAGGAACTCCGTGGAGTCTCACTATTCCTTTAATACATATAGTCTGGTATAATCCTCAGCTGAATAAGTGTTTCTGACAGGAAGAAAGTGGACTGATTTTTGTTAGCCTTTCCACAATAATCCATATGGAATCATACTTCCGTGGAGTGCGAGACAATCCTGTAATGGAATCCATATTAATTATCTCCCACTTCCAAATCAGAATTTCCATTCCCTGGAATAGTTCATCAGGCTTCTGGTGTTCAATTTTTAATCTGCTGGCAATTCGGGCACTGGGCAACGGCCTTGCGATGTCGGGCACACATAATCTGCCTCGTTATAACAATACTCATCCGGTACAACTTCGAGCTGAATCTCTTCCTTATCAAAGGTCGTCTCCCTACCATACCAGAATAGACTCCTCAAACTGATGCTGTTTTACCTCTTCCATAATCGATGATTCTGCAGCTTCTCGGACAAAAATTTCAATATCTTCAGAACCGACCAAACTGACTCCAAGACTAGCTGACTGATGAGTTTTACAGACCAATTCTTTGTTTCTGACTGTACGCCGGTCAAGCCGTCCATAGATCCACGACTAAGTGTGTCTGCCACAACGTTAGCTTTTCTAGGGTGGCACAAAATATTAACATCATAATCTTTCAATAATTCGAACCATCTTCTCTGCCGCGAATTCAACTCCTATGGCTTAGAATATACTGCAGGCTCTTATGGTCCGTATAAATATAAACGTGGACCCCATGTAAGTGATGCCGCCATATCTTTAAAACATGAATCTCTGTGGCTAATTCCAGATCATGAGCGAAATAATTTCCCTCGTGCGGTCTGAGCTGCCGGGGAAACATAGGCTATAATCCGACCATTCTCAGAGAATTACGTATTTCAGTCGATGTCGAAGGCCTAGGTCAATTCTTTATCGCTTCAATCTTCTATGTGCCAATTGTTTCTACTTATACTTACTTTACTTTACTTTCATTCACTCCCCCTCTTTGGGGTTATACTTATACCATATCCATATCTTTTCTTTCTAACCTACAACTTGATTTTCTCTGTACGAGACCTTAACAGAATCACAATTATATAGTACACAATCTTATACGATAGCTGGCACTCAAGTAATTTAATTAACGCAGCAGTTTATCCTTTAGTAACCACGTTCTTCCTCCATACCCATTCGTTATCTGTCGTTCTATTTTCTCGATAATCGAATTATTCGATATGCACATGATTCATCATTTCATGCCTTAAGTTTTCCTTCGCCCTGTACTATTCCATTTTTGTTTGCTTTCGCAATTGACTTCGTACTTTGCCCGTCGACTCTTTCAGAGGCTTCGCTTAATTACGTTTCTTACGGTTCATTTTTTTTGACATTTTGATCTCCTTACCTTCCACTCAATTATTCTCTTTTCTTTCCAAACATCGTTGTATTAGAATCTTCCAATCTCAACCAGTAGCAAAATCAATATCAGTCTACTTCGTAACATCTATACCATACCTTTCCCCTTTTCTCGTAAATTCTGTTCAGTCAATGTTTTCCCTATATTACAGCACTGGCTATTAGGGTTCACCAATCAATCGACATAGTCATAAATGGGGGTTGTACACATACGTATATATATATCACTGCCATTTCCTTTTACAATACATCTTCAATCACTTGTTCAAATTTACTCTAGTTCCTGAGCTATGCTGCTTTTTCTTCCTTTTTGGCAATCTAATCCGTCTCAGCTCGTGTGACCCCTATAAACTTTCTAACCATTCCACATATCCTAATTCCCTTTAGGTTACCCCGAATTTCCTATTCGTCTCTTATACCTATGTTTGCAAAAAATTTTGCACATTTCCTAGAGGGTCACCCATCCCATAATTGCTCTGGCCCTGGCACGCTTAACCTTACAACTTTAATGAATTTAGACACGTTAAGGCCGGTATAATTACACCAATTGCCCCATACATATTTTGTCACGTAATTTAAGACAAGTCGGGGTCTTGACAGCTTTTCAGAACGTTCTCATAGCGGGTCCCACCCCGACCTAGCGAGAATTCTTTTATTTTTCTGACTATATAGTCTTCAATACTTACCTCCATGTATATATATTATATATATATATGAGTCGTGAGCGAACCACTCAATTCCCGACTGCTTGTCATACGTTTTGTATTCTTCCAATTAGAGGAAACTTGCTCGTCAGACATTTTTGCCCTTCCGCATATTTTGCCCTTCACATGGGCTATGCTAAAACAAAATGGGGTTAGAACATATTTCTGGTCCCTCCAAATAAATTGTGAATTTGCTACTCGTATATGCTTTCTCGAGATAAAATTTTCCATATGAGGATAACGCTTCTTACGAATGACACGGAGGGTATCTCTTAAACTTTTAAACCAACATAAGAGATTTACCCTATCGGTATCGACTTTCAAGACATATTAAGAATTTATATCTTATTTTCTTGTTTATATTTCTGGAAAAATTTGGGCAGAGGTTCCTCTGTATTTCTTACTATCCCAAAACCTGTACACAGGAAATACCAACCATGCCTCACAGGGCCAACACATATACGTATATACATATCATATCATATCATATCATATCGCATCATAGCCACACGGGGCTAACAATTTCAAATAAAAGTATTAGAATTCCGAGGCTTACCTTACATGCCCAACTCGAACTACACCTGCTACACTTTCCATGTTTGTTTCTTTTTTTAATGTTCGACTTTATGTTTTAATCGTACTTCAAGATACCTTACACAGCATACATCTCTCATACCATTGCTTACTGGAGTACTGTGTAGCTTCAATATCAGCAGGCGCTGTCTTACGTCGATACCGTTCACCAGCTGCAATTAAGGGTTAGTAAAGAAAGGAATTCATTTCCTACAGCTGGCTCTATCGCACGATCTAAGAATCAAAGAAAGGTAACACCTAAATGTCCTGTAGCCTCTTGTTTATAGATGTGGTGCACAACACACCGATAAACAGGACTCTGCTAGACACGGTCTGTAGACACTCCGAGGACGAACAGCTCTGATACCACTTTTGTCACGACCCAACTCCGTAGGCCGCGACTAGTGTCCGTGCTGGACACTCAAACGTACCCAATAACCCAAGTTAGCAAACGACAGAATATTTTCAAATATAGAAGTCGCTTGGCGTTAATAATAACCATAAATGAACCGACACCGTACATGGAAGCCGATGAGGCTGTCACAGATCATATTATACCCAAACATATTCAGAACCCACACAAGTATGTCTACAGACCTCTACAGATCATAACAAAATCATAAGACGGGACAGGGCCCCGTCATACCCCTGAATCGCATACATATATATAATATAGCGGCAGACTGTACCAATATACAGGCTCTGAACAAAAGAGCGCTCCCAATATAGCAGAATAGATGTCCTAGGCAGGCGATCAGCAAATCTGTCTTCTGTACCTGCGCGGCATGAAAACGCAGCCCCCGAAGAAAGGGGGTCAGTATGAAATATGTACTGAGTATGTAAAGCACGGAACGTAGTAAACAAAGTCATAATCAAAGTAGAAGGTACAGAAAATGGACAAAATGTACAGATTAGCAAAATGCTGATCATAAAGTATAAATAGTATTTGTTGAAACATATGTCGTACCTGGTCCCAATACGAAACAAGATCATAACCGAAACAGAACTTACAGAGAAGTGAGTGTGACATCCGAAGTATCAAATGCATATTTTCAAAACATGAGGAGTGTGTTCAGAAACATATACCATATCATGTCCGGCCCATGCCAAGGGCTCGGCGAAACAGAACGTGGCCACCCCCCGACGCTGGTGCCACCTTACATAAGGAACATTGTAGGGGATAACTCCGTAACATAACATATCATATCATATCAGATGGCCATATCAGATCATATCATATCAGAATGTGTGTACATGGCACAGCATACTCCAAAACCCATGTACATATATACCTGCCCCCTCACATCGGGGCACGGCGAACAATGCATTGGAATACGCATGACAACATATCCTGGCCCGGGCTCAGTGTGGGAAACATTGGGGCATCCACGAATGGAGTAGTGATAGACTAAATGCAACAAAAAATATCACAGATTTCCAGAGACTCAATGCGGCATATCGAAATGACAAAATCAAATCAATGAAGTCGGACAGAGTCATAGTAGGTGTATGTCGTATGTCATAATGAGTTACGGAAGAATAATCCTTCTGGGGTCATTCTCATATTCCAAAATAGTTTACCAGACTCGAGGGAATCATTAAAACAATTTTCCTTAGTAGTTAAAAGGATAGTTAAAACGTTTCATTTTATATTGTTCGAAAATAAGGCAATAGTACAATAAGAGAGCAAAGCGGGAATAGTGGAACTAAATGCAATACAAAATATCGTACCTTTACATAGACTCAATATAGTACCCCGAATAAGCATCATTAGTAGTTGGAAAAGTAGATAAGACGTTTCTTTAAAAATTGCTTGACATCAAGTTACAAAGGACCATAAGGGTAAAATCGGAAATAGCGGGCCCACCTCGGGACAACCAAAGCGGCGGGCTCAAATTACGTGTATTAAGCTTATGGGGTGACCTACAGAGGTCCTAGGGCATTCCATAACTTCCTAAGTGATTTGGAGAAATTTTGCATAATTTTTCATTAAAGCATACTAAAAGGGTTCAATTCTATTGAACGAAAATGCGACAATTTCAGACACGGATTCCGATGAGCAGAATATGCTCCGAGGCGTGAATCCAATCCTAGTACATCTAGGACATGAAAAAAGAAGAATCGGGGTAGTTTTACATACCTTTTACGCACTTTACGCCTTTCCAAGTTCACTTCCCGTTTCGTCCAAAATCTGCAAATGGTCACATTTACCAAATGTTAACCATAAGGCTTTAGGCTTAAATCTAAAGTTAACACTTTTCTACAGAAATTTGTGCAGCATCTCCCCTATACATATAGCATCCCCGATAATTCAACTCGGCCAAAACAATCAACAACAACCCAACAACAACACCACCAACAACAACAATCACTATAAAACACTCAATATGGCACAACTAGTTCCCTTTCCAACATAGTGCAATATCTTCCATTTCAACTTCAAATTTCCAAACCAAGCTCGATGGTTTCACATTCATCATTAATCTAGATCATCACAATATAATTTGGAAGCATTTCATATCATTTCCCCAAAATATTCACAAGATATACAAAATATACAAACTTTCCACCAAAGTCATAATTCATCCAAAACTTCTAATCTTTAACATACTTATTCCTAACATGTTTCCATTTTCCTATTACATCAACAATCATCATTATTTGCACCTTAACAACTTCATTTCCATAATGTCATAAAATCATACTAAAATGACACAAACTTCTACATTCCATTACAATGCAAACTTATATCATTTTACCTTCATTTACATTGCAAGGATCACCACAACACAACTAACATATTAAACAAAATTAATTCATTCCCATTCCAATTTCAATATACCACTCGGCCAATACATATAATTCCAACTTCAACCAAATTCAATCAACTTTCATTTCCAATATGAATTTCACCATAACCACAACTAGAATACAACATAAAATTAACTCATCTTTGACTACACAACCACACATGTACACGGCTGCATTCATACATATATATATTCATGCAACTTCCATATTTTCATGAATTTTAACCCTTTCTACTTCCCACAACATAAACCAAACCTTCATAACACATAAAAAGGAATTAAATCTTACCCTTTCTCTTCAACTTCTTCACTTGGCCAAAGTGCGGAAACAATGAAACGAATGACTTATCTTCCGAAACAATTATACTATGTTGTAGAGGACCCTTGAATTAGTGGAAATACTACAAGAAAATAATTTTTGGAACAAAATTTAAAGCACCTAATTTCCATGGTCTTGGCCGAAATGGCCCCTTTCTCTTGCTCTACATCTTTTGTCTTCTCCTTATCTAATTTTTCTTGAAGCTTCAAAAGGATAAAGACCCCTTTTTAATGTAATTGTCACATGACTAATCACATGACAATTTCATATTGTGGGTTTGGGCCAAGGCTTGGCCGGCCTCCCTTCAAACTTGGGCCTAAATTGTTTTCTTTTCATTGTTTTTGGGCCAATTCGGTTGGTCCCGAGTTGGGCCTAGCCCACTGACCTTTCGACCATAAAACGTCCATATCTCCTTGTACCAACGTCACCTAGGAACCCACGACCTATGGTTGGAAAGCTAATTCAATTATCTATAACTTCTAGCTCTTGGTAGTTTTCCAAATTCCAAACTTATAATACCGTTTTTTCCCCTCCAAGTCAGGTCACCCGGAAACGTTTTCTTAAAAATATTCGTTTGGAGGGCTTCCACTTTGATTTGGCCCAAGGGTCCTTCATGAGTTGTGTTTAACTTTACATATGTGATTCATATAGCTTGTCACATGTTCCAAAAAAAATCTTGATGTGTGGGCCCCACCTCAGCTTACAAATAATCCGACGTTCAAAAATACGGGATATAACAACCATGCATTCTTAAAAACATGAAATAGTCATGGAAACTAACCTTTTATATCATAGGAATGAGCTTTGGATTAATTTACCAACTTTTATGAAAACCCTAGCTTCAATACCAAAGAAATCCTTGAGTTCCCAAAACCCTATTGAGCCTTCCAACACTTGGATCCTTTGATTCTTGGTATTTGATCTATAATATCCCTTGGGTTTGTGTGGAATATGCTTGAGAAAAGGTTCTAGGGCTTTTAAGACTTATGGAAATGTTGGAAATAAGAAAATAGAACAAGGATCATCTATTTATACAAAAAACGAAAAAGTTGCCCGTCTTGGTTATATGGACACTTATACAGTCCGTATAACTTTATACGGTCTGTATAAGTGACCGTATAATCCCACCATGGAAACACCCTTCTCTGGCATTGTTATACGAACCATTTATACGGGTCGTATAACTTTATATGATCTGTTTAACTTTATACGATCCGTATAAGTGGTCGTGTAACCCACAGGTTTCCGAAAATTTCTCTCGACGATTCGTTTGACCTCCAATCCTTATGGAACCTTCTAGGCACTTATATAACATTTCATTAACCATATAAGAAGCCCTATAGATCTTCCTCGAAACACTACTAAATAATTATCGACTATATAATTTCTAAACCTTCGCAAACACAACTTATACTTCACTTCCTTCGACGAACTTAATTTCTCCAATTCGTAATACTTCAAAAATCTTGTAGTATACACCTTTAAACTACCAAATACCCTCCTTAGGGTCAGATGGACCTCATGTTCACCTTAAGCTTGCGTTATTCTATTCACCGTACAACAACATGAAATGTCCGAGGAATGACAGTTCGTATGAGACGCCGGTGGAGCAGGAGTCTCCCGAGGCTGCATTAGAGTTGACCTCTCCAACTTCTCCTATGATGGAGCATTATGTTGGGGCAGCCACGAGTGTGAGTGCTACCGAGTATTCTAGCCCTCTATCTTGTCCTTCGGTAAATCAGGAGCTGCCAGAATATTCGTATCCCTCAAATTCGGATGGAGGAGATGAAGAGGGCCAGACCAGTAGATGGTGAGAGGACGATGAGAAGGATACTTCACTTTTTAGCCTTCTAGGCCAAGATCAGGAAAGGCCGGCTACAGGTATATAGGTCTTTTACTAAAAATTTCTTATGTGTGTACAATTATTGCATGGTATCATTTAATAGTTGACGGATGGGAATTCTAAAGGAACAAATAACCAAAGTATTTATAGGTAACTGCGATTAAGATGTTTTTACTACCACTAGGAACCCCGGGATTAGGAAGGAAAGTAGTTGCGCGTGTGGCTTATGGTTATGGAAAATTTTAGACATGGGAAGTTCCAAAGGTTATGATAGCATTTATCCAACTAGGCGAATGGGGGACCTTTCTGACTTTGAGGGAAATGCAGTACAGAGTTTTATGTGGGTTTCCCATTAAAATTTCAAAGTGTTTTCTGAGTATATGTGATAAAATGTCGTGTAGCAAGACGAATGTGATTCTTACAAGTAGGGGTACTTTAATTTTTCAGACGGAGGTGGTGAAGGTTGCTTGACGACAAAAAGGGAAAGGGAGTAGGTATTCGAGCGGAGACTAGTATTTAAGTTCATATTTCCATAATTTCATAATCAAGGACTTAGGAAATGTGCTAAGAAGTCCTACAGACTCAGACATACTAGAAATACGAGAAATTCGAATAGCTGACGGAAATTACAAGCATATGGGACTTACAGATAGAATTTTAAATGATCGTGATGTATGAGATGGGTTAGCTAGGAGAAGAGAGGAGATGTATTGAAGCTATAGATTCGGGACAATATTAAACAACATTGGAAGTGATTCGTAAGTAAGGTACTAGTAAACGATGTACATGACAACTCATGTGTGATCATGTTAACCAATATGTGTGCCCTGACAACCGATGTCACGATATGTTAAAGGTATTGATTGGACGGGGTATTGAAGTTCAAGTAGCAAGTGCTACAGGGCAGGTTGACATTGTTTCCTATAAAGTTTAGAGTTGGAGAAGGGTAAGAAGATTATGATGTCTTGAGAAGAGAAGAAGTGTGAGCAAGGGAAGTATGTTGCTAAAGAGGGTCAAGTAACGCTCTCGAAAAGGTTTAGGACGACGGTAGAGGCAGAGAGCCATTCAGATGAATCCCCAAAGTAAATACGTGGAAAGGCTAGAGTATGGTGATATGGAATAAAGGACGAATGTAGAGGCTTCGGAAACAAAATTGACAAACAGGGATACCCAGGTTTTGTGAAGATGTTAAGGGATTTCTGACTCTTGAGGAACGTCCAAAGGGATGAATATGAAGTCATACTGACGCGATGACTAGAAACCGGAAAAGACACCCCCCCCCCCCCAAAAAAAAAAAACGGGTTTAGAAATAGAAGGGATTTGTTCTTTTAATAGAATATTCCACGAACTTTAGGGCCAATACTATAGAAGGGCAAGTGGAGAAGAGTATTTACGAGCAAAGAAAGCCAGGAGAGGCCCTGAGGACCAAAAGTAAGAAAAGTATACTTACACTAATGGATTAGCTAAAGAAAGTCGGGTAATAATTAAGGACAAGAGGAAGGATAATAAGTTGACAAATCCAGTCAAGAAGCAAAGCCTCAGTAACATGGGATAAGAGCCTTGATAAGTGTTACACCTCGAAAACATTTGGCGTTGTTTGCGTTGTAAGTAAGCTAACGTAAGCTCAAAGAGGTCAGAGAACCCTCATAAGGTTAATGAACACTCTTAACAAGTGTTAAACAAAAGTATAAAGGTTCCGGGATCAAGCAAATCGAAGAAAATAAGTTTGTCAAAAATTTGGCAAAAAGAAAGTTGATACAATTTTGGGTCAACTTTGGAGGCGTGCATCGCCTAGTATATTAGGGGTTTTAATGTGTTTCAAATTCCTAAAATGAAGTTCGTTGAGTCTAGTTTCCAACGCAATAAACCACTTGTCGATACAACATCAGAGCAGAGAATTATGGACGTTACAAGTTAGGCTGACAGAGCAGAAACGCGTGCTACAGCAACCGACATGCTACAGTACTACTGCAGTGACCCGACCCCACTTTACCCATCTATATGAGGACCAAAACCTCATTTATTCACCCTAAAAACAGATCCTAGAGTTCATAAACATGTAGGGCATTTGTGTCATAAAAGGTTGAGGGATTTGAGTGATTTTAACTAATTAAGGCTCGGGTGGTTCATAGTTGTGACTATAGCATCGTTTTGCGGTGGATTTTGACGTCAATTCAAGGTGAACATCCGAGATATCATCATTTTCATAAGAATAAGGTATTAACTTTCCTTATTATCGTTGTTCTTGGTTTATTTACGGAGATAGAACTGTCAAATAGCCGTATAATGGTTTTGTTGGTAGAGATGTGGGATAGACCCCATATGGGATGGTTATGGAGTATTTTGGTATTGATAATATTATGATTGATTTTGGTATTGTTGTTGTTTTTGTTGGTTGTTGAATTGAGATTTCGGGCTAGGAATAAAAATAGGGGAGATGCTGCCGAAATTTCGGCAGATTCTAGAAAGAGTTAGTTTGAGGGCTTAAGACAGGCCTATGAAGATGAGTCTAAAAATAGTATAAATTTTATTGTATATAGATTTACGAGCCTGGGAGGACAAACGTTGATTAGTTAAAGTAAAGGCGACCAAAAAGGTATGTTAAGGCTTTCCCTTTCTTTCTTTTTGGCATGATCCTATGACATGAGCGAACAACAAGTAATAAAGTCTCCATATTACTCTACTCTCAGAAATATTAGGAGTATCTCAGTTATTGATGATCCTGTACCCCTCTATGATGATTATTCCTTCTGTTCAGTGTCCTAAACGTTGTATCATGATAATGTTAGTTTAAGTTTATGCATTGCATTCATTTGCATACATGCATATTATGCCCGAAGGGGCCTGTTTGATGATGTGATATGGATCAGACCGTACGTTCCCCGGCACTATAACCTATGCATTGCATATCATACACCCTCAGAGGCATTTTCAGTAAGCAGAGATATACAGATATTGTCAGATAGTCAGACATATAGATGGATTCATACAGATATGTTCAGACATTCAGACATACAGATGTATTCAGTCAGTCAGTTTAGCTTATGAGTTTCAGATTTTCTTCATGACTCCTATGCTTATGTTATTCTCATGCCTTACATACTCGGTACATTTTTCGTACTGACTTCCCTATTACTTGAGGGGATGCATTCATGCCCGCAGTTTCAAATAGCCAAGGAGATGGATCACATCCTAAGGCTGCTTCTTTAGCTTAATAGTGGAGCACTCCTCTCTTGTCGGAGTTGCCGTCTAGACCGAGTATGTGTTCTGATGCTCATGGGTAGGACGGGGGCCCTGTCCCGTCCACAGCATGTCCAGTATGTCAGTAAAGGCTCATAGACGCTTATATTCAGTTAGACAGTATGGCCTGCTCAGCACCTATTTGGTTATATAGTTTTATTGAGAAGCTTTGTCGACTCGTACCCCTGTTCAGTGAGTGATGCATGTATATATATCTTTTGAGGGTTGTGACCCTCCAGTTTATGATATCCATCAGTCAGCAGATTATATTGTAAGTACCCTTGTGTGTCCTAGAATGAGCATGAGCAGGTATGATATGTATGTTTTGTGGTATCTAGGGGGTCAGCTTCTGGGTGTCCGTCATAGCCCTCCGGTTGGGCTGTGACAAAAGTGGTATCAAAGCAGTTCGTCCTAGGGTTGTCTATGAGCCGTATCCAGTAGAATATTGTCTATGGGTGTGTTGTGCACCACACTTATAGGCAGGAGGCTGTAGGATATTTAGAATGGTTGCCTTTCCTTCTGATCATAGATCGTGCAGTAGAGCCACTGATAGGAAAGTTCGTTCTTGGTACTATTTCTGCTAAATTGCAGGGTTGTATTGACGAAGCGAACAAGTTTAGTTAATGGAAGCATAAGTAAGGCTCCGAAGGTGGACATGAGACCCATATCACCCGTCGACTCAGGATCGGGGATGTCAAGAGGTATAAGAAAGAGCATCGGTTATTCCATTGAGACAGACCCATCGGAGGATGTGGCTCCAGTAGGAGGAGACCCGACTAAGAAATCATATGACAAAGACCCGTTTGAGGGTTCACGAGACTCCAGTAGATGAAGACGCAATTAAGGAAGTACAGAGCTTGGCACATCCAGATTTTCCCTACGTTTCAGCATTATGTTAGGCCAGCTTCTGATGTTAGTATCACAAAGGTACCTAGTTCTCTAACTTGGGATTTAGGTAACCAGGAGTTACCCACAGATCATGGGGTGTACGAGATAGAGATAGAAAAGAATCCGTTAAGGAGCAGTGCTTTTAATAAGAACAAAGGGGCTTTATTCCCAGATACATCCGACCTGAGTTCTCCAGCATCTCGTTCAAAGGTATATGGCTCTTTCCGTCAGAACCAGTTGTGGCTTATATGTATATGACCTAATCTCAGGATATGATCAATCATTCATTACTCTGGGGCTTCAGAAAGTTTGATAGTGGATTATTCGTATGAATAATTATAATTAGGATATCCTTATTATGGACCTGGATTTTGAAGTGGGAATTGAATTTTCTTAAGTAACATAAGTTTATGTGTTCTCAGAGAGATTTCTCAGGGATGGATGCAGAAATTGTAGTAGAACTAAGCAGATAAGGTAAGAAATTGAAGAAAGGTGAGGTGATATTTCATCCCCTACACTTATAAGCAGTATTAGATTGTAGTACCCTAGGCTGATATTATATTAGCCTTTAGGAGAAAAGAAACCGGAAAGAAGTTGAATGAAGGAATAAGGCACCAATGTTAGAAGGTCTAGTAGATACGAGTAGATGAGATTTGAAAGTACCTATGGAAAATGAGCGCGGAGAGTAATTAGAGAGAAGGTTACTGGATAATTTGTATTAATAGTGTAGGTAAATCAAGGATTCATGGACCGGAAAGTAAGAAGCGGGATCAGAAAGTGAGTTAACTAATGAATTTGAGGTATTTGACAAGGACTAGATTTTAGAATGCATAATGTTGGCTAAGGATTACATGATGAATGTGAGGTAGTTTGTAGGAGTAATTATTAGGGCCAATGTCTTGAAAGATTATGAGTTTTGTGATATGTAAAGAACCAAATAATTGTATGTCAAGGAGTGACATGTGTTTTGTCAGAGGATATGATCTAATGCAGAATAGCGAATAAATATAAAGCGAGACGGTATATGAATATCTGTGAGTAGCCTATAAAGTATTTAGTATGCTTTCCAAGTTATATGGGTCGGAACGATATGATCTATGAAAGGAATTGGGTGCAGATCCTCAAAGGCACTCAAGTCATGCAAAGTGGTATAAGTACCAAGGAATAAGTTTGTCTCCTGCTCTAAGATCAAGAAGGTGAATCAGGAACAAGTATGCATACCATATGATTGGAGTTCATATTATGAAAGCCGTGTTTTCAACCTTCAAGTTCACTTTTATGGTTAATTAGTTTTAGAGATGCTCGAGGGAATCTCCAAGACTTCCTTTAAGCAAAGGATTAGTCTTGCTAAAAAAAGTATTGTCAAGTACGCAGCTAATATTTACTTTTCCTTATGCAAATGATCCCTATGAGGTTCAAGAAAATAAAGATTGTTCGAAGGATCAGTTGAATCAGTTATGTTTATAAGGAAGTGGGATAGCCCCTTGTGTATGTATAAGTGATTGTAAATAGCTAAATAAGATGATAGTTAAGGATGAGCAAGTGCGATTAAGCGTTGACGAATTGTTTTGCTAGCATAGAATGCCCCCTTAAAGATGAACATGGGCTTCAGTTATGTTATATCCCGCATTTTGTATATTCGGATAAATTCAAGATAATTGCGGGAAGTTAAGAGTAAGGCTATGTTCGTGATCTTGTTCAATACATAAGTTGTTTATGAAAGTTATTGATGTGGAAATATTAAGAAAGGCTAGGGGTAAAAAAGGAAATCCACAAAATGACTCATAGAAATACGAAGGAAGGCTAAGGGCAAATTTGAAATTTGGAGAATAATTTTTCATGAACTACAAAAAAAAAAAAAAAAAAAGAGAAGTGGGCTTGGATAATTGGCCAAGTAGCCGTCCCCTTTAATGGGCCAAGGCCCATATGACGGCTTAATACTAGTAAATAAAAAGAAGACCCATTATCATTTTCATCTTCAACACAAGAAGATTCAAGAAACTTTGAGAAGAGAAATAACACCAAGGCCATTCGGCCATGCCCAAGTAGAAGAGAAATTCCAAAAATCTTGATCAAAAAAATATTTCCTCCTAGCAACTCTACCAATTGAAAACTCCCTAGCAAAGTGTAGTAGTTATTGAGCAAGAAAAACATTTATTCTTGCAAGGAGCAATTTTATCCAACAAGGAAGCTAAGGGAAAAAGGTGAGAATTAACCTTCTTTATTATGTTATGGATGGTTGTGTATGCTGTAGTGTGTAGAAAAGGGTGAAATTCATGAAATATATGTGTGTGTAGTATGGCCGAATATAGTGGTGTCATGTAGAACAAATGAAATGATTTTATTTAGAATTTTGATTGTTGTTGTGTTGTGGATTCTATGATGTAAAATGAATGAAAACCATGAATTTAGTATGTTGGTGTTTGGCCATGTATATACTATGTTTGGCTGTGTGTGTGTGTGTGTTGTATTGTATGGAGATGATGAACTAATTTTATCTAGTATTTTGGTTGTTGTCGTAATGAATTCTATGGTGAAAGTGAAAGCTTAATGACTCTAGTGAAGTTGTAGTAATTGGAGAGTTGCTTTAGAAGTTAATGTGATTTGAATATAGTCTTCTTGTATTTATGGGAGACAGTGTTGTTAGTATGTGAACTGTTGGTGTAATTCATGAAATGGGAAGAGAAGAAATGTGTTGTTATTGTTCTTGTTGAATTTGGAAGGTTTCGGGTGGAGTAGTGTGTTGATTGGGATGCTTTGAATATTATGTTAATTGTTTAAAGTGTTCTTGAATCATGTAAGAAGGATTTCGGATTAATACTTGAAAGTGGAATTATTGGTGTTAGCTTGATTATGTGTGATTGAATTAAATACGAATGGAATGTCGTTGAGTCGTACGACAAAAGTTTCTAATGTTAATATGCATTTGAACCGATTGTGGATACTGTTAGAATAATTGTTGGTATTGTTGTTGATATTTTGGCCAAGTTAAATTCTCGGATTTGTTGTTGTATTTTTGGCCAAGTTGGAATCCCGGGGATGGTGTATTTACAAAGGAAATGCTGCCGAAATTTCGGTAGAATATAAGTAAATTCATTTGAAAGAATAAGATGAGTATATGTCGATGAATCTAATGATTATGTCAACTTTCTTGAATGTAGACTAACAAGTTTGGATAAATAAGCGTAGCTAATAAGGCGTGGCACAGGTATGTAAGGCTTACCCTTTCTTTCTTTTGGCATGATCTGTGTAAAACCAACATGACAAAGTATATATATGATTTCAAAGAAACTCTTATTCTTAGAGCCACTAGGATGGCTAACGTTCTTAATTTCCATAAGCTGGTTCATATGGTTTTGATACATATCCATGATTTCCGAAGTTCTATTTGATATGTTCCCGTGTCTGTCCACGATTCTCACGTACTTCTGGGTATGAGTATGCTTAATATGTTCGAGCCTACTATATGATTGAACAATGAGATGTACATAAAGATTTTGGTTCCTAAAAGAGTTCTGTAAGTTCCAATGAATCTTTGACATGTTCTGATACGTACATATGGTTCCAAGAGATGTATTTGATTTGACCCATATGATACCCGAAAGGTACTTGATATAATTGTTGCCTCGGTTTTCCAAAAAGGGCTCCTGAAATGTTCGTAGAACGTTTTGTACTTTAAACGATCATAACTTTCTTATATTAACTCCGATTGATCTGAAACTTGATTCTGAGCCTTCAGGTGTCGGTAAGTATACGTATCCATCGAGTCTTAGAATTGATATATGTGGTATATGGATCGGGCCGAACGTCCCTCGGCGGTAATATGTTACATATGGATCGAGTCGTACGTTCCACGGCATTAAATTGATATAGTATGCTATATGGATCGGGTTGTACGTTCCACGGTATTATATTGATGCATGACTATCATTTATGATTTATGATGACGGCATACATGATTTTCGTTAAAAGGGCAAGTGCTTGGATGTTTTAAAGATCATGTTCGATTCTGGTAAATCTCTGTTTCAGTTATGATCCTTAAGTGTCAATTTGTGCACCTATCTGTCAAATCTTGATTTATATGCATATAGTTTCTCACTACTCTGCTCGTGCACGCCTCAATATGTCTATTCACTGTCCCGGGCCAGGATATGTTATCGTCCGCACTCCTCTGCATTGTTCACCGAGTCCCTTAATGGGCCGGGTATGGTATATGTATATGATGACATGATTATGGCACCGAGTCCCATGATGGGCCGGGTACGGTACATGTGCACATGATTTCATTTACCGAGTCCCTTAATGGGCCGGGTACGGTATGACTTTATTCACCGAGTCCCTCACAAGAAGGCCGGGTACGGTATGGATATGTATATGTATATGCATGCATGATGATATGAAAGTAGGATGACATGACTTTATCACCGAGTCCCTCAATGGGCCGGGTACGGTATGTATATGATATATGATGTTAGCACGCATGATTTCATTCACCGAGTCCCATAACGGGTCGGGTAAGAGCTTTGTTATTCTGGGCATTATATATGTTTCTATACTCCTTATGTCAGTTAGGATTCTTTTATTGTGATTCTGGCCTTACATGCTCAGTACATTTTCCGTACTGACCCCCTTTCTTCGGGGGCTGCGTTTCAAGCCACGCAGGTACACCCAGATGACTACAGGACATTGCTAGAAGATGCTTCAGCTGGGCTGGCAACTACATTTGCTCCTGGAGTGTTGCTGAGTCAGAGTATATGTACTGTGATTGTTTGTTCGAAGTTAGAGACTTTGCAGACAGAGTCGTGGGTATAGTATGTCGGTTTTGTAAGCGGCTCCATCAGCCGATATGTCATTTTGTATTATGTGATAAATTCTATATGATCACAGATTCAGTTTGATTTGAGAACATCAAGAAAGAATATTTTTGAAAGCTTAATATGTGTTTTATCTTTATTTGGTTTAAAAGTCTAAGAAGATTGTGTGTGGACTACAGGTCTGAGAGTTCGCTCGGCCTTAAGTAAGGGTCGGGTGCCCATCACACCCTGATCAAGATTAGGGTGTGACAAGTTATTCCCAGATAAAAGTCAGAGGAAAGGCATTCCAAAGACGACTTCCAGGATAAGGTAGGTTACCTCGATATTTGAGCAACGTTATTTGGACTAACTAAGGCCCCAACAGTATTATGGGCTTGATGAGTAAGTGTGTTTAGACTCCTTCAAAGCCTATTTGTAACATTGTTCCTAGATGATATTTGGGTTACTCTTGCTCACAGTCAGAGTATGTTGTTCGTTATTAGCAGATCTATGGTTCATCCGACTCAGAAAGTTTTAAAAATGAAAGTTCTCATCAAACGGTATAGTGCTCATAAGGTTAAAGTATTGAGAGGTGAAGCTATAGAGATTTGGCCAAGGCCAGAAAACTCATAGAAGTCGGTGATTTCTTTGACTTAACAGGTTATTATTGGAATCTTGTGTAGAATTTTTCCCCACGTTTTGTGCCACGGATAAACTGACCAAGGAAACAGCCAGACTCCAGAGGACTGATAATTGTAAGCCTAAGTTTCCAGAAGATAAGTAACAAGTGAAGTTTCAGCATCAAGTGTACCATTCCTAAAGGGACCGGATAGCCATATTATGTGTTATGATGATTCAAGCGTTGAGCTAAGTTATGGAATGATACAGCGTAGTGAGGTTATAGTTCATGCCTCAAGATAGCTATAAAGGTACAAGAAGAATCATTCGACCCATGCTCTTAAGCTAATTACAGTTATGTGCACAGAAAAGGATATATTGGGGTAGCGTCGATATTAATTATATGAGTACTCTATGAGATTTTAGCGCACCCTTAAGCAAAGATAGTTGGGTTTACGACAAGGTCAATATATAGAATGAGGGAAATACCCCAATGATTGGGAAGTCAATGAAAGCAAAAAAAGTCGCTAAAGATCAAACCACAGATCTAAAGTAACTCAGTTCATGTTCGGATAAAGAGGAAATGTTGAGGACTTGTGAGTTCAGCAGTTAGTTAATATCAGAATTGATTAGTAAACTTAGATGATGGAATTTATCTAGGGCATAACCTTATTAAGTCAAGGAAAAATAGTTTATTGAATTCGATGTCAGCTCATTATAGAATTGCAGATCCTCAAGGGAGGAGCTACCTTTGTACATCCTACAAACTGGAATTATACCGAAGCAAATTATCTAACGTTATCAGATTAATGGCTGATGAAAGGAAAGGCTTATTTCCCTCGCTATAATAGGCAGTGAGAACATCAAGGACATACATTGATACTGCTAAAAAAAACGAATGAGGAAAGACATAGCAACTTCATAAGTGCAACAGAAATTAATATCAGAAGTTTAGTAAGTTATAGCAAGTCATTGAGATTCCGATTCGGAGATGAGAACCCACCAATATAGATGACCATGTTTACCATGGAAGTTTAATTCAGTTAGGGAAACTACCAGCTGGCCTATGGAATTAGCCTATTTCCTGTCCATCAAGACTACTGGTATAGCAGGGGAATACGTAAATCCTATGTTAGGGGAGGATAGTATGACATAAGTATTGCTTATGTCTATCATTCAGACTAGGGAAGCACAAATTATTGCTCACCCCAGAAAGATTTAAAGACTCAGATAAGTCTTGTTTAAACCGAGCATATCATTATATACTTGAGGGTACGCTACGAGTTGGCGTGATAGATCTAACACTTATTGAGATAATTATTTCAATATTTAGATGAATCCATACAAGGTTGGGACCAGATTTATTTAATTAATAGCAAGTAGTGGAAGGATCTAAGATTCCCAGAATCGACAAAAGTTTCCCCCCTATGTCAGATTAGGTACTCTGGGAAGTACCATCTCAGAAGAACGCAGTGAAATGTAGAAAGAAGAGCAAGCTTAGTCTTTTGAGCCTTATATATTATACGCAATCCAGTAACTTAAGGCCCTTTTTAGACCTGCAGTTCCCGTCCTATACTATAGTTCGCGTCCTGTGGAATGCTATCCCAGGCTTCTGCTATCGCTATCCGTGATTTTTCCTTTTTTGTTTTGTTCTCCGCTTTTTTGTCCTTTCAAATTTACTATTTTCAGATTTGTTCTTTCGTCGATTGGGCCTTAAAACAAAATGAAAAATCGGAAAAATGATTCATTCCCCTTTCTAAGAGGTGTAGGACTAGCCATTTTTTCTGGGGAACCTTCACATAAGTCTGTTCTTTCTTTTAATCCACTATAAAGGTTCTAAATTGCCTCCATAATATTCAGGATAATTATATTCTTGAAAGGATCAAGGGCTCTACCCTCTCGCATAAAGTAACCTCCCCTTTCTTTAAGCCTTATGATGTAATTGACTAATTACTTATTCAGTAATGGACTAAGGGATAAACCGATCCACAAGAGATGGGATTTAGCCTACTTTTCCCCTTGAGTGTAATGCCTTAATGGCCTTTTAAGCGCCTCTCACAATGGACTCGACACCAATCATGATGGGGCGGGATTGGTCATCTTCTAGGATAAGGCTAAGCGGAGCGAAAAGTGTTTTCTATGAGATGGGAAATGAAAACGCTTTTCCCCACACGAAATTTGTGAATAAGTGATTGTCTGATAATGAGCAAGGAATATCCGTCTTTCTTCTAAACAGGATGGATTGAACTCATAATTTATTGAATCCGATTTTTACCATTATTTTCATATCCGTAATAGTGCGAAAAGAAGGCCCGGCTCCATGTTGTTCAAGAATAGTGGCGTTGAGTTTCGTTTTTCTTGGCATCTGTTATTTTGGCACAAATCTTTTTGGTTCTTAAAAAGAAACAGTTCGAGAAGGTTCAATTGGCCGAAATAAATTTCTAGATTCCTTTTTATCTGGCATTAACTTGGAACCACGTGCATCTAAAGCACCTTTTACTAAGATCAATGTAGTTGTATGTAAACCAAGAGCAATAGCATGATGAACCAAAAAGTCTCCAGGACCTATTGTTAAGAATAATGAATTACTATTTTCATTAACAGCATTTAACCAACCCGGCAACCAGATGCTTTGACCCGCATTGAATGCTGGGCCACTCGTTGAAGATAAAAGTACGTCGAACCCATATGAAGTTTTACCATGAGAAAGTAAACATGTTGGTAACAGAACCTTCTTCAAAAAGGTCTAAAGGGTAAGCTACATAAACAATATATTGATCTTTTTCTCCAACAACACGCTCGATGCGGTAGCATCGCCCTTTGTAACGATCAAGGCTGGTAAGTCCATCGGTCCATACAGTTGTCCATGTACCAGTAGAAGATTCCGCAGCTACCGCGGCCCCTGCTTCTTCAGGTGGAACTTCATTAGCCCTACTAGTCAAATACAGGAAAAAGAGGGATGGATTTCGACCTTGCTTTTTTAGGTCTCAGGCTAGCTTTTGACATATATGGAGCTTAGCCTTAGCTCATCAAACAAGTGCGTCAAAAGTGGGGGATGGTATCATATTCTCTTATAAGAGAGGCACGCCTGCTTTTAGCTCGTAGTTTCACTCTTGCTTTTGCCTTACCTTCTATTATATTAGTAAAAGGCGAATGGAAGGGCCGTCGCTCAACGGATAAAAGTTACTCTAGGGATAACAGGCTGATCTTCCGCAAGAGCTCACATCGACGGGAAGGTTTGGAACCTCGATGTCGGCTCTTCGCCACCTGGGGTTGTAGTATGTTCCAAGGGTTGGGCTGTTCGCCCATTTGGAACAGTCCGTCTCGGAGCAGAAGAGCCGTTTTCAAGTAGTGTTCGATCAATTACGTATTATTCAATATTCGATTGATTGGTCTGGGATTCACAACCAAATGTGTCTTTGTTCCAATCGCCGTGTAAGCCCTATACAGAGGATAGGCTGTTTTGCTTAAAGAGAATCTTTTCTATGATCAGGTCCGAATCATGTTATACATGAGCAGGTTCCGTAAGATCCAATATAAGTGAACTAGATAAAATGGGATCTTGATTCCACTTTATCTAGTTCACTTATATGATTTAATAGTATGTAAATGTATTCATTTCCTCTGCATTGACACGATCAATACTACTTTCGCTTAACACTAGAATCAAGAATTGAAACATAGCATCTGAGGTTGCATTAATCGAGGATACACGACAGAAGGAATTGTTCTATTTCCAAACTTCACCTTCAAAAAGCGTAGACCAATCCTCGCATGAATTTCTAAGGATCCAATAAGTCCAACATTGATTCTGTTATATCCCGCGTTTTGTGAAATCGGATAATTCAAGATAATCGCGGGAAGACGATGGGCAAAGCAATGTTTTATGTTGGTTGGTACATGAGTTGCTTATGAAAAGTCTAGAAGTAGAAATACGGAGGAAGACGAAGGGCAAAATTGGAAGTTGGAAAAATTGTTTTCACAAAGTACATAAACTAGCCAAAAGTACAAAGTGGGCTTGACATTTTTTTTAAGTAAAAGAGAGGCCCAACCGGCCATGGAGTACTAAAGAGGCCCAAATCCATTAAGTCAAGAATCATGTGCTAATATATTGAGATGAGGCTTATCTCTTAAGCTCATTCAAGAACCTTCAAGAAAAAGAAAGTTGAGAGCAAACCTTGGAGGCCTTTCGGCCAAGAGTGGAAAATCCAAGGGAATTTGATAAAAATTCTCCAAAAATCATTTCCTACCAATATAAGGATCCTTAACAAGGTGGAGTTGTTGTTGGAGCAAGAACAACTCATAATCATTCAAGTTGCCAACTTGTAGTCAAGTGAGAAGTTGAAGAAGAAAGGTGAAGTTCAATCTTGTTTTATGTGTTATGCATAGTTTATATGTGTTGTAGTATACTAAAATGGATGAAACTCATGAAGGGAGTGGATATAGCATGTAGCCGTGCATGTGTGTATATATGTAGGAGTTATGTTTCAATTATTTCATCTAGTATTTGGTAGTTATTGTTGTGAATTATATGTGGAAAATGGAAGTTGAATGAGTTTGGAGAATATTGATGTTGTGTTGTGGCCGTGAGGTATATGGTGTGTGCATGGCCGTGTATATTGTATGTATAGTAGTGTATATGTGTTGAAGCATGAAGAAATGGTAAGCAAGTGCTAGTTAGTATTTTGGTTGTTGTGTTGATTGATAATGGTGGCCGAATGTAGTGTTGCTGTGTTGGACAATCGAATTGATTTTTATGTAGTGTTTGATTGTTGTTGTCATGGATTCCATAATAAAAATGAAGTTGTAATCATCGTAGATTTCATATAGCAAATAAAGGTTTGATAACTTTGGTGAAGTATTGATAATTGGGAGATTATGTATATTGAAGGAAATATGTGAATTGCTAGTGCGATTGTTGAATTATGTTAATAGTTTGGCCGGGTTTGAATTCCCGAATTGTGTTAGATGAGAATTTGATTAAATTGAATGTCGAGGATGGTATACTTACAGAGGAAATGCTGCCGAAATTTCGGTAGCCAAGTATTACCTTAAGATTTCAACTCTAAGTATACTAATGAGAGTTTTGGGTAAAAATGACCAATTTGCAGATTTTGACGAAATTGTGACGTGAATTTGGAATAGCTAAAGGAGCGGAAAGAGGTATGTAAGGCTTCACCCTTCTTTCTATGGCATGTCTTAGTTGTAATAAGTTGGGTACGAGCCTCGGGGACAACTCTGTTCCCCGGGATCCGCATATAAAGTTTTCCTCTTTTTGTTCAATAGAATTGAACTAGAAAGCGTGCAAAGTGATGGAAAGACCTCCTAAGCCCTAGAACTTGCATAAATGGGACCCGGTTACCCTAGAACCCTCACAAGTAACGCCATGACACGTAACATACGTAAATCGTATACGCTACCTCATCCGGCCCGAGGTGGGCCCGTTACTCTCGGATTTTCCTATAGTCGTGGTTGACTTACTTGAAGTAAATCCAAATGGGACTTTTGATTCCAATCTCGTTACCGAATGATAAGTACTATGACTACTCTAACGAGAATGTTTCTATGAGGATAATGATAATTACAATGTTAGACAAGAGAATGTACCTTTGATAAGTACGACCGGAACGACTCTATAACTAAGATGACTAAGCTAAGTATCTTATGTAAACGTGAAAGTGATAAGCAAATTTTTGAATCATATTTATATTTCCTAGTTATAACCTTGTTTTCTAAGACTCCAAAGCCTATGACTGTCATCTATAATGGCCACAATTTCATTCTACGGTTACTGCAACACTATTCTCCGTTGATAGTCTCGCCTTAAAATACTTGTTCCTTCAAGGCGAGACAAAGCTATCACTAGCATTCCGTAATGCAATCGGAGATCACCGACCTTATGTCACTCCGATGGATACATGATTTTCCTTGGCTCTCTTGTGTGCTTATACGATACATATATATAAAACGGGTATACGTGTATGGATATGTATATATATATAAGACATAGTAATTGTATAAAAGAAATGTATATGTATGTGTATACGGGGAAAAGGGAAGGGCCACTGTTATATCACCACCTGATTCAGCTGGATTCTATCCTGGACGTCGGATGCCCGGACGCGGGATATGGGAGAGTCGTACGCGGCGACTGTATATATATATAATGTATGATACATATATGATGTAATGTGCTGGGACACCGTTGGGGAAGGGGTGGGGAGAGCCGATTGTACTCGGCGTCTGTAAATGTGAATAAAAGATACTGTTTACTGAATTGTACTGTATTCTGTATACGAGAATAAGGGACACCCGGGGGGTGGAGCCGATTGTATTCGGCGTCTGTAAATGTGAGCAAAGGATACCGTTGCTGAAATGTATTGTTTTCTGTACACGAGAATACGTAATATATAAATGTAAATTCCTATGCGTATGAAAAGAAACGTTTCAAAGACGAAAGGACAAGCCTACATGATAGCCGCCCAAAAGGGGCCTTACTATGTACAGGTTACTTTCTCGCCTCATTATATGTCCTATGACTCCATGATATTATTAATCATACTCTATGTTACTACATGTATTATCTTCCATGCCTTACATACTCGGTACACTATTCGTACTGACGTCCCTTCTTGTGGACGCTGCGTTTCATGCCGCGCAGGTCAGCAGACAGGTGGATTTGATCCCTAGAAGCTCTACCAGCCGCACTTGACAGCGCTCCAGTTGTTCCGGAGCCCCACTTCTGCGGTACTATTTTGTGTATGTATGTTCGGGCACGGCAGCACCCGGCCCTTTCTATGTATAAGCGTACTATGTCTAGAGGCTCGTAGACAGATAGATATGTACAGTCAGTCGGGTACAGTTAGATATATTGTGTTTTAGCATGTTAATGTTGTTGTATAAAGTGATAACAAAGTCTACTAATCTATGTTCATAATGACGCTGCTAATGTTAATGTTCAAAAAAAAAAATACGGTACTGTTCATACGGCTTGCTAAGAGGTAAAGGCAAAACGATAGACAAGGGGTGCTCGGTACGAGTATCGGGTACTCGTCACGGCCCTTAGTTGGGTTGTGACAGATTCCTTCAGATGTGTCAATTGGGCAAATACGTCCATAGTGACTAGGATGGATATCTCGTATCCGAAAACCTACACCTCTTGCTTTTACTGTTATATCGGGAGTTACTCCACGTATTGCTTGACGTAAAACAGATAGTGGATTTGTTTCTGTCTTTTGTTGAATCTTTTTCACGGCTCGATAGATAATTTGATAAGCCAGTGATTTTTTTCCGTGTTTCAGAATACGGTTAACCAACATGTTAACTAATCGATTACGATAAATTGGTTCGGATTTCGCTATTTTTTTTTCTGCAGTACCTCGACGTGACATGAGCGTGAAAGGGGTTCAAGAATCAGTTTTTTGAGAAAATTCTTCATTCCTGGGAAGAGGAAGAAGCAGATAGGACAAAGGCCTTCTCTTTCCGTCCGCTCTTCCCGAAGTGAGCGAATTGCATGTAGAGATCCGTAGGGGCCCATCTAGGAACAGTGAATTTTTTTCAGAACTTTCCGTTGATACGACATGCTATTTTTACCGATCATTCAGATAGATGGGGTAAACTAATGAGCTCAGATATTAATGAACTCTATAGAAGAGTTATCTATCGGAACAATACCCTTACCGATCTATTAACAACGCTTCTGCCTATTACTATTCTTTTGTTCTGCTTCCTGGACAAAAGCTGGTTAGCCTTTTTTTTACTTGTACGCCATGCTAATGTGCCTAGGATGATCCACATCTCAGGGTCAGGCGCTGATGAGCACATTGAACTATCCATGTGGCTAAGAGCCCTCACAGCTAGGCACAACGACGCAATTATCAGGGGCGCGCTCTACTACTGAGCTAATAGCCCGTCGTGCGAGCCTCCCACTGGGGTACAGATCTATTGAGAGAGAGTCTCTTGAGAAGGTGAGGGTTATTTAGGCCAAGCTTTTGGCATCTCAGAGTTGACAGAAGATGTGTGCGGACCGGAAGGTTCGAGATTTAGAGTTTGTTGTTAGTGATCAGGTTCTGCTGCAAATTTCACCCATGAAGGGTGTTATGAGATTGGGAAGAGAGGTAAGCTGAGTCTGAGGTATATTGGGCCGTTATTCCCGAAGGGGCCATTATGCAATTATTCCCGGAGGGGCTATTATGCGATTATGCCCGAAGGGGCCTGTTTGATGAAGGGACATGGATCGGGTTGTACGTTCCTCGGCACTATGACCTATGCATTGCATATCATACGCCCTCAGAGGCATTTTTAGTAAGAAGAGATATATAGATATGTTCAGATAGTCAGACATATAGATGCATTCATACATATATATTCAGACTGTCAGACATACAGATGCATTCAGTTAGTTTATCTTATAAGTTTCAGATATTCTTCTTGACTCCTATGCGTATGTTATTCTTATGCCTTACATACTCGATACATTTTTCATACTGACTCCCCTATTGCTTGGGGGGCTGCGTTCATCCCCGCAGGTTTAGATAGCCAGGGAGACGGATCACATCCTTAGGCTGGTCTTCAGCTTAATAGTGGAGCACTCCTCTCTTGTCAGAGTTGCCGTCTAGACTGAGTATGTGTTCTGATGTTCATGGGTAGGGCGGAGGCCCTGTCCTGTCCACAGCATGTCCAGTATGTCAGTAGAGGCTCATAGACGCTTATATTCAGTCAGACAGTATGGCCCGCTCAGTACCTGTTTGGTTATATAGTTTTATCGAGTAGCCTTGTTGGCTTGTACCCCTGTTTAGTGAGTGATGCATGTATATATATCTTTTGAGGGTTGTGACCCTCCAATTTATGATATACATCAGTCTGCAGATTATATTGTGTGTACCCTTAGGGGAGGTATGATGTGTATGTTTTGTGGCATCTAGGGCGTCAGCTTCTGGGTGTTCGTCATAGCCCTCCGGTTGGGCTGTGACAATAAGAAGTACATAAATTTGGACAGAAAGGAAATAGGATGATGTTTGGGAGATATTCATAAGTATGAACAAGCTATAGTATCGTAAAGAAAGGTGAGGACTCGACGAAAGAAGAAAGATAAAGGTGTATTTCGTGAAGATTTCATGGTAAGAACGGGAGCCGGTAGAATATTAGAAGGACTATGATGCATGACTGTGATGTAAATAAGTAATTACGAGAACTACGAGATGATATGAGTGAATTTAATGAAAGGATGAGTCGTGGGAATGAATGATATAGTATAGATACCAGTTGAAATTAGGAACTAAGAGCAAGAAGGATCCTAAGGATATTAGTAAAAGGATAGCTATGAGGGAAGATTAGGGCTGGAGGAGCATTTTTGTAGTCGGACACTCCATAAGAGTCTAACGAATTCCGATGACATCATGGATTCATTAGCTTAGGGACTGCTGGTTATAGACGGAAAAGGTGATTAATAAGGAAAGCACCTGGATAGTATCCGATATATGTAAACATTTGCCATTTGACTTAGCACAAGAATTCGATCGGTAAAGAGGAAATAGGTTAAACAATACGATGAAAGGAACCTGACATTATATGGGACACAGAAGTTGAAGGACCAATAAAGTCAATTAGATGACCATCAAAGAGAATTAATATTTGAATGTTACGAGTATATGAGAACATCTTTTAAAAGGGGGAAAGAACAGATTTACTACTGAGATGAATTACAATATTCTCAAAATTCAAAAGAGAGAAATGTATTAGCTTGAAGAAGCCGAAGTTCAAGATGTACCGGTATATCAAGAATGTATTAGGAAAAAGTGGAAACGGATTGAATGCAAAGGTATTATGGGACAGATACGGGCAAAAGAAGTATGACAAGATAATAGAGGGATTAACGGATCAAAGAGAATGAGTCTCATCAATGCGACATGTGATGTTTCTGGACCATGGTTCAAATCGTTCGTACCGGGGAAATTTTGGTCACATTTAAATACACAATAACGTACCCCAAGAAGTAACAAAAGGAATAAGAAGGGTCTGCAAGCTGACTAGGAAACAAGTACAAAGAATAATGTGAGTGGCGAAAAAGAAAAACATAGTACTAGAAAGGATGGAAGTCTTAATAAGAGGAATAACTATAGGAGGTTCAGTAATCTCCAAAGAAAGGAAAGGTATTGTGCCTATGGATAGCAAGATAGCAGTACTACCAGGGATTAGCAGGTACCTCGCAAGTCGCCGATTATGTCGAATGTGAGAGCATATATTATAGAACCATATAAAATCGTCATAATGAAATGGCCAAAAAGTGGTATAAGGACAACAATACGGAGTCAAAGAAGAATAAAGGCTAATTTAAGTCTCAAATGATTACTGGTACAAGAAAATCGAGGACAAGCATACTCGTGTGGAAAGGAAGTCATAACGAATTGATATTTTACCTTAGTCCTACACTTATGGGTTCGTATTGTAAGATTTGAGGAGAGAAAATTGAAGGAAAAAGTGCCAATATGAAATTGAAGGTATTTTGAGTTGTAAACTAGCTTGAGCTACGATTATTAGTATATTATGAGTGTAGCCTTGCTAACGAGAGATCAGAATGAAAATGAGAGAGTGCTAAAAATTACATATACGAATGTAAGAGAGTGTATTAAGGTTGTTGTTATGAATTGATTATGGAAAAAGCGTTTAGATGGATAATCTGAGGAAAATAACCCTCAAGAGTAGAAAGTCATTAGCAATAAAATGCTATTGCAGATCATTTAAGCGTTACTATAGATGGAGCTATGATGATATTGTGAGAAATCAAGAAGTCCGATCAATGAATTACAAAGAATGATATGGTGTGTATATAAAATCAACGAGTACAAATAGGGATAGTCTAAAATAGCACCAGAGAAGCATGCAAGGAAAAGTGTCATACATGAACAAGAGAGGTTGCCTACTAGTAGAGGGATGAGGAGCAAATAAAAAGGGTATAATAGTTGAAGGTACTTACAAATCAGCGAGGAGCCGTAGCAATTGGGAGTCAAGATCACCTTAATGGGAACAGAGCGATAAGTGGATATTAGTTGGCTACTGATTATATACATAAGAGCAGAAGACTATGAAACTTGTGGATGAATTAGACAAAGAGTTAAGGAAAAATGATAGGAGACTGATAAGCTCACATTGCAAGGGTATAAAAAGCAGGGTTAAGAAAAGGGCAATCAATGAAAACTTTAAGCTCGCAAGCTACAACATTCAAGGACGAATGTTTTAAAGGGGGAAGGATGTTACACCCCATACATGCGGAGAAGCACTTATCAAATTTTAGCGTAAGGATATTGGACTACGGATGACTAAAGTAACTTCGGAGTACAAGGAGCCAACTTGGGGAAGGAATATCTTCTATCATATTATCAGTTTTGAAGTGAAGTAAAATCCTAAATTGAAGTTCATAAAGTCTAGTTTCCAACGCAACAAATCATTCATCGATACGACATCGGAGTGAGGGGATAGGGATGTTACAAGTCTGGCTGGTAGGCCAGGAATTTAGTCTGCGCGAACACGCTAGCAGGGAGCGCGAACGTGCAGAAGGGTGACAAATAACCCAGCGCGAACGTCCTAAGTACTTTATAGGTCAGTGCAAACCGACTCTAGACAAGTATAAAAGGGGGATTACCCCCTTATTTTTAGATCAACACCCCGCAAAAATTCCCAAATACTGAGGATATTCCCCTAACCTCCGTCAACTAAATTTTAGAGCAAACCACGTGCAATTCCGGAATTCGGGTTCGGGAAATGCATAGTTGTGATTAAAGTATTGTATTGTGGTGAATCTTGGCTTGAGACCAAGGCGAATATTGGAGTTATTGCTGCCCTAGCCAAGAATAAGGTATGAATCTCTCCTTATTAGTATTTATTTCAGTTTACTCACGGGGATAAAGTTATTAAATAGTCATATAACAAGTTAGTTAGTTGAGAAATTTGGAAAACATCGTGTGGGATGTTTTATGGAGTTTGTTGGTGTTGATAATGTTGTTGTTGATGTTGGTATTCTTGTTATTGTTGTTGTTGTTGGTTGTTGGATTGCGATTTTGGGTTAGGCATATAAACAGGGGCGGTGTTCCCCGAATTTCAGCAGATTCTAAAGGAGTTTAATTTGAAGGTTTAGGATAAGTACATGACAATAGACCTAACCATAGTATGAATGGTCTTATATTTAGATTGCGAGGCCGGAAGTGGGTGGAAAGGTCGAGAAGTGAACTTCGAAGTATGTTAAGGCTAGTCCCTTTCATTCAAAAGGCATGATTCTTATGTTAAGATTCCATACATATTTTCCATAACCTTCCTACTTCTAGAAGCTAGAAGTTCATGATTCGTAAAGGCTTCTTATGATGTTAAAGATGAGATGTTTTCTATGATGACCATGATGATGATGATTTTATTGCTAGAAATTCCAAAGCTTATGATTTTAAGGCTATTATGAGATTATTGAGTTATTTCATGCTTTTCTTGATTCCATTCATTGTTGTCCATCTCACCTTATCATAGTTGTTCTTTCAAGGTGGGATAAAGCGATGATGATTATTCCATAATATGAATCGGAGGTTACCGACCTTACGTCACTCCAATAAAGTGGTAACTTTTATTTGGGCTCTCATGCATGGTACTTATATATATATATATATATATATATATATATACGTATATAGGATATGGGAAAAGGGCGAGGCGTTATATACGCATAGCCACCTGATCAGCTGGTACATTATGATATCATCCCGGACGCGGGATATATAGGTATGGATTGGGCTGCACGTTCTGCAGCAATATAATATATTTATGGATCGGGATGCACGTTCCACAACAATATAAAATATTTACGGATTGGGCTGCACGTTCTGCAGCACTATTATGTTATATACGTATGAGAAATGTTTTTTTATGAAAAGGCCAAGCATGTATGATATTCGCCTTAAGAGATAATCAGATGTACAGGTTATCCTTATCTCATGTTATGTTTTGTATCTCTTGTTATGTTGTTATTCATGCCTTACATACTCAGTACACTGTTCATACTGACATCCCTTCTTGTGGACGCTGCATTCATGCCCGTAGGATCAGGAAGTCAGCCAGACGATTCAGCGCAGTAGGACCTACACTCAGCAACAGTCAATGCGCTCTATTTGGTTCGGAGCTACAACCATTCTTGGTATGCTATTATGACACATAGATATATGGGTACGACAGGGCCTTGTCCTTTCTTTTCTACAGTCTATATTCCATAGAGGTCTGTAGACAGTTATGTATAGTAGAAGTATCGTGTAGCTATGTCAGCTCTTATTTTGCTGTACAGTATATGCAGTGGCCTAGTCGGCCTACATTGTTAGCCTCGGTACTTATGATTGTTTATATATATATATGCACGGGTTATGAGTTTTGGCTGCAAAGTTCATTAAGTTAATTTTACAGAAGGTTGTATACTGCAGTTATAAGTTATGTATGGGCCACCAGGTTAATCAGTGATAAGTAGGTACGAGTATAGGGGTGCTTGGTCAGTAGTGGTCGGGCACTCGTCACAGCTTATTGGTTTTGGTCATGACAGTGGTCAAGTTAGAGGCCGCGAATGTCATGACCCAACCAGAGGGCCATGACGGGTACCCGGAGCTAGCCTATCGAGCACCACTCATCATTCTCATGATCATATTCAACGTAGATCAACACAATTCTCAAACAAGCTTACCATGAAATGATCTTCAATCACTGCTTTTTATATGCATATATATACAATGTATAAGCCCACAAGACTAAAAAGTGATATACAAGTCATGCACTAAAGAGATCATAAGATATCTACTACCCACATATGTCTACGAGCCTCTACTAGAGTACTGAAAGTCATGAGGATGGGACAGGACCCCGCCATGCCCCAAATATACACACAAAAGAATATACCAATAAACGGCTACTCCGGAGAAGTGGAGTGCTCCTGTGTATCTACTGATAATGATTCTAGGGATCTGGACCGTCTCCCTGTCTACCTGCGGGCATGAACGCAACGTCCACAAAAGAAGGGACGTCAGTACGAATAATGTACTGAGTATGTAAGGCATTAATAATGACATAATAAAGAAATAAGAAACATGAGATAAGGAGATAACCTGCACATATGATTGCCTCTTAAAGCGGATGCCATGCATGCTAACTTTTACTTTTAAAATCCACATCATAACACACACGCATATATATATATATATATATATATATATATATATATATATATATATATATATATATATATATATATATATATATATGAGTAAGTTAGATGTTACATCCGGCATTTTTGCATATTCGGAAAATTCGAGAAAACTTGACTTGTAATGAATGAGGCCATATTTGGACCTTACTTGGTATGAATGTGTCGGCTAAGAATACATTGGTGTGGAATTACGAAAGGAGGCCAAGGGCAAAATTGGAATTTTGGAAACTTGCTTCATGAATTATAAAATTTAGCTAACAATTTGGGCTCACAAAATAATAAGAAAGTGAGGCCCAAATCCAAGAGCCCAACCGGCCATGTACACTTGACCCAAGTCCATGGATTAATAAATTTCCATGTGATGAATTATATTATATAAGTCATCTATATCACCTAGAAGGTTCAAGAAAACACAAAGCAAAAACAAGAACAAGAGAGCAAGAGAGCACGACTAGAGAAAGAGAGAAAAGAAAAGGAAAGACAAAAATTCTTGCAGCTAAATCCTTCGCTCAAAAATTCATTTCTTGTGAGATTATTACTAAGTGCAAGATCCTCTACAAAGTAATATAATTATTTTGGTACGAAAGTAGTTTTGGTGGCAAGTGAAGAACTTGAAGAAAAGGTAAGAATCAATTCATTTTCTTATGTTATGAAGTTTGGTTTATGTTGTGGTATCTAGAAATGAGTAGAATTTATAAAAATATGGAAGTTTGTGAAGTGGGTGTGTTATAAGAAGGAGGCCGTGTGCATGTATATATTGCATGTTTATGATGACTTGAAATTATGTTATAATCTAGTTGTGGTTATGGTAGAAATTGTATTGGAAGTGAAAGTTATGAAATTCATGGAAGTTGGAAATTATAGTGTGTGGCCGTGTGGTTTCATGTTAATGATGGAATGTGAATTAAATTCCATTAGTATGTTAATTGTGTTATTGTGAAATGAACGGAAGAATAATGGTTCTTGTTGTTATGGAAGGATAGTTGTTAAGTTATCGTAGGAAAACATGCAAGTTATTGTAACCTATGTAAATACGGAAAAGAAAGTAGTAAGAGGTAAATTATGATTGTCATTGATGAAGTTGGAAGATAGAAATAAGTCATGAACATGTTTGCTAAAAGATTGGAAGTTGTGGGTGAATTATGCCTTTGGTAGGAAACTTGTATATTGTATACCTTATGTATATTTGGTGAAAACGATATGATATGCCTCCGAATTATGTTGTAGTGATCTTGATAAGTGATGAATATGAAAATGGTAAGATTGGTTTGGAAGTGTAAGGTCGGAATGAAAGATGTTATGTTATGCCGGAAAGATGGCTAGTTATGCCATATTATGTATTTTATAATACTTGTTGTTGTTATTGATGTTGTTGTTAGGTGCTGTGTTGATATATTAAGCCGAGCTAAGTCTCGGGGATGTTATATATATAGGGGAAATGCTGCCGAAATTTCGGTAGGCAAGTATGTAATAAAATTTGGATTCTTAAAAAGGCTTGAATTTGACAATTGGTAAACATGACCATGTGTAGATTCTGGACGAAATTGGAAGTGAAGCTAAGCGAGCATAAGGCGCAATTGAGGTATGTAAAGCCTACCCCTTCGTTCTTAGGCATGTTCTGAACATAATAGGCATACGACTCCGTTCCTCGGAATTCGAGGTGGAAATCCGCTCCAATTCCTTCAGTAAGATTGAATCACTTTTCTTATAACTTGTCTCTAAAGTGAACTTTTGTATGCAATTGTCCCAAACGGAGTCGGAATGCTTCCAAATGACTATGGATGACCTCATAAGGTCTATTATCAGTAATTTACGTATGTGGCCTCAAGTTGGTCCGAGATGGGCCCACAAGGCCCCGACACTTTTTGTATAACCTAAATTGCCCTATTTCTGTCCGTTTCTCACAGGCAACATCTGGACTATTATTCTGATCATGATATGACTACTTTTTATATAAATCTTACAAAATGGTTTCGACATCTGGAAATCTGATTCCGGTAATAATCTGTCGTGCCTTCCCAAGTAGGATATAGGCGCGCGTATTATGAACACTATCCGAATACTCTGATTTGACTCGCCGTTTGGCATACTTCAGTTTGATTGAGTCTGTATAATGATCTTTATGTATGTGGTTTCTCATTAATCTGTTCGTGGATGTCTCAATGCTTCCTTCACTGCGCCCGGGCCAGGTTCTGTTATCGTGCATATTCCTCTGCATTGTTCACCGCGTCCCTCGGTGTGCGGGCCGGGATTTGTTTATATCTGTATGATATTATGATTTGTGTATGGGGATGGCGGCCAGGATGGCATATGATCTGATTCTGTCTGTCCTCCGCGTCCCGTACCTAAGAGGGCCGGGTTCTGTTACCGCGCCTCCCATGAGAGGGCTGGGATCTGTATGTATGTATGTATGTATGTGCTAGCAGCATTTATATAAGCACATGACTCTGTATGACTCTGTATGACTCTGTGTGACTCTGCATGCATGATTCCGTCCGTCCGCTTGGATCATACGTCTGTCTATCCGTCTGGATTATGATTCTGTCTATCCGTCTGGATTATGATTTTGTCTGTCCGTCTTGATTATGATTCCGTCCGTCTGGATTATGATTCTGTCTGTCCGTCTGGATTATGATTCCGTCCGTCTGGATTATGACTCTGTCTGTCCGGCTGGATTATGATTCTGTCCGGTACATTTCTGTCCGTCCGTTTGGATTATGATTCTGTCCGCTATATTTCTGTGTTTCTGGTTCAGACTATGATTATGTTTGTTATATTTTTGCTTTACATACTCGGTACATTTTTCGTACTGACCCCCGGTTCTTCGGGGGATGCGTTACATGCCTGCAGGTACAGACGCACCCGGAGATACGCCGCCAGTCTAGGGCACTGATTCTGCCGTTTTGGAGAGCTCCTTTTGATCCGGAGCGTGTACTTTTGGTATATATCTTCTGACATCTGTATATTCTGTATGTATGGTAGTTTTGGGTACGGCGGGGCCCTGTCCTGTCATATGACTCTGTATGTCTGTTAGAGGCCTGTAGATATGTATGTGGGTTACGGGTTACTACGATTCGGGTAGGTACGTACGATTTTGCGACTCTGTCCGTTATGTTAGCCTCATCGGCCTATATGAAATTTCAGCATGTTCGGGTATGTGTAGGTTGTAGCGCGCGCTGCATTTGTATTGGCTTAAGTCTGTACACAGCTAGTGTGGATTATCTGTCTGATATGCCGTTTCTGTCAGGTAGGTACGTTCGGGTATCCAGTTAGGATACCAGTCGCGGCCCACGGGGTTGGGTCGTGACAGAAGTGGTATCAGAGCGGTTAGTCCTCAGAATGTCTACAGGCCGTGTCTAGTAGAGTCTTGTTTATCGGTGTGTTGTGCACCACATCTATAAACAGGAGGCTACAGGGCATCTAGGATGTTACCCTTCTTTGGATCTTAGATCGTGCGATAAAGTTGTATGATTAGGATGTTGCTTCCCTACGAATTGTTGTATCTCCAGCGAGGCTCCAAAAAGAGCATCAGTGTCAGTATTTGGGGAAAATGTTTCTGACCCTCTTCCTGCAGGTGATTGTAGATTGACAAGAATGAAGAGGACTGCTTCTGATGATGGGGGTGAGGGTGCTAAGAAGGCCCCTAGGATATCACCAGGACCGAGTAGGCAGATCCCCAGCTACTCGATTGAGACAGACCCTTCGGAGGATCCAGAGACAATTCCTCCAGAGTTTCTGATCCCCAGAGCAGAGGATCTCAGAGAAGATAGTTATGATACTGACCCTTCGGAGGATCCGGCGACGATACCTCCAGAGCTTCTTACTCCCAGGGAGGAGGATGGCCATGATGCAGATCCCCTCGAGCATTCCTCTGGGACGCCGGAGGAGGAGGTTTTTTGGGGATGTGCCAGCAGCTCCTGTGATAGAGCACTATGTTAGACAGGCTTCCCCGGAGAGTATCACGCCCTACTCCAGTCCATTGTCCTGGCCATCAGTGAACCAGGAATTGCTGGGCTACCTATACTCCTCTGATTCGGACGCAGGTACTAGCGGGGGCCAGACAGACGACGATGATGATGGACACAGTTCCCATGACAGCTCCCCAGGTTAGACCCGAGATTGATCATTTATAAGTATATAAGTTTCCTAGAATTTTCCGATATGTGTATGATATTTGTAAAATATTATTCGATGACGATGACGAAATGTTTAAAAGGATTAAAGACCTAGTGGTTAAAAGAAAGGGTGACTGAGATGTCCCCACTATCAGTGTGAATTTAGAAACCCCAGATGAAGGTGAATATTGGAGATTCAGAAAGACAATATGGTAATTGTATGGTATAGCCCAGGGTGGGACCCACTACGAGAATTTTACAAAAAATTTACTAAGATCCCGATCTGCCCTAAATTATGTGACAAAGGTCGTGCGGGGCAGTCGACGAAATTATACTAGCCTTAACGCGTCAAAACGCGTGAAAGTTTCGAGGTTAAGCGTGCTAAGGCTAGAGCAATTCTGGGATGGGTGACCCCCTGGGAAGGATCATAAGTATGAGTACGATATGTAAATGGAAATTTGGGGTAACCTAGAAGAAAAGAGAATATGTAGAGTAGTTGGTGCCCTTACAGGAGTCGCGCAGACCGAGGCAGACTAAATGGGCGAAAAGAAAAAAAAAGTGCAATACCGCTCGGAAATTTGGATGAATTTGAATAGCGGTCGAAGTCGTTTGCAGGTAAGATAGCAGTAAATGTATATGCATGTGGTCATGTGGATCAAGAGCCGAGTCCCAGCGACTAATGTTGCGATAAACAAGAGGTTTTACTAAACAGAATGTATGAAACGAAGCGGAGGTGAGGATACGAACGTTGTCGAAGAATAGAAAAACCCTGCTTACATTACAAATTAGTCTAGTGCGACGATATCATGAAGAGGAAGATGAGTATGGACATTAGAAAAGATGAAGGATAAGAAGTATGATTAAGCGAAGCCTTCGAAAGAGTTGATCAGCGACCCATAAACCTATTTGTGTGGAGATTTGACGAACAAGTCTATAAATGAGTGAACAGGTTTTGATGAAATGACCCGTGGTACAATTGTCAGAGTGAGAAATGAAATGTCGACAAAGGGAAATTTTCGTAAATCACTGGAGCCTTACTAGGAGTGATCTGATTCTAATCAAAACTTTATCTGTTATACTTCTGCACCTCTGACTTTGATAAGGTTCTGCCTATTATGCCTCTGTACTTCTAAATCCGATTACGCTTCTGTTTGATATACCTCTATACGATTGACTCTGGATACGAATCTGTCTGATGCACCTCTGTACGTCTGATTCTGATTACGAATCTGTCTGGTACATCTCTGTATGTCTAACTCCGATCACGGATCTGTCTGACATACTCCCATACGTCTAATTTTGAGTACGAATCTGTCCGCCATAGTTTCGTACGTTTGCCTCCGATTACGAATATGTCCGATACTCTTCTATGCGTCCGATCCCAGTTATGAATCTATTTGGTATGACGTGGGATTATGATAATGTGGTAAGGAACCGAGGAGTGTGACAAGAAATGATATTAATTATAATGTTTGAAAAGATTTGAAGGAAAGGAAAAAGGGACATAACGTCCGTGAAAGAGCGAAAAGCATTCATCTGTTACTAGAATATAGTTCATGGCCCAGTGACGGTGTGGGATATGAGAAAATACGTTATGAAATCATATGAGTCAGTAATATGAAGAATTACTCCATCATATTGGTGAAGAATCCATATCAGAAAGTCAACAAAGGATAATTATAAAAAGAACCCTTCCGAAGTAGTATGACGCCCCATGAGGTCAGTTTAACATTCGAGGACGAATGTTCTAAAGGGGGGGAGGATGTTACATCCGGCATTTTTGCATATTCGGAAAATTCGAGATAACTTGACTTGTAATGAATGAGGCCATATTTGGACCTTACTTGGTATGAATGTGTCGGCTAAGAATACATTGGTGTGGAATTACGAAAGGAGGCCAAGGGCAAAATTGGAATTTTGGAAACTTGCTTCATGAATTATAAAATTTAGCTAACAATTTGGGCTCACAAAATAATAAGAAAGTGAGGCCCAAATCCAAGAGCCCAACCGGCCATGTACACTTGACCCAAGTCCATGGATTAATAAATTTCCATGTGATGAATTATATTATATAAGTCATCTATATCACCTAGAAGTTTCAAGAAAACATAAAGCAAAAACAAGAACAAGAGAGCAAGAGAGAACGGCTAGAGAAAGAGAGAAAAGAAAAGGAAAGAAAAAATTCTTGGAGCTAAATCCTTCGCTCAAAAATTCATTTCTTGTGAGATTATTACTAAGTGCAAGATCCTCTACAAAGTAATATAATTATTTTTGCAAGAAAGTAGTTTTGGTGGCAAGTGAAGAACTTGAAGAAAAGGTAAGAATCAATTCATTTTCTTATGTTATGAAGTTTGGTTTATGTTGTGGTATGTAGAAATGAGTAGAATTTATAAAAATATGGAAGTTTGTGAAGTGGGTGTGTTATAAGAAGGAGGCCGTGTGCATGTATATATTGCATGTTTATGATGACTTGAAATTATGTTATAATCTAGTTGTGGTTATGGTAGAAATTGTATTGGAAGTGAAAGTTATGAAATTCATGGAAGTTGGAAATTATAGTGTGTGGCCGTGTGGTTTCATGTTAATGATGGAATGTGAATTAAATTCCATTAGTATGTTAATTGTGTTATTGTGAAATGAACGGAAGAATAATGGTTCTTGTTGTTATGGAAGGATGGTTGTTAAGTTGTTGTAGGAAAACATGCCAGTTATTGTAACCTATGTAAATACGGAAAAGAAAGTAGTAAGAGGTAAATTATGATTGTCATTGATGAAGTTGGAAGATAGAAATAAGTCATGAACATGTTTGCTAAAAGATTGGAAGTTGTGGGTGAATTATGCCTTTGGTAGGAAACTTGTATATTGTATACCTTATGTATATTTGGTGAAAACGATATGATATGCCTCCGAATTATGTTGTAGTGATCTTGATAAGTGATGAATATGAAAATGGTAAGATTGGTTTGGAAGTGTAAGGTCGGAATGAAAGATGTTATGTTATGCCGGAAAGATGGATAGTTATGCCATATTGTGTATTTTATAATACTTGTTGTTGTTATTGATGTTGTTGTTGGGTGCTGTGTTGATATATTAAGTCGAGCTAAGTCTCGGGGATGTTATATATATAGGGGAAATGCTGCCGAAATTTCGGTAGGCAAGTATGTAATAAAATTTGGATTCTTAAAGGCTTGAATTTGACAATTGGTAAACATGACCATGTGTAGATTCTGGACGAAATTGGAAGTGTAGCTAAGCGAGCATAAGGCACAATTGAGGTATGTAAAGCCTACCCCTTCGTTCTTAGGCATGTTCTGAACATAATAGGCATACGACTCCGTTCCTCGGAATTCGAGGTGGAAATCCGCTCCAATTCCTTCAGTAAGATTGAATCACTTTTCTTATAACTTGTCTCTAAAGTGAACTTTTGTATGCAATTGTCCCAAACGGAGTCGGAATGCTTCCAAATGACTATGGATGACCTCATAAGGTCTATTATCAGTAATTTACGTATGTCGCCTCAAGTGGTCCGAGGTGGGCCCACAAGGCCCCGACACTTTTTGTATAACCTAAATTGCCCTATTTCTGTCCGTTTCTCACAGGCAACATCTGGACTATTATTCTGATCATGATATGACTACTTTTTATATAAATCTTACAAAATGGTTTCGACATCTGGAAATCTGATTCCGGTAATAATCTGTCGTGCCTTCCTAAGTAGGATATAGGCGCGCATATTATGAACACTATCCGAATACTCTGATTTGACTCGCCGTTTGGCATACTTCAGTTTGATTGAGTCTGTATAATGATCTTTATGTATGTGGTTTCTCATTAATATGTTCGTGGATGTCTCAATGCTTCCTTCACTGCGCCCGGGCCAGGTTCTGTTATCGTGCATATTCCTCTGCATTGTTCACCGCGTCCCTCGGTGTGCGGGCCGGGATCTGTTTATATCTATATGATATTATGATTTGTGTATGGGGATGGCGGCCAGGATGGCATATGATCTGATTCTGTCTGTCCTCCGCGTCCCGTACTAAGAGGGCCGGGTTCTGTTACCGCGCCACCCATGAGAGGGCCGGGATCTGTATGTATGTATGTATGTGCTAGCAGCATTTATATAAGCACATGACTCTGTATGACTCTGTGTGACTCTGCATGCATGATTCCGTCCGTCCGCTTGGATCATACGTCTGTCTATCCGTCTGGATTATGATTCTGTCTATCCGTCTGGATTATGATTCTGTCTGTCCGTCTGGATTTTGATTCCGTCCGTCTGGATTATGGTTCTGTCTGTCCGTCTCGATTATGATTCCGTCCGTCTGGATTATGACTCTGTCTGTCCGGCTGGATTATGATTCTGTCCGGTACATTTCTGTCCGTCCGTTTGGATTATGATTCTGTCCGTTATATTTCTATGTTTCTGGTTCAGACTATGATTATGTTTGTTATATTTTCACTTTACATACTCGGTACATTTTCCGTACTGACCCCCGGTTCTTCGGGGGCTGCGTTACATGCCCGCAGGTACAGACGCACCCGGAGATACGCCGCATGTCTAGGGCAATGATTCTGCCATTTTGGAGAGCCCCTTTTGATCCGGAGCGTGTACTTTTGGTATATATCTTCTGACATCTGTATATTCTGTATGTATGCTAGTTTTGGGTACGGCGGGGCCCTGTCCCGTCATATGACTCTGTATGTCTGTTAGAGGCCTGTAGATATGTATGTGGGTTACGGGTTGCTACGATTCGGGTAGGTACGTACGATTTTGCGTCTCTGTCCGTTATGTTAGCCTCATTGGCCTATATGAAATTTCAGTACGTTCGGGTATGTGTATGTTGTAGCGCGCGCTGCATTTGTATTGGCTTAAGTCTGTACACAGCTAGTGTTGATTATCTGTCTGATATGCCGTTTCTGTCAGGTAGGTACGTTTGGGTATCCAGTTAGGATACCAGTCGCGGCCCACGGGGTTGGGTCGTGACATTAGATGTCTGAGTCATACATCATCACTATCTCGCGTCCGGGTATCCTTTGTCCGGGATAGTCATCTCATGCCGCCCACTAGTGGTGACTGCCCGGCCAACTAGGCCCGGTGCAACTATCATCATCCATAAGCTGTCCATTTATGCCCAACATAGTGGTGTCTACCCGGCCAACTAGGCCCGGTATAATCATATATGAAAATAAGCATGCATATGAGCCCAATTAAAGCTACAATCATATCGAAGTGACATAAGGTCGGTAAGGTCCGATTATCTTATGGAATAATCATCATCTCTATATCTCACCTTGAAAGAACAATGATTATAAGGTGAGATCAACAACAATGAATAGGATCAAGAAATCATGAAATAACTCGTTAATCTCGTAATGGAATCACAATCATAAGCTTTGGGACTTCAAGAAATAAAAAATCATCATCATCATTATCATCATAGAAAACATCATAAGAAGCTTCAAGAATCATGAACTTGTAACTTTTGGGAGTAAGGAGGACATGGAAAATATGGATAGAATTATAGCATAGGAATCGTGCCTTTGAAAGAAGGGGACTAGCCTTAACATACCTTTATATCTTCTTAACGACTAAGGGTTCTCCTTCCAAGCTCACAACTCTACATTCAAGAGAATTCGTACTAAATTAGATCATTTAAAACATTCTTAAGTCTAAACTAAAGCGACTAAGAGCTATCGAAAATTGGGCAGCATTTCCTTTATTTCGTCAACCTTCACTATATACTAAACAACTCCCAAACATCGACAACAACACCCGTAATATCATAATCAATAGATTTCTTCAAATTAGGCTTTGTTTAATTCTCAAGACTCCCTTTCAAAATCATCCATAATCATACCTAAAACACACATCATATTTTCTTTCATATAATACTTCCTCAACATCATTAGTGTCATTTACTACAAGATTATACTCATGGCATATCAAGAACTATGACTCAAGTCAAGTTACTATTCAAGAGTATCATTAAATCTATATTTGAGCTCATATTCTATTTTTTCTCTCATCCAAGTCATTCAACCACTCAAATACTTTTAATAACATGGGATGGATGTAAAACTCACCTTTTATCATATAAGGATGAACTTTGGATGAATATATTTCACTGGAGGGAAACCCCAACTTCAATACCAAAGGATTTCTTGACTTCTACAAACCCTAGTGAGCCTCTTTGCACTTAATTCTATTGGTTCTTGGTATTTAATCCTTGATTTCTTTTGGGTTTATGTTGGTATGGTGTGGGCAATGTTCTAGAGCCTTTAAGAGTTTGGGAGAATTGAGGAAATGAAAATTTGGAACAAGGGTCGTGCATGTATGGAAATAGAAAAAAGTGACTCGACCCGGTTATACGGCTAATTATACATGCCGTATAATTTATATGGTCCATACTTGGACCATATAATCCTACTAGGGGTCACTCTCCTCTGGAAGTATTTTACGGACCATTATACGTGCCGTATAAATTATACGGTCTGTACAAATGGCCGTACAATCTGATTTTTCCCGAAACTTGCTCTAGCCGCTTCGTTCAAACTCCAATCCTTGCGAAACTTTCTTGGCACTTGTTTAACACTTCATTAACCATCTAAGGCTATAACTCCTTCCCAAGACATTACTAAACACTCGTTACCTCGATTATTGCAAAAACCTCCCGACACACAACTTATACTTTACTTCCTTCGATGAACTTAGTTTCACCAATTCATATAACATTAAAATCTTGTCGTATACACCTTAAATCTGCCAAATATGGTCATAAGGACTTCATATCTACCTCAAGTTTACGTTAGTCTATTCACAGCACAACGATATGAAATGTCCAAGGTGTAACAGCGAGGCTGCACTAGCCAGAGGCAGGACTCCTGCGGTTGGGCAGCGGTGATCTCTATCTCTAGAGCCTGAGCTGGAGGTTTAGCGAGTTTGAGACCAAGCCGTCGGGTATGATGTGGCTCCTGCACGGGCACACCCCGAATCCACTTCGAATCATATATTTCAGGACACTAAGGCTCGCGGTCTACTTAATTTGGACGCCTAGTTGCCGCTGGTATTACTTCTCCGGGTGGAGGATCACAGACTACAGTTAGGGTGTAGACCCCCAAGCAGAGGCAGACTTGTGCAGTGCACACTGCTGCGGTTGTGGCTCTACGGATGGATACAGTGCCAACCCCGGGAGATGATCTCAAACCCATGGCAAGCCCTGTTAAGACTTTGACCTATTAAGAGCTAGTAGGTAGGTTCAAGAAGATGGATCCATCGAGATTCATGGGTACTTCTCGAGAGGATGCATATGAGTTTATATTAGACATGTACGGGCTATTGTACTGGATGGGGATTGTTGAGAACCACGGGGTTGATTATATGTCGTACCACTCTTGCGAAGATGCGAAGACATGGTGGAGGTACTTCATTTCTTGCAGACCAGAGGGTTCTTCTCCACTTACTTGGACACAATTCCTTGAGAAGTATGTGGCCAGTGCCTTGAGAGAGGCACGTAGAAATGAGTTCCTCCACTTGCGGCAGACGGGATTATCTGTTGATGCTTATGTGAGTCGCTTCTTACATTTGGCTTGTTATTCAGCACCTCTGATTCCTACTGAGCCCGACAAGATTCGACGATTTGTTGGTGGGCTCATTACTTCTCTTCATATTCCATGCCTTTAGCTTGAGACCATGGGTTCTTACTTCCATTCCATTGTTGAGCATGCATCATTAGTTGAGGCTGCCAAGGCCCGCTCGTTTGGAGGGTTTAGTGAGAAGCGGCAGAGACAGTTTGGGGGTTAGAGTGGTTCTAGCTTGAGGGGCGGTGGACAGCTTTCTAGGCAGTATCAGTCCTATTTTGTCCACCATGTATAGTCAACATTGCAGACTTCTTCTAGTGGGCCATCCAAACAGAGAGTCTCTGAGAGCTCATTTTCTCTACCAGTAGACAGGGTTGCTCCAGCTGGGTCTTCAGTTTCGGTTCATCAGGCTTCACCTTCTATAGGTTGTTTTACGTGTGGAGCATCTGGTTATTTTACTAGAGATTGTCCTCGACCCAGGCAGGGTTATCAGTCCCAGAGGACTCAGGCAACTTCAGGTGGTCGGGCGGTGCTTCTTCGAGAGGCAGTGCTCAGTCAGCCCGCGATGGTTCACAGATTTCTAGGGGTAGGTCCCAGGTCGATAGAGGTGGGTCCCAGAGTTCGAGATGTTGATCACAGTCTGGTCATAGTAGGGCCCAATGTTATTTGTTCCCAGGTGGACCCGAAGCGGAGGCCTCAGATGCTATCATTTCAGGTACTGTTTCTGTCCGACAAATAGCAGATTTTATGTTATTTGATCCTAGATTCACTTATTCCTATGTGTCTGCATATCATGCTATTGGTTGGGACTTGACTTGTGATAGCATAGTTGTACCTATTCATGTGTCTACTCCAGTTGGAGATTCTGTTGTGGTTGATCGAGTCTATCATTCGTGCTTGATTACTTTTATGGGATATGACACGTGGGTAGACTTGATGATACTTGATATGGTGGATTTTGATATTATTTTAGGTATGACCTGGCTTTCCCCTTATCATGTGATCTTTGACTTTCATGCCAAGACATCCACTATAGCCATGCCGGGCATTCCCAGACTTAAGTGGAGGGGGTACTCCTAGTCCCGCTCCGAAGAAGATTATTTTCTTTCTTCCGGCAAAAATTAGTCAACAAGGGGTGTTTAGCTTATCTGGCTCATGTGCGTGACACTACTATTACATCTCAACCCCTTGAGTTCATTCCCATTGTGAGCGAGTTCACAGAGGTATTCTCGTTATATCTGATAGGGGTACTATCTTCACTTCCCATTTCTGGAGCGCTTTTCAGGCTGAATTGGGTACCCTAACGGATCTTAGTACAACTTTCCACCCTCCAACCGATGGGCAATTCTAGCAGACCATTTAGGTGCTCAATGATATGTTGAGGGCTTGCGTTATAGACTTTGGTGGTCATTGGAATCAGTATTTTTCGTTGGCAGAGTTTGCGTATTACAACAGTTATCACTCGAGTATCGACATGGCGCCTTTTAAGGCTTTGTATGGTAGGAGATTTCGATATCCGGTTGGTTGGTTTTTAATGCATTTGAGGTTCTACCTTGGGGTACAGATCTATTGAGAGAGAGTCTCTTGAGAAGGTGAGGGTTATTTAGGCCAATCTTTTGGCAGCTCAGAGTTGACAGAAGATGTGTGCGGACCGGAAGGTTCGAGATTTAGAGTTCGCTGTTAGTGATCAGGTTCTGCTGCAAATTTCACCCATGAAGGGTGTTATGAGATTGGGAAGAGAGGTAAGATAAGTCTGAGGTATATTGGGCCATTTGAGATCATTAATCGTATGGGTGATGTTGTTTACGAGTTTGCATTGCTACCAGGCTTGGAAGGCGTTCATCAAGTTTTCCATGTGTCTATCCTGAAGAAGTATCACGCTGATAGTACTTATATTGTTTGTTGGGACTCGGTGTTGCTTGATGAAAATCTGACTTACAAAGAGTAGCCTATTACGATTTTGGATAGGTAGGTTCGAAAGTTGAGGTCTAAGGTGATAGCTTCTGTGAAGGTGTAATGAAAGCATCATCTTGTTGAGGAGGCCACTTGGGAGACTGAGTCCAACATGCGTAGACGATACCCGTAGTTGTTTGCCGATTCAGGTACTTTTTCGTTCTTTTCCTTTCGTTGCTCGAGGACCAGCGATGGTTTAATTGGTATCTGATGTAACGACCCATTTGGTCTTTATTGCCTTTGTGGTGCTTTTGACCCTTTACCGAGATTGTTTAGCTCACATTCGACCCGAGGGGACTATTGACCACCCAATTGGCGATCTAAACTTCCTTCCATATAGAGCTTCGTACGGGGCCATAAGAATGATGGAATGATAGTTGTTGTTGTATGCAAACTCAATAAGAGGCAAGTGATCGTCCCAGCTACCTCCAAAATCTAGCACAAGTGCCCGCAACATATCTTCCAAGGTTTGAATGGTGCATTCAGCTGGTCCATCTGTCTGAGAGTGAAATGTTGTGCTAAGCCTCACTTGGGTACCCAAACCTTCTTGGAAGGACTTCTAGAATTTAGCAGTAAATTGTGCTCCCCTGTCAGTAACAATAGACACCGGGACACCATGGAGCCGCACCACTTCTTTAAGGTACGGTTTCGCATAATCTTCTGCCGCATAGGTAGTTCTGATTGGTAGAAAATGGGCCGACTTCGTAAGTCTATAAAAAATTACCCATATGGAGTCATATTTGCACCGAGAATGAGGCAAACCTACAATAAAATCCATGTTAATTACATCCCATTTCCAAGTTAGAATTTTCATCGCTTGCAATAATCCTCCTGGCTTCTGATGTTCAATCTTCACTTGTTGACAATTGGGGCATGGGCTACAAATTTTGCTATATCTTTCTTCATTCCATCCCACCGATACATTAACTTGAGATCATGGTACATTTTGGTTGCCCCAGGATGAATAAAATAATGAGAGTAATGAGCTTCTTCCAGAATCTGACGATGTAGTCCGGCTACATCTGGCACGCACAGCCTGCCTCGATACCTGAGAACGCCATTCGCAGAAACTTCAAATGGTGACTTCTCTTTCTCAGGAAATGTATCTCTGTAGTGACTCAACTGGGGATCTTCATATTGGCGCTCTTTCACCTTAATATCTAAGGATGAAACAGTTGGGTTGTAATACAAACTCCTGCACTGCCTGAATCAATTAGGCGAAGTCCTCGGTTAGCTAACTAGTGAAGCTCACGAGTTAGTTCTTTCTTCTCCGGAGGAACCTCACATAGACTACCCATTGATTTGTAGCTAAGTGCATCAGCTACTACATTCTCCTTTCCAGGATGATATAAAATACTCACATCATAATCTTTTAATAGTTCTAACCACCGCCTCTATCACAGGTTTAACTCTTTTTGCTTGAAAAAAAATTGGAGACTCTTGTGATCTGTATAAATATCAACATGTACACCATAAAAGTAAAGTCTCCACATTTTGAGCGCATGAATAACGGCAGCTAATTCGAGATCATGGGCCGGATAATTCTTCTCATTCTTCCGCAACTGTCTGGAAGCATATGCAATGAATTTTTGGTGCTGCATCAACATACAGTCCAATCCGACACCGGAGCCATTACAATAAACAACATAACCATCTGGTCCTTCTGGGAGTGTCAGAACTGGGGCTGAAGTCAATCTATCTTTCAATTTCTGGAAGCTGCGATCACAAGCATCGGTTCCCTGAAAGTTTGTTGATTTCTGTATTAGCTTCGTCAATGATGCTGAAATAGAGGAAAACCCTTCCACAAATCTTCTGTAGTAACCTGCCAACCCCAGAAAGGTGCCAATACCTTAAACATCTTGTAAAAATCATGAATCTTACCTTAGAAGTTGTAGGAACAAGCTTTGGTTGATAAGACTCCTCTTTGAGAAAAACCCTAGTTTTTCTCCATTTGGATGTCTTGACTTGGATGATCCTTGATTATTCCCTTATCCTTGATTTACTTGTCTTAATGTTATTGATGGCTTATAATCCTTGAAAACTCAAATAATAAATGTAGAGAGAAGTTCTAGAGAGAAGTGGTGTAATGTTGTAATGAAATAAGACAAGTCTTGATCCTCATATTTAATGAATTGAAAAATATGTGGTGGGTGAACAGTGGTCGTCCATGGAGGTTTACGGCCCGTATTCCACTATACGGCTCGTCCTCCATGGGCGTAAATAACCATTTCCAGAACCAGAAGCTGGGCTGCCTTCATGGTGGTTTACGACCATGGTTTACGGGCCGTAAATCACTTTACGGTCCGTCCACCTGGTCGTATTTAACCATTTCCTTGGCTTGCACAAAGTTGAAGTTTGGCATGCCAGTTTACGACCTGACAGTTTACGGTCCGTATTTGCACTTTACGACCACTGGGCAGAAAGCTGAAGCTTTTGCATGGCAGTTTACGACTGCCAGTTTACGGACCGTATTGCACTCTACGGTCCGTATTTTGCAATATACGACCACTGGGCAGTTGCAATTCTGCAACTTCCAATATTTCTTAGACTTCTCATCTTAATCACCCCCGTCCATGCACATGCATTGCTCACCTTGTATCTCATCTTAACTTAGCCAACTTCCTCGTCTCATATCGGATAATTTCGAAATCTCTCCTTAGGTCATCAAACGTCGTTTCTTGCTCATGGACATCATGCACTCATAGTCATCACTAGTTCGTTCTCTTGCGTACCAACGGAAAATTTTCCGAGGTGTAACATTCTACCCCCCTTAGGAACATTCGTCCTCGAATGTTAAAGGCTTGGGGAATTCTATAAAAACAATTCGCCAGAGTTTCCTCTGTAATGTGGCACTACCACCCTGTCATAACAACCCACAATAACAATGCCTCACGGGGCAATAATACAACAGTACTAGAAAATTTGGCCACACACGACCTGAATGTATAAAAGGAAAACATGCATACCTTATGATTTTGACATCTCATCTTGGACATCTTCCAAGGGCTGAAATAAATGTGGGTATTTGGATCGCATACTCTCTTCTGCTTCCCACGTCATTTCCTCTCGATTGTTGTTCCTCCATAAGACCTTAACTGAGGCCACTTCCTTGTTTCTAAGTCTCCGTACTTGCCTATCTAACATGGGAATGGGTATTTCATCATAAGTTAACTTTTCTGTCACTTGAATATCATTCACTGGAACGATCCTCGTAGGATCTCCAACACACTTCCGAAGCATCGAGACATGAAATACTGGATGGACTGACTCCAAATCTGGAGGTAGATCTAGCTCATAGGCCACTTTGCCTATTTTGCGCATAATCTCATAGGGTCCGGTATACCGGGGACTGAGCTTCCCCTTTTTTCCAAATCTCATAACGCCTTTCATTGGCGACACTTTCAAGAATACCCAATCCTTAACTTGGAACTCTAAGTCCCTTCGACTATTATCCGCATAGGACTTCTGGCGACTTTGAGCCGCTAATAACCGATCTTGTATAAGCTTGACTTTCTCTATAGCTTGCTGGACCAAATCTGGCCCTATCAACTTGGCCTCTCCAGTTTCGAACCACCCAATCGGGGATCTACACTTTCGTCCATATAAAGCCTCATACGGCGCCATTTGAATTCTAGAATGATAATTGTTATTGTAAGCAAACTCAATGAGTGGGAAATGGTCATCCCAATTTCCTCCGAAATCTATCATACATGCCCGTAACATATCTTCAAGAGTCTGAATAGTACGTTCAGCTTGCCCATCGGTCTGTGGGTGAAATGTCGTGCTTAGGCGCACTTGGGTCCCTAGACCCTCTTGGAAGGACTCCTAAAACTTAGCTGTAAACTGAGTCCCTCTATCGGAGATAATAGATACCGGAATGCGATGGAGTCTCACTATCTCTTTAAGATAAAGCTTTGCATAATCTTCTGCCACATAGGTCGTCCTGACCAGTAACAAATGAGCTGACTTTGTGAGTCTATCCACAATCACCCATATGGAATCATACTTACGTCGAGAACGGGGTAACCCTGTAATGAAATCCATATTGATCACTTCCCACTTCCAAGTTGGGATTTCTATAGCTTGCAATAATCCACCCGACTTTTGGTGCTCGATTTTCACCTGTTGATAATTAGGACATTGAGCCACGAATTTCGCTATATCTTTCTTCATACCATTCCACCAATATACGGACTTAAGATCATGATACATTTTCGTCGCTCCGGGGTGAATGGAGTAACGGGAACAATGAGCTTCTCTCAAAATCTGATGGCGTAGACCTGCCACATCGGGAACACATAACCTGCCTCGACATCGGAGAATTTCGTCTTCCGAAATGTCAAATGTTGACTCCTCCTTCTGAGGGAGTGTATCTCTGTACTGCATTAGCATGGGATCCTCATATTGTCGCTCTTTTACTTCCGCTACTAGCAATGAAACTGCTGAATTCTGAATGGCAGCTCTGCTGCTACCTGAGTCCACTACTCGGACTCCTAGGCTTACTAACTGTTGAAGCTCACGGGTCATCTCTTTCTTTTCTGGTCGTACATCACTTAGACTTCCCATGGATCTGCGGCTAATAGCGTCAGCCACAACGTTAGCCTTTCCGGGGTGATACAAGATATCAACATCGTAATCCTTTAGCAACTCCAACCATCGTCGTTGTCGCAAATTCAACTCTTTCTGCTCGAAGATATACTGAAGGCTCTTATGATCTGTATAAACATCCACATGGACACCATATAAATAATGTCGCCATATCTTTAATGCATGGATCACTGCGGCTAATTCTAAATCGTGGGTTGGATAGTTATATTCATGTTTCCGTAATTGTCTAGAAGCATACGCAATCACCTTACGATTTTGCATCAATACACAACCTAGCCCGACGCCTGAAGCATCACAATAAATAACATATCCTTCCAATCCCTTTGGAAGTGTTAAGACTGGGGCTGAAGTCAATCGGTCTTTCAACACTTGGAAACTACGCTCGCAAGCATCTGTCCATTGAAACTTAGCTGACTTCTGAGTCAACTTTGTAAGCGGTGCAGAAATAGAAGAGAAACCCTCAACAAATCTTCTGTAATATCCTGCTAAGCCCAAAAAGCTACGAACCTCCGTAGGGGTCGTGGACCTTGGCCATGTCTTCACTGCCTCAATCGTTTGGCTGTCCACTCGAATACCGTCAGCTACAACAATGTGGTCCAGAAATGCCACTGAGTTCAACCAAAACTCACACTTGGAGAATTTTGCAAACAACTCTCGAGCTCGAAGAACTCCAAGGACAATTCGCAAATGATCTGCATGCTCGTCCTCGAATCTAGAATACACTAAGATGTCGTCGATGAATACAATTACAAATAGATCCAGAAAAGGACTGAATACATTGTTCATTAGGTCCATAAACACTGCCGGTGCATTAGTTAACCCGAACGACATCACTCGGAACTCAAAATGACCGTATCTTGTTCTGAAAGCTGTCTTAGGGATATCTTTCTCCCTAACTCTTACTTGGTGATACCCAGACCTCAAATCGATCTTTGCAAACCACTTGGCACCTTGCAATTGATCAAATAGATCATCAATCCTCAGAAGAGGATATTTGAACTTAATCGTCACCTTATTTAATTGCCGATAATCAATGCACATTCTCAAAGAGCCATCCTTCTTCCGGACGAACAATACGGGTGCTCCCCACGGGGATGAACTAGGCCTAATGAAGCCTTTATCAAGCAAGTATTTCAATTGCTCCTTCAACTCTTTCAGTTCTACGGGTGCCATTCTATAGGGAGGAATAGATATGGGTTTAGTGTCTGGCAACACATCAATCGCAAAATCAATCTCCCGCTCAGAAGGAAGGCCTTGAAGCTCTTCCGGGAACACATCCGGGAATTCATTCACTACTGGAACTGACTGAAGAGTAGGCGACTCAGCTTCTACATCTTGAAATCGCACTAGGTGATAAATACACCCTTTCGTGATCATTTTCCTTGCCTTTAGATAGGAAATAAACCTACCTTTTGGTGATGCCGCATTCCCTTTCCATTCTAAGACTGGTTCTCTCGGAAACTGGAAACGAACCATCTTCATTCGGCAATCAACATTGGCATAACAAGAAGCAAACCAATCCATGCCCATAATAACGTCAAAATCTACCATTTCTAGCTCATGCAAATCAATCATGGTACTACGATCACAAATCACAATCACACAATTCCTATATACTCGGCTAGCTATTACCGAGTCACCCACGGGTGTAGACACCTCAAACGGTTTGATAGACTCCGGCTCAATTATAAATCGACCCGCAATATATGGAGTAACATATGATAGTGTGGAGCCTGGATCAATCAAAGCATATACATCATGAGAGAATACTAATAATATATTTGTGACCACGTCAGGAGAAGACTCAAGATCTTGGCGTCCAGCCAAAGCATAAATACGGTGCTGAGGACCGCTAGTACTGGGAGCTCTACCTCTACCTCTACCATGGATGACTGGCGCATGTGAACCTGGCCCCATAGGGCGTACAGATACCGAAGATCCGGCTACCGACCCTGATGGCTGGGTCCTACCTCTACCATATACTGAGGGGCAATTACGCATAATATGGCCTGGCCGACCACATGAATAGCAATCATCTGAACCAAATCGGCATCGACCCCAATGCATCTTCCCACACTAGGAACACAGTGGTACGGGTGGCCTTGACTGGCCCAAATCACCTCTGAACTGAGGTCCTGTATAACTCGGACTCGGCCCTGAACGAGCAGATCTATCAAGGCTCTGGCCTGAAAACCGTGGAGGTGGACTAGTCATAGAATAGCTTGAATGGCTGGGAAGCTGCTGTCTGTGTCCACCCCTAGACTCGCTCCTCGAACCCGAAGGTCTAGCTCTCTTGCTATGTCCCCTATCTTGCTCACGTTCATTTCTCCGCTGTTGTAGGTGTTCCTCTAATTCCTGAGCATGTGCCTGAATGCGTGCAATATCCATGCCATCCTGAAGGGACGCAGTTAAGCATTTATCCATCAAGTGTGGCCTTAGGCCTTTCACAAACCGGTGCACCCGATCGCCCATATCCGCTACCATGGCCGAAGAATACCTAGCCAAGGAATTGAAGCGGAGACTATACTCTGTAGCACTCATGCTACCTTGCCTCAGATTCAAGAATTTATCGGCCCTAGCTCGCCGAACTTCTAGGGGCATATAATGACGGAGAAAAGCATCACCAAATTCTTGCCATACCGGTGGAGGTGCATTGGCTCCCCGCGAAGCCATCCAAACCGTATACCACTGGATTGAGACATCCCTCAATCTATATGATGCCAGCTCCACCGATTCGGTGTCTGAAGCATGTATCAACCGGAGCGTCCTTAGCATACCATCAATAAAGTCCTGGGGATCCTCCTCCAGTTTCGACCCAAAGAATTCCGGGGGTTTCAAAGCAATGAAGTCACGGGCCCTTGCACTAACAGCTCTGTCACCATGCCCTGAACTCTGCCTCTGAGTCTGGGCCGCAACCAACTGAGTCAACAAATTAATGGCCTCTTTGACATCTTGACCCGAAGCGTTTGGTGGAGGAGCTGGAGGTGCTGGAGCTGGGGCTGAGGCTCCCTAACGCTCCTCAGTAATAGGCACTGTCTGGGAAGACTGAGATTGAGCCGCACTCTGGGACTCATCTTCCTCTACTACCGGTGGCGGTGCTCTTTCAGCCCGCTTTTCTGCCACCGTCTTGCCCTTTTGGGCTGCTATAGCCTTTTTCTTTTTAGGCATCTCTGAAATACACAACACATGATTAAGGAACAAGAATTTCTTACATCATAGCTCTATCGCACGATTCTTATGAAGAAAGAGGGTCATATATTCCTAAAATGTCCGCAGCTTCTTGTTTATAAGTGTGGCGCACAACACACCCATAACCAAGACTCTACTAGACACGGCTCGTAGACACATCCTAGGACTGAACTGCTCTGATACCACTTTTGTCACGACCCGGCTAGGGGGCCGCGACGAGCACCCGGTGCTACCCCACCCGGGCACCCCCTTATCGTACATAACATAACATCTAGGTGAACCATAAGTCAATTCGTGCTTTTCTTATCGTTAATCATATTGATCCCATTAGACGACCATCATCATTTAACATATCATAGACATCTATGCCACATCATAAGTACAAGGCCGACGAGGCCAACAAAAGATATACAAAACATGGGCCGACATGGCCGAACATCTCTACCCACATACACATGACTAAGAGCCTCTAAGAGTATGACATATCGTATGAGCGGGACAGGACCCCGCTATGCCCATAATTATATACACAAAAGAATAAGTACCCAAAAGCTACAACTCCGAAAGAAATGGAGCTCTGCTATGCAATCTCTGAATAAGCAGCTATGGATCAAGTCTGTCTCCCTGTGCACCTGCGGGCATGACACAGCGTCCACAAACAAAAGGACGTCAGTACGAAGAATGTACTGAGTATGTAATGCATGATCAACATCAATATAGAAGCATAATAGATATCATATGAAATAGCATAGGAGGGGAGACAGTAATATCATCATCATCATGTCGCTTACTTGCATACATCGTCGTTCGTATCCCATAATAATAGCCATGCCACTTTGTGTTCATATTCGTATACATGCCCTTACTAAGTCTTATCACACTCATATTCATATTATATACATGGTCATATCATATACATAGTATTTACATAGCATACCCAACCTCGTAGGATCGGTGTGTCATACATACTTGGCCAACCAAGGCTCAAGATCATACATACCTGGCCCTACCAAGGCGTCAGGGTTATCCGTACCATCTGCAGAGGTGTGCGTGCGTTTCGTAATGGTATACATAATTTATACATAGTCATATACATATAGTCTTACCCGACATCATAAGCTCGGGGTCTTATCATAGCCCTTCATAGGCATACATATACATATATCATAGCTCGTAAGCATCTCTAATCTCATTTTACTCTCATCATCATTACTATCCTCATCATTATCGTTACATCTACATTATAGACTTACTCGTCATACGAGGAACATAGTATAATCATAGTACATATCAAGGGTCGTGTGCTTATGAGCTCGGAATGTCAACCATGTGAAGACAACATACTCATATGGAGGAATTAGGAATTTGGCCAAGAACCATGCCTTTTGAAAGAAGGGTTAGCCTTACATACCTTTCCGTCGAACTATTCTACACTTGCACGTTCCCTTCCAATGCTAGCGTTTATACCTTCATTAATATCATAACAATGGCCATTAGTCATTCACATCAACCACATTATCTAGATTTCTCAATTTACTTCTAATTCTCCCATATTTATGGTCATCACCTCCAACTTTGTCCCTTCGTCTAAAGTGTCGAGTTCATGATCTTAGTACCATTTATAATACATTCATATCGTAACACAACAACATTCATAATTCAATTCTAACTATTCCTCAAAATGTCACTATTCACCATTCATGACCTAGTTGACCACATTTTCTACAATCCATGTATTTTAATTCTCCAATACCTTAAACATCTTGTAATAATCATGAATCTTACCTTAGAAGTTGTAGGAACAAGCTTCGGTTGATAAGACTCCTCTTTGAGCAAAACCCTAGTTTTTCTCTATTTGGATGTCTTGACTTGGATGATTCTTGATGATTCCCTTATCCTTGATTTACTTGTCTTAATGTTATTGATGACTTATAATCCTTGAAAACTCATATAATAAATGTAGAGAGAAGTTTTAGAGAGAAGTGCTGTAATGTTGTAATGAAATAAGACAAGTCTTGATCCTCATATTTAATGAATTGAAAAATCTGTGGTGGGTGAACAGTGGTCGTCCATGGAGGTTTACGGCCCGTATTCCACTATACGGCTCGTCCTCCATGGGCGTAATTAACCATTTCCAGAACCAGAAGCTGGGCTGCCTTCATGGTGGTTTACGACCATGGTTTACGGGCCGTAAATCACTTTACGGTCCGTCCACCTCGTCGTATTTAACCATTTCCTCGGCTGGCATAAAGTTGAAGTTTGGCATGCCAGTTTACGACCTGGCAGTTTACGGACCATATACTAGTTTACGGTCCGTATTTGCACTTTACGACCACTGGGCAGAAAGCTGAAGCTTTTGCATGGCAGTTTACGACTGTCAGTTTACGGACCGTATTGCACTTTACGGTCCGTATTTTGCAATATACGACCACTGGGCAGTTGCAATTCTGCAACTTCCCATATTTCTTAGACTTCTCATCTTAATCACCCCCGTCCATGCACATGCATTGCTCACCTTGTATCTCATCTTAACTTAGCCAACTTCCTCGTCTCACATCGGATACTTTTGAAATCTCGCCTAAGGTCATCAAATGTTGTTTCTTGCTCATGTACATCATGCACTCATATTCATCACTAGTTCGTTCTCTTGCGTACCAACGGAATATTTTCCGAGGTGTAACAGAATAACATCAAGAAATCATATAAGGATCATGAGCTTCATAAGAATATCATATCGTAAGCTTTAGAGTCTCTAGACTTAGATTCATTGTCATCATTATCATTATATTATGAGTAGCTCTTAATAATCATAGACTCATCGTTTCCGGAATATGAGAGAGTCATGGAAAGATAAAGAAAGTCATATTATAGGAATCATGCCTTAGAAAAAGAAGGGACTAGCCTTACATACCTTTACGCCACTCTAGCTTTACCGACTAAGTGCTCCCCTCCAATGTTCACAATTCTACATTCAAGAGGATTCGTACTAAGGTTAGATAATCGGAACATACTTTAAATCTCAATTAACAACCTAAGAGCTAACGAAAATTGAGCAGCATCTCCTTTGTTTCCATGACTTCCTCCACATAATAAACAACTCCCAAACATCAATAACAACACCCACAATATCATAATCAATGACTTCATCAAGCTAGACATTATTCAATTCTCAACATTCCCTATCAAAATCATTCATAACCCTAATTATGGCACAATACCGTATCCATTCTCATACAATACTTCTACAACATATTTAATACCATTCATAGCAAGATTATACTCATTACGTATTTGTCAAGAACTATCATTCAAGTCGAGTCACTATTCTAGAATACCAATATTTCCATATTTGAACTTCATATTCCACTTTCTTCCTCAATCCAAGTCATTCAACCATTCAACACTCTTATTAATGTAAAATGAAAACAAAACTCACCTTTTATTATGTAGGAATGGGCTTTGGATGAAAATGCTTCACTTGGAGAAAACCCTAACTTCAATTCCAAGGAAATTTCTAGCTTCCATGAACCCTAGTTAGCATCTTGCACTTGATTCCACTAATTATTGGTGTTTGATATTTGATGTCTCTTGGATTTATGTTGGTCAAGTGTATGGAATATTTTAGGGTTCTTTAGAGAAGTGGAGAAGTTGGAAAAATAATAATTAGGAGTGGGAACTTATATTTATACTTGGAATTTAACTCAGCCCTATGGGATTATACAGACCCTTATACGGTCCATATAGGTGACCGTATAACTCATCAGTGATGGCCTTTCACTGTAATTGTTATACGGACCATTATACGGACCGTATAATATTATGCGGACCGTATAAATGGTCGTATAACTTGTTCTCGTCGATTCGTTTTATCTCCAATCCTTATGGAACCTTCTCAACACTTGTTTAACACTTCATTAACAATCTAAGGAGTATTATAACTCTTCCTCAAAACATTATTAAATCAACATTAGGTCGGTACATTGCAAAACCTTTCCCAAAACACTACTTATACTTCGCCTTTTTCAACAAACTTTCTTCTCTTGCCTCAAATGTCTTTGGAATCTTAATTAGAATCATCAAGTACCCCTTCTTGCTTGTAGAGACATCATAAACATCTCACCTTGCATTAGCCTATTTACCGCACAACGACATGAAATTTTTCGAGGTGTAACAGTATGTTTAGATGATATTGTCAGAGAATGTATGTAATCCTTCGGGTATGAAGTTGGGTTAGATAGTTTCTTAGGTTGGGAGGTTGGGCCTTGTTGAATGATTCGAGGGCTAGCCACCCCGTTGCTTTGTTGACTTATCTTATTCTATTTACTTATTAGCTCATTTCCATGTTGAGAAATTGGATATTGGTGATTGGTGATATATCATGATTGTGATATTGCGGTACCTTACTTTGATTTGATATTGAGATGAGAATTGTGATTCCATTATGGCTTATTGTGTAGCCTTATTATTGATACTACTTGTGTGCCATGAGTGGTACTATTTGGGATTGAATTGGTTATTTGATACTACATTGCATCGTATTCATACTCATTTTCATGATACATTGATGTTGCCTTATTATGGTATTGAGGATGGAAAGTGAGAAAGAAATACATATGCATTGAGACACATTTGATACGAGTCATCTCTGGGCTGTGTGCGGAGTGACTAGTACTATTGTGAGACTTATTATATATCGAGTCATCTCTGGGTTATGTGCAGAATGACTGATATGAGTTGTATTGGTTGGATATGAAGTCATCTCTAGGCTGTGTGCGGAGTGACAGGTACATGGACTTCATGGGTCCCCCATGGATTGTGCTGCCGAGATGTGATGTTCCATCGTCGGAGTATATGTGTACGGTGCATACGCATTGCATTCATCATTCATACATTATGCATTAGATCGTACCTCTTAGTTTTCTGTGATATGATTGTGATATAATTGTGATATGCTGGTTCAGATTGGTTATACTGAGACTTGGCATAGTTGGGTTTAGATGCTATAACATAGGTGATGACTTGTACCATGGTTATTGATTCGTGTTTACTTGAACCTTGTTGTTTTACATGTTTATCTTACTTTGTTGTCTTTATATACATTAGATAGTCTTAGTTGGCCTATGATACCTACCAGTACGTGTTATTTGTACTGACCTACACTTGCTGCATTCTTTTATGAATGCAAAGTACCAGGTTGGATCTGCTTCTGCCCCTCGTGGCTGAGTTCAAGGTTGCTGATTCGAGTCTATTTAGGGTGAGCACTAGGACGCTCGCTGTTTGAAGACTCTTCCTACTACTTATGTCTTAATTTTCATTTTGAGACATGATTTGAGAATACTTATGTACTATTATCACTATTCAGACTAGTAGTATTTTGGTTTAGATGCTCTTGTATGACCAGACCAAATACTGGTGTTGGATTTTCACTACTTCCGTACTTCTTTATATTATTATCGTGAGACTTATGTTGATCTAGTTTCTTCCACTTTACATATGTTTTATGATTGTTGGGACAAATGTTCGCCTACCGAGATGGGAAAGGTAGGTGCCCGCACGACTTAGTGAAATAGAGTCGTATCAAAGTGTAACAAATATACGGCAAAATATATCTAAATATATGTTCTTCTGAATGTCGATTAGCAACCAAGCGAGATTTGTACCTATCAATGGTGCTAACGCCTTTTAAATTTGTTTTGGAAACCCACTTAATCTAATTAGTATGTTCATGTGAGTTACATGGAATAAGTCTCCATTGTTGTTTTGATATAGAGCACACGTTTCTTCTCTCATAGATTTCATCTTTTGGGGTTGAGAGAGAGCCTCCTCGTGATTTAGGTTCACTTGTGCTTGAGGAGGTTGTGTGTTGAGTAGCTGCTAGATCAATCTTAGATGATAAGCTTATAATGAAGTTTTGATGATTTGACAAACAATATACCCAATGAGAATCAGGGGAGATACAAGGATGGCATTTGAATAACAATATTTCCAAACAGATCTCCAAAGGATTCAGTGAAGCAGTCCCAATATCAGAGGAACTGATCCTAATTATCACACAACACTAGAGACTAAAAAGCTATTTCATGCAAAGTAGGAGGAAATAGAACATTAACTGATTCCTATTCGATGAATACTAATTTAATTTAAAAAACCGACCAACCTACTGATGTTGGTCGATTTTTTATACCGACCAACCATAAACAAATCAATGATTTTTAGTCACTTTTCGATGGTCAATTTTTGCCTTTTTTAGTACTGCATTCTCAAAGGTGTGTATTTGTTTTCAAGATCTTTGGCAAATTATATAATTTTTCTATCTTCGTCTGAAGGTTTGTGTATAGTTGTGAAACTATCACAAATTCCCTTGAATTCTTTTATGTATTCATCCACAAATTTTGATCACATCTTGATGCTTTGAATTTGTTGGTTTAATTGAGATTTCTTATTCTTGCTTGCTCGTATTGTAATTGTCCTCAAGACTCTTCCAAAATTTATTTGGCGGAAGTGCATCCAATGATAAGACACATTGACTCCTCAGTCATGATTCCAATTAGCTAACTTCTTACTAAGACGTCTTTTTCATCTCATTTTATAAACTTAAGGTTGATGTCACGACCCGACTAGGGGCCGTGACGGGTACCCGGGGCTAACCACCAAGCACCACTCATTTCCTTACTCGTCATAATCATTATACACTTATTTCCCATTTATATACTCATAATCATAAAACAACCATTTTTCATTATAAAACATAATTAATTTTATATACGTAAGCCATTCGGCTGTCAAAATAATATATGTACACAATCGTAGCATTGTGAGACCATACTACCCACATATACGTATCTACGAGCCTCTACTAGAGAACTAGACATATGGACGGGACAAGACCCTGTCGTGCCCAAAATACATATACATACATATATATATATATATATATATATATATATATATATATACAACAACAACAACAACAACCCAGTGAAATCCCACAACGTGGGGTCTGGGGAGGGTAGAGTGTACGCAGACCTTACTCCTACCAAGGTAGGATGGCTGTTTCCGAGAGACCCTCGACTCAATATATATATATATATATATATATATATACACACACAAAAGAATAAACCAAGTAGCACCTCCGGAACAATGGAGTGCTCTCAAATCAGCTGACAGCTCCTACGAGTCTGGGTCAAGCTCACCTCCCTGTCTACCTGTGGGCATGAACACAGCGTCCAAAGAAAACGGACGTCAGTACGAACATTGTACTGAGTATGTAAGACAAGAATGAAATGAACATAATAGAAGAATCATAAGCCATACGAGGAAGATATAACCTGCATGAGTTTCATCGGTGAATACATTTCATACATATATCGTATATTTATATAATCATAGTACATGTGTCATCATAGCGCATATATCATCGCATCACAATCCTCATCGTTAACCCGTATCCGGGTAACCATCATATGCCGCCCACTAGTGGTGATCATGTCCGGCCTTCTAGGGACGATGTATACATAACATCTCATCTTAACGGTGACATGCTCGGCCATTTAGGCACGGTGTAATCATAAGCAGCCCGCATTAGCGGTGACATGTCCGGCCATCTAGGCACAGTGTAATCATATTATCATATACCCATCGTAATTCAACATTTTCATACATAACATAGGTATATCATAAACTTACATTATTGACCATTTCATAGACATATCATGACTTAGCATCCTTATACATTTATCGTTAAGACATACATTAGAACTTGAAGACAACTATGGCTATGTCGGGGTGACATAAGGTCGTGAACCCCCAATTCCATTATGGAGTATTATAAGTATCCGGCCTCACCTTGAAGGGAATAGTGTATGAGGTGAGTGTATCCAATAACTACATCATTAATTATATAGGAACCTCATACCATGAACTCTAGGATCTTTAGACTTAAGTTCATCATTATCATTATTGGACTCGTAATGTATCTCTTATCTCATGTAGCTATTCGTGAACATAGACTCTTAGTTTTCCGGGATATAGAGGATTCATGGAGAAGAAGGAGAAATCATGCCATCGGATTCATGCCATAGAAAGAAAGGATTATCCTTACATACCTTTTTCGATTAACTAATCTATCGCTTGCTTGTTCTCCTTTAATGCCCACGTTTCTACCTTCAAGAGAATTTGCATTAACATTAGATAATTGATTACTCATGCCTACGAAAGCTAAAGAAAATTGGGTAGCATATCCTTTGTTTACACAACTTTTCCGATATTCTATATCAACTCCCAAACATTCATAACAACATTCACAATATAATAGACAACAATCATCATTCATCTACATTATCCGCATTTCACAATTCCTCTTCAATTTCTCCATAATTGTGATTATAGCTCACTATCGCGTTTTCTCATATATAATACTTATTATGTGGTCTAAATGTCATTCACAACATACTTACAACCACAACATACCAATATTCATAATTCAATCCAAACCTTCACCCAACAATGTCACTATTCCCACATTTATGACCCACTTTCTATATCTTTCTACAATCCATGTGTTTTTAACTTTAAACACCTTAAACAACATGGAAATACCATAAATCTTACCTTAGATGGTGTAGGAATAAGCTTTGGGTGGAATTACTTTACTTGAGCAAAACCCTAGTTTCACTTTCCATGGAATTTCTTGACTTGGATGGACTTTGATGTGTTTTTCACATTTAGTTTTGTTGATTTGATGAAGTTGATCCTCAATTTCTCATGAATTCGTGTATATTTAGTGTGTGGATGGTTCTAGAAGATTCTTGAGTTGTGTAGAAGAAGAATGAAATGAAATTAATGTGTTGAAGTCCTTATATCAACTTTTAAAAACTGTCCTGACGAGATTCTACGGACACTTATACGGTCCGTATAAGTGACTGTGAAACTGCTCCAGTCACCATCCCCTTCAGTGTCAATTTGACGGCACATTGTATGGTCCGTATAAATTTATACGGTCCGTATAAGTGACCGTGAAATCACCCCCCCTCTATAACTTCATTCTGTGACAATGCTACGGTCCATTATACGGACCGTATAACATTATACGGACCGTATAATTCATCCTTTCACTGATCTTTTTCTTGTCACTTCATTTGATCTCCAATCCTTAGGGAACCTTCTTATCACTTGTTTATCACTTCATTAACAATCTAAGGGACGTTATAACTCTTCTCCAAAGAACCTTTTAATTATCATTAACTCGTTACTCGTAATTTCTTTCCGATACACATCAGATGCCTTGCCTTTTCTCGGCAAACCTTCTTCCCTTACGTCAAATGTCTTGAATCTCGATTAGTATCCTTAAATTCTATTTCTCACTTATCGAAACATCATATACGTCGTGCTTTTTGCTAGCCTATTCAATGTGCGTCAATGGGGAATTTTTCGAGGTGTAACAATTGACTTTTTCTTTATCCTCTTAGTTTACCAGAACATTAAGTGGTGGTTCCTTCACAATAATGTCACCAATCTTAATGTTCTACATCGACTGGATTGTTTGGGTTCTCTAGACACGGTAGTTTGATGATTTCAACTTTATGAGATATATAACTATAAATTGATGGAGAAATCTTTGAGAGAGAGAGAGAGAGAAAGTGAGTGGAGATAGATAAACTGACATTAAAAACATTGAACAAAGTTCAGGATATAGAATGAGGTTAGAACCAAAATTTTGATACCATGAAAATAATTTACAAACAAATTCATTAGTAAATTAAGCTTCTCAAAATATTTTCTCTTCTTGCTTTATATGAGTGGCGGTGGCTTCCTCTTATAACGACATGCCATCTGTATAGTATAATATCGATTGGGTTAATTCTACGATCCCAAAACTAGAAATATAAATAAAACCAGTACTATAAATAATTCAAAATTATGCCCATATTTAAATCCTAAACTGTATGGATTAGACTTTATATCTGCTCTCTATCATATAAAACTTAAAACTCTAATAGATATAGGAACTTAATCCATTAAGCTAATAGAAAGGAGATACAAATTGTACAACTTGTTTATTTCATGAAGCTAGTTAGGTTGTCAACCCATTGTATACGGTAAAAACCGGATATGCGTGAGACCGGTGTCACCAGGGCCGGGGGTAAGATCAAATGAGCACAAGTATGATCAGTTTTTTCTTCAGACCAGGGATTGCACCAGATGTGGCTGATGAAGAAAAGAGAAGTAGATTTGTTGGTCCGGGGTATCCGGACCAAACTCTGCGTTGCCGTTAGCCCGATTTCGCCAAGTCAAGTTCTCGTGGCCGTTATCCCGATTTCTCTGTGTCCGGGTTGAGCGTGGTCATTAGTCCGGTTTACCAGATGCAGAATAGCCACGCGTCAAGACCGTTCTGCCATTTTGTACTGACAACCGTACGGGTGTCAGACCGTACGACCCTATCTTATCCTTTTAGGGTTTTTTTATTCCAAAAGTGCTTTGTGTAGTATGAAAGGCCCATAAGGCAAAACTATAAATAGGAGACACTTTCCTACTTTTAGGGGTGGGATTTTTGAAGTCTAGAACATTGTAATAGCAAAGATATATTAAAGCATTGTCTCTCTCTCTCTTTAGTCCGAATCAATGAATCTTTGTGGTTTTTGCTTATTCTTCTAACACCATTAGCTTAATCATCTATAGCAACATATTCATTCAAGGCATTGATATATATTCACATATACATATTATAGCACGTAAATCAGTAAATATTTCTCGTAAACCCAAAATAGATTAAAGTTATCCACATATCCTATACCACACTTACAAATTCAATTTTTACCTAAATTCGAGGTAAACAGTTTGGCGCCCACCGTGGGGTTAGGATAATAGTGGTTTTTTTAATCTTGGCTTCTATCTCCTACCCGTTGGTTTAAGAAATATTTTGCTAATCTCTGTGAAAATGGACCAAATGGTAAGAAGTGGGAAATCTGGTCATGTCAACAATAATGAGATTATGGCCGAAAACGAGAACAGTGGGCTACGGGACCTACCAGCAGATCCCATCGACCCATATTCTGTTGATTCGAGCGAAGGCCTCAGCCGGCAGAACACCGTGAACCAGGAAAATGCCACCCAGCCGGCCACTGATCCCTTAAATACTCATAATTTATTTACTTTATCCCGGGCACAAGGCCAGAAAGTACCGGATAGCCCGAATGAGGTTAACTTACGTATAATTTTTGAAATGTTGCAGGAACAGAGAACTGCCATCGTCGAACAAGGAATCGTAATAGCTTAGCTACAAAGTAAAAATGATAAAGCGGCCCCGGAGGGGTCGAAAGGCGTCGCCGAACCAAGAAGGGACGAAACACAGATGGTCGAGAGTAATGGATCTGGAGTCGGTTCATCTACCGAAGTTCTGAGAATGCTCGAATTAATGGCAAAGCGGGTGGACTCAACTGAGAAGAGAGTGGAAACATATAACTCTCGGGTGGATCAAATCCCGGTGGCTCTGCCTATTCTTAAAGGACCGGATTTAAAGATGTACATTCAAAGGCCTTTTCCTCCAATTGCAGCTCCGAAATTGATCCCGAAGAGGTTTAAAATGCCGGATATCCAGAAATATGATGGCATAACGGACCCATATGAGCACGTGACTTCATAAACCTGTGCCATAAAAGACAATGACGTCAAAGAGGTTGAAATGGAGTCCGTGTTGTTGAAAAAGTTCCAGGAAACCCTATCGAAGGGAGCATTGACTTGGTACGACCATTTGCCCGAGCATTCAATCACTTCTTTCGAAATGCTCACGGATGCGTTCATAAAAGCCTATGCTGGAGCTAAAAAGGTACAGGCCCGGAAGGCGGATATTTTTCGTATAGGCTAAAGGGACGATGAGTTGTTATGTGAATTTGTCAACCGGTTTCAAAGGGAACGGATGGAGCTCCCTCCGGTTCTGGAGGAATGGGCTGCACAAGCTTTTACCAAAGGGCTTAATCCTCGGAGCTCGACAGCCTCGTTCAAACTAAAAGAAAACTTGCTGGAATATGAGGCTGTGACCTGGGCAGATGTCCATAACTGATACGAATCGAAGATTCAGGTCGAGGATAACCAACTCGAACTTCCCCCGGGGCCCATAAAATATGAGCAAAAGCTCTGAGAGATCGAGGAAAAATTACGAGCCGGAGTCATGACCATCGAGGGAAAGGTATCAGCCATACTCTCAATCGGAAAAGCCAAGCTTCAGGTCGGAAAAATCAAGGGTTGGTCCTAGTCAATTCTCCAGTCGAGGTGATAAACAGACCAAGCGCCCATCCAACAGTCGAGGTCTATCATTTAGAAGTGATGCCTGGAGTTCGGCTAGCAACAATGACCTGCCGAGGATATCAGAGTACAACTTCAGCATGAATACCTCGGATCTCGTCTCGGCCATTGGTCGTTTCACAGAAGCAAGATGGCTGAGACCATTGAGATCAGATCCGGGTCAACGGGACTCGAGCGTGATGTATGACTACCACGGAACTCATGGGCACAGAACTGATGACTGTCGCCAATTGAGGGAAGAGGTGGCTCGGTTACTGAAAAATGGCCACCTTCGAGAATTCCTGAGTAAACGAGCTAAAAGCCACTACAAGGAAAGGGAGTCCCACAAATGGGCCGAATCGGTGGAACCTCAGCATCTAATCAACATGATAATCGAGGGTACAGATGCTCCTCGAGGGTCGGTGATGAAACAGACAAAGGTTAGTGTTGTGCGTAAGAAGCGTAGCCGGGATTTCATGCCCGAGGGTTCCATCTCCTTTAGCAACGAGGATGTAGAAGGCATCATTCAACCACATAATGATGCGTCGGTAATATCAATTCTTATTTTTAAAGCACAAGTTAAACGTATTTTGATTGACCCAGGTAGCTCGGCTAATATCATCCGGTGGAGAGTGGTTGAACAACTAAGGCTACTCGATCAGATTGTACCGGTGGCCCGTGTGCTTAGTGGGTTCAATATGGTGAGTGAAACCACGAAAGGGGAGATTTATTTGCCGGTCAACATTGACGGCCCCATTCAGCAGACGGTGTTCTATGTCATCGAAGGGGATATGAAGTATAATGCTTTGCTTGGCAGACCGTGGATACATAGCATGAGGGTTGTGCCATCCACACTACATCAGCTGTTGAAATTCCCAACACCGGAGGGGATAAAAACCATCCGATGTGAACAGCCCGCTACAAGGGAGATGCTCGCGGTCGAGGAAGTGCTACTCTTTCCCAAAAAACTGGATCCAAAAGAGGATGAGTCGGTCGGTGGCAAGGACTCTAAATAGCAACTAAAGTGCACGGTTTCGACAGCGGAGCAGAAGGGGTCAGACCCGGGGTATGAAGAGGATGATTTCGGTGTACCCAGATCATTCGTCTTGCCAGATGACTCGGATGTAACCAAGTCTACAGTAGAGGAGCTAGAGCAAGTCATGTTGTTCGAATATCTACTGGATAGAAAGGTATACCTGGGCACGGGGTTAACCTCGGAGCTCAGGAGCAATGTTAATTAAGTTTCTTCAAGCTAATGCCGATTGTTTCGCATGGTCCCATATAGATATGACAGGTGTGCCACCGGAAGTGACGACTCAAAAGCTCAGCCTTGATGAGAGATTTCCCCCGGTGAAACAAAAGAAGAGGCCTATGGCAGAGCCAAAACACGTTTTCGTAAAGGATGAGGTAAGAAAGCTTTTGAAAATAGGCTATATCCGGGAGGTAAAATACTCGGATTGGCTATCTAACGTAGTGGTGGTGCAAAAAAAAGGTAATAAATTTAGAATGTGCATTGATTATAAGGATTTAAACAAAGCATGCCCGAATGATTCATTTCCGATGCCTCACATCGAAAGAATGATCGATGCGATGGTCGGGCATCGATAGGATTCATTTCTAGATGCTTACTCCAGGTACAACCAAATCCGGATGCACCCGGAGGATCTAGAGAAAACATCCTTTATTACCCGGTACGGGACATACTTTTACAATGTCATGCCCTTCAAATTAAAAAATGCTGGTGCAACTTACCAACGCCTAGTGTCACGACCCAACAGGAGGGCTGCAGCGGTCACCCAGTGCTAGCCCACTCGGGCACCTCTTAACATACCTTTACATTCACATCTAGGTGAGTCACATATTAAATCATACATTTCTATTCATCAATCATACGAATCACATTGGGCAACAATACCTTTTTATAAACATTAGCAACTAAGCCCATATCAATGTACATAAGCCGACGAGGGTAACAAAATGATATCCAAAATATAGGCTGACAAGGCCAAACACATATAACTATATACACATGTCTACGAGCCTCTAAGGAAAGTATGTCGTATCATATAGGTGGGACAGGACCCCGCTATGCCCATAAATATATACACAAAAGAATAAGTACCAAAAGCTTTAGCTCCGAAAGAAATGGAGCTCCGCTACGTAGTCCTTGAGTAATGTTGCTATGAATCAAGTCTGCCTCCTTGGCCACCTGCAGGCATGACGCAGCGTCCATAAATAAAAGGACGTCAGTACGAAGAATGTACTGAGTATGTAAAGCATGATCAATATCAGTATAGAAGCATAATAAGCGACATAAGAAATAGCATAAGATGGGGATAGTAATATCATCGTCATAAGCACTTCCTTGCCTTTCATAGGGACTTTCCATTTCTAGTGCGTGATTGTGTACATACATCAGTATCCATATTCATATCCGTACTCGTTTACATTCGTATCCATAATCGTATTCATATACATATACTTATTCATATTCATACTCATATCTATATCATATACATATCCACAGCATATACATAACGTTTACATAGCATGCCCGACCACGAAGGTTCGGTGTTTCACGTACCCCACCATGGCTAGACTCGGTTATCTTACATACCTGGCCAACCAAGGCTTCAGGGTATCACATACCTGGCCGTACCAAGGCTTCAGGGTTTATCCGTACCCAACTGCAGAGGTGCGCGCGCGTTACATAAGTATATACATATTCTACCCGGCCTTATAAGCTCGGGGTTCCATAATAGTCATACATTGGCACATATACATAATAGCTCATAAGCATCTTTAGCATCATTGCTATTATCATCGTTATCATCATCGTCATTACTATTATCATTATTCATTACATCTACCCTTATAGGATTATTCGTCACATCAGGAATTTAGGACAATCGTAATACATATCAAGAATTATAAGCTTTTTAGCCCTTTGAGAATGGAATCATTTGGAGAGCGTCATAACCTCATAGAAGAGTATATATTTTGACAAAGAACCATGCCTTATGAAATAAAGGTTAGCCTTACATACCTTTCCGTTCTACTATTTTACCACTTGCACGTTCTCCTCCAACGCTCACGTTTCTTCCTTCATTAAAGTTATACTATCATTAGAAATAGGTAGCTAGCATACATGACTAAGGCTAGAGAAAATTGGACATCATCTCCTTTATTTATACGACATTCCTCCATATCGTAAATCAACTCCCAAATTTTTCAATAATACATTCACAATATCATAACAATAGTGTTTATTCATCCACATTATCTATATTTCTCAATTCACTTTCAATCACCCATATCCATGGTCATAACACACGAATATGTTCATTCATATACATTGCCTTGCCCATGTTCTTAATATCATTTATAACATATCCATATCACAACACATCATGAATCATGACTCAATTCAAGCTATTACTCAAAATGGCACTATTTCTACATTCATGACCCATTTTCTATCTCCTTCTACAATCCAAGTGTTTCAACTTTCAAATACCTTAAACAAAATGGAAATACCATAAATCTTACCTTAGATGTTATAGGAACAAGCTTTGGATTGAAATACTTCACTTGAGCAAAAACCCTAGTTCATCTCCAATGAGATTTCTTGACTTGGATGGACTTTAAAGGGGTTTCTTACACTTGATTAACTTAGCTTATGTTGTTGATCACCAATATCCCTTGAATTCTTATGGGAGAAGTGTAGAGAGATGTTTTAGAGGGAAGGGGTGTGTTAGGAAAATGAAATGAAATGAAACTTGGATCCCTTATTTAATACACCAAATTCTGTCCCGACCAGTTCTACGGACCAACATACGGTCCGTATAAATTATACTGACCGTATGCCTGGCTGTAGATTTGGTCCAGAGAGGGGTTCCATTCTGGGCTGATTATACGGTCCAACATATGGTCTGTATGTTTTATACGACCAGTATGTTTGGCCGTATAATCCCAGTTTTCCGAAGTTCGATCTCGTCGACTCGTATAATCTCCAATACTTATGGAACCTTCTTAGCACTTTTTTATCAACTCATTAACAATCTAAGGGACGTTATAACTCTTCTCAAAAGCATTGTTAAATCCTCGTTAACTCGTTACTCGTAATTCCTTTTCGATACCTCTCTATACCTTGCCTTCTCTTGGAAACTTTCTTCCCTTGTCTCGAACGTCTTTGAAATCTTAATTAGGGTCATAAAATGTCATTCCTTACTTATCGAAATACCGTATACTTCGTGCTCTTCGTTAGTCTATTCACTGTGCATCAACGGAAAATTATCCGAGGTGTAACATTCTCCCCCCCTTGAGAACATTCGTCCTCGAATGTTAGGTTCTCGGAGATTTTATAAAAATTTCGCTAGAGTTTCCCCTGTAATATGGCACTACCATCCTATCACAACAACCTATACTAACAATTCCTCACGGGGCCACAACATAATACCAATAGAATTTGGCCACACACGACCTAGAACCATAAAAGGAAAACATACATACCTTAAGATCTTGATGTCTCGTCTTGGATTTCTTCTAGGGGCTGAAATAAATGCGGGTACTTGGATCTCATAATTCCTTCCGCTTCCTTGTCATTTCTTCTCGTTTATTGTTTCTTCATAAAACCTTAACTGAGTCTACTTCTTTGTTTCTAAGCCTCTGTACTTGCCTATCTAGTATGGCAATGGGTACCTCTTCATAAGTCAACTTTCTTGTCACTTGAACATCATTTACTGGCACGATCCTAGTAGGATCTCCAACACATTTACGAAGCATCGAGACATGAAAAACTGGGTGAACTGACTCCAAATCAGGAGGTAGATTTAACTCATAGGCCACTTTACCTATTTTGCGCACAATCTCATAAGGCACAATGTATCGGGGACTAAGTTTCTCCTTTTTGCCAAATCTCATTACACCATTCATTGGTGACACTTTCAAGAATACCCAATCTTTCACTTGGAACTCTAAGTCCCTTCTACGATTATCCGCATAGGACTTTTGACGAGTTGGAGCTGCTAGTAACCAGTCTTGTATGAGCTTGACTTTCTCTATGGATTGCTGGACCAAGTCTGGCCCTATCAATTTAGTCTCTCCTACCTCGAACCACCCAATCGGGGATCTACACTTTCGCCCATATAAATCCTCATACAGTGCCATTTGAATACTAGAATGATAACTATTGTTATAAGCAAATTCAATGGGTTGCAAGTGATCATCCCAACTACCTCCAAAATCTATCATACATGCCCGCAACATATCCTCAAGAGTCTGAATGGTACGTTCAGCTTGTCTATCAGTCTGCGGGTGAAATGCCGTGCTAAGGCTCACTTGGGTCCCTGAACCCTCTTGGAAGGACTTCCAAAAATTAGTTGTAAACTGAGTCCGTCTATCAGATATAATAGATGCTGGGACACCATGGAGTCGCACTATCTCCTTAACATAAAGCTTTGCATAATCTTCCGCCACATATGTCGTTCCGACTAGTAAGAAATGAGCTGACTTCGTGAGTCTTTCCACAATCACCCATATAGAATCATACTTACGTCGAGAACAGGGTAAGCCTATAATGAAGTCCATGTTAATTACTTCCCACTTCCAAGTTGGAATTTCTATAGCTTGTAGCAATCCGCCCGACTTTTGGTGCTCGATTTTCACTTGTTGACAGTTGGGACATTGAGCTATGAATTCCGCTATATCTTTCTTCATCCCATTCCACCAATATATAGATTCAAGATCATGGTACATTTTCATTGCTCCGGGGTGGACAAAATAACGGGAGCAATGGGCTTCTCTCAATATTTGGTGGCGTAAACCTGCCACATCAGGAACACATAATCTGCCTTGGCATCGAAGAACTCCGTCTTCTGAAATCTCAAATGATGACTCCTCTTTCTGAGGGGGTGTATCTCTGTAATGCATTAGCATGGAATCTTCGTATTGTCGCTCTTTCACTTCCACTACTAGCGACGAGACTGCTGAATTCTGCATGGTAGTTCCTCTACTACCTGAGTCCACTACTCGAACTCCTAGGCTAGCTAACTGCTGGAGCTCACGAGCCATTTCTCTCTTCTCTGGTCGTACATCATACAAACTTCCCATAGATCTACAGCTAAGAGCATCAGCCACAACATTTGCCTTTCCCGGGTGATATAAGATATCAACATCATAATCTTTTAGCAATTCCAACCATCGTCGTTGTTGCAAATTCAACTCTTTCTGCTTGAATATATACTGAAGGCTCTTATGATCGGTATAAATATCCACATGGACACCATATAAATAATGTCTCCACATCTTTAATACATGAACCACTACAGCCAATTCAAGATCATGAGTTGGGTGATTTTTCTCATGTTTCCGTAATTGCCTTGAACCACACCCAATCACTTTACCATGTTGCATCAACACACAGCCTAGCCCAATGCCTGAAGCATCACAATAAACAACATATCCTTCCAATCCGTCTGGGAGTGTCAGGACTAGGGCAGAAGTCAATCTATCTTTTAAATCTTGGAAACTACGTTCACAAGCATCTGTCCATTGAAACTTTGCTGATTTCTGGGTCATCTTTGTTATTGGTGCAGAAATTGTTATAGCCCGTACTTTGTACGCTCGGATATTCCAAGGTAGTTGTGGTAAGTTAAGGGAATGACCATCCTCCAAAACTATTTTAATGTACAAGTGGGTCATGAACATTATTTATGAATATTATTAGTATGGAAATATTGAGAAAGGTTAAGGGTAAAAAGGGAAATTCACAAAATGGCTCATGGTAATATTGCGGAAGTCTAGGGGCAAAATGGGAATTTCACAAAATTCAAGAAGGTTCTTGAAAGAGGCCATGTTGGCCGTGTGACATATAGGTATATGTCCACATTTTATTTAATGTGGATATGGACCAAAGTGTATATAATAAGACAAGTGGCCACATTTGGTTATTATAAGAAAATTGGTCTTCTTTGACTAATTTAAGAAATTTCAAGAAAAGAGGAAGAAAACTCTAGAAAAATAAAGAAGGGGAGGCATGTGGCCATTTCATATTTAAAGGGGGGCAAGTATATATATGGAGAAAGATGACTAATTCATCATTTTAATCAATAAGCTTGTAGAAAAAAAAAAAGGAGAGAAAGGGCCATATTCGGCCAAGGCAAGAAAAAAATAGAGCCTTCAACTTTGATTCCAAAAATATTTTCTCCAAGTATCCCCACTAATTTGAAGGTCCTCTATAACGTGGTGTAGTTGTTGGAGCAAGAAAATCGTTCATTCTTGCAATTACAAGTCTAGCCGAAAAGAAGATGAGTGGAAAGGAAGGTATGTGTTCAATCCTCTTTTACATATGTTATAGATGATTTATATATGTTGAAGTATATAGAAATGGATGGAATTCAAGGCATATATGTGTGTTGGTGTTGTAGCCGAATGGAATGGTGTTGTGTAGAAAGAATGAATTAATTTTACTTAGTCTTTTGGTTGTTGTTGTAATATATAGAAATGGACAAAAATGCATGAAAACATGTATGATGTTATTGTGGTCGAATAGGGGTTGGTTTGGCAAGTTATGGTGAATTGATTCTATGTGATATTTTAGTAGTTGTTGCTGTGGAATCCATAAGAAAATGAAGGTTTAATGACTTGGAAATTAAGTTGTAATCGTTATAGGAATGTTGAAGGAAGTTGGATTCTTACATTGTATGAATGATGTTGTTAATGTATGGTTGTTGATATGGTTTATGAATCTAGAATGACAAAAGTGTGTGGTTAATACTTTTGTTGAAGTTGGAGAATTCGGGTAGCATTGGATCATTATGAATATTGTAGTATTGTTAGAATAATTCTTGGTATTGTTGTTGATAATGTGGCCGAGTTCCATTCTCGGGTTTGTTGTTGAATTGGCCGAGTTAGATTCTCGGGGATGGTGTATTTACAGGGGAGGTGCTGCCGAAATTCCGGCAGATCATAAGTGAATTTATTTGAAGAATTAAGACAAGTATATGGTGATGAATCTAATGATTGCGTTAACCTTGTTGAATGTAGAATAGTGGTAGCGAGCTTGGACAATTAAGCGTAGCTAATAGGGCGCAGAACATGTATGTTAAGGCTTGTCCCTTTCTTTCAAAGGCATGATCCCGATGTTATGATTTCATAAGTATTTCCATATTTTCCTTGCTTTCAAAAGTTAGATGTTTATGACTCTAAGGCATGATTCTCTTCCGATAACCCATAAACGTTTTCCAAATTGTCTATACTTTTCCAAAACAAAGGTTGATGATTTTGTAAACTTTTATGACTACAACGACGGACATGTTTTTGTAATGAAAACGATGTTGTCAAAGATGAGAATATGTCCATGATGATTATGATAAGGATGGGTTTCATGTTTGAAAGTCTCAAGTTATGGATTCAATATGAATATGAGAACATCGAGCTAGTTCTTGATCCTTAATTCTATTCCTTGATTATGACTCTATTTTCTAAAGACTCCAAAGTATATGAATTGACGTCTTATGAGGTTTATGATCTTATTCTATGTTTTCTCTTAATGCTATCTGTCACGACCCAAACCCCGTGGGCCGCGACTGGTACCCTAACTGGGCACCCATACGTACCTACCTGATCGAACTCGAACCCTACAGATTTTTTTTTTTTTTTTTTTTTTTTTTCAAAACAGAAGTACAGAAGTAGGCCGATACAAATACGGCGTGCGCGTAACATACATATATATATATATACATATACCTGAACACACAGTCATTTACAGATGAGCCGATAGGGCTAACATACAGACGGAACCCGTAACCCACACATCTATCTACAGGCCTCTACAGACATACAGAATCATATGACGGGACAGGGCCCCGCCGTACCCAGAATATACAGACATACGGAGCACACAAAGACAGAAGGTATATACCAAAGATATATGCTCCGAGTCAAAGGAGCTCTTCAAGTAGCAGAATCGGAAACCTACGCGGGCGGCGTATCACCTGGTGCGTCTGTACCTGCGGGCATGTAGCGCAGCCCCCGAAGAACGGGGGTCAGTACGAAAAATGTACCGAGTATGTAAAGCAGAAACGTAGCAGATATAAACATAGTCCGAACTAGAGTCGCAGAAATATAACGGGCAAAATCATAAGTCAAACTGACGGACAGAGTTATGATCCAGACAGACATACAGAATCGTGTTACACACAAATGGACAGAATTATAGTTCGGACAGACAGACGAAATCATAATACGGACAGACGAGCAGAATCTGAATCCATACGGACATACAGAAGCAGAAGCCATACGGACAAACAGAAATAGTCGTAACATAGACGGACAGACAGACAGTAGTATGACGGACAGAATTATGCATGCAGAGTAGCACAGAGTCATACAAAATCATACAAAGGCGTGTGCTTTATAAATACAGATGGCACACGCATATATTCATACAGATCCCGGCCCTGTCTGGGGGCGCGGTAACAGAACCCGGCCCTCTTAGTACGGGACGCGGTGGACAGACAGAATCAAATCAGATCATATGCCATCCTGGCCGCCATCCCCATACACAGATCATACAGACATACAGATCCCGGCCCGTACGCCGAGGGACGCGGTGAACAATGCAGAGAAAATATGCACGATAACAGAACCTGGCCCGGGTCGCAGTGAAAGAATGCATTGAGACAGACACGAATCGATAAATGAGAAACCACCTACCTACAGACCCAACATACAGACTCGATCAATCAGAAGGGTGCCAAACGGCGAGCCAAAATCAGAATATCCAGATAGTATGCATAGCACGCGCTCATATCCTAGTTAGGAAGGCACGACAGATTATCAGAATGGGATGCTCGGATGTTCAGAAATAATATTGTATAAATTACACAAAAATATCCATAATATTCACAAAATAATAGTTCAGAAGTTTTTGGAGAAGATCGGACCAAAACAGAAGTATTTTAAAAATCGCATCGGAAGTATCGGGCCTTGTGGGCCCACCTCGGACCAACCCGAGGCTACATACGTAAATTGCTGATGATTGACCTTATGAGGTCACCCATCCTCATTCGGAAGTGTTCCGACTCCGTTTGGGGAAGTTTTGTACAAAATCTCACTTTAAGGGCAATTTGCAATAAAATAGTTTCAATTGAATTGAAGGAATTGGAGCGGTTTTCCGTCTCGAATTCCGGGAAACGGAGTCGGACCTAAGGCTCGCTGCCGAGCCTACCACATCCAGAACATGCCTAGAAATGTAGGGAAGTGCTTCACATACCTCGCTGGCGCCTTATGCTCGCTTGGCGTCACTCCAAATTTCGTCCAAAATCTGGAAATGGTCAAATTTACCATTTGGTTAGTCTCATTCTTTCAATACCCCAAGCTTACACATACTTGCCTACCGAAATTTCGGCAGCATTTCCTCTGTATATACGACATCCCCAAAAGTTAAAACACAGCCAACAACCAACACAACAACCCAGAGAATGATATCAAAACAACAACAAACATCAAGACATCCATTAAGGCATCATTAGCCATCTTCCAACATAACGAAACATTTTTCGTTTCAAACTTACATTTCCAAACCAAACTTATTATTTTCGCATCTATTATCCATCAAGATCATTATAGCATACGTCGGAGGCATATCATACCATTTCCACACAATATCCACACGATATACAAACATACAAACTTTCCATTAAAGCCACTACTTATCCAATTTTTCCAACCTTCCACATACAAGTTCATCAACACGTTTTTACATTCCAAATTCATTATCCTTAATCATATTTTCAAGAAATCACGATAACGCGACATACTTTCCGACGACAACTTAATCAACACTTTCTTCGTTTTAGCTTAACCATTATCCTTCCGTCTACTTCATAAGGCCATAACAACACAATTAACATGCTAACAAGATTTAACTCACCTTCCAACACCAACACACACACACGGCCACACCCCAAAATTCTCAATTTTCCTTAATTCATTCAACTTTCATTTCTAATACAATCTCCACCATCCTACAACTAACTTACACAAGAATTCAAGCCATTAAAAGCATGCAATACATACATATGCATTCGGCCACCACCCAAGTTGTTCAACACACAAAATTTCCATGTTTTTCCTTCATTCACACATACTACAACATACATACATCATTTTTAACACAACAAAAGCATGAAATCCTTACCTTTCTTCAAGTTCTTCACTTGGGGTTGAAGTTGTTTTCTTGCCACAATCTTTATATCAACTTGAAGAGCACCTTGTGCTTAGTACAAATCTCACAAGAGATGAATTTTAGAACCAAGGAATGGGCTCCAATTTTTTTTTCTTTTCTTCCTTTCTTTTTCTTTCACCCGAAACCTCCCCCTTTCTCTCTATATTTTTTTCTTGAATGTTCTAAGGGATGAACATTGATTCATGTATATATCCTTTATGCTAATTAGTCATGTGACTAGTCACATGACCAATTTTAATGGTCTTGGGCCAACCATGGCCGGTTGGGCCTCCCTAATGGGCCTTGTTTTTCTTATTTTTTTTTTGTCCAATAGGCTAGAATTTGTAATTTATGGAACAACTTCCCAAAATTCCAATTTTTGCCCTTGGCCACCTTTCGTAATTCCACACCATCAAATTCATAACCTACACGTGCATACCAAGGAATGTCCAATTATGGCCTTATTCATCACAAGCCCATTTATCCTGAATTTTCCGAATGAACAAAAATGTCGGATGTAACACTATCCTTCGTTGATAGTCTCGCCTTTTAATTATCGTTCCTTCAAGGTTAGACAGAGCGACCCTGGTTATTCCATAATGTAATCGGAGGTTACCGACCTTACGTCACTCCGATAGATACATGACTTTCATTGGGCTCTCATGCATGCTGTTATATGTATATGTATATGGGGAATATGGAGAAAAGGGATATATATATATGTATATGGGGGGGGGGGGGGGAGGGAGATATGTTGCGCTATAAGACGCATTGCCACTTGGTCAGCTGGCGTATTTATCCCGGACGCGGGATGCCCGGACGCGGGACATATATGGGCGAGCCGACGTATTCGGCGCTATGTGGGCGAGCCGGCGTTGTTCGGCGCTATATATTTTCTATATATGAAAAAGAAATGTTTTCAAAGGAAAGATAAGCATGCATGGCATCCGCCCTAAGGGGCACTCATATGTACAGGTTACTCTTTTACCTCATGATATGTTTTATATTTCCATCCTGTTATTATTCATATTTATATTCCTTACTATGTTACTATTCATGCCTTACATACTCAGTACATTGCTCGTACTGACCCCTCTTCTTCGGGGGCTGCATTTCATGTCGCGCAGGTACACCCAGATGAGCTGAAGCTTGTATAGATGACGTTCTAGCGGAAATGGTAAATTCCACTTGTCCTGGAGTGTTGCCGAATCAGAGTATATGTGCTATGATGTTTGTTCGAAGTTAGAGACTTTGCAGACAGAGTTGTGGGTATTGGTTGTCAGTTCAGTAAGCGGCTCCATCAGCCGATGTGTCATTCGTGTTATGATATACGTTTCATATAATTACAGATTCTGTCTGATTTGAAAGTAACGAAAAAGAACATTTCTGAAAATTTTACTATGCATTTCACCTTTATTTGATTTAAAAAGGACAAAGGATTATGTATGTATTAAAAGTCAGTGGGTTCGCTCGGCTCTAAGTAAGGGTCGGGTGCCCATCACACCCTAGTAAGGTCGGGGTGTGACAAAAATAGAAGAAAAACCTTCAACAAATCTCCTGTAATAACCTGCTAAGCCCAGAAAGCTACGAACCTCCGTAGGAGTTGTGGGCCTTGGCCAAGTCTTCACGGCCTCAATCTTTTGGATATCTACCCGAATACCATCAGTTGCAACAATGTGCCTTAAAAATGTCACTGAGATCAACCAAAACTCACACTTAGAAAATTTGGCGAATAGCTCTCGAGTTTGAAGAACTCTAAGGACAGTACGCAAATGTTCCGCATGTTCTGCCTCGGATCTAGAATACACCAAGATATCATCGATGACCACAATCACAAATAGATATACGAAGGGCCTGAACACATTGTTCATCAAATCCATAAATACTGCCGATGCATTAGTTAGCCCAAATGACATTACCCGGAACTCAAAATGACCATATCTCGTTCTGAAGGCTGTCTTAGGGATATCTTTCTCCCTAACTCTCACTTGATGATACCCGGACCTCAAATCTATCTTTGAAAACCATTTGGCACCTTGTAATTGGTCAAATAAGTCATCAATCCTCAGAAGAGGATAATTGTTCTTAATCGTCACCTTATTCAATTGCCGATAGTCAATACACATTCTCAAGGAGCCATCTTTCTTTCTGACAAACAATACGGGTGCTCCCCACGGGGATGAACTAGGCCTAATAAAGCCTTTCTCAAGCAAGTCTTTCAATTTCTCCTTCAACTCTTTCAATTCGGTGGGAGCAGTTCTATAGGGAGGAATAGATATAGGCTTAGTGCCTGGCAACACATCAATAGCAAAATCAATCTCTCGCTCAGGAGGGAGGCCCGAAAGCTCTTCCGGGAATACGTCCGGATATTCATTCACCACGGGAACCGACTGAAGAGTTGGCGATTCAGCTTCTACATCTTGAACCCGCACTAAATGATAAATGCAACATTTTGTGATCATTTTCCTTGCCTTTATATAGGAAATAAACCTACCTTTTGGTGATGCAGTATTCCCTTTCCATTCTAAAATTGGTTCTCCCGGAAATTGGAAACGATCCATTTTCATTCTACAATCAACATTGGCATAGCAAGAAGCCAACCAATCCATGTCCATAATAACATCAAAGTCTACCATTTTTAGCTCATGCAAGTCAATCATAGTACGACAGTCACAAACCACAACTATACAGTTTCTATATACTCCGCTAGCTATTACCGATTCACCAACGGGTGTAGACACCTCAAAAATTTGATCGACTCCTGTTCGACTCTAAATCGACCCGCAATATACGGAGTAACATATGACAATGTGGAGCCCGAATCTATCAAAGCATATACATCATGAGAAAATACAGATAATATACTTATGACCACATCAGGAGAAGACTCAAGATCTTGGCGTCCAGCCAAAGCATAAATACGGTGCTGAGGACCGCTAGAACTGGGGGCTTTCCCTTTGCCTCTACCATGGCCCACTGGCACATGTGAACCGGGCCCCATAGGGCGTACAGATGACGAAGATCCAGCTACTGACCCTGAAGGATGGGTCCTACCTCAACCATGAACTGAGGGGAAATCACGCATAATATGGCCTGGTCGACCTCATGAATAGCAAACCTCTGAACCCAATCGGCATAGACCCTAATGTAACTTCCCTTACTGGGAACATCGTGGAATGCGTGGCCTCGCCTGACCCGAATTACCTCTGAACTGAGATCCCGAAAAGATCTGACTCGGCCTGGAATGAGTGGATCTATCAAATCTCTGGTCTGAAAATAGTGGAGGCGCACTAGTCATAGAATAGCCTGAATACCTAGAAAACTGTTGTCTGTGCTCGCCTCTAAACTCACTCATCAGACCCGAAGATCTTGCCCTCTTGCTATGTCCCCTATCATGCTTACGCTCACTCCTTTGTTGTTGTAGGCTTTCTTCTAAATTTTGAGCATGGGCTTGAATGCGTGAAATATCCATATTGTCCTGAAGGGATGCAGTCAAGCACCTATCCATCAAATGTGGCCCTAGGCCTTTCACAAATTGGTGCACTCGGTCACCCATATCCGCTACCATGGCCGAAGCATACCTATCCAAAGAATTGAAACGGAGACTAATGAATTTCGGAGGGTTTAAGCTAATGAAGTCACGGGCCCTTACACTAACAGCCCTATCACTTTGCCTTGTACTTTGCCGCTGAGTCTGAGCAGCAACCAATTGAGTAAGCAAATGAATGGCCTCTTTTACATCTTGGACTGAAGAATCCGGTGGAGGAGCCGGAGGTGCTGGAGCAGGGGCTGAGGCTCCCTCAAGCTTCTCAGAAATAGGCACTGACTGGGAGGACTGAGATTGAGTCACATTCTGGGACTCACTTTCCTCTACTACTGGTGGCGGTGCTCTTTCAGCCCGCTTTTCAGCCGCTGTCTTGCCCTTTTGGGCTGTCGTAGCCTTTCTCTTTATAGGCATCTCTGAAATACACAGTACACGGTTAAGGAGAAGGAAGTTCTTATATCATAGCTCTATCGCACGATGTTATGAAGAAAGAAGGTCAATCATTCCTAAAAATGTCTGTAGCCTCTTGTTTATAAGTGTGGTGCCCAACACACCCATAACCAAGACTCTACTGGACATGGCTCGTAGACACACCCTAGGACAGAACTGCTATGATACAACTTTTGTCACGACCAACCGAAGGGCCGCGACGGGCACCCGGGGGTAGCCCTCCCGGGCACCTCTTAACATACCTTTACATTCACATCTAGGTGAGCCACATATTAAGTCATACATTTCTATTCATCAATCATACGAATCCCATTGGGCAATAATACCTTTTTATCAACATTAGCAACTAAGCCCATATTAATGTACATAAGCCGACGAGGCTAACAAAATGATATCCAAAATATAGGCCGACAAGGCCAAACACATCTAACTATATACACATGTCTACGAGCCTCTAAGGAGAGTATGTCATATCATATAGGCGGGACAGGACCCCGCTATGCCCATAAATATATACATAAAAGAATAAGTACCAAAAGTTTTATCTCCGAAAGAAATGGAGCTCCGCTATGTAGTCCCTGAGTAATATAGCTATGAATCAAGTCTATCTCCGTGGCCACTTGCGAGCATGACACAGCGTCTACAAATAAAAGGACGTAAGTACGAAGAATGTACTGAGTATGTAAAGCATGATCAATATCAATACAGAAACATAATAAGCGACATAAGAAATAGCATAAGATGGGGGATAGTAATATCATCGTCATAAGCATTTACTTGCCTTTCATAGGGACTTTCCATTTCTAGTGCGTGAATGTGTACATACATCCGTATCCGTATTCATATCCGTACTCGTTTACATTCATATACGTAATCGTACTCACATATATATCCCTATTCGTATTCGTATTCATATTCATATCTATATCATATACATATCCATAGCATATACATAATGTTTACATAGCATGCCCGACCACGATAGTTCGATGTTTCACGTACCCGACCATGGCTAGGCTCGGTTATCATACATACCTGGCCAACCAAGGTTTCAGGGTTTCACATACCTGGCCCTACCAAGGCTTCAGGTTTTATCCGTACCCAACTGCAGAGGTGCGCGCGCATTACATAAGTATATACATATTCTACCCGGCCTTATAAGCTCGGGGTTCCATAATAGTCATACATAGGCACATATACATAATAGCGCATAAGCATCTTTAGCATCATTACTATTATCATCGTTATCATCATCTTCATTACTATTATCGTTATTCGTTACATCTACCCTTATAGGATAATTCGTCACATGAAGATTTTAGGAGAATCGTAATACATATCAAGAATTATAAGCTTTTAGCCCTTTGAGGATAAAATCATTTGGAGAGCGTCATAGGCTCATAGAAGATTAGATATTTTTCCAAAGAACCATGCCTTATGAAAGAAGGGTTAGCCTTACATACCTTTCCGTTCAACTATTTTACCACTTGCACGTTCTCTTCCAACGCTCACGTTTCTTCCTTCATTAAAGTTATACTATCATTAGAAATCGGTAGCTAGCATACATGACTAAGGCCAGAGAAAATTGGACAGCATCTCCTTTATTTATACGACATTCCTCCATATCGTAAATCAACTCCCAAACGTCAATAATACATTCACAATATCATAACAATAGTGTTTATTCATCCACATTATCTATATTTCTCAATTCACTTTCAATCACCCATATCCATGGTCATAACACACGACTACGTTCATTCATATACATTGCCTATCCCATTTTCTTAACATCATTTATAACATATCCATATCACAACACATCAAGAATCATGACTCAATTCAAGTTATTACTCAAAATGGCACTATTTCTACATTCATGACCCATTTTCTATCTCCTTCTACAATCCAAGTGTTTCAACTTTCAAATACCTTAAACAACATGGAAATACCATAATTATAACCTTAGATGTTTTAGGAACAAGCTTTGGATGGAAATACTTCACTTGAGCCAAAACCCTAGTTCATCTCCAATGAGATTTCTTGACTTGGATGGACTTTAAAGGGGTTTCTTACACTTGATTCACTTAGTTTATGTTGTTGATCACCAATATCCCTTGAATTCTTGTGGGAGAAGTGTAGAGATATGTTTTAGAGAGAAGGGGTGTGTTAGGGAAATGAAATGAAATGAAACTTGGATCCCTAATTTAATACACCAAATTCTGTCCCGACCAGTTCTACGGACCAACAAACGGTCTGTATATATTATACTGAGCATATGTCTGGCCGTAGATTTGGTCCAGCGAGGGGTGCCATTCTGGGCTGATTATACGGTCTAACATACGGTCCGTATGTTTTATACGTATAATCCCCAGTTTTTCGAAGTTCGATCTCGTCGACTCGTTTGATCTCCAATCCTTTTGGAACCTTCTTAGCACTTTTTTATCACCTCATTAAAAATCTATAGGACGTTATAACTCTTCTCCGAAGCATTGTTAAATCCTCGTTAACTCGTTACTCGCAATTCCTTTTCAATACCTCTCGTATGCCTTGCCTTCTCTTGGAAACTTTCTTCATTATCTCGAACGACTTTGAAATCTTAATTAGGGTCATCAAATGTCATTCATTACTCATCAAAATACCGTATACTTAGTGCTCTTCGTTAGTCTATTCACTGTGCATCAACGAAAACATTTTCGAGGTATAACACCTAGTTAATGGGATGTTCGAAGAACAGAAAGGGAAAACAATGGAAGTTTATATTGATGACATGGTAGGAAAGTCCCTAGAAACAGAGGACCATTTAATACATTTGTAAAAAACCTTCGATGTACTCCGTAAATACAACATGAAGTTTAAAACCTGCGTCGGGGATGCCATTAGACAGTCGATTAGAACTATTAAATTGACTAACAATGAATCCAAGTATGAGGCTATGATTGCAGGTTTGGAGTTAGCTCGGAGTATGGGGGCCGAAGTAATCGAAGCAAAATGCGACTCCCTCTTGGTCGTTAACCAAGTAAATGGCGTATTCGAGGTTAAGGATGAACGAATACAAAGGTATCTTGAGAAAATGCAAGTAATACTACCCTAGTTTAAAGAGTGGATCGTGCAGCATGTACCCAGCGAGCATAACAGCGAAGCCGACGCATTGGCCAATTTGGGCTCTTTAGTCGAAGGGGAAGAAATCTACCCCGGCACTACAGTGCAGTTGATGAATTCGGCGGTAGAAAACGGGCATGCTGAAATAAACACGATAGGTCTAACTTGGGATTGGCACAACAAGTACATCGACTACTTGCAAGATGGAAAGCTCCGTAGCGATCCAAAAGAATCACGATCACTAAGGACAAAAGCAACACAGTTCTGCTTAATAGACGGCCAATTGTATCGACGGTCTTTCTTCGGGCCCCTGGCCAAGTGCTTGGGTCTCGGAGGAACCAACAATGTGAAGAGAGAAGTCCACGAGGGGCCCTACGGTAATCACTCCGGTGCAGAAGCCTTAGTTCAGAAAGTTATCGGAGTCGGTTATTACTGGAACCGCATGGAGGAGGATTCGAAGAATTTTATCTAAAAATGTGATGGGTGTCAAAGACATGCCCTGATGATTCATCATCCCGGGGAGTTGCTACATTCGGTGATATCACCTTGGCCCTTCATGAAGTAAGGAATGGACATTGTCGGTCCTCTGTCATGGGCACCAGGCAAGGCCCGTTTTATTTTGTTTATGACAGACTATTTCTCCAAATGAGTTGAAGCACAGGCCTTCGAAAAGATTAGAGAAAAGGAGGTTATTGACTTCATATGGGACCACATTATTTGTCGTTTCGGCATCCCAGCCGAGATAACTTGTGATAACGGTCCTTAGTTCATTGGTAGCAAAATCAATGATTTCCTCGAAGGGTTGAAGATCAAGAAAATTGTATCAACTCCGTATCACCCAAGGGCAAACGGACAGGCAGAACCCACGAATAAAACAATAATTCAAAATCTAAGGAAAAGACTTGAAACATCGAAGCATCACTCGAGGGAAGTGCTACCGGAGGTATTGTGGGCTTACAGAACCACATCAAAATCAAGCACGGGAGAAACGCCTTTCTCGTTGGTCTACGGGGCCGAAGCCCTCATCCCCATAGAAGTTGGTGAATCGAGTCTCCGATTCAGATACACTACCGGTGAGTCAAACGAGGAGGCCATGACCATAAAACTCAACCTCACAGATGAACTTCGCGAAAACGCGTTGGTCCATATTGCAGCCCAGAAACACAGAATGGAAAGGTACTAAAAACCAGAGGGATAATTTTCAACATTTCCAAGTTGGGGACTTGATGCTTCGAAAACTTACTTTGAACACCAAGAATCCTAACGATGGAAAGTTGGGTCTGAACTGGGAAGGACCATACAAGATACCCGGAATAATGGGTAAAGGGTCATATCAGCTGGAATCTATGGACGGACAACGGTTTTGCAATAACTGGAATGTGGCTCATTTGAAGACATACTACTGCTAAGGTATAGACACCTATTTTTTGTTAATCTTTCTTTTTTGCAGGAAGTCGAGTACCGGAATAAGTTAGGTGCTAGGTCTGAAAACACGTGTTGCACGCTTTTCCTTAGTACGATTTTGTCCCAAAATGGGTTTTCCGATAAGGTTTTTAATGAGGCAAAAAGCACAACGTGTTACTTGATAAAAATGAGGAAAAGTGTCCGGAAACGCGGGGGTATACCCTACGAGTGGGGACTTGATAGTGCTTACCTGATCATGCAGCTTGGATAAACACTAGGGGACTACTATACCCACATCGAGGCTTTCCTCGGTTAATAGAAAAAGAAGCAACTCAACAAAGCAAGCAAACGCTGTTAGGCGCTACCCCGGAGAAGTCCTCAAAATTTCATATTTCTCATCTTCGTTCAAAATTGGACCTTCTGTATTAGGTTTCGATGTAAGGACCAAATGATCAGAACGAATCGTGTCCACTTAGTAGTTTCTACGGCAAAAACAGAAGGAAACGGACGAAATCTTCATATCTTGTATGTGCAAATGCTTGCAATATAAAGATTATTGAAAATTCAGATTATTGCATTTTGGATATGTCTTCTTGTTAAACACCCTACATTGATGATTACCACCGAAATTTGGCATCATTTTATCTAAATACCCCATACCGGGGACTATAGTCGAAATTCGACAAAGGCAACAAGTTCGCATTGAACCAAGCCAAAATCATGTAACACCTTTGAATGGGGACTGCTATATCAAAAATTGATAAGGCAGGGATTTAGGTGTCCGAACCTAATCTATAATAAGTAAGTTGTCGAAAACATCGGTCCTAAAATGCCTAACGTGATTCGGAGACGTCTGAATTCACAGAGTATAAATAAGTCCCACGGGCAAACCACTCGATCAAATCCCCGGACAAAATGTACCGGATGAAGAGAAAAGAAAATATTTAGGCACAACACGGAAAAATGACTCCGAGCTTTTGTTTGCTCCTTAATGGGATTAACGATTAGGGCAAAAGTCATAACAAGCATTCATATAAAATAATAAAGAGAATTGGAAAGAAAATTGTACATTCCATATATGAAGGTTTTTTACATCCAAAATTTCTACAAAGTTAAAAAACAAAAACAAGCCAAAAAGGCAAAGGCAAAATAAAGGCTAGTGTAGGCCCTGGTTTACCCGGTGCGACAAGAGCCGGAGTGCTCGGATACCGTTCTCTCAGAATCCTCCAAATCGGTATCAAGGGCTCTCTTGGCTTCCTCCTCGATCGTTCTAGCTTCGATTATCAGAGCTGGGAGGTCCCCAAATCTTTGTTGGGCTTGCTCAAGGGTGGCCCTCCGGGACTTTCATTGTTCATACTCAACCGCAGTCATGGTATGAGCCTCGGCAGCCTCTACATTCTTAAGAGACTTAGCTAAGCCGGCCTCAGTTTGGGCGAATTTAGCCACTAATTCTGACCTCTCCTCATTGAGGATTCTTTGAACTTGAGTAGCCGACTCAAGCACGGCCTTCAGAATGTCATTGGCCTCGATTGTCTCCTCGAATTTAGTTTTGAGCTCGTCGCATATCCAGGCCCTATCCTCTGCTTTCTGTTCGAATACCCTCAGCTTCTCTTTATACTCAGCATTCTTGGATTCAAGTAGCCTATGCCTCTCGGCCATCTTCACGGCATCAGCCTTGACCTAGTCCAGCTCACTCCAAAGTTAAGAGATAGTGGCCTCGAGTTCACCGAGCCTCGAAGAAAAACGGGCATTGTCCTGGATAAGGCCGACCTTGTCCGCTTCCAGGAGACGGTTATTTTCGACCATTCCGGCCAACTCAACCTTCAACTGAAGATGTTTGGCCTTCGCTGCTTCGAGCTTAGGTTGAAGGTTTGAAAGGACGGCTGCCCGGTTCAATTGATCCTCCTTTACTTTCAAAAGGTGCTGGAACTCTCCGTTTCTTGACCCTGGGCATCCAGCTGGCCCTTAAGGTCGTCAACCTCTTGCTGAGCACGGATGAAGGCCTCATTGACGAGCACCACACTCTATAAAAGAAACGAGAAGTTAAACTTGGATAAAACCAGAGCTAAAGTTCACATCGAATTATGGAAGGATTGGGTGATAAGCTTACCCGGTTGCCCTCGTGCATGTCCTCGCTTATCCGAGTCCGAGATGAGGGGCCTTAGATAGCTTGCAATTCCCACAGGACGGAACAAGAAACTACAATCCTCGGGGATAGTAACCACGACCGATCTCATCCTCCTCGGTTCCACGCTCGGGGTCGGGAAGACACGTACTAGGCTTTCCCTTGAATCTGTTTCGGTGGACCGACTAGCTGCCCTTGTGACCCGTGGGATAGGGAGATGTCTGAAACCGGCTGCTTCCCCAGTTGCAGGTGGTGTATCCGAGAACATGTCATCGTGGTTATCTAACCTTGGCGCAGGAGAAGTTGGAGCAGCCCCAGCAGTCTCGGTAGAGGCAGGTGCCTCGGATGTTGCAGCTGGGTCACCATCGGGCAGTGGGCCGGTATCTATTGGGAGCCTCGGTGTTAGGGACTGGCTCAGCACTTTGTTCGGCCTCAGCAGTCGAAGCGAGCCCGGATCTTCTAGTCCTTTGCAGGGGAGTCTCCTCAGATGAAGCATCACCTGAAATGTCAACATATTCAATCGACCTTAGAGGAGTCGGATAAAGAACTTCTTCCCTACCTATGTACAAAGCCGGAGCTGAAGGTCCTTCCCCGGCTGAAGGAAATGGTGGAATGATGGTTTCCTCCTCCAGAACAGAGGTGACGGAGGGGGCCACAGCAACCTTTTGAATAAGGAAATCGGACTCTACTTTATCCCTTAGAGTCCGAACGACGTTCTTTGCCCTGTTCTGCGATTTTGCCCTTTGTTCGAGGGTTTTCTCTGCCTTTTATTGGCAGCAGCAATAAGACGAGATATCCCTGTTGAATCAAATTCAGGTACCAGCGTAGCAGGCTCGGCTACTGGCTCCGGTCTTGGCTCCACCGAGCCCTTGGGTAAACCTGAATGCCGAAGAGCTTATAAAAAGGAAAGGAAAAAGTATAAGATACAATATATTCTAACTCAAGCAGAGTATTACCGTGATTTTAGGCAACCCATCGGCCACGCGATAGGTTCCCCCAAGTCCGTTCTTCATGGGTGTGTTGACCGAGGAGTGCCCCAACCCATTCATTCATGTTCTGGACGCCGGAGGTATCCATGCAACGGCTGATATAAAGAGAGAAAGGCAGAAATCGTGTGAATACAAGGGAGCAAGTGTTTGACAAAGCATTCAAGATTAATTATTGAAAGGAGAACTGGGAAACTTACGATTATCATTCCACCCCTCCGGAAAGGGCATATAATCAGCCGGAATAATGTCCGCTGTCCTCACCCGGACGTAGCGCTCTAACCAACCTCGGTCCCTGTCTTCATCTATCTTAGAAAAGATCGGGTTCCGACCTCGCTTGGCGTGCTTTATCACGCCCCCTCGGAATAGCCTCGCGGAATATAAACGGATGAACTGTGTCATCGTAAATTCCCTTTTTACATTGTTGGCCAACAGCCGGAGGCAAGCCACGGTCCTCCAGATTATCGGACCAATTTGGGCCAAGGTCACGTCGTATGTCCGGCACCTATCCAAAATAACCGGGTAAACTGGGGGGTTGAGCTTGAGTGTGAACGGATAGGTGTAAACATACAAGAAGCCTTCCCTATGATCGGTGATAGATTCGTCAGGCTCGGGGGCGAACACTTGCACCGGACGGTTATCCCATCCGCAATCAACCCATACCTGATCATGTTTATCCTCGGTAATAAATGAAGGATATCGCCTCACATCGAACCCTCTATCCGCAACCAGAGAAGGATTTTCGGCTTTAAATTCTTTGTTGTAGTTGGGTTTGGACGGTACTATGTCTGAAGCGATAGGTTCAATGAAGGTTTTTCCCTTGGGTTATGAGGTTGGCTCGGCTCCTTGAGAAGAAACCGAGGGAACATCCTGGGAGGCAGTTTCAGTGTTGGCAGACATTTAAAAGATATGGAAAAGAAGATTGACGAATTGGAAGTAGGATACGAAACAAATTGAAAGTGTAAGAAGGATTGAAGAGGTGGTTGAAAAAAAAATATAAAACGATGAGATGAAAGAAGGAACACAACAGCATTTTCGATCAACGAACATCAATGGAGAAGTTGGAAAAGTTAGTCTATTTTTAAGATCAAAACAAGTGAGAAAAGGAGATGATCACGATCAGAGCAAGTAAGAAAAGGAGATGATCACGATTGAAACAAGTAAGAAAGTAGGAGGGGAAAACGATCAGAAATGGACAAGAAGGTGAACTGAAAGTGGTAAAAGGAGAGGGTTAAAAGCCTTATATAGGCATGGGGGACTGAAAAGATTACAGAGGTTAGCCAACCGGGGAGTGCCACGTGTCCCACAATTAATGATACGTGATTTGAAGAGACGTGCATTACGACGGTTACCGAAGTCGGCCATTTCGGGATGAGACACGAGGCTGATGGCAGAGGGACGTGACACAAATATTCCTGCCAAACTTTAAAGATAAGAGCGAGCTTGTGAAACCACCGGTTTTGTGACTAATCCACTTCCCGTTACTCCGGTAAAACTATGGTCCGGAAAGTGTGGAGACTATTTGTATACAGTAAAAACCGGATATGCGCGACACCGGTGACACCAGGGCCGTGGGTAAGATCAAATGAGCACGAGTATGATCGGTTTTTTATTCAGACCGGCGATTGCACCAGATGTGGCTGATGAAGAATAGAGAAGTAGATCTGTTGGTCCGGTGTATCCGGACCAAACACTGCGTTGCTGTTATCTCGGCTTCGTCAAGTTAAGTTCTTATGGCCGTTAGCCCGGTTTCTTTGTGTCTAGGTTGATCGTGGCCGTTAGTCCGGTTTACCAGCTGCAGAATAGCCACGCGTCCAGATCGTTCTGCCATTTTTTACTGACAACCGTACGGGTGTCAGACCGTAAGGCCCTATCTTATCCTTTTAGGGTTTATTTATTCCAAAAGGGCTTTGTGTAGTATGAAAGGCCCATAAGGCAAAACTATAAATAGAAGACATTTCCCTACTTTTAGGGGTGGGCTTTTTGAGATCTAGAACATTGTAATAGCAAAGATATATTAAAGCATTGTCTCTCTCTCTTTAGTCCGAATCAGTGGATCTCTGTGGTTTTTGCTTATTCTTCTAACACCATTAGCTTAATCATCTATAGCAACATATTCATTAAAGGCATTGATATGTATTCATATATACATATTAAAGCACGCAAATCCGTAAATATTTCTCGAAAACCCAAAATAGATTAAAGTTATCCAGATATCCTATACCTCACTTACAAATTCGATTTTTACCTAAATTCGGTGTAAACACCCATATGTCACCGTAAAATAATGTGATTGAAATTTGAAATCCCACATACTAAAACATATTATATTCAGATTTCTCAAAAACCATAAGAAGTTTATCACGTTTTATACAATTATGATTATGCCTTAATAAATGCATAAATATATTCTCTAGTATTTTGAAGTCTGAACGGTAATAGTGGTTTTCTTAACATATATTATTGACTAGTTATTCAACTAAAATATATTCGGCTTCAAATTCTTTGTTGTAGTTGGGTTTGGAAGGTACTATGTCTGAAGCGGTATGTTCAATAAAGGTTTTCCCCTTGGGTTATGAGGTTGGCTCGTCTCCTTGAGAAGAAACTGAGGGAACATCCTGGGAGGTAGTTTCGGTGTTGGCAGACATTTAGAAGATATGGAAAAGAAGATTAACGAATTCGAAGTAGAATATCAAACAAATTGAAAGTGTAAGAAGGATTGAAGAGGCGGTTGAAAAAAAAATATAAAACGACGAGATGAAAGAAAGAACACAACAACACTTTCGATCAACGAACAACAATGGAGAAGTTGGAAAAGTTGGTCTATTTTTACGATCAAAACAAGTGAGAAAATGAGATTATCACGATTGAAACAAGTAAGAAAGTAGAAGAGGAAAACAATCAGAAATGGAGAAGAAGGTGAAGTGAAAGTGGTAAAATGAGAGGGTTAAAAGCCTTATATAGGCATGGGGGACTGAAAAGATTACAGACGTTAGCCAACCGGGGAGTGCCACGTGTCCCACAATAAATGATACGTGATTTGAAGAGATGTGCGTTACGGCGGTTACCGATGTCGGCCATTTCGGGATGAGACACGTGGCTGATGGCCGAGGGACGCGACAAAACTGTTCCCGCCAAAATTTAAAGATAAGAGCGAGCTTGTGAAACCACCGGTTTTGTGACTTATCCACTTCCCGTTACTCCGGTAAAACTACGGTTCGGAAAGTGTGGAGACTATCTGTATACAGTAAAAACCAGATATGCACGAGACAGGTGACACCAGGGCCGGGGGTAAGATCAAATGAGCACGAGTATGATCGGGTTTTTCTTCAAACCGGGGATTGCACCAGTTGTGGCACCGGACCAAACTCTGCATTGCTGTTAGCCCGGTTTCGTCAAGTCAAGTTCTCGTGGCCTTTAGCCCACTTCTGTGTCCAGGTTGAGCGTGGTCGTTAGTTCGGTTAACTAGTTGCAGAATAGCCACGCGTCATGATCGTTCTGCCATTTTTTACTGACAACCGTACGGGTGTCAGACCGTAAGGCCCTATCTTATCCCTTTAGGGTTTCTTTATTCCAAAAGGGCTTTGTGTAGTATGAAAGGCCCAGAAGGCAAAACTATAAATAGAAGACATTTCCCTACTTTTAGGGGTGGGCTTTTTGAGATCTAGAACTTTATAATAGCAAAGATATATTAAAGCATTGTCTCTCCCTCTTTAGTCCGAATCAGTGGATCTTTGTGGTTTTATCTTATTCTTCTAACACCATTAGCTTAATCATCTATAGCAGCATATTCATTCAAGGCATTGATATGTATTCATATATACATATTATAGCACACAAATCCGTAAATATTTCTCGAAAACCCTAAATAGATTAAAGTTATCCAGATATCCTATACCTCACTTACAAATTCAATTTTTACTTAAATTCGGGGTAAACACCCATATGTCACCGTAAAAAAATGTGATTGAAATTTGAATTCCCACAAACTAAAACATATTATATTCAGATTTCTCAAAAAACATAAGAAATTTATCACGTTTTATACAATTATGATTATGCCTTAATAAATGCATAACTATATTCTTGAGTATTTTGAAGTCTGAATGATAATAGTGGTTTTCTTAGGATATATTTTTGACTAGTTATTCTACTAAAATATATTCGGCTTCAAATTCATTGTTGTAGTTGGGTTTGGACGGTACTATGTCTGAAGCGGTAGGTTCAATGAAGGTTTTTCCCTTGGGTTATGAGGTTGGCTCGGCTCCTTAAGAAGAAATCCTGGGAGGAGTTTCGGTGTTGGCAGGAATTTAGAAGATATGGAAAAGAAGATTAACGAATTCGACGTAGGATATGAAACAAATTGAAAGTGTAAGAAGGATTGAAGAGGCGGATGAAAAGAAAAATATAAAATGACGAGATGAAAGAAAGAACACAACACTTTCGATCAACGAACAGTAATGGAGAAGTTGGCAAAGTTGGTCTATTTTTACGATCAAAACCAGTGAGAAAAGGAGAAGATCACGATTGAAACAAGTAAGAAAGTAAAAGAGGAAAACGATCAGAAATGGAGAAGAAGGTGAAGTGAAAGTGGTAAAATGAGAGGGTTAAAAGCCTTATATAGGCATGGGGGACTGAAAAGATTACAGAGGTTAGCCGACCGGGGAGTGCCACGTGTGCCACAATTAATGATACGTGATTTGAAGAGACGTGCATTATGGCGGTAACCAAAGTCGGCCATTTCGGGATGAGACACGTGGCTGATGGCCGAGGGACGCGACACAACTGTTCCCGCCAAAATTTAAAGATAAGAGCGAGCTTGTAAAACCACCGATTTTGTGACTTATCCACTTCCCGTTACTCCGGTAAAATTACGATCCGGAAAGTGTGGAGACTATCTGTATACAGTAAAAACCGGATATGCGCGAGACCGGTGACACAAGGGCCGGGGGTAAGATCAAATGAGCACGAGTATGATCGGTTTTTTCTTCAGACCGGGGATTGCACCAGATGTGGCTGATGAAGAATAGAGAAGTAGATCTGTTGGTCCGGTGTATCCGGACCAAACACTGCGTTGCTATTATCCCGGCTTCGTCAAGTTAAGTTCTTATGGCCGTTAGCCCAGTTTCTTTGTGTCCAGGTTGATCGTGGCCGTTAGTCCGGTTTACCAGCTGCAGAATAGCCACGCGTCCAGATCGTTCTGCCATTTTTTACTGACAACCGTACGGGTATCAGACCGTAAGGCCCTATCTTATCCTTTTAGGGTTTCTTTATTCCAAAAGGGCTTTGTGTAGTATGAAAGGCCAGAAGGCAAAACTATAAATAGAAGACATTTTCCTACTTTTAGGGGTGGGATTTTTGAGATCTAGAACATTGTAATAGCAAAGATATATTAAAGCATTGTCTCTCCCTCTTTAGTCCGAATCAGTGGATCTCTGTGGTTTTTTCTTATTCTTCTAACACCATTAGCTTAATCATCTATAGCAACATATTCATTAAAGGCATTGATATGTATTCATATATACATATTAAAGCACGCAAATCCGTAAATGTTTCTCGAAAACCCAAAATAGATTAAAGTTATCCAGATATCCTATACCTCACTTACAAATTCGATTTTTACCTAAATTCGGTGTAAACACCCATATGTCACCGTAAAATAATGTGATTGAAATTTGAAATCCCACATACAAAACATATTATATTCAGATTTCTCAAAAAACATAAGAAGTTTATCACGTTTTATACAATTATGATTATGCCTTAATAAATGCATAAATATATTCTCTAGTATTTTGAAGTCTGAACGGTAATAGTGGTTTTCTTAACATATATTATTGACTAGTTATTCAACTAAAATATATTCGGCTTCAAATTCTTTGTTGTAGTTGGGTTTGGAAGGTACTATGTCTGAAGCGGTATGTTCAATAAAGGTTTTCCCCTTGGGTTATGAGGTTGGCTCGTCTCCTTGAGAAGAAACTGAGGGAACATCCTGGGAGGTAGTTTCGGTGTTGGCAGACATTTAGAAGATATGGAAAAGAAGATTAATGAATTCGAAGTAGGATATCAAACAAATTGAAAGTGTAAGAAGGATTGAAGAGGCGGTTGAAAAAAAAATATAAAACGACGAGATGAAAGAAAGAACACAACAACACTTTCGATCAACGAACAACAATGGAGAAGTTGGAAAAGTTGGTCTATTTTTACGATCAAAACAAGTGAGAAAATGAGATGATCACGATTGAAACAAGCAAGAAAGTAGAAGAGGAAAACAATCAGAAATGGAGAAGAAGGTGAAGTGAAAGTGGTAAAATGAGAGGGTTAAAAGCCTTATATAGGCATGGGGGACTGAAAAGATTACAGACGTTAGCCAACCGGGGAGTGCCACGTGTCCCATAATAAATGATACGTGATTTGAAGAGATGTGCGTTACGGCGGTTACCGATGTCGGCCATTTCGGGATGAGACACGTGGCTGATGGCCGAGGGACGCGACAAAACTGTTCCCGCAAAAATTTAAAGATAAGAGCGAGCTTGTGAAACCACCGGTTTTGTGACTTATCCACTTCCCGTTACTCCGGTAAAACTACGGTTCGGAAAGTGTGGAGACTATCTGTATACAGTAAAAACCAGATATGCGCGAGACAGGTGACACCAGGGCCGGGGGTAAGATCAAATGAGCACGAGTATGATCGGGTTTTTCTTCAAACCGGGGATTGCACCAGTTGTGGCACCGGACCAAACTCTGCATTGTTGTTAGCCCAGTTTCGTCAAGGCATGTTCTCGTGGCCGTTAGCCCACTTCTATGTCCAGGTTGAGCGTGGTCGTTAGTTCGGTTAACTAGTTGCAGAATAGCCACGCGTCATGATCGTTCTGCCATTTTTTACTGACAACCGTACGGGTGTCAGACCGTAAGGCCCTATCTTATCCCTTTAGGGTTTCTTTATTCCAAAAGGGCTTTGTGTAGTATGAAAGGCCCAGAAGGCAAAACTATAAATAGAAGACATTTCCCTACTTTTAGGGGTGGGCTTTTTGAGATCTAGAACTTTATAATAGCAAAGATATATTAAAGCATTGTCTCTCCCTCTTTAGTCCTGAATCAGTGGATCTTTGTGGTTTTATCTTATTCTTCTAACACCATTAGCTTAATCATCTATAGCAGCATATTCATTCAAGGCATTGATATGTATTCATATATACATATTATAGCACGCAAATCCGTAAATATGTCACGAAAACCCTAAATTGATTAAAGTTATCCAGATATCCTATACCTCACTTACAAATTCAATTTTTACCTAAATTCGGGGTAAACACCCATATGTCATCGTAAAAAAATGTGATTGAAATTTGAATTCCCACAAACTAAAACATATTATATTTAGATTTCTCAAAAAACATAAGAAATTTATCACGTTTTATACAATTATGATTATGCCTTAATAAATGCATAAATATATTCTTGAGTATTTTGAAGTCTGAACGATAATAGTGGTTTTATTAAGATATATTATTGACTAGTTATTCTACTAAAATATATTCGGCTTCAAATTCTTTGTTGTTGGTTGGTTTGGACGGTACTATGTCTGAAGCGATAGGTTCAATGAAGGTTTTTCCCTTGGGTTATGAGGTTGGCTCGGCTCCTTGAGAAGAAACTGAGGGAACATCCTGGGAGGTAGTTTCGGAGTTGGCAGACATTTAAAAGATATGGAAAAGAAGATTAATGAATTCGAAGTAGGATATGAAACAAATTGAAAGTGTAAGAAGGATTGAATAGGCGGTTGAAAAAATATATTTATAACGACGAGATGAAAGAAAGAACACAACAACACTTTCGATCAACGAACAACAATGGAGAAGTTGGCAAAGTTGGTCTATTTTTACGATCAAAACAAGTGAGAAAAGGAGATGATCACGATTGAAACAATTAAGAAAGTAGAAGAGGAAAACGATTAGAAATGGAGAAGAAGGTGAAGTGAAAGTTGTAAAATGAGAGGGTTAAAAGCCTAATATAGGCAAGGGGGACTGAAAAGATTACAGAGGTTAGCCAACCGGGGTGTGCCACGTGTCCCACAATTAATGATACGTGATTTGAAGAGACGTGCGCTACGGCGGTTACCGAAGTCGGCCATTTCGGGATGAGACACGTGGCTGATGGCCGAGGGACGCGACACAACTGTTCCCGCCAAAATTTAAAGATAAGAGTGATCTTGTGAAACCACCGGTTTTGTGACTTATCCACTTCCAAATACTCCGGTAAAACTACAATACGGAAAGGGTGGATACTATCTGTATACAGTAAAAACCAAATATGCGCGAGACCGGTGACACCAGGGCCGGGGGTAAGCTCAAATTAGCACGAGTATGATCGGTCTTTTTTTCAGACCAGGGATTGCACCAGATGTGGCTGATGAAGAAAAGAGAAGCAGATCTGTTGGTCCGGTGTATCCGGACCAAACTCTGCGTTACTGTTAGCCCGGTTTCGTCAAGTCAAGTTCTCATGGCCATTAGCCCGGTTTCTCTGTGTCCAGGTTGAGCGTGGCCGTTAGTCCGGTTTACCAGCTGCAGAATAGCCACGCGTCAAGATCATTCTGCCATTTTTTACTGACAACCGTACGGGTGTCAGACCGTAAGGCCCTATCTTATCCCATTAGGGTTTCTTTATTCCAAAAGGGCTTTCTGTAGTATGAAAGGCCTAGAAGGCAAAACTATAAATAGAAGACATTTCCCTACTTTTAGGGGTGCGCTTTTTGAGATCTAGAACATTGTAATAGCAAAGATATATTAAAGCATTGTCTCTCCCTCTTTAGTCCGAATCAGTGGATCTTTGTGGTTTTATCTTATTCTTCTAACACCATTAGCTTAATCATCTATAGCAGCATATTCATTCAAGGCATTGATATGTATTCATATATACATATTCTATCACGCAAATCCGTAAATATTTCTCGAAAACCCTAAATAGATTAAAGTTATCCAGATATCCTATACCTCACATATAAATTCAATTTTTACCTAAATTTGGGGTAAACACCCATATGTCACCACCGTAAAAAAATGTGATTGAAATTTGAATTCCCACAAACTAAAACATATTATATTCAGATTTCTCAAAAAACATAAAAAATTTATCACGTTTTATACAACTATGATTATGCCTTAATAAATGCATAAATATATTCTTGAGTATATTGAAGTCTGAACGATAATAGTGGTTTTCTTAGGATATATTTTTGACTAGTTATTCTACTAAAATATATATTCGACTTCAAATTCTTTGTTGTAGTTGGGTTTGGACGGTACTATGTCTGGAGCGGTAGGTTCAATGAAGGTTTTTCCCTTGGGTTATGAGGTTGGCTCGGCTCCTTGAGAAGAAACTGAGGGAACATCCTGGGAGGTAGTTTCGGTGTTGGCAGACATTTAGAAGATATGGAAAAGAAGATTAACGAATTCGAAATAGGATATGAAACAAATTGAAAGTGTAAGAAGGATTGAAGAGGCGGTTGAAAAAAAATATAAAACGACGAGATGAAAGAAAGAACACAACACTTTCGATCAACGAACAGTAATGGAGAAGCTGGCAAAGTTGGTATATTTTTACGAGCAAAACAAGTGAGAAAAGGAGAAGACCACGATTGAAACAAGTAAGAAAGTAGAAGAGGAAAACGATTAGAAATGGAGAAGAAGGTGAAGTGAAAGTGGTAAAATGAGACGGTTAAAACCCTTATATAGGCATGGGGGACTGAAAAGATTACAGAGGTTAGCCGACCGGGGAGTGCCACGTGTCCCACAATTAATGATACTTGATTTGAAGAGACGTGCATTATGGAGGTTACCGAAGTCGGCCATTTCGGGTTGAGACACGTGGCTGATGACCGAGGGACGCGACACAACTGTTCCCGCCAAAATTTAAAGATAAGAGCGAGCTTGTGAAACCACCGGTTTTGTGACTTATCCACTTCCCGTTACTTCGGTAAACCTACGGTGTGGAAAGTGTGGAGACTATTTGTATACAGTAAAAACTGGATATGCGCGAGACAGGTGACACCAGGGCCCGGGGTTAGATCAAATGAGCACGAGTATGATCGGTTTTTTCTTCAAACTGGGGATTGCACCAGATGTGGCTGATGAAGAAAAGAGAAGTAGATCTGTTTCTCCGGTGTATCCGGACCAAACTCTGCGTTGCTGTTAGCCCGGTTTTGTCAAGTCAAGTTCTCATGGCCGTTAGCCCGCTTCTGTGTCCAGGTTGAGCATGGCCGATAGTTCGGTTAACTAGCTGCAGAATAGCCACGGGTCATGATCGTTCTGCCATTTTTTACTGACAACCGTACGGGTGTCAGACCGTAAGGCCCTATCTTATCCCTTTAGGGTTTCTTTATTGCAAAAGGGCTTTGTGTAGTATGAAAGGCCCAGAAGGCAAAACTATAAATAGAAGACATCTCCCTACTTTTAGGGGTGGGCTTTTTGAGATCTAGAACTTTATAATAGCAAAGATATATTAAAGCATTGTCTCTCCCTCTTTAGTCCGAATCAGTGGATCTTTGTGGTTTTATCTTATTCTTCTAACACCATTAGCTTAATCATCTATAGCAGCATATTCATTCAAGGCATTGATATGTATTCATATATACATATTATAGCACACAAATCCGTAAATATTTCTCGAAAACCCTAAATAGATTAAAGTTATCCAGATATCCTATACCTCACTTACAAATTCAATTTTTACTTAAATTCGGGGTAAACACCCATATGTCACCGTAAAAAAATGTGATTGAAATTTGAATTCCCACAAACTAAAACATATTATATTCAGATTTCTCAAAAAACATAAGAAATTTATCACGTTTTATACAATTATGATTATGCCTTAATAAATGCATAACTATATTCTTGAGTATTTTGAAGTCTGAATGATAATAGTGGTTTTCTAAGGATATATTTTTGACTAGTTATTCTACTAAAATATATTCGGCTTCAAATTCATTGTTGTAGTTGGGTTTGGACGGTACTATGTCTGAAGCGGTAGGTTCAATGAAGGTTTTTCCCTTGGGTTATGAGGTTGGCTCGGCTCCTTAAGAATAAATCCTGGGAGGAGTTTCGGTGTTGGCAGGAATTTAGAAGATATGGAAAAGAAGATTAACGAATTCGACGTAGGATATGAAACAAATTGAAAGTGTAAGAAGGATTGAAGAGGCGGATGAAAAGAAAAATATAAAATGACGAGATGAAAGAAAGAACACAACACTTTCGATCAACGAATAGTAATGGAGAAGTTGGCAAAGTTGGTCTATTTTTACGATCAAAACCAGTGAGAAAAGGAGAAGATCACGATTGAAACAAGTAAGAAAGTAAAAGAGGAAAACGATCAGAAATGGAGAAGAAGGTGAAGTGAAAGTGGTAAAATGAGAGGGTTAAAAGCCTAATATAGGCATGGGGGACTGAAAAGATTACAGAGGTTAGCCGACCGGGGAGTGCCACGTGTGCCACAATTAATGATACGTGATTTGAAGAGACGTGCATTATGGCGGTAACCAAAGTCGGCCATTTCGGGATGAGACACGTGGCTGATGGCCGAGGGACGCGACACAACTGTTCCCGCCAAAATTTAAAGATAAGAGCGAGCTTGTAAAACCACCGATTTTGTGACTTATCCACTTCCCGTTACTCCGGTAAAATTACGATCCGGAAAGTGTGGAGACTATCTGTATACAGTAAAAACCGGATATGCGCGAGACCGGTGACACAAGGGCCGGGGGTAAGATCAAATGAGCACGAGTATGATCGGTTTTTTCTTCAGACCGGGGATTGCACCAGATGTGGCTGATGAAGAATAGAGAAGTAGATCTGTTGGTCCGGTGTATCCGGACCAAACACTGCGTTGCTGTTATCCCGGCTTCGTCAAGTTAAGTTCTTATGGCCGTTATCCCGGTTTCTTTGTGTCCAGGTTGATCGTGGCCGTTAGTCCGGTTTACCAGCTGCAGAATAGCCACGCGTCCAGATCGTTCTGCCATTTTTTACTGACAACCGTACGGGTATCAGACCGTAAGGCCCTATCTTATCCTTTTAGGGTTTCTTTATTCCAAAAGGGCTTTGTGTAGTATGAAAGGCCAGAAGGCAAAACTATAAATAGAAGACATTTTCCTACTTTTAGGGGTGGGATTTTTGAGATCTAGAACATTGTAATAGCAAAGATATATTAAAGCATTGTCTCTCTCTCTTTAGTCTGAATCAGTGGATCTTTGTGGTTTTTGGTTATTCTTCTGTTATATCCCGCATTTCGTACATTCGGATAATTCAAGATAATTGCGAGAAGTTAAGGGCAAGACTATTTTCCAAAATTATTCTTATGAACAAGTTGTTTATTAGTATGGAAATATTGAGAAAGGCTAAGGGTAAAAAGGATAAATTCACAAAGTTGTTCATGGTAATATTATGGAAGGCTAGGGGCAAAATGGGAATTTCACAAAATATTCAAGAAGGTTCTTGAAGGGGCCATGTTGGCCGTGTGGCATATGTCCATATTTTTATTAAATGGGGCTAATTATAAATACATATATGGACCAAAGCTTATATAGTAAGGCAAGTGGTCATATTTGTTTACTGACAACCGTACGGGCGTCAGACCGTAAGGCCCTATCTTATCCCTTTAGGGTTTCTTTATTCCAAAAGGGCTTTGTGTAGTATGAAAGGCCCAGAAGGCAAAACTATAAATAGAAGACATTTCCCTACTTTAAGGGGTGGACTTTTTGAGATCCAGAACATTGTAATAGCAAAGATATATTAAAGCATTGTCTCTCTCTCTTTAGTCCGAATCGGTGGATCTTTGTGGTTTTTTCTTATTCTTCTAACACCATTAGCTTAATCATCTATAGCAACATATTCATTCAAGGCATTGATATGTATTCATATATACATATTATAGCACGCAAATCCGTAAATATTTCTCGAAAACCCTAAATAGATTAAAGTTATCCAGATATCGTATACCTCACTTAAAAATTCAATTTTTACCTAAATTCGTGGTAAACACCCATATGTCACCGTAAAAAATGTGATTGAAATTTGAATTCCCACAAACTAAAACATATTATATTCAGATTTCTTAAAAAACATAAGAAATTTATCACGTTTTATACAATTATGATTATGCCTTAATAAATGCATAAATATATTCTTGAGTATTTTGAAGTCTGAACAATAATAGTGGTTTTCTTAAGATATATTATTGACTAGTTATTCTACTAAAATATATTTGGCTTCAAATTCTTTGTTGTAGTTGGGTTTGGACGGTACTATGTCTGAAGCGATAGGTTCAATGAAGGTTTTTCCCTTGGGTTATGAGGTTGGCTCGGCTCCTTGAGAAGAAACTGAGGGAACATCCTGGGAGGCAGTTTCGGTGTTGGCAGACATTTAGAAGATTTGGAAAAGAAGATTAATGAATTCGAAGTAGGATATGAAACAAATTGAAAGTGTAAGAAGGATTGAAGAGGCGGTTGAAAAAAAAAATATAAAACGACGAGATGAAAGAAAGAACACAACAACACTTTCGATCAACGAACAGCAATGGAGAAGTTGGCAAAGTTGGTCTATTTTTACGATCAAAACAAGTGAGAAAAGGATATGATCACGATTGAAACAAGCAAGAAAGTAGAAGAGGAAAACGATCAGAAATGGAGAAGAAGTTGAAGTGAAAGTGGTAAAATGAGAGGATTAAAAGCCTTATATAGGCATGGCGGACTGAAAAGATTACACAGGTTAGCCAACCGGGGAGTGCCACGTGTCCCACAATTAATGATACGTCATTTGAAGAAACGTGCATTACGGCGGTTACCGAAGTCGGCCATTTCGGGACGAGACACGTGGCTGATGGCCGAGGGACGCGACACAACTGTTCCCGCCAAAATTTAAAGATAAGGGCGAGCTTGTGAAACCACCGATTTTGTGACTTATCCACTTCCCGTTACTCCGATAAAACTACGTTCCGGAAAGTGTGGAGACTATCTGTATACAGTAAAAACCGGATATGCGCGAGACCGGTGACACCAGGACCGGGGGTAAGATCAAATGAGCACGAGTATGATCGGTTTTTTCTTCAGACCGGGGATTGCACCAGATGTGGCTGATGAAGAATAGAGAAGTAGATCTGTTGGTCCGGTGTATCCGGACCAAACACTGCGTTGCTGTTATCCCTGCTTCGTCAAGTCAAGTTCTTATGGCCGTTAGTCCGGTTTACCAGCAAAAGAATAGCCACGCGTCCAGATCGTTCTGCCATTTTTTACTGACAACCGTACGGGTATCAGACCGTAAGGCCCTATCTTATCCTTTTAGGGTTTCTTTATTCCAAAAGGGCTTTGTGTAGTATGAAAGGCCAGAAGGCAAAACTATAAATAGAAGACATTTTCCTACTTTTAGGGGTGGGATTTTTGAGATCTAGAACGTTGTAATAGCAAAGATATATTAAAGCATTGTCTCTCTCTCTTTAGTCTGAATCAGTGGATCTTTGTGGTTTTTGGTTATTCTTCTGTTATATCCCGCATTTCGTACATTCGGATAAAAATCAAGATAATTGCGAGAAGTTAAGGGCAAGACTATTTTCCAAAATTATTCTAATGAACAAGTTGTTTATTAGTATGGAAATATTGAGAAAGGCTAAGGGTAAAAAGGATAAATTCACAAAGTTGTTCATGGTAATATTATGGAAGGCTAGGGGCAAAATGAGAATTTCACAAAATATTCAAGAAGGTTCTTGAAGGGGCCATGTTGGCCGTGTGGCATATGTCCATATTTTTATTAAATGGGGCTAATTATAAATACATATATGGACCAAAGCTTATATAGTAAGGCAAGTGGTCATATTTGTTTAATTTAAGAAAGTTCAAGAAAAAGGGAGAAGGGGACATGTTTCCACCTTGTGTTGGTAGAATCCATATATATATATATATATACAACTGATGACCAAAATAAGACATATTCATCACAACTCAATAAACTTGGAGAGGAAGCTAGGGCATTCGGCCATGGCTTCTAAAAATTGATGCCATGGAAAGTGATTAAGAAAAATAAATTTTTTCTAGCATCTCAACTAGTTGGAAGGTCCTTATTAACGTGGAGGGGTTGTTGGAGCAATAAAACTTCAGAGCCGATGCCACGAATGGGAAAAGAGGAAAAGTGTCCGAGGAGGAAGGAACCTAAGGAAGGTTAAGGATGAAAGTAGGAAAAATATACAAATGGGTTGGTCGAAGGAAGAGGAGAGCATTTAGGCGCAGGGAAATTGGAAACCTCTAACCATAGGCGTAAGAAGGATACCTTAACGAATTAGTGATAGGAACCCGATTACGCACCAAGGAAAAATAAGGATAATGGGTCGGCGCTGTTGATTTAAAAATCTAAGGTGTGGGGCGAGAATTCATGCGAGGTCTGGGAGATTGGATCTCAAAGGAAGATGGAATGAAATATAAAGAATGTGCATGGAAGACCGCTCGGTCATAGTGTCATAAGTATAGTTAAAGGCTTAATGAGCAAGGATAGAGAGAGTGTTTTCTACTGTAAGGATTTTGTGTTAAGAACAAAAGTAGTAGGACGCTCGAAAAATATGGACGCGCAGTGGCAACACAAGTGCATGGTTAAGGGACATTACGAGTAAGTGAGCTAAATGGGTAAAAGGGACTAATAATGGATAGGAAGATATGAGGATATTGATAAGAATGATGATATAAGCACAAAGGATAATAAATGGCGAAGAGAGGACCTGGGAAGGACAAGGATAATAAGTTAACACAGTGGATCAGAAAACCCTAACATGGAATGAGAACTCATGGAAAGGCCGAGGAGTTCGATTATAAGGAAAATAGGGTGAAAGACAAGGAATGGACATGAAGAAAAGGACAACTATAAGAGAGACCCTCCCGAAGTGTTATAAGGCCCCATAAGATCAGTTGAACATTCGAGGACGAATGTTCTAAAGGGGGGGAGGATGTTATATCCCGCATTTCGTACATTCGGATAATTCAAGATAATTGCAAGAAGTTAGGGGCAAGACTATTTTCCAAAATTATTCTAATGAACAAGTTGTTTATTAGTATGGAAATATTGAGAAAGGCTAAGGGTAAAAAGGGAAAATTCACAAAGTGGTTCATGGTAATATTATGGAAGGCTAGGGGCAAAATGGGAATTTCACAAAATATGCAAGAAGGTTCTTGAAGGGGCCATGTTGGCCGTGTGGCATATGTCCATATTTTTATTAAATAGGGCTAATTATAAATACATATATGGACCAAAGCTTATATAGTAAGGCAAGTGGTCATATTTGTTTAATTTAAGAAAGTTCAAGAAAAAGGGAGAAGGGGACATGTGTCCACCTTGTGTTGGTAGAAGCCATATATATATATATACAATTGATGACCAAAATAAGACATATTCATCACAACTCAAGAAACTTGGAGAGGAAGCTAGGGCATTCGGCCATGGCTTCTAAAAATGATGCCATGGAAAGTGATTAAGAAAAATAAATTTTTTATAGCATCGCAACTAGTTGGAAGGTCCTTATTAACGTGGAGGGGTTGTTGGAGCAATAAAACCATTCCTTTGTGCAAGGCACAACTCTATCCAAGTTGAAGAGCTAAGAGGAAAAGGTAAGGTTTAACTCTCTTTCATATGTTATGGATGGTCTATGCATGTTGTTGAGTGTTGTAGTATGTGGAAATGGGTGAAATTTATGAAATATGCATGTGTGAGGTATGGCCGAATGGGAGTAGTGTTGTGTGGGTATGATGAAATCGTTTTATTTAGTAGTTTGATTGTTGTTGTTGTGAATTCCATAATAAAAATGAAAGTTTGATGGCTTGAAATGAAGTTGGAATCATTGTGGGATTGTTGAAGAAGTTAATGTGACATTAGTATGGTTTCTTATATTTATATGAATGATATTGCTAATGAGTAGGTTGTAAATATAATTCATGAATTTGGAAGTGAGACATGTGTTTGGAAGGTTGTAAGTTGGGTTGTTGTGATTGTATTGAATATAAGAAAAATGTTGTCGGATTATGTAAAAGAAGTTACTAACGTTAGAATGTATTTTGGATTAATTGATGAAGTTGTTAGTGTGTAGATTGTTGATATAGTTCATGAACTTGGAAGAGAAGAAATGTGTTGTTATTGTTCTTGTTGAATTTGGAAGGTTTCGGGTGATGTGGTATGTTGGTTGGGTTGTTTGAACATTATGTGAATTGTTTGAAAGTTCTTGAACGATGTTAGAATATATCTTGGGATTGATTGTTGAAGTTGTTAGTATGATTGTTGGTAATGTTGTTGATAATTTGGCCGAGTTGAATTCTCGGATTGTTGTTGATAAAATTAGCCGAGTTAGATTCTCGGGGGTGGTGTATTTACAGGGGAAATGCTGCCGAAATTTCGGCAGATTATAAACGAATTCATTTGAAAGACTAAGACAAGTATATGTCCATGAGTCTAATGATTATGTCAATTCTCTTGAATGTAGACTAGCATGTTTGGACGAATAAGCGTAGCTAATAGGATGTGGAGCAGGTATGTAAGGCTTACCCTTTCTTTCTTTTGGCATGATCTTTGTGAAACCAACATGACAAAGTATATGTATGATTTTAAAGAAATTCCTATTCTTAGAGCCGCTAGGATGGCTAATGTTCCTGACTTCCGAAGAACTATTTGCTATGTCTTGATACAAGTGTGTGGTTCCAAAAGCTTTATGTTGATTTGATCCATAGCAATCTCCGAGAGGTACTTGATATGATTATTGCTTTGATTTTCCAAAAATGGCTTTTGAAACGTTCGTAGAAGGTTCTGTACTTCATACACCCATAACTTTCTCATACTAAATCGGATTGACCCGAAACTTTTTTCTGAGCCTTCAGGTGTCGGTAAGTATACTTGTCCATCGAGTCTTCCATAATATATTCTGAGGTTACCGACCTTACGTCACTCCGATAGAGACATAACATTCTTTGGGCTCTCCTGCATGCTGCTATATGATATGTGTATATGTATATGTATATGGGGTAAGGGAAAAGGTGAGGCGCTATAGACGCATAGCCACCTGATCAATTGGTATCAGAGCTGGTGGTGGGGCAAACCTCAGCAAGAACGCTGAGTCCCAAAGTGAGGGGTGAGTATAAGGCTTGCCTTAGGCAAATCCCACATTGGTTTAGGCAAATCCCACATTGGTTCAGGCAAATCCCACATCGGTTAATATCGTCCCGGACGTGGGATATATGTAGCTAAATGGATCGGAGCCGACGCCTCGGCAATATGATATGTTCTATTTTACATATTTATGAAAAAGAAATGTTTTCAAAGAAAGTAAAATATGATATGTATATATATGGATCGGGCTGCACGTTCCGCAGCACTAAGCATGCATGGTACCCGCCTAAAAGGCATTCAGATGTACAGGTTACTCTTTTACCCCATGATGTGCTCTATATCTCCATTCTGTTATTATTCATAATTACATCTCTTACTATGTTACTATTCAAGCCTTATATACTCAGTACGTTGCTCGTACTGACCCCCTTTCTTCTGGGGGCTGCGTTTCATGCCGCGCAGGTACACCCAGATGCATAGAAGCCATTATAGAAGATGTTCCACCGAAGTTGGCAAGCTCCATTTGCCCCTGGAGAGTTGCCGGGTCAGAGTATTATGCTATGATGTCTTGTTCGAAGTTAGAGACTTTTGCAGACAGAGTCGTGGGTATAGAATGTCGGTATTGTAAGCGGCTCCACCAGCCGATGTGTTATTGTGTTTCATGTTACAAATTTCATGTGACGATAGAATTTATTTGAATTGAGTGCGATGAAAAGAAAGATTTTGAAAGCTTTACTATGTATTTCATTATATTTGATTTAAGAGTTCAAGGAGACTATGTGTGTAATAAGAGTCAGTGGGTTCGCTCGGCTCCGAGTATGGGGTCGGGTGCCCATCACACCCCAGTAAGATCGGGGTGTGACATCTTCTAACACCATTAGCTTAATCATCTATAGCAACATATTCATTCAAGGCATTGATATGTATTCATATATACATATTATGGCATGCAAATTCGTAAATATTTCTCGAAAACCCAAAATAGATTAAAGTTATCCAGATATCCTATACCTCACTTACAAATTCAATTTTTACCCAAATTCGGGGTAAACACCCATATGTCACCGTAAAAAAATGTGATTGAAATTAGAATTCCCACAAACTAAAACATATTATATTCAGATTTCTCAAAAAACATAAGAAATTTATCACGTTTTATACAATTATGATTATGCCTTAATAAATGCATAAATATATTCTTGAGTATTTTGAAGTCTGAACGATAATAGTGGTTTTCGTAAGATATATTATTGACTAGTTATTCTACTAAAATATATTCGGTTTCAAATTCTTTGTTGTAGTTGGGTTGGGACGGTACTATGTCTGAAGCGGTAGGTTCAATGAAGGTTTTTCCCTTGGGTTATGAGGTTGGCTCGGCTCCTTGAGAAGAAACTGAGGGAACATCCTGGGAGGTAGTTTCGGTGTTGGCAGACATTTAGAAGATATGGAAAAGAAGATTAACAAATTCGATGTAGGATATGAAACAAATTGAAAGTGTAAGAAGGATTGAAGAGGCGGTTGAAAAAAAAAATGACAAGATGAGAGAAAGAACACAACAACACTTTCGATCAACGAACAGCAATGGAGAAGTCGGCAAAGTTGGTCTATTTTTACGATCAAAACAAGTGAGAAAAGGAGATGATCACGATTGAAACAAGTATGAAAGTAGAAGAGGAAAACGATCAGGAATGGAGAAGAAGGTGAAGTGAAAGTGGTAAAATGAGAGGGTTAAAAGCCTTATATAGGAATGGGGGACTGAAAGATTACAGAGGTTAGCCAACCGGGGAGTGCCACGTGTCCCACAATTAATGATACGTGATTTGAAAAGACGTGCCTTACGGCGGTTACCGAAGTCAGCCGTTTCGGGATGAGACACGTGGCTGATGGCTGAGGGACGCGACACAACTGTTCCCGCCAAAATTTAATGATAAGAGCGAGCTTGTGAAACAATCGGTTTTGTAACTTATCCACTTCTCGTTACTCCGGTAAAACTACGGTCCGGAAAGTGTGGAGACTATCTGTATACAGTAAAAACCGGATATGCACGAGACTGGTGACACCAGGGCCGGGGGTAAGATAAAATGAGTACGAGTATGATCGGTTTTTTCTTCAGACCGGGGATTGCACCAGATGTGGCTGATGAAGAAAAGAGAAGTAGATCTATTGGTCCGGTGTATCCGGACCAAACTCTGCGTTGTTGTTAGCCCGGTTTCGTCAAGTCAAGTTCTCATGGCCGTTAGCCCGGTTTCTCTGTGTCCAGGTTGAGCGTGGCCGTTAGTCCGGTTTACCAGCTGCATAATAGCCACGCGTCAAGATCGCTCTACCATTTTTTATTGACAACCGTACGGGTGTCAGACCGTAAGACCCTATCTTATTCCTTTAGGGTTTCTTTATTCCAAAAGGGCTTTGTGTAGTATGAAAGGCCCAGATGGCAAAACAATAAATAAAAGCCATTTCCCTACTGTTAGGGGTGGGCTTTTTGAGATCTAGAACATTGTAATGGCAAAGATATATTAAAGCATTGTCTCTCTCTCTTTAGTCTGAATAAGTGGATCTTTGTGGTTTTTGCTTATTCTTCTAACACCATTAGCTTAATCATCTATAGCAACATATTCATTCAAGGCATTGATATGTATTCATATATACATATTATAGAACGTAAATCCGTAAATATTTCTCGAAAAACCAAAATAGATTAAAGTTATCCTGATATCCTATGCCTCACTTACAAATTCAATTTTTACCTAAATTCGGGGTAAACACCCATATGTCACCGTAAAAAAATGTGATTGAAATTTGAATTCCCACAAACTAAAACATATTATATTCAGATTTCTCAAAAAACATAAGAAATTTATCACTTTTTATACAATTATGATTATGCCTTAATAAATGCATATATATATTCTTGAGTATTTTGAAGTCTGAACGATAATAGTGGTTTTGTTAAGATATATTATTGACTAGTTATTCTACTAAAATATATTCCACTTCAAATTCTTTGTTGTAGTTGGGTTTGGACGGTACTATGTCTAAAGCGGTAGGTTCAATGAAGGTTTTTCCGTTGGGTTATGAGGTTGGCTCGATTCCTTGAGAAGATACTGAGGGAACATCCTGGGAGGTAGTTTCGGTGTTGGAAGACATTTAGATGATATGGAAAAGAAGGTTAACGAATTCGAAGTAGGATATGAAACAAATTGAAAGTGTAAGAAGGATTGAAGAGGCGGTTGAAAAAAAAAATATAAAACGACGAGATGAAAGAAAGAACACAACAACACTTTCGATCAACGAACAGCAATGGAGAAGTTGGCAAAGTTGGTCTATTTTTACGATCAAAACAAGTGAAAAAAGGAGATGATCACGATTGAAACAAGTAAGAAAGTAGAAGAGGAAAACGATCAGAAATGGAGAAAAAGGTGAAGTGAAAGTGGTAAAATGAGAGGGTTAAAAGCCTTATATAGGAATGGGGGACTGAAACGATTATAGAGGTTAGCCAACCAGGGAGTACCACGTGTCCCACAATTAATGATACGTGATTTGAAGAGACGTGTATTACGGCGGTTACCGAAGTCGGCCATTTCGGGATAAGACACGTGGCTGATGGCCGAGGGACGCGACACAACTGTTCCCGCCAAAATTTAAAGATACGAGCGAGCTTGTGAAACCACCGATTTTGTGACTTATCCACTTCCCGTTACTCCGGTAAAACTATGGTCCGGAAAGTGTGGAGACTATCTGTATACAGTAAAAACCGGATATGCGCAAGACCGCTGACACCAGGGCCGGGGGTAAGATCAAATGAGCATGAGTATGATCGGTTTTTTCTTCAGACCGTGGATTGCACCAGATGTGGCTGATGAAGAAAAGAGAAGTAGATCTGTTGGTCCGATGTATCCGGACCAAACTCTGCGCTGCTGTTAGCCCGATTTCATCAAGTCAAGTTCTCATGGCCGCTAGCCCGGTTTCTCTGTGTCCAGTTTGAGCGTGGCCATTAGTCCGGTTTACCAGATGCATAATAGCCACGCGTCAAGTTCGTTCTGCCATTTTTTACTGACAACCGTACGGGTCTCAGACCGTAAGGCCCTATCTTATCCCTTTAGGGTTTCTTTATTCCAAAAGGGCTTTGTGTAGTATGAAAGGCCCAGAAGGCAAAACTATAAACAGAAAACATTTCCCTATTTTTAGCGGTGGGATTTTTGAGATCTAGTACATTGTAATAGCAAAGATATATTAAAGCATTGTCTCTCTCTCTTTAGTCCGAATCAGTGGATCTTTGTGGTTTTTGCTTATTCTTCTAACACCATTAGCTTAATCATCTATAGCAACATATTCATTCAAGGTATTGATATGTATTCATATATACATATTATAGCACGCAAATCCGTAAATATTTCTCGAAAACCCAAAATAGATTAAAGTTATCCTGATATCCTATACCTCACTTACAAATTCAATTGTTACCTAAATTCGGGGTGAACACCTATAGGTCACCGTAAAAAAATGTGATTGAAATTTGAATTCCCACAAACTAAAACATATTATATTCAGATTTCTCAAAAAACATAAGAAATTTATCACGTTTTATACAATTATGATTATGCCTTAATAAATGCGTAAATATATTCTTGAGTATTTTGAAGTCTGAACGACAATAGTGGTTTTCTTAAGATATATTATTGACTAGTTGTTCTACTAAAATATGTTTGACACTTAATTCTAATACCTTAGTTCGTAACTAGTAAGAGCTCTATCCTTGCTTTTTTTTCGTTTTGAATCTGGTATAGTTAGTCGACCAGTCATAAACCATAGTCATCGATGAGTCATCGACCAGTCATAGACCATAGTCATAGTTGAGTATAGCATTATTATTGCATCGATTGCAGAATATGTTATAGTGGGTGGTGATTACATGGTGAATGAGAGGAGACCCCAAAATGTTGAAATTGGAATTATGTGAGCAAGATTACAATGTTGATTGTCGTGCGTCATAATGATACATATAATGACTGTAGCAAGCGTAATTGAAAGCAGGGAGTTAAATTGTGAGAACTTGTGCATTAGTTATATGATTAATGATCTGCTTGCTAGGGCAAAAACTCATCCTTCTTTCATAACGAATGATAGGAAGGTGGATTGTACATGCTTGATGTTGTTGCTGATGGTTCTAGGCCTGTGTTTAAGAATAAATAATGATGAGAGGTCTCAAGAAGCTTTAGCATCAACATCACCACCCCCAGCCACACCCCTACCACAACCACAACTACCAGCTGATGACAATTCAATGCAACATGAGGGCATGGGTGATCATTTAATGGATATGGATGATTTTGATAGTGATGACGAAAAGTATGATGGAGGTTATGGGCATCCCATTGGATCACAAACCAATCACAACTTCTATGATGGAATCAGGTTTTTGTCATGGGAAAACATTCAATAACAAGGAATATTTAACTATTTTATTGAAGAAATTTGTCATAAAGACGTCGTTTTGTTTTAAACTAAACAACAATATTATAATAGATTATAACATGGAATTCACATCTCCTAAATGTGGCTGGATGTTGCGGGGCAATAGATAGGACAACTTGGATAGGTTTCGCATTTGCTAGTACGTTGGTGATCACACTTGCGGGGTTGAACATTCTCCGATTAGTCAATAGCATGCCTCGTAAGTTGTGATTGCATCAGTGTTGATGAATGAATCTATTGACAATAAAGGGCCAACGACAAAGGAAATCAAGAGGACGATTTCAAGAGAGTTTCATTGTAATGCAAGCTACTGGAAGTGTTGGAAGGAAGGTTTAATGGCTAAGAACATAGTTAGGGGACACCGGAGCATGGGTATGGTTGATTATCGACTTATTCTTACATGTTTCGCAATCTAAATCTAGGTGCCAGGATTTTCCATAGCTTTAACGAGTAAGAACGGGATAAAAAATTACTGCATAGCTTACGCTAATTGCATTCGAGGATATACCCATATGCAAAAGGTTATTGCCTTTGATGACACATTTTTTACGGCATGTATGAGGGTGTCTTGTTGTCTTATGTAGCACAGGATACTAAGAACAATATCTATCCTATTGCACTTTGCGTGGTGGACAAGGAGTGTTATGAATCTTGGGCCTACATCTTCCATCAACTGATAATCAATGATGAACTAGACTTGCACATCACCTCTGATAGGCACAGGAGCATAGCTAATAGTGCTTCCACAGTTTTAAGTTGCTCATCATGGACTTTGCCTAAGGCAACGTGCTGAAAATCTCCGAATAGGTTTTCAATGTGAAAAATATCATCATATAATCTAAAATGCAGCAAAGACATATGATTATCAGGAGTTCTATGAGCATTATCATAAATGCAGGGATAAATTCCTCGAAACAGCCAATTGCCTTGAGTTTGATATTGTTGGATTTGACAAATGGAGCAGAGCACATTTTCCGGCAAATTACGGTACAATATTCCTGGCATCGCGAAATCTTTCAAGTCCAAGGAAAGTGCAAAAGGGAAGATAAACAAGTGCTTTATTAGCAAGGAAGTAGCCACAAGATAACAACGTGCTCATATTTGAGAGAGCATCCCCTTTATTTTTTCCCATTTCAATGTATTTTTGTTGTATTTTAAATTTTTGCTTCTGCTTATGTATTAAATCTGAAAATTGAAATCCAGTTCAATATTAATCAAATTTGATTTAGTCTATCATAGAATAGCATGGTTTATAATATATCAAATAGTTGTTCTATCATAATTCATGCATCAGGTATTAATCTACCTTTTAGGAGGTCTATATTCCCCATGTAAAACCATTATGCATGCGGCACTGAAAAGCGCAATTATTAAGTTTCAAAAGCTGCAGATTGCAGGTCTAATCATGTCGATTCACTATAGTATTAAATGCTACCTCCATGCGGCAAAGCCATGCGTCTCTCATCCATTGGCCGATCGTTCACTTAACCGTTGTCATTAGTCTATATATCAGTGTCAGTCTAGAGTGTCTTCATTTTAAATATGCTTGAACCCCGTAGAAATTCAAAATGAAGCAAGATTTATTTATATAACGCATTTGTACTCGAGCGTTATAACATCTCTATTGAGTTTGCGTATAAACGTTTTTCACTGTCGATAATAATAAACATTAACTCATAGTCGATGATCAAGTATGATTATAGCAGCTAATAATGTTTTGTGTCTCTAACAGATAATAAGGTCGCGATGACCTAACCTTAGCATATTTGAACACATCCAAAATATTTAAGCACATCCAAATTCACAAGGCAACAACACAGTTAGATACAAAAGGCTCAATAATTCGAAACCCAAAACAGTCATATTTGAACACATCCAAAATATTTAAGTACATAAAAATTAACAAGGCAACACACTCAGACACAAAAGTTACAATAATTCAAAACCCAAAACAGTCAAATTAAGCATTAGTACTGATTGTTTGTCATCCTCCACCACAAACATCCGACAAAAAATTATTTGTTTATTACATCCCAAATACCAAATTAGTATTTCAAAAAAGCATTAATCTGGGTGACAATGTCTCAGACAACTGTTTCAATGTCAAACTCAACTTCAGCTTGACTCGTCTCACTAGCATCCTTCATATTAACTTGTATATCTTTTGCCTTCTCAACTTGAGCAGCTGACACAGAGACATCTGCTGCCTTCTCAACCTGAGCAACTGACACAGGGACATCTGCTGCCTTTTCAACTTGAGCAGTTGGCACAGGGACATCTGCTGCCTTTTCAACTTGAGCAGTTGGCACAGGGACATCTGCTGCCTTCCCAACATCAGTAGCTGGTATAGAGATCTCAATCTTCTCAACTTCAACAACTGGTCTAGGTACGTTAACAATTGTAAGCACCTATATTCACCTTGTTAATAGCATATTGTTGCGCATCATCAATCAAATTGAGTTTTCCCTCGACAGAATGTTGTAGAGGACTGTTCTGGGTCCTTGCAGAGCATTTTTTGGACATACTTAAGAAAAATGCATATGGCATACAACATAATTACAACAACAAATGAAATTGTTCACCTTTCTCATTGAGAGTCTCTTGCTTCTTCATCGCCTTCTCGCTCCCCCTAAAATTTTCCCCTCCACATAAGTGAGAAGACCCTTGGAAGCATCCTCTATCTTCTCCACATGGTCATGCGGTTCCACCAATGGGCCTGAACTTCGTGTCGCACGACCCCTAGACGTCCAAATACCAACATGTCCCTCAATATTTCTTGCAACTACGTTACCGCAATATCTTCTGAATGAGTATCCTTCTCATAATAGGGCTCCTTGGGTTCCTTTCCTAGCCAATAGGAGACTTCAAGACATCTGTTGGTGAAATCAATATAGTCGCTCCTTCCAATTAATGCTTCAAGCTATCTATGATGGAAATGCTAATCTTATCATCGTATGGAACAAAGGTCTTCATATGCTCCTGCTCTAACTCATGCACTGTTGGGATGGTGTAAGGGTGTACAATCTACAAATGAGCAAAACATTAACATTTACCTTATATTTTTACAAAAATAATTAATAATAAACTCCAAATTGATACCACTGAAGGTCCGACTTGAGTCGTAAATGGATCACCTTCAGTAAATCACTCAATTTTTGTGGTGCGCCACCTAAAGATCCTAAGAATAGTAAAATGAACCTCATCTGATTTGCCAACATTATTTCTAAGTACATGGAAAGCTTCATATGCCCAAACCTATAATCAACAAATAATCTCTAAGTGTAAAAATAAATAACATACATTTTATACTTTATTGCACCATTGGTTTATAATATTTACCATTAGTGCCTAGGGGAAGCCATAGAGAGCATAGGATGCAATTTTCTTATTAGTGTGCACTTGGTGGTGCTTGGGCATGTCTACCTTGTTCTTCAAGTAGTCCAAAGTGAGTTCAAATGATTCCTTTCCCCAAGGATAGTTTTGGAAGAAGTCCAAAGAGTTCACCATTTTAATAAAATTACGGTCCACATCCTTGGACACATATTTGGCAAGAAAGATGGTATGCACAAACCACACAAGACAACATTTAAACTTTTTTTCTTTGTCTAGCCTATTCCCTCTAACTACCCCCAATAGCCTTTCTGCTGAAATCATCCTGTTACGGGTAACCTTTGTGCAGAATCCTACCCCTTTCCTAATTACCATGTCCTGTTTAGAATGATAAGGATAGGTTCCACAACCTAAATCGGTGATCAAATAAAACTCCTTCATGACAAAACACACTGGCTTGTCATTCACGAGGAACCACTTGTCGTGCTTCTTATCTCATCGACATGACGAAGAAGTAGATAATGGACCATCAGTCCATTGAATTTGTTGAAGTGTTCTTATAGATTTCTAAAGTGACCAAAAAATGAATGCTTGAACCTTTTCTTTATTCTTTGATCTCTGAAAAATTATTTAAATTTAAAAAACAACGTCAGCCTAGACCTAACTGAAAGTTTTGCTGGAAAAACTTCATATCTTTCAGTTAATTAATCAAACCATACCTCTCCACATCAATTGTCTTTTCACAATATGGCAAAGATTGGGGATCAACATCTGCATTTTTCTTCACCAGACTCTTTTGAAGCATCCTCAGAAACATCACGACCACCCTCAACTCTATCTCCTTCATCATCATCTCCACTATACTCATCATTCCGATCTATGGGGTCTGTGTATGCAACATTTTCAGCATTTTCAGCTTCCACAATTCTCTTTCTTTTCCCATCTCTTCTAACTTCTTTACCTCTTCAGTTTTTATCATCAGGATTAACTCTAGAACAGGTTTGAACCATATTGCCAGAATAGATGATTATCTTCCCTCTCTTCCTCCTCTACTTCTAAACATTTTTATGATCTACATAGAAACAATAGAGTAACATTGATCAACCAGGATATAAAAACAAGACTAATCGACCAAGAGTCTAGTAATAGACCATGAAGAATTTGCAAAAAGCAAAAACATAAAAAGCATGATCGAATCAAGAAAAATAAGAAGAAATACACATATTTCCCCAAAAAATAGGTTAAAGTTCCATAAATTTGAAAAAAATCATAACTTTTTGAATACTAGGATTTTATCAATATCGAATAAAACAACAATTTTCAGGGCAATATGGAGCTCAAAATGCTCCAACAGAATTACAAAATTAAACAAAATACCTAGGGACGACGACTAGTTCTGAGCTTGGGGGAGAGGAAGAGTTTGTTGGAAGCTTGCGAGCATACAAAGCGGGAAAGGTTTTTTCATTTTTCAAGAGAGAAATGGGATTTTGTATATTTTAGACAAGTGATAGGGACTTAATTGAATAACTTTAAACCTCCAAAAATTTTAAAATTATGAAATGTACCCCGAGTCCCCTTTTCTAAATCCTAAAACGAAAAAAAATTAAAAAGAAATTCAATGGCCTGTTTGCTAAATTAAGTTTCAGAGTGGCTTGGTTGCCAAATTTTCTCTGGTTACTAACTTGTACTACTAGTAAATTTGTCATGTTATCACTTCTACAGACTTCTATTAGGGGTCGTTTGGTACACATGATAAGGTGGGGTATTCCATCACTAATTTTGGGATTAGTTTTGTACTCTGTTTGGTAGAAGGTATAACTTTATCCCGAAATAAATTACCTTTTATCAAACAAAGTATTGAATGAAGCCCAAACTTAATGATGGGATATCCTACCTTATACCATTAACCTTGGGATTATTTTATCCCACCTCCTAGATGGGATAAAATAATCCCAGAATAATTTAGTCCGCGTACCAAACTATCCTTTAGGGTTTTCCATAAGCAATCTTTCTGTTATAGTAAATCAAAACAAAAAGAAAACATAAATTCCTTTATAATTTTTGTTTAAAATTTGTCACTAATTTCCTGTATTATCTTGTGTAATCTACCTAATAAAGCTATTACAGTTTATGCCTAATTTATCTTCAAATGCCATGTATACGGTCCTAATATAAGCAAGTTACAACTGTATCATGATTTATTACTATTTAAAAATAACATCAAACGCCATACTTTTGAATTTTTCCTCTTCACCTTTTAATTGAAGGAAATTTTATATGGTGTAGCTAACTCTAAGAGGTATTTATGGATAATAATTGCTCTTTATTATATTTACTTTTCGTAACTATAGTCTTTTCTATTTTACACCTAGTAACTAGTATGTACCCAACGAAAGATACCCCTGTTTCTCAATAGTCTTCCACACCTCCCAGATCTCTCTTCTTCCTCATTTCTCTCTCTCTGTTCCCCCACTTTTCTCCCTCGGATCTTACCCCTCTCTCTTCTCTCTTGGTAACACCTGCTCTTCATTGAATCAGGATATAGATACTATCTGAATATCCAAACAGCAATGACGGAAAAGCTGAAAACAGTGGCGGTGCCGATGGAATGTTCTGTATTCATACATCGTAAGGCTAGGATATATTCATACAATCAGACTTTAGGTTATGAAAGGATACATTTGCATATCCCAAAATTGGGAACGTATTGTAATTGTTAATTCATTCCAACAGTGAGACATAACATCATCGTCCCTTTCACTTTCGATATACTTCTACATTTCCTTATTGCTTTTTCAATATAATATATAAGACTTTCAGATCTATCCTTTCTGCCGATGGAAGAGGCAGAACTGCGATGGAGATGGCGGACCCCTGATGCTGGAAGCGAAGAAGGTGTAGAAGAACAGATCTGAGTGTAAACACAGTGTATTTTGTATTTCACTGAAGATCCGACCAGATTTGATTGTATTCAGATCTGAGGGTATTTGTGTGTGTTAGTCCTTTTTTTAGCGTAAATATAAGTTATTTCTATTTGGTTGATTGTATTTTTGGGCAAAAGTAGATGTATTTCTGTCACGACCCGTCTTGGGGCCGTGACGGGTACCCGGGGCTAACCACCGAGCACCACCCGTTCTACTACTCATCATACTCATTAAACGTTCTTTTATCAAATTCACACTCAAATCATAAGAGAATCATTTTTCATTTGAGAACATAAATACTTTTATAGACATAAGCCTTTCGGCTATCAAAATAATATACATATATACGGTCGTAATCTCATGAGACCATATAACCCACACTGCGTATCTACGAGCCTCTACTGGAGTGCAAGATATAAGGACGGGACAGGACCCCGTCGTGCCCAAAATATGCATATATATATATATATATATATATATATATACAAAAAGAATAATCAATGGCACCTCCGGAAAATGGAATGCTCTTCAAATCAGCTAATAGCTCCTACGAGTCTGGATCGCCTCCCTGTCTACCTGTGGGCATGAACACAACGTCCAAAGAAAACAGACGTCAGTACGAATATTGTACTGAGTATGTAAGGCATAAACAATAATGAAGCATCAATGAAACGAGGAGGCATCAAATGAGGAGCAATCTGTAACTGACTGTGAATCATAAAAGAAATAATGCATGTTGGCTTACTTTCATACTGATCATCATCTCATGTATGGGTAAATATATGTATAAGCTGCCCGACCATATATGTACGGTGTGATAATCAATAACGTTAGCCTGCGTCCAGGCCTCCCGCGTCCGGGGTACCATCTCATGCCGCCCACTAGTGGTGTCTGCCCATGCCATCTGGACATGGTGTATACGGTGCCCGCCTTAGCGGTGACTGCGCAGCCATATAGGCACGGTGTTATATCATAATCATAATATGCTCATCATAGTATGCTCATCATAATACATGCATAAAGACTCAAGGACAACTATACCTTATATGGGTGACGTAAGGTCGTGATCCCCCGATTTCATTATGGAGAATTCATTGACATTCTGCCTCACCTTGAAGGAATTAGCATAAAAGGTGAGTGTATATAATAACGACATCAATGGGTTATAGATAGCATCACTAGCTTTATAGGATTTTCATATCATGGATTCTAGATTCTTTAGACTCAAACTTATCATTATCGTTATCATACTCATATGGCTATTCATGAACAAGGGCTCTTAGTTTTCTTGAAGATAGGAAATTCGTGGAGAAGGAGGGAATTCATGCCATAAGATTCATGCCTTAGAAAGAAAGGAATATCCCCACATACCTTTGTCGTTTAACTACTCTATTGCTTGCTCGTAATCCTTTAATTCTCACGTCTTTACCTTCAAAAGAATTCACATTAACATTAGCTAATCGACTAAAGCTAAAGAAAATTGGGCAGCATTTCCTTTGTTTATATGATTTCCTCCATATTCCATATCAACTACCAACATCCGTAACATCGTTCATAAAATGGTAAATAACAATCACCATTTATCTACATTATCCACATTTCACAATTTCACTACAATTTCCCCATAATCATGGTCATAATTCACTATTATGTTCTATCACATATAATGCTCATTCCATGTTCTAAATGTCATTCATAATCTACTTACGATCACAACATAACCATATTCATGATTCATTCCAAACTACTACTCAACAATAACACTATTCCCACATTTATGGCCCGTTTTGTTTATTCTTCAACAATCCAAGTTTCAACTTCTCAATATCTTAAACATCATGAAAATATCATAAAATATACCTTAGATATTGTAGGAACAAGCCTTGAGTAGCAATACGCTTCTTGCACCAAAAACCCTAACTCACTTCCTTTGAAATTTCTTTGCTTAGATGACTTTAATGGGTTTCATACTCTTGATTCCGTGGGTTTGATGTATTTGATCATGGATTTCATTTGATTTCTTGTGGATGAAATGTATGGAACCTTCTAGAAGTGTTGAGAGAGATGAAGGAATGCGGGAAATGAATTTAATGAAGTGGGAACACATTTATATAATCAGAACTTATTCAGCTCGTTGAGACTTCCACGGACACTTCCACGGTCCGTGGAATATTGTACGGCTCGTACAATCAGTCGTGGTTCACAACCAGGAGACCATCACCTCTGCTGGGTATTCTACGGACCAGTATATGGTCCGTGGAAGGTTTCATGGTCCGTGGATGTGGTCGTGGAACTCACAGCTTTTTCCGAAGTTGTCCGCGTCGTTTCGTTTGATATCCAATCCTTATACAACCTTCGTAACACTTGTTTAATACTTCATTAATGATCTAAACATCCCTATAACTCACCCTCATGGCCTTTCCAAATAATTCTAAATGCAATAAATTTATGAAACCTTTCCTAAACCTCACATACTCCACTTATTCTTATCAATCCTTATTCCATCAATTAATATAGCTCCAAGATCTTAACGTACGCATTCTAAGACCACTAATTATCCGTCTTATTATCTTAAGAACTTCCTGTTACCCTCAAGCTAGAATTGGTTCATTCACTATGCGACGTCATGAAATTTCCAAGGTGTAGCATTCTTCCCCACTTTTGGAACATTCGTCATCGAATGTTAAACGCTCGGGAATTCTATGAATAATTTCGCCAGAGTTTCCCCTGTAATATGGCGCTACCATCCTGTCACAACAACCCACAATAATAGTGCCTCACAGGGCCACAACACAATAGCACTATAAATTGGCCACACACGACCATAAGCATGAAAAGTAAACATGCATACCTTATAATGTTAGTGTTTCATCTTGAACCTCTACTGGGGGTTGGAATAAGTGCGGATATGTGGATTTCATTTTCTCTTCCGCCTCCCAAGTCATTTTTTCTCGATTGTTGTTTCGCCACAACACTTTGACTGATGCTACTTCCTTATTTCGAAGTCTCCGTACTTGCCTGTCTAATATGGCAATGGGCTCTTCTTCATATGCTATCTTTTCTGTCACCCGAAGGTCATCTATTGGAACAATCCTCGTAGGGTCTCCAATACACTTACGAAGTATTGAGACATGAAAAACTGGGTAGACTGATTCAAGCTCTGAAGGGAAGTCCAATTCAGAGGCTACATGACCCACCTTGCGGATGATTTTATAAGGTCCAATGTATCGTGGACTTAACTTCCCTTTCTTGTTGAATCTCATCACCCCTTTCATTGGAGAGACTTTAAAAAATACCCAATCATCAACTTGAAATTCCAAGTCTCACCGGCGATTGTCCGCATAAGATGTTTGGCCACTTTGGGCTGTCAACAATCGATCTCAGATCACCTTGACTTTTTCTACCGCTTGCTAAATCAATTCAGGGCCTATTAGTTGTACTTCACCTATTTCAAACCATCCAATTGGGGACCTACACTTCCTTCCATATAAAGCTTCATACGGAGCCATTTGGATACTATAATGATAGCTATTATTATATGCGAACTCAATCAGAGTAAGTGATCATCCCAGCTACCACCAAAATCTAATACACATACCCGTAGCATATCTTTCAAAGTCTGAATAGTACGTTCGGCTTGTCCATCGGTCTTTCGATGGAACACCGTGCTAAGCTTCACTTGGGTACCCAGACCTTCTTGAAAAGACTTCCAGAACTTGGCTGTAAATTGTGCTCCTCTATCTGTGATGATGGATAGTGGAATACCATGGAGTCGCACAATTTCTTTAAGATACAACCTTGCATACTCTTCTGCTGAGTATGTGGTTCTGACTAGAAGAAAATGAGCTGCTTTTGTTAATTTGTCCACAATTACCCATATAGAATCATACTTGCCTCGGGAACGAGGTAATCTCACAATAAAATCCATGTTGATCACTTCCCATTCCCACGTAGGGATTTCCTTTGCTTGCAATAATCCTCCTGGCTTTTGATGTTCGATTTTTACTTGTTGACAATTTGGACACTACGCTACAAATTCTGCTATGTCTCTCTTCATGCCATCCCACTAATATATCAACTTGAGATCATGATACATCTTGGTTGCACCTGGGTGAATGAAATACCAAGAGTAATGGGCTTCTTCTAGAATTCGTCGGCGCAATGCTGCCACATTCGGCACACACAACCTGCCTCGGTATCTGAGAATTCCATCCATGGAAACATCAAATGGGGACTTCTCTTTTCCATGAGATGTGTCTCTGGAATTGCACAATTGAGGATCTTCATACTAGCGCTCTTTTACTTCCATATTCAGGGATGAAACTGTGGGATCATTAATACCAATCCCTGCACTGCCCGAATCAATTGCATGTACTCCAAGATTAGCTAATTAGTGGATCTCATGAACCATCTCTTTCTTTTTCGGAGGAACTTCACATAGGCTACCCATTGATCGGCAGCTAAGCGCATCGGCTACTACATATGCTTTTCCGGGGTGGTATAAAATATTCATATCGTAATCTTTCAATAGCTATAACCACCGCCTTTGCCGCAGATTTAACTCCTTCTGCTTGAAAATGTATTGAAGGCTCTTATGGTCTGTATAGATATGAACCTGCACACCATACAAGTAATGTCTCCATATCTTTATTGCGTGAATGACTGCAGCCAATTCGAGGTCATGAGTTGGATAGTTCTTTTCATGTTTCCGCAGCTGACTTGAAGCATAAGCAATGACTCTACCGTGCTGCTTCAATACACACCCTAACCCAATGCCAGAAGCATCACAATACACGACATAACCATCTGGCCCTTCTGGAGTGTCAAGACTGGAGCTGAGGTTAATCTGTCCTTTAACTCCTGGAAGCTGTGTTCACAAGCATCATTCCATCGAAATTTGACTGATTTCTGGGTTAGCTTCGACAATGGAGCTGAAATAGAGGAAAATCCCTCTACGAATCTTCTATAGTACCGTGCCAATCCTAGAAAACTACGGACTTTTGTAGGCATCGTAGGCCTTGGCCAAGTCTTCACAGCTTCAATTTTCTGAGTGTCGACTCGAATGCCATCATGTGAAATAACATGGCCCAGAAATGTTATAGAATTCAGCCAAAACTCGCACTTTGAAAATTTTGCATATAATTCTCGGGGTCGAAGAATTCCAAGAACGATACGTAAATGATCTGCATGTTCTGATTCTGTGCGAGAGTACACCAGAATATCATCAATAAATACTATCACAAATAAGACCAAGAGAGGCCTAAATACATTATTCATCAAATTCATGAACACTGCCGGAGCATTAGTCAACCCAAACGATATCACCCGGAATTCATAATGGCCATATCTTGTTCTGAAAGCTGTTATGGGAATATCTTCTACTCTAACCCTCACTTGATGATAACCTGACCTCAAATCTATTTTAGAAAACCATTTGGCACCCTGTAATTGATCAAACAAATCATCAATTCTTGGAAGAGGATATTTGTTCTTTATCGTCACCTTATTCAACTTCCTGTAATCAATGCACATTCGTAGGGAGACATCTTTCTTCCTTACAAATAGAACAGGTGCTCCCCACGGTGATGAACTAGTCTAATAAACCCCTTTTCAAGCAAATCTTTCAACTCTGCCTTTACCTCTTTCAATTCTACCGGAGCCATTCGATAAGGAGGAATAGAAATAGGCTTGGTGTCTGGCAACACATCAATGGCGAAATCAATCTCTCTTTCTGGAGGAAGACCTGGAAGCTCATCTGGAAATACATCCGGAAATTCATTCACTACCAGAACGGATTGGAAAGTTGGCGACTTTGCTTCAGTGTTATGAACTCGAACTAGATGGTAAATATAGCCCTTAGCTATCATCTTTCTTGCCTTAAGGTGGGAAATAAACCTACCTTTTGGAGATGCTATATTACCCTTCCACTCAAGCACGGGCTCTCCCGGAAATTGAAATCGAACTATTTTCATTCGGCAATCAACACTAGCATAACATGAGACCAACCAATCCATACCCATAATCACGTCAAAATCTAACATTTCCAGCTCAATTAAATCAGCTTTGGTCTAGCAATTGCATATCACAAGTAGACAATTCTTATACACTTGTCTAGCTATCACAGGATCACAAACCGGAGTAGATACCTCAAAAGGTTTAATTGGCTCAGGTTTCACCCTAATACAACCAGCAACAAACGGAGTAATATAGGAAAAAGTAGATCCCAGATCTATTAAGGCATATACATCAGGGTAAAATATGCATAATGTACCTGTAACCACATCTGGAGAGGACTCTAGATCCTGTCGTCCGGCTAAAGCATATACACGGGGCTGAGTGGCACCTGAAATAGATGCTTCCCCTCTGCCTCTACCTCGACTTGCTGTAATCTGGGGAGTCTGCCCTACTGGGTGCACTGAAAATGAACCAGCCACTGATCCTGTGGACTGAACCCCAACTCTACCACTCGTCGACGAGCAATCTCGCATCATATGCCCAACCTGGCCGCAGGCATAACAAGCATCTGAACCCTAGCGACACTGTCCGGAATGTAGTTTACCGCACTGACTGCACCGCGGTACTGGGGGTCTCCTCAGGCTATAATCTCCCCCAAACGGAGAATCTGGGGCCCTCGAATTCTGACCCTGTCTTGAACGAAAGGAGCGATCAAATCTCCTTCCTGTAAATCGTAGAGGTGCGCTAGTCACCGACTGGCTTGAGTGTCTAGAATATGTCTGCCTTGATCCCCCTCGATAATCACTGCCTACCCCCATAGATCTGGCCCTCTTGCTTTGCCTTCTATCGATATCACGATCACCTCTTTGTGGTTGTTGTCGTCCCTCTAAGTTCTGGGCATGGGCTTGTATTCGAGAAATGTCCATCCCTTCTTGCAACGAGGCCGTTAAACAATCCTTGTACAAATGTGGCCCCAAGCCACTCACAAACCTGTGCACCCTATCTCCCATATCGGCCACCATAGTCGGGGCATATCTAGCCAAGGAATTAAATTGAAGGCTATATTCCTGAGCGCTCATATTTCCTTGCTTTAGATTTAAGTACTTATCCGCTCTAGCTCGGCGGACCTTGGGTGGAAAATAGTGATGGATGAAAGCATCTTCAAATTCTTTCCACACGGGAGGAGGTGCATTTTCCTTTCTTGATGCTAGCCAATTATTGTACCACAACACCGCCACATCTCGGAGTCTATAAGATTCCAACTCCACAGATTAGGTCTCGGAGGCATGAATAATCCTCAATGTTCTCAACATCTCGTCAATAAAACCTAGCAGGTCTTCATACGACTTTGACCCGAAAAACTCCGGAGGATTCAAGCTCATAAAGTCACGGGCTCTGGTACTAGCTGCCCGATCACTTGAACTCATATTCTGCCGCTGTGCTTGGGCGGATACCAACTGCGTCAATAGGTGAATGGCCTCGGTCACTTGTTGACCCGAAGCAACCAGTGGAGGAATTGGAGCTGAAGCCCCCCCCCCCCCCCCCCCCCCCCCGCGCTTGTTCTTCTACATTGGGCGGGATGGAGGAAGTATTAGATAGAGCCTCATTTTGTGACTCGCCCTCTTCTACATTCATTGGCTGCTCTCTTTCTACCTGTTTTTTTGTCGTAGTCTTGCCCTTCTAGGCAGCGGTAGCCTTTCCCTTTGGTGGCATTTCTGAAATCATAACACATTAATAAGAGGGGAAAACCTTATAATATAGCTCTATCGCACGATCTCTTAAGATGAAAGATGGTCATTTTTCCTAAATGTCCTATAGCCTCTTGTTTATTAGCGTGGCGTGCAACACACCATAAACAAGAATCTACTAGACACAGCTCGTAGACACTTTCTAGGACTGAACTGCTCTGATACCACTTTTGTCACGACCCAGCTAGGGGCCGTGACTGGTACCCGGGGCTAACCATCGAGCACCACCCGTTCTACTACTCATCATACTCATTAAAGGTTCCTTTATCAAATTCACACTCAAATCATAAGAGAATCATTTTTCATTTGAGAACATAAATACTTTCATAGACATAAGCCTTTCGGCTATCAAAATAATATACATATATACGGTAGTAATCTTGTGAGACCATATAACCCACACTGAGTATCTACGAGCCTCTACTAGAGTGCTAGATATAAGGACGGGACAAGACCCCGTCATGCCCAAAATATGCATATATATATATATATATATACCAAAAGAATAATCAATGGCACCTCCGGAAAATGGAGTGCTCTTCAATCAGCTAATAGCTCCTACGAGTTTGGATCGCCTCCCTGTCTACCTGTGGGCATGAACACAGCGTCCAAAGAAAAGGGACGTCAGTACGAACATTGTACTGAGTATGTAAGGCATAAACAATAATGAAGCATCAATGAAATGAGGAGGCATCAAATGAGGAGCAATCTGTAACTGACTGTGAATCATAAAAGAAGTAATGCATGCTAGCTTACTTTCATACTCATCATCATCGCATGTATGCGTAAATATATATATAAGCTGCCCGACCATATAGAAACGGTATGATAATAAATAACGCTAGCCTGCGTCCAGGCCTCCCGCATCCGGGGTACCATCTCATGCCGCCCACTAGTGGTGTCTGCCCATGCCATTTGGCCATGCTATATATGCTGCCCGCCTTAGCGGTGACTGCCCAGCCATATAGGCACAGTGTTATATCATCATCATAATATGCTCATCATAATATGCTCATCATAGTATGCTCATCATAATACATGCATAAAGACTCAAGGACAGTTATACTTTATCGGGGTGACGTAAGGTCGTGATCCCCCGATTTCGTTATGGAGCGTTCATTGACATTCTGCCTCACCTTGAAGGAATTAGCATAAAAGGTGAGTGTATACAATAACGACATCAATGGGTTATAGATAGCAGCACTAGCTTTATAGGATATTCATATCATGGATTCTAGATTCTTTAAACTCAAACTTATCATCATCGTTATCATACTCATAGTGTATCTCTTATTTTATATGGCTATTCATGAACAAGGGATCTTAGTTTTCTTGAAGATAGGAAATTCGTGGAGAAGGAGGGAATTCATGCCATAAGATTCATGCCTTAGAAAGAAAGGACTAGCCTCACATACCTTTGTCGTTTAACTACTCTATTGCTTGCTCGTTCTCCTTTAATGCTCACGTCTTTACCTTCAAAAGAATTCGCATTAACATTAGCTAATCGACTAAAGTTAAAGAAAATTGGGAAGCATTTCCTTTGTTTATATGATTTCCTCCATATTCCATATCAACTACCAACATCCATAACATCATTCATAAAATCATAAATAACAATCACCATTTATCTACATTATCCACATTTCACAATTTCACTTCAATTTCCCCATAATCATGGTCATAATTCACTATTATGTTCTTTCACGTATAATGCTCATTCCATGTTATAAATATCATTCATAATCTACTTTCGACCACAACATAACCATATTCATGATTCATTCCAAACTACTACTCAACAATAACACTATTCCCACATTTATGGCCCATTTTCTATATTCTTCCACAATCCAAGTGTTTTAACTTCTCAATATCTTAAACATCATGAAAATATCGTAAAACTTACCTTACATATTGTAGGAACAAGCCTTGAGTAGCAATACTCTTCTTGCACCAAAAACCCTAACTCACTTCCTTTGAAATTTCTTGGCTTAGTTGACTTTAATGGGTTTCATACTCTTGATTCCGTGCGTTTGATGTATTTGATCATGGATTTCCTTTGATTTCTTGTGGATGAAATGTATGGAACCTTCTAGAGGTCTTGAGAGAGATGAAGGAATGTGGGAATTGAATTTAATGAATTGGGAACACATTTATATAATCAGAACTTATTCAGCTCGTCGGGACTTCCACGGACAATTCCACGGTCTGTGGAATATTGTACGGCTCGTAAAATCAGTCATGGTTCACCACCAGGAGAGCATCACCTCTTCTGGGTATTCTACGGACCAGTATACGGTCCGTGGATGGTTTCACGGTCAGTGGATGTGGTCGTAGAACTCACAGCTTTTTCCAAAGTTGTCCGCGTCGTTTCGTTTGATCTCCAACCCTTATACAACCTTCTTAACACTTGTTTAATACTTCATTAATGATCTAAACATCCTTATAACTATCCCTTAAGGCCTTGCCAAATAATTCTTAACGCAATAATTTTATGAAACCTTTCTTATACCTCACTTATACTCCACTTATTCTTATAAATCCTTATTCCATCAATTCATATAGCTCCAAGATCTTAGCGTACGCATTCTAAGACCACTAATTATCCATCTTATAATCTTAAGAACTTCCTGTTACCCTCAAGCTCGCATTGGTTCATTCACTATGCGACTGAAATTTCCAAGGTGTAACAATTTGACTGTATGTGTTGTTTGAATCTACATATGTTTGTATACTATTTTTTCGAGTAAATACAATGCGCTTGAAACTTTGTATCTGAAATTTTGTTGTTTTTATACAAATTTACCTCTGTCATTATTTTATACAACTGATTTACGTTTTTTAATACACCGAATACACTCTATAGTAGTGAAATGCTAGCGGGCAACAACACAAATACATTCAAATACAGTCGAATACATTCAACCTTGCGACATCCGGCGGCGACCTTGCTGATCGGAGCTCAAATACATTTGTAACGACCCAATTAGTTGTTACAGTGTTGTTGACCCTTTTGCCCCTGCTGACCTTTTCTCGAGGTCATCGGGCGAGTTTTAGTGTGAATTTTTGAATTTGAGCCTTAAAGTGAGATATGTTTGACTAAAATTTGAGTTTTGGGTAAACGGACCTTTTCGGAATTCTGTCAATTCCGAGAGGTCTGGATGACCGTTTATGACCTAGTGGGATGTTTGGTTGGATTCTCAAGGCGCATGGGAGCACTTTTGGACTTGGGTTGGAAAATTGGCTTTAGGCCATTGGGGGTTGACTTGGTCAAATAGACCTCTGTTGGAAATTTCGAGGTTGCGGATGAGTTTGTAGCACATTTTTATATGTGTTTGCATGTTTATTTTGTATCTATGATGTCACACCCCAGTCCTGATGGGGCATGATGGGCACCCGACCCCATACTCAGGGCCGAGCGAACCCCTTTTAGCTCTCGTTATGTTCATAACCTCACTGGACTCTTGAGTTACGAAATGAAATGCATAATAAAAACTTGTCACAACCATTCTTTTCGTCGTTCTCAATTCAAGTAAAATCTGTAATCATATGGAATTTGTAACATAATGCATAATGGTACGACGGCTTGCAGAGCCGCTTACAAGACTGACATGCTATACACGTGACTCTGTCTGCAAAGTCTCTAACATAAATCAAGATACCGAAATCATGAATACTCTAACTCGGAAGCACTCCGGAAGGAAATGGAGCTCGCCAATCCACTTGTAACATCTCCTAGCAATGTCCCCTACTCATCTGTATACACCTGCGTGGCATGAAACGCAGCCCCCGAAGAAAGGGGGGTCAGTACGAGCAATGTACTGAGTATGTAAGGCATGAATAGTAACATAGTAAGGGATGTAAAGTATGAATAATAACATAATGAACATATAGGGCATACCGTAAGATACAAGAGTAACCTGTACAATGCATGCCTTTTGGCGGTACCATGCATGCTGAGTGCTGCGGAACGTGCAGCCCGAACCACATATATACATATATACATATATCCATAGTAATACTTTCTTTGAAAAACATTTCTTTTTCATATATATAAAAAATAGAGCATATCATATTGCCGAGGCGTCGGCTCCGATCCATTTAACCACATATATCCCGCGTCCGGGCATCCCGCGTCCGGGATGATATCATGTCATATACAGATACATGTATCGTGTGCATATCCCAGCGTCTATAGTGCTCTGGCCCCTTTTTCCCATCTTCCCCGTATACATATACATATACATATATCATATAAGCAGCATGCAGGAGAGCCCAAAGAAGGTCATGTATCTATCGGAGTGACGTAAGGTCGGTAACCTCCGATTATATATTATGGAATAGTCATCATGGCCTTGTCTCACCTTGAAGGAACAATTATTATAAGGTGAGACTATCAATGAAGGATAACTTTAAGAGAACGTAGAATAAGATCACAAATCTCATAAGGCGTCAAATCATATACTTTAGAATCTTTAAAAATAGTCGTCATCCATGAATAAAATTGGGAAATCAAGAGATAGCTCAACATTCTTATACCATCTTTCAAATCGTAAACTTGGAACCTTTAAACATGAAATCATTCTCATCATAGTCATCATAGAAATATTCTCATCCTTGACATCATCATTGTCATTGTAAAACATATCCATCGTTGTTGTCATAAGAGCTTACAAAATCATAAACCTCTATTTTGGGAGAATACGGAAACTTTGGAAAAACATTTACGAGTTATTGGGAAGAGAATCATGCCTTGGAATCATAAACATCTAACTTTTGAAAACAAGGAAGATATGGAAACATTTATGAAGTCATAACATCGGAATCATGCCTTTGAAAGAAAGGGACGAGCCTTAACATATCTGTTCCACCTCCTATTAGCTATGCTTATTTGTCCAAGCTCGCTAGTCTACATTCAAGAGGATTTACACAATCATTAGACTCATCGTTATACGCTTATCTTAGTCCTTTGAATAAATTCATTTATAATCTGCCGAAATTTCGGCAGCATCTCCCCTGTTTATATGCCTAGCCCAGAATTACAATTCAGCAACCAATCAACAACAACAACAATACCAACATCAACAACGCAATTATCCATACCAATATATTCCATAAATATCCCACACGATGTTTTTCAACATACGACAACAACATACACTTTCTTCCATCCCAATCAAGGAGTACAATCTCATTAACACACCTACAATGTTAGATACCATTTTTATATGCATAAATCAGCCCATCCATATGGCCACAACATGTTCAAAACAGCCCATAAACACAACAACTACAACACAACACTTTATGACCTTTCCTCCATGATTATTTTCATTTTCAAGGCTTGCTAGACCTTCAAATAAACTCAACATAAGAGATGGGATGAATAACATACCTTATACTTGAAGGAACTCAGCTACATCAATTTTCTTCAAAGCCACACTTAAGTAGAAGCAAGAACAATCACCTTTCACGGACTGATTTGGTGTAATCGTGTTAAATTCTTGATTTATCGGACTATAATATTTGGGGGAGGTGTGGAGAATTTTCTAGGACCTTTGAGAATGTTATTATGCTGAAAAAATGAGGTTGATGGGGGTATTTATACCCCTGTTAGGTCGGTTCCACCGATTTATTCACGTGGGGCCCGCGGAGCCCTTTTTGACAGCTTAGGGTCTTGCTCTTAAAATGACCATAACTTTTGATCCCGACATCGTGTGAGGGCCCACGACCTATGGTTGGAAAGCTCTTTCATTTATCTACAACTTACATTCTTTGTGTTTTTCTAAATTCCAAACTTATAATAGCGTTTTGGCCCCTCCAAGTCAGGTCATCCGAAAACGTATCTTTAAATCATCCTATTGGAGGGCTTATGCCCGTATTTGGCTTAAGGGTCCTTCTTAGGACTTGCTCAACTTTCCATGCACTACTCATATATCCCTTCAGATGTCCTTTATAAAACTCCCGACGTGTGGGTCCCGCTTAGCTTACAGTAACGAGGGCTTTTCGTCAAATGATATATGAACTGATTCACCCCATTTGGTCTCCACACATCATATATACATATGACAAAACTCTTATGATATAACCTTACTCCTTAATCCCTGTATAACTTTACTCTTGTTCGGGCTTACACTAAGCTGTCTTCAGTCTAGGTAGCGTGAAATTTTCTAGGGTGTAACATGTGAGGTCTCGGGTGATAATCGAATTTCGAGTTAGAACATGTCAAAAACAAGATTTTTTGGGTGTCTGGTGTCTGCTGCACTGGCCCCAGACTCTCGGTGGCTGCCTCATTGTAGCGAGGGACCGACCGCTATAGTGGGTGAGGAGATATTGTGATGAGTCGCCCCAGTGGATAGATACCCGCGGAGGCGGATTCGCTGTAGCGGATGAGGAGCCGCCGTAGCGGCTTGTCGAGTTTTGGTGTTGGTCGCCATAGCGAGCCATGTGGCGCTGTAGTGTGCCCGCTGCAGTGGGTAATCCAATAGCTGCAGTGGATAACGGGCAGATTATTTCCTTCTTTCTTAAGTTAAAGCCCTATCATTTCCCTTCATCGCTCTGTACGTGTAACACTCCGTAAATTTGAGTCAGGTGTAAATACATTAAATGAGAAGTAATGTGACATTTTATGCATATGAAGTCCTATCAATATGAGTTTGCTGGAAATAGTTGATTTAAGATCAATACCAAATAATGAAGTTCGAAAGAGTTCTCATGCTCGTCTAAATTAATGTAGGTCTGACTTCTAGGCTGGTTTCATGAAAATAGGTTGGGAATATGGGAAAACGTCCTTAATGAAATTATAAATCTTTAAAATACCTTTCCAACAGTAGGTTGCCCAGCTCCAACAGAGCTCTGTGCTAGTAGTTATGCCCATTTTATTGAGCATCATTTGTGCAGTGCGAAAATTAGGCGTGTGCCGCGCCCCGGGCGGTGCCCCAAGCCAAATTTTTAGGAACTCAAACTTTTGATGCCGTCAAAATGGATATACTGTTTGTGCCGCCCTGGGCGACGCACCAGGCCATTTTATGCCTGAAGCGATTTTTCCCGAATTTTATGAAGGCCTAACTTCGTTATACTCATTCCCACTTTGTTTTGGCTGACTACTTGAGAGGAAACAACCCTAAAACATCCCCAAAACATATAAGGTATGTTCTTGATCAATTTTCATCATTTCTACATCAATCTATCATCAATTTAACACTAGTTCTTCTTCCACAAACCCTAACTAGATTCTTGAAACCCAAGAAAGAGAAGAAGAAAGGGACGTTTGGGAGAAGTTAATATTCCCTCAATAAGGTATGCTCCTTGAATCTTGAGATATTATTGAAAAGGTTTAGACTAGTGTAGGTTGTCCTATGAGATTAGAGTCCTTATTGAATCATGAAGTGTTCAAGAACACGTTCTAGTCATGAAAACCCTAGCTTTCGTTGGTAAGAAGGGTTTATGGGTGGAAATATTTTATAGTTCTAACCTCTCTTATTTAAAAATATTGAAGAATAATTTTAGTATTGTGGGAAGTATGCTTGAGCGGGAATTAAGGTATGTCTCTTTTGAACATACTCTTTCGATCGGTTTTTATGAACTCTTTGGTTGTGATTTGTATGTCTCTTTTTGAAAATCTTATTTTGTAATGTATGTCTCTTTTTGAAAACCTTTTTTTGGAATGTATGTCTCCCTTCCCAAAATTTCTTTATTGAACAAAAAGGTGAACTTTCCATACCTTTGAAGCCCTATTTCATGCTTTGATTATGGTTAGTGTGCGTGAGGGGACAAGCCCACATTAAACCCTAATTGTATTATACTCTATACATGTATACGTAATTCTAATCATTTTCCTCTATAAAATATGGTCATCAATAATGGTTAAGGGTTGGTAATGGTGTTTTATGATGAGCTATGGCAATTGAACCTTGTTTAAGGAAGTGGAAACGTTTTCATGATTATCAATGAAACGAAGTATCTTTGTAACGACATGATGAACTTAAATGCTAATTGATGATGTGATTACTTTAAGATGAATTGTGATTCGACTTCTATGCTATGAACCTTATTGTTGTGTTTGGCCTAGCTACTTGGGAGGAAGGGTAGTCACTATGGATCCTAGTGCGGTAACTGCCTAGCTATTTGGGAGGAAGAGTGGCCACTACCGGGTTCGCTACCCAGAGTGCGGTTAATGCCTAGCTATTCGGGAGGAAGGATAGCCACCAAGAATTCCATATTCCGGTGTGGTGCGCTGTAACAAGGGAACCTCTACGGTCACTGTCACACCCTAATCCCCCTAGGGTGTGATGGGCACCCGACCCCATATCCGGAGCCGAGCGAACCCACAGACTCTTATTTTACACATAATCTCCTCGGATTCTGAAATTCAATAGTAGTGAAATATATAGTAAGCTTTCAAATCATTCTTTCGTCAATGTTTTCGAATCAAACAAAATATATAATCGTATAGAGTTTATCGCATAATACCAAATGACATATCGGCTGAAGGAGCCGCTTACAAAACCGACACACTATACTCACGACTCTGTCTGCAAAGTCTCTAACTTCGAACAAACATCACAACACATATACTCTGACTCGGCAACACTCCAGGAGCAAATGGAGTTGCCAATCCAGCTGAAGCATCTTCTAGCAAGTCCCGTACTCATCTGGGTGTACTTGCGTGGCATGAAACGCAACCCCCGAAGAACAGGGGGTCAGTACGGAATATGTACTGTGTATGTAAAGCATGGAATACAGCAAACAGAATTATAATCGAAGAAACGATACAAAAGTAAGTACACTTTCCGAATACCAAAATACTTATTCTTCAGAATGAAAATCGTATATATATACTGATGCCATATATCAGAAGAAGTACAGAAAGTAAGTAGGCCATCCAGAGTATCAAAATGTGTATTTTCCAAACACAGACCGCGCGTGCCAACAGCGTATGTCATCATATACGTTTACACATAACTGATTCATACGTAACATAGTAGTGTCGAGGAGCGTACGACCCGATCCACATATATAACATATTAGTGCCGAGGTACGTTCGACCCGATCCACAAATGTAATTGCTGCGGAACGTGCAGCCCGATCCATATACACATATGTTATTGCTGTGGCACGTGCAGAAGGTTAGTACAGACATTAAGCACGATATGCAGAATAATAAAACACTTACTGGAAACACGAATCATGCATGCCAAGAACGGTATCCAGCCCCTTACGGGACCCGGGGAAACGTGGCACCACCCTGCCTTTGGCGCCACACACATCATACTCCAGAAGGTTTGCTCCATAATCTCCGTCACACATCATAATATCATATCATAAGATCAGAACATACATATACACATATATGGTTCGGCGAACCATGAATACATCATAACATCGTAACACATCATACTCCGGAATACATATATGGAACCCGGCCCTCAAGCAACGGACCCGGCGAGCCATGCGCACGATATATACCGGCCCGGGACTCGGCGAAAGAGATCACAACACATGCACGAGCAGAGTAGTGAGAAACTAAATGCACGTAAATCAAGACTCGATATATACGTACCTATACCGACCTTTGAAGGATCATAATCATGTTTCAAATCAATCAGAGTTAGTACGTGAAAGTTACAGATATTTTCACCATAGAAACTATTACGAACGTTTTAAGCAATTCCAATATCTTTTACAAAAGTTAGTGACATTAAAATTTACAAAACTCTTTGAACATTTCAGAAGCTTCCCTTGGAGAATCAAAACAATAGTCATGTCAGGAGCTTTTCGAATCTCATTATGGATCAAACCAGATAGGTCTTTTGGAACCATACATACGTATCAAACATAGCAGACTATTTCCAAAAGTCGAGCATACTGATTCTTACAGAATTCTTTTAAAAACATATCAAAAGTACACACGAATCATAACAAGCTCTAAACCACAGAATAGAGTAACCCCAATGCACATATCAAGATCATACCTTACTTAGCTCTAAGACATGCCAAAGAAAGAAAGGGTAAGCCTTACATACCTGTCCCACGACCAACTAGCTACACTTATTTGTCCAAACTTGCTAATCTACATTCAAGAAAATTGACATAATTATTAGACTCGTCGACATACACTTGTCTTAGTCTTTCAAATGAATTTATTTATATTCTACCGAAATTTCGGTAGCATTTCCCCTGTAAATACACCATCCCCGAGAATCTAACTCGGCCAAAAATACAACAACCAATCCGAGAATTTAACTCGGCCAAAATATCAACAACAATACCAACAATCATACTAACAATTTCAACAATCAATTCAAAATATATTCTAATATTAACAACTCTTGTCGCATCATTCCACGGCATTTTATCTATATTCAAGTCCATCACATATATTCAAGAATACTTCAAACAATTCAACTAATATTCCAAACAACCCAACCAACATACCACTTCACCCAAAGCTTTCCAAATTCAACAAGAACACTAACTACACTTCTTTTCTTCCAATTTCACAAACTATACCAACAATTCACACACTAACAACATTGTTTTTCATAAGTGCAAGAACACTATATTCAATTCACATTAGCTTCTAAAACAATTTTTCCAACAATTGCACCTTGAACTAGAATTATTAAACTTCCATTTCTCATCATGGATTCCATTACAACAACAACTAAAATATTAAACGGAATCAATTCATCATAACTTGCCAACCACCCATCATTCGGCCACAACAACTACATGCATATTTTCATGAATTTTCCATCCATTTCTATGCATTACAACAACCAACACACTACATAAAATTAACCCATTCTTTCTACACAACATCACACATACACGGCCACACACATACATGCACGGCTACAACCTATCATCCATATTTTCATAAATTCCATCCATTTTCACATACTACAACATACACAAACATCCTTAACATATAAAAGAAGACGAATTCTTACCTTTTTCTACTTGAATAGAATTTTGCACTTGTCACAAAAGTGTTTTTCTTGCCTCAAAAATTATACCACGTTGAAGAGGGTCTTGAACTTAGTAAGAATACTAGAAAGTTAAGATTTTTGGAGCAAAGATTGATGGCTTAATTTTTTTATCATTTTTCCTCACCTTGGCCGAACCCCCCTTTTGTTCTTGCTCTCAATATTTCTTGTCTTGAATGTTCTTGAATGTTGGCCCTTTTTGTTTATTTATTGTTGGATTTAATTATCACATGGGCTTGGGCCCTTTTTCTCCACATGGCCGGCCACTCTATATTGGGCCTCTCTTTTTCTATTTCTTTTTCTTTTTTTGATTTTCCAAGCCCACTTCTTTTGGTTCATATTTTGTAATTCACGAAACTAATTTCCGAAATTCCAATTTTTGCCCTTAACCTTCCTCAATATTTTCGCATCAATATTTTTCATGAATAACATATATATTAAATAAGATCAAAATGTTGCCTTATCTCTTACTAGTCACAATTATTTCAATTTATCCGAATGTGAAAAATTACGGGATATAACATCCTCCCCCCTTTAAAACATTCGTCCTCGAATGTTGAACTGATCTCGTAGGGTCTTGTAACACTTTGGGGAGGGTCCCTCTTATAGTGGTCCCTTTCTCCGTGCTCGTTTCTTATCGTGGGCTTTCTAATCCGCCGCGCCAACTTATTATCCTTACATTCCCCAGATCATCTCTTCTCTGTTATTGCTTCGTCACCACACTTAACAGAAGCCATGTCTTGGCGCGCAATCTTTACTTAACGATCCAACATGGCCACAGGCTATTCCCTGTTCTCATTTGATCTACAATGTTGCAGTCTCACTTATCATGCTGTAAATATTTGTCTGTCTTTGGTGTTCTCCTTTCATCGCTCCCTGCTTCTTTATACCTTCGTCACTATCCCCTTTTTAATTTTTTCATTCTAAATATTCATCCAAAAACGTATATACAAAATGTTTCCTTATTTATTATCCCTTCGCGGTCCAGTAATCCTTATGGTAGCTTATGATTTGAATTCTCCTAACTTCTTAGTTCGCAACACCCTTGAATTCTTACTACAACTTTTTCTGTATTTCCTTCCCTCGCATTTTCCGACACAAGTATACTTGTCTTTGATTTCTTTATGTTGGCGCTCAGTTCGTCCTTTGTTATTTCTTGTTGGCCCTCCGGTGGGGATTCCTTACAAATGTGATCGAGCATCGCTTCACATCGATGATTCGTATAAATTCATAACGTATATTCTCATGTTCCGTATAATTAATGGTACATAAACCATTTTCTAGTATCCGACGAACTCTTTCGTTTTACTCATAGGTACTGCGTCCTTTCATTCGGTCAAAATTTTAGGCTATCAATTGTTGATACTTCCGTTATAATAGTCGTTCCCGTCCGAAACATCTTTTGGATCTTATCATTTTCTCCCTTATCCTCTCTGCATTTAACTTGTAGACATTTTCTTGCTCTTTTATTATTCTTACAACATGTCGCTGTGTACTTAGGTACGGCGCAAATTTTCCCGATAAGGGGAATTCGAATCATGGCATAAAAATAGCATAATTCATGTTAGCATGAAGCATTCGCTTAAAGTATCCTCCAACCTTCCCTTTATGTCGGTCTTACGGTTCACTCATTGTTAATTCGTTTCTACTTCTTCCATGTATCCTTTTGATGTGCCGACATGTTTCGAACTCTGGTCCCAAACTAAGGAATTCCTTGTAAGCCTAATATGGTCTCCCCCCCTTTAAGGGGCTCTTTATATGCCAATAGTCCTTTCGTAAGATCGTTTCCAACCCTAAACATAACATGTCGAAACTTCTTACCATAAGTTTTCCTTTTCATTTTCTGTCTACATTATTATTCTTGTCAACATTCCCATGCTTTTCCATCCACTCTTAATCCTTCCACTTATTTTAACTTACTTACTCGTAGTTCTTCTTAACTACACGTCCGCATCGCAGCTATGCGTCCACATTCTCGAACATCTCGCTACTTTTGCTCACAACACAAAATCCTTACGGCCTACACTCTCTCTATCCTCACTCATCAACCCTTGAACTATATTTATGGTACTGTGACCGAGCGGGTTTTCATGCACATTCTTTATATTTCATTCCATTTCTCTAGGATCAAATCTCTCAGATCTCTCATGGATTCCTATTCCCTATTATTAATTTCAAAACCAACAATGTTGGCCCATTATCCTTATTCTTTCCTTGGTGCGTAATCGGGTCTCTATCGCTAATTTGTTAAGGTATCATCCTTACTTCTATGGTTAGAGGTTTTCAATTATTTTGCTCTCACATGTTTTATTCTCCCTTCGATCAACCCATTAGTATACCCCTTTTTTTCTACTTTCATCCTTAACCCTTCTTGGGTTTCTTCCTACTCGAGCACCTTTCTTTTCCTTTTGCCACTTGTGGCATCGACTTTGAAGTTCGTGAAATTTTTGCCTTAAACGTGCAAACTCGTCTTACTCTCAAGTCATCTTTTTTAGGAAAGCATTCCCATGTCCGAGGCAACCATATTAACATAGTTGCCCATTTTGTCTCTTTATTTTCCTTTCAAGGGCCTAAGTCTCTTAACATTGTCGCAAGACCTAAGCATTCTTCCTCTTACCTCACGTTCCTTGTCGTGGTCACTATTCCCTTATCCCCACTTATTTAAATCGATTTTTGAACCTCACACACTTCTCTCTTGTTTCATGTTACCATACTTTATCCTCTTCACGTGCCTTCCTTTGAATTATTCAAATAATCTCATACTCTTACCGGTAACTTCTCTCGAGAGTTTCACTCACTAAGGTTTTCTTAGCTTTCATCTTTTCCCGACATCTGACCTCCTTGCCTTCCATTTACTCACACTTTTTCTTTTCCAAATATTGTTGTATTAAAATTTCCAATCTTATCCTGTGGTAGAAATAATAACAGCTCATCTTATAACACTCGTACCATTTACCTTTGTTGTTACTTGGAGTTCGGTATCCTTATTCAATTGGTGCCTTCCATATCGTAGCACCGGTCGCTGGGACACACGTGTCCACTGATACAATTACAGATGAGATATCGTACGAATTCATATATATATATATATATATATACATATAATTATTATCAACTAGCCCACAAAATACTTCCAAACGTCATTCAAGCCTATCCTAATTCCAAAGCTGTGGCGTACCTTCTGTCTCTTCTCTAGTTTAGCCTATCGCGTGCTATGTGGCTTCTTATAATCTCCAACCATCCCGTATACTCTAATTTTCCTTTTAGGTTACTCTAGCTTTTCATTTGTCTCTTATGACTAATCTTTAGAATTCCTTGCATACTTCCCAGGGGGTCACCCATCCTAAAATTCCTCCCACCTTAGCACGCTTAACCTCGAAACTTTGGTGGAATCCGGTGCCTTAATACTGATATAATCGCGTCCGCTTCCTCATATGGCCTTTATTACATGATTTGGGGCTAGTCGAGGTCTTACAGATTCCGAGACATTCTCGTAACACGTCCTTCTTGGTATATTTACTATTTTACCATTTTCAATTCTCAATGTTCACCTTTCACTTATGTGTGTGATTATTGCCTGTCCTGGGCTTCCAGATTACTGATGGTGGCGAACATACCTTCATTGCCGCTACTTATGAATATTTCGAGTATCAGTCTATTTGAATTTCCACTTTACCACTCTTACATAATAATCTGCAGCAAAACTAATTGCCGACTTTCTCTGAATCCTTCAACAGAAATAGTTCCTCTTATACCATTCTTGTTACACCTCGTAAATTTCTCCATACTTGTATGATGAGTGGAATGATGAAAAGTTTGAGTGTATGGTGTTTGTTAAGGCGGGAATGGCTAATTATGATGTTTTGGAAAATAAGAAAGTCGCGGAAAAATTTTCTGTCCAGTGGTCGTATATGGCACTATACGGCCCGTAAAGTGATTTACGGACCGTATAGTGCAATCGTCCTCCAGCTTGTCCAAAATCTCAACTTTCTGTAAATTGTGAAAATGGTTAAAAATGACTTGGAGGACGGCCCGTAAACCTCAGTCGTAAACTGCCATGTTCCTCAGCCAAAACTTTCTGTCTTTGAAATGGTTAAATACGGCCATGGAGGACGGACCGTAAATAAAAATACGGTCTGTATATGGTGGTTTACGACCACTGTTCACCCCGACTGGAATTCATTAAAGATCAAACTTTGAGTTACTAAAAGGGACCAAAGCCTCATTTTATTTCATTTTTCATCCATACAACCTTCAAGAACACTCTAGAAGTTCTCCAAATATTCATCCACAAAATTCAAGGGATAAAAGGGAAACCAAGATCATCAACATCTAATTCATGAAAGCAAGTGCACGATAGTCTATTGGAAGTCATCTTCTTCAAGAAATCTCAAAAGGGTTGAAATAGGGTTTTGGTATAAAAAGAGTATTGTTGCTCAAGGCTTGTTCCACCATCATCCAAGGTATGTTTCATGACTATACCATATGGTTCAAGGTATTGGAAGGCTTAGATACTTGAAATGTATAAGAACATAAAAAATGGGCCTTTCATGGGTGAATAGTGGCACAATTGAATAGTAGTTGAATTGAGTCATGAATGTTGATAAGCTACGGTTGTGAATATGTTATAAATAACGTCTAGACCATGAAATAAGTATTATATACAAGAAAACTTGATAACGAGCTATAACCATGGATGTGGAGAAATTGGAGGAAAATGGTAGATTTTTCTCAAAGTGTATAAGTGATGATTGTTGAAAGTAATATTGTGAGTGTCGTTACGAATGTATGAGAGTTGATATAAAACATGGGAAAAGTATTAGAAATGAAGGAAGTGCTATACAATTTTCCTTAGAAATAGTAGTCCGTTCTTATAATTACTTAGCTAACGACGACATGAATTCTCTTAAAGGTATATACGAGTGCATTAAGGGAGAACGAGCAAGAAATAAGAATTGTAAACGTCGAAGGTATGTGAGGCTATTCCCTTTTTTTCAAAGGCATGATCCCTAGCTTAAGATTTCATAAATGCTCCCATCTTTTCCTTGCTATCAAAGGTTAAAAAGTCTAAGATTCCGAAGCATGATTTCCTTCTTGATATTCCATAAATGTTTTCCAAGTACTCCTATTTTCCAAAACCAAAGGTTGTGATTATGTGAGTCCTTATGATAACGACGAAGGATAAGTTTTTTCAATGACAACGATGATTTCAAAAGTGAGAATATCATTATGATGACTATGATGAGAACGATCTTATGTTTAAAAGTTTCAAGTTTACGATTTCAAGGACTATATGAGAACGTCGAGCTATTTATTGATTTCTCAATTTATTCATGGATAGTGACTTTATTTCTAAATCTTCCAAAGTAATTGAATGGATGCCTTATGAAGTTCATGATTTTATTCTATGCTTTCTTTTAATGCTATTCTTCATTGATAGTCTCGCCTTACAATAATTGTTCCTTCAAGGTGAGACAAAGCGACGATGATTACTCCATAACATAATCGGAGGCTTTCGACCTTACGTCACTCCGACGTACTTACAGCTTTTCCTTGGGCTCTCAAGCATGCTATGTATATTATGTATGTATATATATATATGATATGAAAATGTTTTCAGGGGAAATGGGGAAGGTGAGGCGCTATAGACGCATAGCCACCTGGTCAGCTGGCATATCATGATTTCATCCCGGACGCGGGATATATGGGTTATGGATCGGGCCGTACGTTTCTCGGCACTAACTTATTATATTTATGGATCGGGCCGTACGTTCCTCTGCACTAACTTATGATGACATATGGATCGGGTTGCGCGTTCCGCAACAATTTACTATATGATGCTTTATGAGTATGCATGCATGGATCCGCCTTAAGAGGCAAGCAGTTGTCGATTATCTCCTTGTACTTACTTTACTTTCTTATTCTTACTTTAATTCTTGATGTATGCCTTACATACTCAGTACAATGCTCGTACTGACATCCTTTTCTTTGGATGTTGTGTTCATGCCCACAGGTAGATGGGAAAGCGGTCCAGACTTATAGGAGTCACTAGCCGAGCTGAAGAGCACTCCATCTTTCGGAGGTGCTAATTGGTTGTCCCTTTTGTGTATATAATTTTATGCCACTCAATAGAGGCTCATAGATGCTCGATGTGGGTTGTGTGGTTCCACAACGTGGGTAGTATGCATGTGTATAAGTATAATGAAATATGTTTTTGTATCAACGCGTTATAATTTTTGTAATGAAAAGCAAATCCTCTATTTAAAGCTAACCGGAAATAGATGAATGATTGTTAAATGGGTTAGGTAAATGATAGTACGAGCGGTGCTCGGTGGTTAGCCCCGGGTACCCGTCGCGGCCGCTAGCCGGGTCGTGACAAAAATGGTATCAGAGCAGTTCGTCCTAGGAAGTGCCTACGAGCCGTGTCTAGTAGAGTCTTGTTTATCGGTGTGTTGTGCACCACATCTATAAACAGGAGGCTACCGGACATTTAGGAAAGATGACCATCCTTCTTCTTAATAGATCATGCAATAGAGATGTGTCGTAAAATTATTCCTCTCCTAACGGTGCGTTGTCATTTCAGCAAAACCGATGAAGGGAAAAGCTACGACGGCCCAGAAGGGCAAGATGGTGGTTGAAGAAGGGCTTGATCGAGAGCCGTCTACGAATATGGAGGAGGGCGAACCCCAGAATAATGCCCCACTTCGATTTTCTCATACCTCACCCACTTTTAAGGATCAGAGGGAAGCCTCGATCTTAGCTCCAGTACCCCCCGTTCCTTCGCAAGATACCGCAGGCCAAGAGATGAGACAGGCTATTCTTTTACTGACTCAATTGGTAGCCGCTCAGACTCAGCGGCAAAATGCGAGTCACGATGATAGGGGTTGGAGAAAGGGAGTTAATTCCTTTGGGTCTGACCGTGAAATTAGAGATGCACCTCCACTGTTTCCCAGACCGAGATTTGATGGACCTGCTTATTCAAGGTCATCCCAGAGTCTCAGAGTTTCTCATTCTCGGGTTCAGAGTGCTTCCGGTCAGAAGCGGTCACCAGTACCACAATGTATTCAGTGTCGCAGGTTACATTGGGGACCGTGTCGCCGGGGCTCGGATGTTTGTTATGCCTGTGCTAGGCCAACCATTTAAAGCGAAATTGTCCATCGCTACGTGGTAAAAGTGAGGTTCGGACTACGAGAATGGTAACGAGCTCTTCATCATCGACACGCCCTCCAAGGTCAGGGCCACAGGGCTAGTAAGCAGTGATAGAGACCGAAGAACGCCTAGTCCAAGCGGATCCCAGCATCATACCCAAGCGTTAGCTGAACGACGGGATCCTGAGTCTTCCCCTGATATTACTCCAGGTATATTGCTAGCACCCTTTTATGATTAATGCGAATACGTGTGCAAGTAAGCCATATGGTAAATGTAATGTGACTGACTAAAAAGGATAATAGGTTGAGTATGCCTGCTTCATGAGGCTACCCTATGTTATGAGCAGGTTAGCAAACGAGATCAAGAAGTGTCACTCTATAGGATGGATTATGATCTGGGTACAGTGAGCCGTAACAAGAATTGTCATGTAAAGTATAGCGAGAAGACGCCTAAGGGCATGGATGATATCTTTAGTTGGGCGTATAAGGCCGAGACTACGGTAAAGATAAATAATGAAAGTAGGATAATTAGTAGGAGGAAGGTCAACGCGATGGGAGCGAGATGGGGGGATGATCAGGACGGATAGAAATAGTTTTAGGCAGCAAGGGACGGATTAACACAGGTGGTGTATCCTAAAGAACAAAGTGGTACTAAGTTAAGAATATGGTTCCTCATGCGAAGAGTCAAGGATCGATTATTACGTGGGAGGAGATAAGATAGCAAAGAGGAAATGTACGAAGTACGAGTGCCTAAAGAATAGTGGCGTGGTAGTTAAAGGAGAACATATCTCCTACAAATATCCCATACCAAGTTAGAACGAGTGAAGTGAATGCGGTAAAGAGTTGAAGAGGAAAAGATGATCATGAGTTATGGGTCTACTGTACGACGATGAAGCGATGGAGTAGAGTTATAACTAATAATGGTAGTGGTAAAATGCGGATATGAAATCAGTTCCAAGCGCAAACAAGAGTAAGAGAATAAGGAGGCATGGGGCGCATTAGCGGCGTAAGAGAGACCTAAGCCCTTGGGAAACGAAGGTGGCGTTACAAGCAATTTTGAGCGCCGAAGAAGAGGGAGAGTGACATTAGATGGGTGGCATGGATAGCTAGACCCACTATTAATGTAAGCATCCCTATGGGACAGGATGTTGTTAAACGGAGCAGATTCAGATGCAGACACATAACTACTGGATGAGCTAAGTAACGTACGTTTTTGCTCGGAGTGTTATATCGGGTGCATTTCTTGGTTATAAGACTGTAAGGCGAGTACGCTAAGACTCCACGACTCCACGTATGAATTGTTATAGCCATAGACTATAGGGGACGGAATAAGTAAGGCATAGTGTAGCCAGGAGTACGTGGATTCGAGATTTAAAGGTACGACTAAAACCCTTAAAAGGGGGGAAGCAAATAGAGAGGACACCGGTGTGAAGGTTGAAATGATGAACCCTACGGGAGTGTATCGACTAAAAGCAGTAGAATAAGGACACGCAAAAGCAAGAAGAAGGGGGAAGAAGAAGAGTCGTGAGTCGGCAAAGATAGTAATACACTGGTGACGGGCAGAGGTGGACCCACAATTTTCTAAGATTTTACCACCTCATCGTCCCTCTAAATTATGAATCTCAGATGAATTTGTAGCGAAGTATAAGGCCGATCTGTGAGACGTTGTGTCCCATAAGGTCCCAAGTGGCGCAAAACGAGGAATAAAATTGCGAAACTCTCATTGCGTGACATGGTTGGAGGAGAGTTGGAATCAGTTTAGGGAGTACTGATTAGTTACTATTACTCTTCCAGCAGAATGGAAACTCTCGTTTCTCTGCCCTTATATTGATTTAATGACTTCCGGGATTGAATACTCTTTTAGCCCAAATGAAAATATAACCCCGGAGAAAGTTGTGAATATAGTGGGTGACGGTAGCCCCAAGAAGAAGGCATGCATGCCTGAGACACAGAATAATTCATGATATTAACATGGGTCTTATTGTAAAGTTACCTCGTTCTAGAGGTAAGGGCGTTAGCGAAAGGGTCATTGAGAAGGATATTGACACTTAGATGAATATGACCATGGATACGACATACAGATGGATATGACTATGGATGCGAAGACAGACATGGATACAGGTATACGGATGGATGGGTACAAATGCGAATCGCGCAAAAAGAGTATGTAATTCGTAGATATTTACGCGTCGCTAATGAGACCAAGTGAACACTTAGGAGAGGAGTAAGAGGTAAAGTAAGGGTGAGAGAGTCATGATGCCCGGGGTAAGTTGAAGAAGGGTATATGGTAAACGGAACTGAAATGTCGAGTTGGAATTGCTGTGAGAGACAAATGGAATAATTGCTTGGGGCATAGTATAAGTACAGGTTACATACTCACCATAGAAGCCCGAGGATATGACAACCTGCGAGAGCGATAGAATCACGGAATAAAGGTGGAGAGTTAGGTTCTGATGCATTAGATCCTATAAGATCGTATGCAACAAGCAAGGTAGCTTATAAATATGTTAGAACTCCCACTAGGAGCATGTCAATAAAATGATGCTCAAATGACAAGAGAGTTGATGTATGATAAAGTACCCTTTGCCACATTAGATAGGTAAGTGAGAGGACTTCTAAATAAGGAGGTGGCTTAAATCAGAGTTTGATGGCAGAAACAATAATCGGGAAGAAATACTAGGGAAGCCAAAGTGAATGTGGAAGCCAAGTATCCGCACCTAGTCGAATCTCCAGGAAAAGTCCATGATGGTATGTATGTTTTAATTTTATGTTTTTGGTCGTGTGTGGCCATAAATGTGTTAATATTGTGATATGGACCTGTGAAGCAAAGATATTGTGGGTTATTGTAATGGATAAGGTAGTGTCCAAATTACAAAGGAAACTCCGGCAAATTTTCTTAGAATCCCCGCTGATTTAATATTCGAGGACGAATGTTCCAAAAGGGGGGAAGAATGTTACACCTCGGAAATTTCTCCATACTTGTATGATGAGTGGAAAGATGAAAAGTTTGAGTGTATGGTGTTTGTTAAGGCGGGAATGGCTAATTATGAAGTTTTGGAAAATAAGAAAGTCGCGAAAAAATTTTCTGTCCAGTGGTCGTATATGGCACTACACGGCCCGTAAAGTGATTTATGGACCGTATAGTGCAATCGTCCTCCAGCTTGTCCAAAATCTCAACTTTCTGTAAATTGTGAAAATGGTTAAAAACGTCTTGGAGGACGGCCCGTAAACTGGTTTACGGCCCGTAAATTGGTTTACGAACCGTAAACCTCAGTCGTAAACTGCCATGTTCCTCAGCCAAAACTTTCTGTCTTTGAAATGGTTAAATACGGCCATGGAGGACGGACCGTAAATAAAAATACGGTCCGTATATGGTGGTTTACGACCACTGTTCACCCCGACTAGAATTCATTAAAGATCAAACTTTGAGTTACTAAAAGGGACCAAAGCCTCATTTTATTTCATTTTTCATCCATACAACCTTCAAGAACACTCTAGAAGTTCTCCAAATATTCATCCACAAAATTCAAGGGATCAAAGGGAAACAAAGATCATCAACATCTAATTCATGAAAGAAAGTGCATGAGAGTCTATTGGAAGTCATCTTCTTCAAGAAATCTCAAAAGGGTTGAAATAGGGTTTTGGTATAAAAAGAGTATTGTTGCTCAAGGCTTGTTCCACCATCATCCAAGGTATGTTTCATGACTATACCATATGGTTCAAGGTATTGGAAGGCTTAGATACTTGAAATGTATAAGAACATAGAAAATGGGCCTTTCATGGGTGAATAGTGGCACAATTGAATAGTAGTTGAATTGAGTCATGAATGTTGATAAGCTACGGTTGTGAATATGTTATAAATAACGTCTAGACCATGAAATAAGTATTATATACAAGAAAACGTGATAACGAGCTATAACCATGGATGTGGAGAAATTGGAGGAAAATGGTAGATTTTTCTCAAAGTGTATAAGTGATGATTGTTGAAAGTAATATTGTGAGTGTCGTTACGAATGTATGAGAGTTGATATAAAACATGGGAAAAGTATTAGAAATGAAGGAAGTGCTATTCAATTTTCCTTAGATATAGTAGTCCGTTCTTATAATTACTTAGCTAACGACGACATGAATTCTCTTGAAGGTATATACGAGTGCATTAAGGGAGAACGAGCAAGAAATAAGAATTGTAAACGTCGAAGATATGTGAGGCTATTCCCTTTCTTTCAAAGGCATGATCCCTAGCTTACGATTTCATAAATGCTCCCATCTTTTCCTTGCTATCAAATGTTAAAAAGTCTAAGATTTCGAAGCATGATTTCCTTCTTGATATTCCATAAATGTTTTCCAAGTACTCCTATTTTCCAAAACCAAAGGTTGTGATTATGTGAGTCCTTATGATAACGACGAAAGATAATTTTTTTCAATGACAACGATGATGTCAAAAGTGAGAATATCATTATGATGACTATGATGAGAACGATCTTATGTTTTAAATTTTCAAGTTTACGATTTCAAGGACTATATGAGAACGTCGAGCTATTTACTGATTTCTCAATTTATTCATGGATAGTGACTTTATTTCTAAATCTTCCAAAGTATATGAATGGATGCCTTATGAATTTCATGATTTTATTCTATGCTTTCTTTTAATGCTATTCTTCATTGATAGTCTCGCCTTACAATAATTATTCCTTCAAGGTGAGACAAAGCGACGATGATTACTCCATAACATAATCGGAGGCTTTCGACCTTACGTCACTCCGACGTACTTACAGCTTTTCCTTGGGCTCTCAAGCATGCTATGTATATTATGTATGTATATATATATGATATGAAAATGTTTTCAGGGGAAATGGGGAAGGTGAGGCGCTATAGACGCATAGCCACCTGGTCAGCTGGCATATCATGATTTCATCCCGGACGCGGGATATATGGGTTATGGATCGGGCCGTACGTTCCTCGGCACTAACTTATTATATTTATGGATCGGGCCGTACGTTCCTCGACACTAACTTATGATGACATATGGATCGGGCTGCGCGTTCCGCAACAATTTACTATATGATGCTTTATCAGTATGCATGCATGGATCCGCCTTAAGAGGCAAGCAATTATCGATTATCTCCTTGTACTTACATTAATTTCTTATTCTTACTTTAATTCTTGATGTATGCCTTACATACTCAGTACAATGCTCGTACTGACATCCTTTTCTTTGGATGTTGTGTTCATGCCCACAGGTAGACGGGAAAGCGGTCCAGACTGATAGGAGTCACTAGCCGAGCTGAAGAGCACTCCATCTTCCGGAGGTGCTAATTGGTTGTCCCTTTTGTGTATATAATTGTCTGCCACTCAATAGAGGCTCATAGATGCTCGATGTGGGTTGTGTGGTTCCACAACGTGGGTAGTACGCATGTGTATAAGTATATTGAAATATGTTTTTGTATCAACGCGTTATATTTTTGTAATGAAAAGCAAATCCTCTATTTAAAGCTAACCGGAAATAGATGAATGATTGTTAAATGGGTTAGGTAAATGATAGTACGAGCGTTGCTCGATGGTTAGCCCCGGGTACCCGTCGCGGCCCCTAGCCGGGCCGTGACAATTATTTCCTTTCAAAATCTGTACACATCAAATATCAACAATGCCTCACAGAGCATACGACTATTTATCACATTCTAGCCATCCAAAACTTCCAATTTATCAAATATATCAATACTCACCGCAGTGACTTCCCATATCGTCACTTACCTCCTTCCGTCGTATGTAAGGCTTACATATGGAATTTCATTCTCCTATGACTTGGCTCCATCGCACGATCTATGACAGAAAGAAGGTCAACAATACCAAGATGCCCCGTAGCCTCCTGTTTATAAATGTGGCGCACTTCACACCATAAACAGGACTCTACCGGACACGACTTTGCAGACAACCCCTAGGACAGACCTGCTCTGATACCACTTTGTCACACCCTAATCCCGCTAGGGTGTGATGGGCACCCGACCCCATATCCGGAGCCGAGCGAACCCACAGACTCTTATTTTACACATAATCTCCTCGGATTCTGAAATTCAATAGTAGTGAAATATATAGTAAGCTTTCAAATCTTTCTTTCGTCAATGTTTTCGAATCAAACAAAATATATAATCGTATAGAGTTTATCGCATAATACCAAATGACATATCGGCTTACAAAACCGACACACTATACCCACGACTCTGTCTGCAAAGTCTCTAACTTCGAACAAACATCACAGCACATATACTCTGACTCGGCAACACTCCAGGAGCAAATGGAGTTGCCAATCTAGCTGAAGAATCTTCTAGCAAGTCCCGTACTCATCTGGGTGTACCTGCGTGGAATGAAACGCAGCCCCCGAAGAACAGGGGGTCAGTACGGAATATGAACTGAGTATGTAAAACACGGAATACAGCAAACAGAATTATAATCGAAGAAACGATACAAATGTAAATACACTTTCCGAATACCAAAATACTTATTCTTCAGAATGCAAATCGTATATATATACTGATGCCATATATCAGAAGAAGTACAGAAAGTAAGTAGGCCATCCAGAGTATCAAAATGTGTATTTTCCAAACACAGACCGCGCGTGCCAACAGCGTATGTCATCATATACGTTTACACATAACTGATTCATACGTAACATAGTAGTGTCGAGGAGCGTACGACCCGATCCACATATATAACATATTAGTGCCGAGGTACGTTCGACCCGATCCACAAATGTAATTGCTGCGGAACGTGCAGCCCGATCCATATACACATATGTTATTGCTGTGGCACGTGCAGAAGGTTAGTACAGACATTAAGCACGATATGCAGAATAATAAAACACTTACTGGAAACACGAATCATGCATGCCAAGAACGGTATCCGGCCCCTTACGGGACCCGGGGAAACGTGGCACCACCCTGCCTTTGGCGCCACACACATCATACTCTAGAAGGTTTGCTCCGTAATCTCCGTCACACATCATAATATCATATCATAAGATCAGAACATACATATACACATATATGGTTCGGCGAACCATGAACACATCATAACACCGTAACACATCATACTCCGGAATACATATATGGCACCCGACCCTCAATCAAGGGACCCGGCGTGCCATGCGCACGATATATACCGGCCCGGGACTCAGCGAAAGAGATCACAACACATGCACGAGCAGAGTAGTGAGAAACTAAATGCACGTAAATCAAGACTCGATATATACGTACCTATACCGACCTTTGAAGGATCATAAACATGTTTCAAATCAATCGGATTTGGTACGTGAAAGTTACGGATATTTTCACCACAGAAACTATTACGAACGTTTCAAGCAATTCCAATATCTTTTACAAAAGTTAGGGACATTAAAATTTACAAAACTCTTTGAACGTTTCAGAAGCTTCCCTTGGAGAATCAAAATAATAGTCATGTCAGGAGCTTTTCGAATCTCATTATGGATCAAACCAGATAGGTGTTTTGGAACCATACATACGTATCAAACATAGCAGACTATTTCCAAAAGTCGAGCATACTGATTCTTACAGAATTCTTTTAAAAACATATCAAAAGTACACACGAATCATAACAAGCTCTAAACCACAGAATAGAGTAACCCCAATGAACATATCAAGATCATACCTTACTTAGCTCTAAGACAATGCCAAAGAAAGAAAGGGTAAGCCTTACATACCTGTCCCACGACCAACTAGCTACACTTATTTGTCCAAACTTGCTAATCTACATTCAAGAAAATTGACATAATTATTAGACTCGTCGACATACACTTGTCTTAGTCTTTCAAATGAATTTATTTATATTCTACCGAAATTTCGGCAGCATTTTCCCTGTAAATACACCATCCCCGAGAATCTAACTCGGCCAAAAATAAGACAACCAATCCGAGAATTTAACTCGGCCAAAATATCAACAACAATACCAACAATCATACTAACAATTTCAACAATCAATTCAAAATATATTCTAATATTAACAACTCTTGTCGCATCATTCCACGGCATTTTATCTATATTCAAGTCCATCACATATATTCAAGAATACTTCAAACAATTCAACTAATATTCCAAACAACCCAACCAACAAACCACTTCACCCAAAGCTTTCCAAATTCAACAAGAACACTAACTACACTTCTTTTCTTCCAATTTCACAAACTATACCAACAATTCACACACTAACAACATTGTTTTTCATAAGTGCAAGAACACTATATTCAATTCACATTAGCTTCTAAAACAATTTTTCAAACAATTGCAACTTGAACTAGAATTATTAAACTTCCATTTCTCATCATAGATTCCATTACAACAACAACTAAAATATTAAACGGAATCAATTCATCATAACTTGCCAACCACCCATCATTCGGCCACAACAACTACATGCATATTTTCATGAATTTTCCATCCATTTCTATACATTACAACAACCAACACACTACATAAAATTATCCCATTCTTTCTACACAACATCACACATACACGGCCACACACATACATGCACGGCTACAACCTATCATCTATATTTTCATAAATTCCATCCATTTTCACATACTACAACATACACAAACATCCTTAACATATAAAAGAAGATGAATTCTTACCTTTTTCCACTTGAATAGAATTTTGCACTTGTCACAAAAGTGGTTTTCTTGCCTAAAAAATTATACCACGTTGAAGAGGGTCTTGAACTTAGTAAGAATACTAGAAAGTTAAGATTTTTGGAGCAAGGATTGATGGCTTAATTTTTTTCTCCTTTTTCCTCACCTTGGCCGAACCCCCTTTTGTTCTTGCTCTCAATTGTTCTTGTCTTGAATGTTCTTGAATGTTGGCCCTTTTTGTTTATTTATTGTTGGATTTAATTATCACATGGGCTTGGGCCCTTTTTCTCCACATGGCCGGCTTTCCAAGCCCACTTCTTTTGGTTCATATTTTGTAATTCACGAAACTAATTTCCGAAATTCTAATTTTTGCCCTTAACCTTCCTCAATATTTTCGCATCAATATTTTTCATGAATAACATCTATATTAAATAAGATCAAAATGTTGCCTTATCTCTTACTAGTCACAATTATTTCAATTTATCCGAATGTGAAAAATTACGGGATATAACAGTCACCCCTTCGATGTGCTTGATTCTTGGGCCTGTATTGGCATGTGTGATATTCTTATTCTTTCATGGCACTGTTGTTGAAAATCTTAATCAATTGTAAAAGGCATATTTGAAAGTTATAATTGACAAGAGGCTTCCTGATCAGTTTTGATAATGCTTATTGGGATACACCAGTTGAATAACTGTTTTACATTGATTTCGTACGGTTTTCCGAACGGACTTCTTTATGTATTATTGTACATTATTTTCATAATACTTGTTGTCCCCGAGGCACTCATTGAGTACGAAGTACTCAGGCATACCATTATTGTTTTTGATGGTATGTTAGGTAACGGTGAAGAGCAGGTTCTTGATACTCCGGGCTTTTAGGAAGGACTTACGGTTGCTGCTGATTTGGTGATCCCACACATTCATTCGTGGGACACCCTATTTATTTAATTCCATTTATTTATATTAGTTTTCGGGCGGTGTCCCGATGAGTTAGACATTTATTCCTTATTCTTAGAAGCTCCTTAGCATACATTCGAATGTGGGTAGAAGAAGAGTTGTTGTTTAACTCTTTCGGGCACACTATCATGTTTTTGTTGAATTATTTAAATTATAACGACTTCCGCTAATTTAATTCATATATTTATGATTTTTTACATTTATTTTATAAACTGTTGGACGCGAATATTGAACCTGGCAGGTTCAAGTGTTATTATTGTGTCGTTTAGGTTCTTCCGATATTGTTCATGACGTCGGATACCAGTCACGTCTAGGGTGGATTTTGGGGCGTGCCAAGCTTGGTATCAGAGCCTAGGTTCAAATATGTCCTAGGATTATTGTTTGTGTATGTGGAGCTCTGTCTAGTGGAGTCTTCCTTGTGCAGCCTGGTCACCTCCATGATCGAAAGACTACCAGTGTCACACCCCACCCTTGGTAAGGCGTGATTGGCACTCGGCGCCTTGCAGGAACCGAGCGAACCAACTTATAACTTACATCCTTCGTGTCTGAAATGGAAACAATAAGATCAAGAGGCAAAATATGAACACAGTATCATGCATAAGTAAATATACAATAGACCCATGATGCCGACATTACTATTGTCACACCACGACTAAGCTGTACACAGGAACTGGCTGCAAAGCCTCTATGAACATGACTGAGGTATATAAGTCGGGACAGGGCCCCCGACATACCCTCTTGTCACAAAAAAACCATATGCAACTCAGATTCGGCAATGCTCCAGGAAGAAGTGGAGCTCACCAATCAAAACTGGTACCTGAAGGCAGTCTACGATGAAAGATCCTCGTCTCGTCTATCTACACCTGCGGGCATGAACTCAGAGTCCACAAGAAGGGACGTCAGTACGAGCAATGTACTGAGTATGTATGGCGTGAATAGTAGTATGATATCATAATGAAGATAACATAAGATAAAGTAAGTAATTATACCTCGTACTCTTCTTAAGATCTCTGTCATGTAAACTACTCGTCCACAGGAAAAACATTTCATACATATCCATACACAACATACATACATATGCATTCAAATACACTTACTATACATACATTTGCCACATCCGTACCCGGCCCCTTTCGGGACTCGGTGTTATCCGTACTCAGCCCTTGCAGGACTCGATGTTATCCGTACTCGGCCCTTGCGGGACTCGATATTATTCGTACTCAGCCCTTCCGAGATTCGATGTTATCCATACTTGGCCCTTGCGGGAATCGATGTTATCCCCAACTGATCAGTGGGATGCAATGCATACATACATACATACATATACATAAAAATACATAACTGAAATCAACATCATCATTACCATTATCATTATCACTATATCCTTCCTTAGAAGATCAACTATGTCACGACCCAACCCCGTGGGCCGCGATTGGTATCCTAACTGGATACCTCTACGTACCTACTTAACAGAATTTCGTACCATACTGATTTTTTTTTCAAACAGATGTGTACAGAATCAGGCCGATACAGATGCGGCGCACGCGAACATATACATACCCGAACATACAAAAATTTACAGACAAGCCGATGAGGCTAACATACAGACGGAGTCACAAAATCATTCGTACTTACCTAAACAGATGAAACCCGTAACCCACACATCTATCTACAGGCCTCTACAGACATACAGAATCAGATGACGGGACAGGGCCCCGCCGTACCCCAAGATACCATACATACAGAGTCTACAGATGACAGAAGATATATACCAAAAGTATTTGCTCCGAATCAAAGGAGCTCTTCCAAAATAGCAGAATCGATGCCCTAAACAGGCGGCGTATCTCCAGGTGCGTCTGTACCTGCGGGCATGTAACGCAGCCCCCGAAGAACCGGGGGTCAGTACAAAAAATGTACTGAGTATGTAAAGCGGAAATATATCAAGCATAATCATAATCTGAACCAGAAACCCAGAAATAAAATAGACAGAATCATAAGCCGAACGGAATGGCGGAAGTGTACCGGACAGAGTCATAATCCAGACAGACAGACAGAATCACAGTCCATACGGACAGACGGAATCATACTACATACGGACAAACAGACTCGTAATATGTCACGACCCAACCCCGTGGGCCGCGACCAGTGCCCAAGCTGGGCACCTATATGTATCCGATACCCAAACTAACATATTATCAGAATAATAATATAATAATAACATTAGTGGATGCTACAGGATTTAGCAGAAGAGCAGACTTGGCACACAGAAGCCGATAAGGCCATCATAGAACAAAGTATCCCAAACATATGTACAGAACCCACACAGATGTATCCACAGACCTCTACAGAACATATCATAATCATAAGACGGGACAGGGCCCCGTCATACCCTGAACAAAGTACATATCCAGATATCAGTGACAGACCGTACCAAAAGATGGGCTCTAAAGAAGAGAGCGCCCCAAAATAGCAGAAACGGGATCCTAAACGTGTGGATCAGCGAACCTGTCGTCTGTACCTGCGCGGCATAAAAACGCAGCCCCCGAAGAAAGGGGGTCAGTACGAAATATGTACTGAATATGTAAAGCCTGAATCACAGAAACCAAAATCATAACCGGTACAGAACGTACAGAAAAGTGAGTGTAAAATCCAGAATATCAAATGCATATTTTCAAAACATACAGAGTGTGTACGGAAACATATGCCATATCATATCCGGCCCCTGCCAAGGGACTCGGCAGACAGAACGTGGCCACCCTCCCGACGCTGGTGCCACAACACAGAGGAATCAGAGTGGGGGTATAACCCCGTAACATAACATATCGTATCAGATGGCCATATCAGATCATATCATATCATATCAGAGTGTGTACATGGCACATCATACTCCACAACCCATGTACATGTATACCTGGCCCCTCACATCGAGGCACGGCGAACAATGCAGTGGAATACGCTTGACAACATATCCTGGCTCGGGCTCAGTGTGGGAAACATTGAGGCATCCACGAACGGAGTAGTGAGAAACTAAATGCAATAAAAATAACATATATATTTCCAGAGACTCAATGAAGCATATCGAATAACAAATCGAAATGATAAAACTGGGCGGAACTATAGTAAGCATATTTCGGATGTCATAATGGATCACGGATGCACAATCTTTCTGAAATCATTTCCAAGTTTCAAAACAATTTATAAAACTTAACTGAATATTTAAAATAATTTTTAATTAATAGTTAGAGGAGTAGTTAAAACATTTCCTTTAAAGCCGCTCGTAGACAAGTCATAAACACAAAAGGGTAAAATCGGAAATAGTGGGCCCATCTCGGGATAAACGAAGCGGTGGGCTCAAATTACGTATTTTAAGCTTATAGAGTCATCTACGGAGGTTCTGGGGACATTCCATAATTTTCTAGACAATTTGCGGAAGTTTGCACAATTCTTTCAATAAAGCATACTTATAGGGTTTAATTCCATTGAATGAAAAAGGGGTATTTTCAAATGCGGATTCCGATGAGCAGAACGCTTTCCGAGGCTCAAATCCGATCCTAGTACACCTAGGGCATGCCAAAAGAAGAATCGGGATAGCTTTACATACCTTTCTTGCCCTTTACGCTTGCCAAAACTCAAATCCCGTTTCGTCCAAAACCTACAAATGGTCACATTTACCAATTTACTATTCATAAGACTTAAAATTTCAATCTTAACCAATTCTTGTCTATAAAAATTTGGGCAGCGTCTCCCCTATACATATAGCGCCCCCGAGAATTCAACTCGGCCAAAACAATCAACAACAACCCAACAACAACACCAACAACAACAATAATCACTACAAAACACAATATAACATAAATATTCATCTTTCCAACATCATGTCGTAACCTTCATTCCAACTTCGTATTTTCAAATCAATATCACCATTTTCATATTCATTACTAATCAAGATCATTACAATACAATTCGGAAGCATTTCATATCATTTCTACAAAATATTCACAAGATATACAAAATATACAAACTTTCCACCAAAGTCATAATTCATCCAAAACTTCTAATATTCAACCCACATATCCATAACATATTTCCATCTTCCAATTTCATCAACCATAATCATAATTCACATCTTAACAACTTCATTTCCATAGTATCACAAAATCATTCTAAAGTGACATAATCTTCTACATTCCATATTTCCAACTTCCACCAAATTTATTCAACCTTCATTTCCAATATAAATTTCACCATAACCACAACTAGAATACAACATAAAATTCAACTCATATTATTTATACAACAATATACATATATGTCCACTTACGTATATGCACACCCACTTTGCAAACTTCCATATTTCCATAAATTCTACTCATTTATACATACTACAACATAAACAAACCTTCATAACATAATAAAAAGGGATTAAATCTTACCTTTCTTCTTCAACTTCTTCACTTGACTAGAATGCGGAAACGACGAAACGGATGACTTATCTTCCGAAACAATTATACCACGTTGTAGAGGACCCTTGAATTAGTAGGAATACCACAAGAAAAAAAATTTTGAGGCAAGATTTGGAGGGGTGATTTTTCCTATGGCCAACCCGAAATGGCCCTTTGTTTTGCTCTTGTTCTTGCTCTTCTTTGTGTTTTTCTTGGTTTCTAATTTTTCTCTTGAAGTTTCTAGGGGTTTTGACCCCTTATATTAATTTTTCACATGGCAAATTAATTGGAATTATGGGCTTGGGCCATAAGATGGCCGGCCACCCCTTTCCCTTGGGCTTGATTTTTATTTTTTATTTTTTTAGGCCAACCCGGTTGGTCCCGAGTTGGGCCTAGCCCACTGACCTTTCGGCCTTTAAACGTTCATATCTCCTTGTACCGACGTCACATGGGAACCCACGACCTATGGATGGAAAGCTAATTCAATTATCTACAACTTCTATATCTTGGTATTTTTCCAAATTCCAAACTTATAATACCGTTTTTTCCCCCCAAAGTCAGGTTACCCGAAAACGTTTTCTTAAAAATATTCGTTTGGAGGACTTCCACTTTGATTTGGCCCAAGGGTCCTTCTTGAGTTGTGTTTAACTTCACATATGTGATTCATATAATTTGTCACATGTCCCAAAAAAAATCTTTGACGTGTGGGCCCCACCTCAACTTACAATTAATCCGACGTTCAAAAATACGGGATGTAACATCTTCCCCCCCCTTTAGAACATTCGTCCTCGAATGTTCGACTAGCCTTATGGGGTATTATAATACGTCGGAGAGGTCTCTTTCTTTCCTTCAAAATTTCCCAATCGTTACTATTACTATCCTCCTTTTACGTACTCGTTTTCTTTCTATTTCCCAACATCGTTGTGCTAGAACGTCCCGGCCTTAGCTGGCGACGGAATTAGTGTCAGTTTACTTGTAATATCTGTACCATGTCTTTCGCTTTGTCTCTCAAATTCTGTTTAGTTAATATCTTTCATACCTTGCGACACTGGCTGCTGAGGTCCACCTGTCGGTCGGTATAGTCATGAATGGGGTGTCATATGCACATTTATACCTTTCTGACCATTTCTCTTACAAAACATTTCCCAAACTCTTATTCAAACTTACTCTTATTCCCAGGCTGCATTGCGCTATCTTCTTCTTCTCCGGCTTATTTTGCCTTAGTCTCCCCGACTTCTTTAAGGGTTTCTAATCACTCCGCATATCCTAATCTCCTTTAGGTTATCCCAAATTTTCCATTCGTCCCTTATTCCTATACTTGTGAAAATTTTAGTTTACTTCCCAGGGGGTCACCCATCCCAGAATTGCTCTGGCCCTAGCACGCTTAACCTCGAAACTTTAGTTCCGTTAGACACGTTAACGCCGATATAATAGCACCCACTTCCTCACACGACTCCTTTCACGCAATCTAGGGCAAACTGGGTCTTAACAATTTCTGGATAATTTTGGCGGCGGGTCCCACTCAGCTCTAGAGAGGGTCTTTCATTTTTCTGATTATTCATTTATTATATTAGCCCTCTAAATCTTCAAGACTCGCCTTTTATTATACGCACGGCTACCCCAACGGTTTTTGTCAATTCGGGTTTTGCCTCAATCCTATTAGTAACTAGGACGGGCAAATATACCACAAAATAGAGCCTAGACCGATCATTACACATATATTTCGAGAAAGGAATAATAATATACCTATATCCGCATTTGGTGGCGTCTCCGAATCCTGTCGACTAGTCAGGGCAAAGATGCGGTTCGAAGGACCGCCAGAACTGGAAGCTCCGCCACGGCCTCTACCGCGGCCTGCTGGTGCTGATGTACCTTGTCCCGTGGGGTGCATAGCTACAGATGAAGATGATGAACCAACAGCTAATCCGGTAGGCTGCACTGCACCACCCAAATTACCCTTATACGGGCAATCTCTCACAGAATGGCCCTGACGGCCACAAGACAAACATGCACCGGTGGCTCTGTAGCACTCTCCAGGATGATATCTGCCACAATAAGAACACTGAGGCTTGGGTGGCCTCATCTGACCGGAACCCCTATCTGTCCGCGGACCTGAAGCCCTGGAGCTCTGGCCTGCTCCTAAATACCCTGGGCTATCGAATCTCCGGCCTGTAAACTGCGGAGGTGTGCTCTGTGCCGGCTGGGAAGGATGTCTGCTAGACTGTTGCTGCTCCTGAGGCTGCCTACTCCAAGACTCCCCAGAATACCCAGCTGATCTGGCCCTCTTGGGTTGTCTCCGATCCTGGCTCCTGTCGGGCTGATGTCCTCTACGTCGGTCCTCCATACCCTGGACATGTGCCTGTATACGGGCAATATCCATACTGGGCTGAGCGGCCAACACCAAACAACTGTCGACCAAATAATCGTCCAGGCCCATAATGTACCTGTGCATCCTATCAGTCATAGTAGCTACCACAGTAGGTGCATATCTGGCCAATGAATCAAATTCCAGACTATAATCTCGGACGCTGCGGCCGCTCTGTCTCAGCAATAAACATTTGTCGGCCCTAGCCCGTCGTAGCTCCGGAGGTAGGAAGTGGCCAAGAAAAGCCTCAGAAAACTCATCCCAGACTGCTGGGGGAGCACCAACGCCTCTGGCTAACTCCCAAGACTCGTACCAATTAGCCGCTACATCAAACAACCGGTACGAAGACAACGCGACTGACTCTGTCTCGGAAGCATTAATCAAATGTAAGGTGCGTCGCACCTTCCTGATAAACTCCTCGGGATCCTCCTCGGGCTTTGTCCCGAAGAATTCTGGAGGACTACAAGTCAAAAACTCACGGGCTCTCGAACTATCACGCCTGACTGGCCGGTCACCTCCCAGTCCATGCCCTTGAACCTGCCCTGCCACAAGTCTGGTCAGCAACTGGACTGCCTCCCTCATAGACTGATCCTCAGTGCCTGGCCGTGGAGCTGGAGGCTCAGGTACTGGAACTGCGGGAGCTGGCGGTGGAGCCGCCCCCCGATCTACGGCTGCGGCCGCCCCAATCTCCTCCACGAGTGGCGGTGTAGACGAACCCTCTGTCTGGGGCAAAGTCCCCGGAGCAATATGTGCCTGGGCCCTGGTAATCCTCTGGACCCGGCTAGTCTCTCCCAAGGCTGCTGACTTGGCCTTTTGGGCCGCTGTTGCCTTTTTTGGAGGCATATCTGCAAATATAGCCACTCGTTAGGGAGGGGTCATCCTGATAACACAGCTCTATCGCACGATCTAAGACAGAAAGAAGGGTAGTATCCTAAATGCCCTGTAGCCTCCTGTTTATAGGCGTGGTGCACAACACACCGATAAACAAGACTCTACTAGACACGGTCTGTGGACATTCCGAGGACGAACTGCTCTGATACCACTTTTGTCACGACCCAACCCCGTGGGCCGCGACCAGTGCCCAAGCTGGGCACCTATACGTACCCGATACCCAAACTAACATATTATCAGAATAATAATATAATAATAACATTAGTGGATGCTACATGATTTAGCAGAAGAGCAGACTTGGCACACAGAAGCCGATAAGGCCATCATAGAACAAAGTATCCCAAACATATGTACAGAACCCACACAGATGTATCCACAGACCTCTACAGAACATATCATAATCATAAGACGGGACAGGGCCCCGTCATACCCTGAACAAAGTAAATATCCAGATATCAGTGACAGACCGTACCAAAAGATGGGCTCTGAAGAAGAGAGCGCCCCAAAATAGCAGAAACGGGATCCTAAACGTGTGGATCAGCGAACCTGTCGTCTGTACCTGCGCGGCATAAAAACGCAGCCCCCGAAGAAAGGGGGTCAGTACGAAATATGTACTGAATATGTAAAGCCTGAATCACAGAAACCAAAATCATAACCGGTACAGAACGTACAGAAAAGTGAGTGTAAAATCCAGAATATCAAATGCATATTTTCAAAACATACAGAGTGTGTACGGAAACATATGCCATATCATATCCGGCCCCTGCCAAGGGACTCGGCAGACAGAACGTGGCCACCCTCCCGACGCTGGTGCCACAACACAGAGGAATCAGAGTGGGGGTATAACCCCGTAACATAACATATCGTATCAGATGGCCATATCAGATCATATCATATCATATCAGAGTGTGTACATGGCACATCATACTCCACAACCCATGTACATGTATACCTGGCCCCTCACATCGAGGCACGGCGAACAATGCAGTGGAATACGCTTGACAACATATCCTGGCCCGGGCTCAGTGTGGGAAACATTGAGGCATCCACGAACGGAGTAGTGAGAAACTAAATGCAATAAAAATAACATATATATTTCCAGAGACTCAATGAAGCATATCGAATAACAAATCGAAATGATAAAACAGGGCGGAACTATAGTAAGCATATTTCGGATGTCATAATGGATCACGGATGCACAATCTTTCTGAAATCATTTCCAAGTTTCAAAACAATTTATAAAACTTAACTGAATATTAAAAATAATTTTTAATTAATAGTTAGAGGAGTAGTTAAAACATTTCCTTTAAAGCCGCTCGTAGACAAGTCATAAACACAAAAGGGTAAAATCGGAAATAGTGGGCCCATCTCGGGATAAACGAAGCGGTGGGCTCAAATTACGTATTTTAAGCTTATAGAGTCATCTACGGAGGTTCTGGGGACATTCCATAATTTTCTAGACAATTTGCGGAAGTTTGCACAATTCTTTCAATAAAGCATACTTATAGGGTTCAATTCCATTGAATGAAAAAGGGGTATTTTCAAATGCGGATTCCGATGAGAAGAACGCTTTCCGAGGCTCAAATCCGATCCTAGTACACCTAGGGCATGCCAAAAGAAGAATCGGGATAGCTTTACATACCTTTCTTGCCCTTTACGCTTGCCAAAACTCAAATCCCGTTTCGTCCAAAACCTACAAATGGTCACATTACCAATTTACTATTCATAAGACTTAAAATTTCAATCTTAACCAATTCTTGTCTATAAAAATTTGGGCAGCGTCTCCCCTATACATATAGCGCCCCCGAGAATTCAACTCGGCCAAAACAATCAACAACAACCCAACAACAACACCAACAACAACAATAATCACTACAAAACACAATATAACATAATTATTCATCTTTCCAACATCATGTCGTAACCTTCATTCCAACTTCGTATTTTCAAATCAATATCGCCATTTTCATATTCATTACTAATCAAGATCATTACAATACAATTCGGAAGCATTTCATATCATTTCTACAAAATATTCACAAGATATACAAAATATACAAACTTTCCACCAAAGTCATAATTCATCCAAAACTTCTAATATTCAACCCACATATCCATAACATATTTCCATCTTCCAATTTCATCAACCATAATCATAATTCACATCTTAACAACTTCATTTCCATAGTATCACAAAATCATTCTAAAGTGACATAATCTTCTACATTCCATATTTCCAACTTCCACCAAATTTATTCAACTTTCATTTCCAATATAAATTTCACCATAACCACAACTAGAATACAACATAAAATTCAACTCATATTATTTATACAACAATATACATATATGTCCACTTACGTATATGCACACCCACTTTGCAAACTTCCATATTTCCATAAATTCTACTCATTTATACATACTACAACTTAAACAAACCTTCATAACATAATAAAAAGGGATTAAATCTTACCTTTCTTCTTCAACTTCTTCACTTGACTAGAATGCGGAAACGACGAAACGGATGACTTATCTTCCGAAACAATTATACCACGTTGTAGAGGACCCTTGAATTAGTAGGAATACCACAAGAAAAAAAATTTTGAGGCAAGATTTGGAGGGGTGATTTTTCCTATGGCCAACCCGAAATGGCCCTTTTTTTTGCTCTTGTTCTTGCTCTTCTTTGTGTTTTTCTTGGTTTCTAATTTTTCTCTTGAAGTTTCTAGGGGTTTTGACCCCTTATATTAATTTTTCACATGGCAAATTAATTGGAATTATGGGCTTGGGCCATAAGATGGCCGGCCACCCCTTTCCCTTGGGCTTGATTTTTATTTTTTATTTTTTTGGGCCAACCCGGTTGGTCCCGAGTTGGGCCTAGCCCACTGACCTTTCGGCCTTTAAACGTTCATATCTCCTTGTACCGACGTCACATGGGAACCCACGACCTATGGATGGAAAGCTAATTCAATTATCTACAACTTCTATATCTTGGTATTTTTCCAAATTCCAAACTTATAATACCGTTTTTGCCCCCCAAAGTCAGGTTACCCGAAAACGTTTTCTTAAAAATATTCGTTTGGAGGACTTCCACTTTGATTTGGCCCAAGGGTCCTTCTTGAGTTGTGTTTAACTTCACATATGTGATTCATATAATTTGTCACATGTCCCAAAAAAAAATCTTTGACGTGTGGGCCCCACCTCAACTTACAATTAATCCGACGTTCAAAAATACGGGATGTAACATAATACATACGGACAGACAGACGTATGCCGGACAGAATTATGCATGCAGAGTCACACAGAATCATACAGAATCATACATAGTCATGTGCTTATATAAATGCTGATAGCACATACATACATACATACATACAGATCCCGGCCCTGTCATGGGGGCGCGGTAAACAGAATCCGGACCTCTTAGTACGAGACGCGGTGGACAGACAGAATCAGATAATGTGCCATCCTGGCCGCCATCCCCATAAGCAGATCATGATATCATACAGATATAAACAGATCCCAGCCCGCACACCGAGGGACGCGGTGAACAATGCAAAGGAATATGCACGATAACAGAACCTGGCCCGGGACGTAGTGAAGGAATGCATTGAGACAGCCACGAACAGATTAATGAGAAACCGTATACATACAGACTCAACATACAGACTCAATCAAACTGAAGGGTGCCAAACGGCGAGTCAAGTCAGAGTATCCGGATAGTATGCATAATACGCGCCTATGTCCTACTTGGGAAGGCACGACAGATTATTATCAGGATCAGATTCTCAGATGTCCAGAAATCATTTTGTAAGATTTGCATAAAAATAGTCATTTCATCATCAACATAATAGTCCAGATGTTTTCTGAGAAAATCTGACAGAACCAAAGTAATTAAGGTTATACAGAAGGCATCGGGCCTTGTGGGCCTGCCTCGAACCAACTCGGGGCGACATATGTAAATTACTGATAATAGACCGTATGAGGTCATCCATAATCATTTGGAAGTGTTCCGACTCCGTTTGGGAAGGTTTCGTGCAAAAGTTCACTTTGAAGGCATTTTATAAGGAAATGGTTTCAATTGTACTGAAGGAATTGGAACGGATTTCCATCTCGAATTCCGAGAAATGGAGTCGTACTTAAGGCTCGCGGTCGAGCCTATTACATCCAGAACATGCCTAAGAATAAAGGGGAAGGCTTTACATACCTCGATTGCGCCTTACGCTCGCTTGGCTTCAATTCCAATTTCGTCCAAAATCTAGAAATGGTCAAGTTTACCAATTGTTAATTTCAAACTTTAAGACTCCAACTTAATACATACTTGCCTACCGAAATTTCGGCAGCATTTCCCCTATATATATAACATCCCCGAGACTTAGCTCGGCTTGGTTCATCAACACAGCAACCCAGAAACAACATCAATAACAACAACAAGCATAACATAATACACGATATGGCTTTACTAGCCGTCTTTTCGGCATAACGAAACATCTTTCATTTCAACCTTACACATCCAAACCAATCCTACCATTTTCATATTCAACACTTATCAAGATCATTACAACATATTTCAGGGGCATATCATACCATTTTCACAAGATATACACAAGATATACGCAATATACAAGTTCCCTACCATGGGCATATTTCGCCCACAACTTCCAATCTTTTAGCATAAACATCCATAACGTATTCTTACCCTCCAACTTCATCAATGATAACCATAATTTGCATATTCCTACTTTCACTTCGGCATTTACATAATTATAATAAACTTGCATGTTTTCCTACAACAACTTAATAACCATTTTTCCATGACAACAAAGACTATTATCTTTCCATTCACTTCACTACAACACAATTAACATATTAACAAAATTTAGTTCACCTCCCATCATCAACATACACCACACGGCCACATACTATATTCTCCAACTTCCATTAATTCATTCAACTTTCATTTCTAATACAATTCCCACATTAACTACAACTAGATTACAACATAATTTCAAGTCACTATAGCCATTCAACATATACATACATACGGCCATACACACACATTCACAACCCACAAGATTTTCATGCTTTTCATTCATTTACACACACTACAACATACATATACCTTCCATAACACAACAAAAGCATAAAATCCTTACCTTTCTTCAAGTTCTTCACTTGGGGTTAAGGTTGCTTTCTTGCCAATATAATTATGTCACTTTGTAGAAGACCTTGAACTTAGTAATAATATCACAAGAAATGGATTTTTGAACCAAGGATTTAGCTCCAAGAATTTTTTTCCTTTTCTTTCCTTTCTTTCTCTCTTGGCCGTGCTCTCTCTTTCTTTTTTTGTTCTTGATTTTTCTTTGTTTTTCTTGAAGCTTCTATGGATATAGATGACCATATATCACATGGAAATTAATTAATTTCCATGGACTTGGGCCATAAGTGGCCGGTTGGGCCTCCCTTTGTTTGGGCCTCATATTTCTTATTTTTTTTCGTTGAGCCCAATTGGCCACAAATTGTTTTGTAATTTCCGAAACCAATTTCCAAAAATTCCAATTTTGCCCTTGGCCTCCTTTCGTAATTCCCCACCAATGTATTCTTAGCCAACACATTCATACCAAGTCAAGTTATCTCGAATTTTTCGAATATGCAAAAATGCCGGATGTAACATCCTCCCCCCCTTTAAAACATTCGTCCTCGAATGTTAAATTGACCTCATGGGGCATCATACTACTTCGGGAGGGTTCTTTTTATAATCGTCCTTTGTTGACTTTCCGATATGGATTATTTACCAATATGATGGAGTAATTCTTCACATTACTGACTCATATGTTTTCATAACGTATTTTCTCATATCCCACACAGTCACTGAGCCCTGAACTATATCCTAGTAACCGATGAATGCTTTTCGCTCTATCACGGATGTTGTGTCCCTTCTTCCTTCCCTTCAGAGCTTTTTAAACATTATAATTAATATCACTTCTTGTCACACTCCTTGGTTCCTTACCACATTAGCATAATCCCACGTCATACCAAATAGATTCAGAACTGGGATCGGACGCACAGGAGCATATCAGACGGATTCGTAATCGGAGGCAAACGTACTAAACTATGGCGGACGGATTCGTAGTCAAAGTCAGATGTATGGGAGGGTATCAGACAGATCCGAGATCAGAGTCAGACGTACAGAGATGTAACGGAAGGATTCATAATCAGAATCAGACATACAGAGATGTATCGAACAGATTCATAATCAGAGTCAGACATACAGAGTTATATCAGACAGAAGCGTAATCGGATTCAGAAGTACAGAGGCGTAATAGACAGAGCCTTATCAGAATCAGAGGTATAGAAGTACAACAAACAGAGTTTTGATTGGAATCAGACCACTCTTATTAAGGCTCGAATGATTCACGAAAATTTCCCTTTGTCGGCATCTCGTTATTCACCCCGACCATTGTGTCACAGATTATTTCATCAAAACCTGTTCACTCATTCATAAACTTGTTCGTCAAGTTGTCATACAAATCGTCTTACGTGTCGCTCATCGACTTTTTCAAAACTTCCGCTTCTTCACGTTTCTTATCCTTCATCTTTCCTACTATCCCTACTCATTTTCTTTTCTAGATATCGTCGCACCAGACTAAGTTATAATGTAATAGGGGTTTTTCTATTCTTTGACAACTTCGTGTCCTCACCCCCACTTCATTTTATCTATTCGGTTTAGTAAAACCTTTCGTCTATCACAACATTAGTCGCCGGGACTCGGCTCTTGACCCATATGGGCACCAGACGAAAATCATACACATACACACACACATATACAATTGCTAATATCTTACTTGCGAACGTCTCCGATCGTTATCCAACTTCGCTCAATTTCCGAGCGGTATTGCGCTTTTTTCTTCTCGCCCATTTAGTCCGCATCGGTCTGCGCGACTCCTGTAAGGGCACTAGTTACTCCACACATTTTCTTTTCCCTTAGGTTACCCCAACTTTCCATTCATATCTATCATACTTACACTTGTGAAAATTTTTGCATTACTTCCCGGGGGGGTCACGCATCCCAGAATTGCCCTGGCCTTAGCACGCTTAACCTCGAAACTTTCATGCGTTTTGACGCGTTACGGCTAATATCATTTCGTCGATTGCCCCGCACGACCTTTGTCACGTAATTTAGGGCAGATCGGGGTCTTAATAAATTTTCGGGAAATTCTCATAGTGGGTCCCGCCCCGGGCTAGACCATACAATTTCCATATCGCCCTTCCGAATTCTCAATGTCAATCAGGTTAACAATTACCTTGCTCTTATTAATACCCAGAAGAAGAGAATCACATAATATGATAAAGTATAGACCCATTCATACACATATCCCTCAAGAAAAGATCACTAACATACCTGGGTGTGCGCTTGAAGACGCTCCTGGGTCCTGCCGGCCGGTCAATGCAAATACGCGGTTCGAAGGACCGCTGTAAGCAGAAGCTGCACCACGACCTCTGCCACGACTAGCTGGCGTTGGTGCTGGTGCTGGTGCTCCTCGCCCCGTGGGGCGTATGGCTGCCGAAGGAGAAGATGAGCCAGCAACTGACCCAGCAGGCTGGACTGAACCTGAACCACCCTTATGCGGGCACTCTCGGACACGATGATCTGGGCTGCCACAAAAATAACAAGCGCCTGTAGCGCGATAACACTCCCCTGGGTGGGGCCTCCCACAGTAAGAACATGGGGGTATGGGTGGCCTCGACTGACCGGGAACTCTGCTCACCTGTGAGCCTAGACTCTGGAGCTCTGTCCCGAGAACTGTGGGGGCGTACTGTGTGTTGGCTGGGACGAATACCTGTTACCCTGCCGCTGAGAAAACTCGCTCATAAATCCCCCTGAATACCCGGCCGATCTGGCTCTCTTAGGCCGGTTCCTGTCGTGACCCCTATCAGGCCGACGTTCCCTACGTCGGTCCTCCATGCCCTGGGCGTGCGCCTATACCCGGGCAATATGCATCCCTGGCTGAGAAGCCACCGCTAGGAAACTATCAACCAAATAAGGGTCCAGCCCCATCACGTACCGGTGCACCCTGTCGGCCATCTCAGCTACTATAGCGGGTGCATACCTAGCCAGTGAGTCAAACTCTAAGCTATACTCTCGAACACTTCTACCGTTCTGTCTCAGGTTCAAGAATCGATCAACCCTAGCTCTCCGCAGCTCTGGAGGTAGAAAATGATCAAGAAAGGCCTTAGTAAACTCGGCCCATACTGCTGGGGGAGCATCGTCACCCCTGGATAGCTGCCAGGACTCATACCAGTTAGCCGCTACCTCATATAACCGATACGAAGCCAACTCGACTGACTCAGTCGGCGAAGCCTTAATCAACCGTATCGTACTCTCCATCTTTCTAATGAACTCCTGGGGGTCCTCTTCGGGTTTTGTCTCGGAGAATTCTGGAGGATTACATGTCAAAAACACACGAGCCCTGCAGCTTTCATACCTGTGCGAGCGACCACCCCCAAATCCATGCCTACGAACCTACTCCGTCATCAGTGTGGTCAATAACTGAACCGCATCTCGCATAGGCCTGTCCTCCGCCCCTGGCTGTGGAGCTGGAGGCTCGGACACTGGAACCCTAGGAGCTCGCGGTGGAGCCGCCCTCTGATCAGCAGCCGCTGCTGCTCCAATCTCCTCTGATAAGGGCAGTGTAACAGAGCCGGCTGACAGGGGCTCATCCTCAAGCGCTAACCGCGCACTGGCCCTGGTAACTCTCTGGGCCATGCTAGTTTCTCCTACCTCCACCCCTGCTTTGCCCTTCTGGGCAGATGTTGCCTTCTTCGGAGGCATCGCTGAAAACATAACAAATCGTCAGGAGGGGATCATCCTACTAATACAGTTCTATCGCACGATCTAAGATTCAAAGAAGGGTAACATCCTAGATGCCCTGTGGCCTCCTGTTTATAGATGTGGTGCACAACACACCGATAAACAAGACTCTACTAGACACGGCCTGTAGACATACCGAGGACTAACCGCTCTGATACCACTTCTGTCACGACCCAACCCCGTGGGCCGCGACTGGTATCCTAACTGGATACCCCTACGTACCTACTTAACAGAACTTCGTACCATACTGATTTTTTTTTCAAACAGATGTGTACAGAATCAGGCCGATACAGATGCGGCGCACGCGAACATATACATATCCAAACTTACAGAAATTTACAGACAAGCCGATGAGGCTAACATACAGACGGAGTCACAAAATCATTCGTACTTACCTAAACAGATGAAACCCGTAACCCGCATATATATCTACAGGCCTCTACAGATATACAGAATCAGATGACGGGACAGGGCCCCGCCGTACCCCAAGATACCATACATACCGAGTCTACAGATGACAGAAGATATATACCAAAAGTATTTGTTCCGAATCAAAGGAGCTCTTCCAAAACAGCAGAATCGATGCCCTAAACTGGCGGCGTATCTCCAGGTGCGTCTGTACCTGCGGGCATGTAACGCAGCCCCCGAAGAACCGGGGGTAAGTACGAAAAATGTACCGAGTATGTAAAGTGGAAATATATCAAGCATAATCATAATCTGGACCAGAAACCCAGAAATAAAATAGACCGAATCATAAGCCGAACGGACAGGCGGAAGTGTACCGGACAGAGTCATAATCCAGACGGACAGACAGAATCACAGTCCATACGGACAGACGGAATCATACTACATACAGACAGACAGACTCGTAATGCATACGGACAGACATACGTATGCCGGACAGAATTATGCATGCAGAGTCATACAGAATCATACAGAATCATACAGAGTCATGTGTTTATATAAATGCTGATAGCACATACATACATACATACAGATCCCGGCCCTGTCACGGGGGCGCGGTAAACAGAACCCGGCCCTTTTATACGGGACGCGGTGGACAGACAGAATCAGATAATGTGCCATCCTGGCCGCCATCCCCATACACAGATCATGATATCATACCGATATAAAAATATCCCGGCCCGCACACCGAGGGACGCGGTGAACAATGCAGAGGAATATGCACGATAACAGAACCTGGCCCGGGACGCAGTGAAGGAATGCATTGAGACAGCCACGAACAGATTAATGAGAAACCACATACATACAGACTCAACATACAGACTCAATCAAACTGAAGGGTGCCAAACGGCGAGTCAAGTCAGAGTATCCGGATAGTATGCATAATACGCGCCTATGTCCTACATGGGAAGGCACGACAGATTATTATCAGGATCAGATTCTCAGATGTCCAGAAATCATTTTGTAAGATTTGCATAAAAATAGTCATTTCATCATCAAAATAATAGTCCAGATGTTTTCTGAGAAAATCAGACAGAACCAAAGTAATTAAGGTTATACAGAAGGCATCGGGCCTTGTGGGCCCGCCTCGAACCAACTCGGGGCGACATATGTAAATTACTGATAATAGACCTTATGAGGTCATCCATAATCATTTGGAAGTGTTCCGACTCCGTTTGGGAAGGTTTCGTGCAAAAGTTCACTTTGAAGGCATTTTATAAGGAAATGGTTTCAATTGTACTAAAGGAATTGGAACGGATTTCCATCTCGAATTCCGAGAAATGGAGTCGTACTTAAGGCTCGCGGCCGGGCCTATTACATCCAGAACATGCCTAAGAATAAAGGGGAAGGCTTTACATACCTCGATTGCGCCTTACGCTCGCTTGGCTTCAATTCCAATTTCGTCCAAAATCTATAAATGGTCAAGTTTACCAATTGTTAATTTCAAACTTTAAGACTCCAACTTAATACATACTTGCCTACCGAAATTTCGGCAGCATTTCCCCTATATATATAACATCCCCGAGACTTAGCTCGGCTTGGTTCATCAACACAGCAACCCAGAAACAACATCAATAACAACAACAAGCATAACATAATACACGATATGGCTTTACTAGCCGTCTTTCCGGCATAACGAAACATCTTTCATTTCAACCTTACACATCCAAACCAATCCTACCATTTTCATATTCAACACTTATCAAGATCATTACAACATATTTCAGGGGCATATCATACCATTTTCACAAGATATACACAAGATATACGCAATATACAAGTTCCCCACCATGGGCATATTTCGCCCACAACTTCCAATCTTTTAGCATAAACATCCATAACGTATTCTTACCCTCCAACTTCATCAATGATAACCATAATTTGCATCTTCCTACTTTCACTTCCGCATTTACATAATTATAATAAACTTGCATGTTTTCCTACAACAACTTAATAACCATTTTTCCATGACAACAAAGACTATTATCTTTCCATTCACTTCACTACAACACAATTAACATATTAACAAAATTTAGTTCACCTCCCATCATCAACATACACCACACGGCCACATACTATATTCTCCAACTTCCATTAATTCATTCAACTTTCATTTCTAATACAATTCCCACATTAACTACAACTAGATTACAACATAATTTCAAGTCACTATAGCCATTCAACATATACATACATACGGCCATACACACACATTCACAACCCACAAGATTTTCATGCTTTTCATTCATTTACACACACTACAACATACATATACCTTCCATAACACAACAAAAGCATAAAATCCTTACCTTTCTTCAAGTTCTTCACTTGGGGTTAAGGTTGCTTTCTTGCCAATATAATTATGTCACTTTGTAGAAGACCTTGAACTCAGTAATAATCTCACAAGAAATGGATTTTTGAACCAAGGATTTAGCTCCAAGAATTTTTTTCCTTTTCTTTCCTTTCTTTCTCTCTTGGCCGTGCTCTCTCTTTCTTTTTTTGTTCTTGATTTTTCTTTGTTTTTCTTGAAGCTTCTATGGATATAGATGACCATATATCACATAGAAATTAATTAATTTCCATGGACTTGGGCCTAAGTGGCCGGTTGGGCCTCCCTTGTTTGGGCCTCATTTTTCTTTTTTTTTTGTTGAGCCCAATTGGCCACAAATTGTTTTGTAATTTCCGAAACCAATTTCCAAAAATTCCAATTTTGCCCTTGGCCTCCTTTCGTAATTCCCCACCAATGTATTCTTAGCCAACACATTCATACCAAGTCAAGTTATCTCGAATTTTTCGAATATGCAAAAATGTCGGATGTAACAAACTATCTTAAGGTGAAGTCGACGATGTCATGGGTTTCTCGAGAATCATAAACTTAGATAGCATTGAAAATAGAACCGTCATCATTATATCTCTCCTCGAAAGAACAAGTATTATGAGGTGAGATCAATCACAAAGAATAGTCTCAAGATCATGAGTAAGCTCAATAATATCGTAAGGACTATGAGATTCATAGGCTTCTATCATTTTTGGAAACAAGGATATTATGGATATGGCACAAAGGTTTATAACAAAAGAATCATGTCATTAGAAAGAAAGGGTTTAGCCTTAACATACCTTTTTGGTCGCCTTAACTTTAACTACTCAACGTTTGTCCTCCCAGGCTCGTAAATCTATATTCAAGAAAATTTATACTATTGTTAGACTCACCTTTACACGCTTGGCTTAGTCCTTCAAATAAACCTTTCTAGAATCTGCCGAAATTTTGGCAGCATCTCCCCTATATTCTTTACCTCCTCCAAATACCAAAACAACTCTCAAACAATACCAACAACATCAACAACCATATAAATACCAATATATTCCATAAAACATCCCACACGATGTTTCTCCAATATTCAAACCAACCATAACAACATCCATAATACCATAATCAAAGAATTATATTCAACTGTTTATGATTTTTCTCCTATGATTCATTCCTTTCCAAGAATTTCTAAACCTTTATATAATCTTAATCATGTAAATAATAGCAAGAACATACCTTATAGTAGAAGAACTTCACTTTATTCACCCTTTCCAAGATCAAGTTCAACACCACCTTAAGATGAAACAAGAACAATTATCTTCCATAAATTTTCCTTGAGGTTTTGATGTTAATATTCTCTGTTGATGATTTGGAAAGGTTATGAAAGATTATGGAGTATTATGGAAGATTAGGGAAAATTGTAGAAAGTTAAGTAAAGTTATAGAACTCTAAAGAGTTCTCTAGAAGGGTGGAGGGTGAGAAAATGGTGAAATATCATGACAATTAATGGGTTAGAGGGGTATTTATAGGTGTGGTTCGGGTCGACTGTAGCAGCACTGTAGCAAGTCGGTACTGTAGCACGCGCTTCTGCTCTGTCAGTTGAGCCTATAACGTCCATAATTCTCTACTCCGATATTGTATCGACGAGCGGTTTGTTGCTTTGGAAACTAGACTCAACGAACTTTATTTTATGATTTTGGAACACCTTAAAACTCTTAATTTACTAGGAGATATACCCCTCCACAGTTAACCCAAAATTCTGTCAACTTTTTCCAAATTTTCGACAAACTTATGTTCTTCGATTTGCTTGGTCCCGGAGTTTCCCATAGCTTATTTTATGAACGTAAACCGTCATGACCATAGGATTTGTTCGTATAATATCATATATCCTTGAAGGGAAATCCAGTATCCATACTTAGAACGTCCAACACTTATAAATTTCTAAATTTTTGACAAACTTATTTTCTTCGATTTGCTTGGTCCCGGAGTTTCCCATAGCTTATTATACGAACGTAAACCGTCATGACCATAGGATTTGTTCGTATAATATCATATATACTTGAAGGGAACTCCAGTATCCATACTTAGAACGTCCAACACTTATAAATTTCCACGTACGAACTTACGAGGTGTAACATTCTCCCCCCTCCCCCCCTTCAAAAACATTCGTCCTCGAATATTAAAGTAGAGTTCGCTCTGAGGTAAATGCCCATGTTCTTACTTGCATTCACTGGTAATTACTTTGCTCACTTGCTCAATTAAAACAGAAACTTATTAGAATTACGCAGGTTATCTTTCTGCCTTTGCCGTTTGCACTTTTATGTGATACATACTTTCAATTAGAATTTCTTGTTCTCACCGATATCCCCTAACTTCATCTTCTTAGAGTTTAATTCATTCTCATTCCTTCCTTTTTGGTATGCTCGAACTAGTCATATGAAAATATCCTTTTCTTTCCATAGTAGTAAAATTAATCCTTGCAATACTTTATCTATCAACCAGTTTAACACCGGAATTTTTGCTTAACTCCTCTTGCCCTTAGTTGGACTTCTTACACTTGCGCTTGCTGACGGTAGCTCTTGTACTTATATCAAATATGTCAAATCTCTTCCTTAAGGATTCCTTCCTTCAACTTACCCTTAAAGTTTACGATTCCTTAGTTCGGCTAATAAATTAGGAGTGAGCTCTTAACTAACGGTCATTGTCCTGTAGTGAATTCAAATCGCTTCGTTCTTTCCTTATCTGTAACCTCCATTCCTCCCCCCCTCCTTTTTAAGGGAAGCCATTATTTTACTTGTTCCACGAGGGTTCATTGTCACCAGCTTGTTTCGACCAAACGCAATATCCTTTGATCATTTCCTTTGGGGTTCTCCCTTTATTTTATTTTTGATCTTTGATCGACTCACTTAATAAGTCTTTTCCCATAGTCTAGCACACTTATCTATTGTTTTGATTCATTAATCAAGCGGGTCTCTTGATTCCGTAAATGTTCGCCTTCTCTATTTATATCCATGAATCTTTTTCTTGCGATCTCATCTCCGTCTAGTTTCATAACTTCTCCTTGCATTTCCTTATTATCTTGCTTCATAGCTCTCTATTACCTTTTGATTGCCCCATTGTCAGGTGTCATAATTCCTCCACTACCTTATCTATCCAATCCTTGTCTTCATCATGAAATACCTATAAAGTGCATCCTTTAATTCACTTCTCATTTCCCTTTACGATATCATAGCTTACTCGTATGTATGTCTATTCCTCGTATTTTCGTCCTGTTTCCTTTGTAATCGTATCTCTATTCCAAGTCGACTGTCCTATGCTATCACTGTCTACCTTTGGCCAACCTTACTAATTTATTAAACTTCCTCTTATCGTCGATGGTCATATAACTTACTTTAATCAATTCATAACTGCAGTTTCTTGTACTTCTGTCCTCCTTGATTTCCTTTGATCTTAAGGTGCTCTTTCCCATCTGCCACTTAATAATATCTACCTTGAATGTTATATCCCGTATTTTATACGTTCGGATATTTCAAGGTAGTCGTGGCAAAGTTAAGGGAATGACCATCTTCCAAAATTATTCTAATGTACAAGCTAGTTATGAATATCATTTATGAACATTGGTAGTATGGAAATGTTGAGAAAGGTTAAGGGTAAAAAGGGAAATTTAATAAATGGCCCATGGTAATATCGCGAAAGTCTAGGGGCAAAATGGGAATTTCACAAAATTGAAGAAGGTTCTTGAAAGAGGCCATGTTGGCCGTGTGACATATAGGAATGTGTCCACATTTTATTTAATATGGATATGGACCAAAGTGTATATAATAAGACAAGTGGCCACATTTGGTTATTATAAGAAAATTAGTCTTCTTTGACTATTTAAGAAAATTTCAAGAAAAAGGAAGAAAATTCTAGAGAAATGGAGAAGGGGACATGTGACCATATTTTTATTTGAGGGACCTAAGTATAAATATATAGAAGTGGTGGAAGACATATATACATATGAGAGGTCATCATTTTAATTCAAGAAATTTAGAGAAAGAAAGAAAACAAAGAAGAAGGGGAACTAGATAGGCCATTCGGCCATGACCATGGAAAAGTGAGGTCTCCAACTTTGATCCAAAAAAATTATTTCTCCTAGTATTCCTACCAATTCAAGGGTCTTCTTCAACGTGGTATAATTGTTGGAGCAAGAAAACCTTTCCTTGTTGCAAGTTCATGATCATACCCAAGTGAAAAGCTAAGGGAAAAAGGTAAGATTCAATATTCTTTTATGTACTATGGATGGTTTTGCATGTTGTGGTATGGAAAAATGAATGAAATTCATGAGAATATGGAATTTGTATTGTGGCCATGTACATGCTATGTGTGGCCGTGTATGTGTGGTATTGTATAGTGATGATGAACAAGTTTTATTTGGTATTTTGGTTGTTGTTGTAATGTATAGAAATGGATGAAAATTAATGAAAGTATGTACGTGGTTGTTGTGGCCGAATAGAGGTTGGTTTGGCAAGTTATAGTAAATCGATTCCATTTGATATTTTAGTTGTTGTTGTTGTTATGGATTAAGTGATGTAGAGTGAAGTTTTGGTGGCTTGAAATGAATTTGTGATCATTTGTAGAATTATTGAAGAAAGTTAATGCGACACTAGCTTGGATTCTTACATTGTATGGATGATGTTGTTAATGCATGGTTGTTGATATGGTTTATGAATCTAGAATGAGAAAAATGTGTGGTTAATACTTTTGTTGAAGTTGGAGGATTCGGGTAGCATTGGAGGAGTACGAATATTGTAGTATTGTTAAAATAATTGTTGATAATGTGGCCGAGTTCCATTCTCGGGTTTGTTGTTGAATTGGCCGAGTTAGATTCTCGGGGATGGTGTATTTACAAGGGAGATGCTGCCGAAATTTCGGCAGAATTATAAATGAATTCATTTGAAGGATTAAGACAAGTATATGGTGATGAATCTGATGATTGCGTCAATCTTCTTGAATGTAGACTAGCAGTAGCGAACTTGGACAAATAAGTGTAGCTAATAGGACGCGAAACAGGTATGTTAAGTCTCGTCCCTTTCTTTCAAAGGCATGATCCCGATGTTATGATTTCATAAGTATTTCCATATTTTCCTTGTTTTCAAAAGTTAGTTGTTTAAGACTCTAAGGCATGATTCTTTTTCTGATAGACCGTAAATGTTTTTCCAAAATGTCTATACTTTTCCAAAACAAAGGTTTATGATTTTATAAGCTTTTATGACTATAACTGTCACGACCCGACTAGGGGCCGTGACGAGTACTCGATACTTGTACCGAGCACCCCTTGTCTATCATATTGCCTTTACCTCTTAGCAAGCCGAGTAAACAAAGCCCCTTTTTTTTTTTGAACATTAATATTAGCAGCGTCATTCTGAACATGAACTAGTAAACTTCGTTATTACTTTATACAACAATCATGCCAAAACACCATATATCTAACTGTACTTAACTGACTGTACATAACTGTCTCCGAGCCTCTAGACGTAGTACACTTATACATAGAAAGGGCCGGGTGCTGCCGTGCCCGAATATACATACACAAAATATTACCGCAGGAGTGAGGCTCCGGAACACCTGGAGCGCTGTCAACACTGCCGGTAAGGCTCCTAAGGATCAAATCCGCCTATCTGCTGACCTGCGTGGCATGAAACGCAGCGTCCACAAGAAGGGACATCAGTACGAATAGTGTACCGAGTATGTAAGGCATGAAAGATAACACTAGCAGTAACATAATGTATAATTAATAATGTCATTGAGTCATAGAATATAGAAGATAGAACATATCTCATGTCATATATTATCATCTCGTATCATATCGTATTATATCTTATCTTGTCTTGTCGTAGTATATCACGTCATAGTATGTCGTGTCATAGAGTGTCAGGCTATAGTACATCATAGCATAGTACCTCATATCGTATCATGGCATATTATAGCATGTCGTGTCATAGCATAGCGTGTCATAGCATGTCTTACCATACCATAGTATATCATAGCGTATCATAGCATAGCATAGCTTGTCATATCATGTCCTGTCGTAGCAGATCATAGCATATCATGTCATAGTATAGCTTACGATAGCATATCTTATCATAGCATGTATGGTCATGACATGGTAGGTCATATCTGTCACGACCCAACCCCGTAGGCCATGACTAATGCCCGATCTGGGCACTCAAACGCATTCTTGTATATGGCAGAAGCCGACAAGGCTTTATTTCAAATTTAGCTAATATTTAGAAAAATTTCGGCAGAGTTTCCTTTGTTTTACGGACTATCCCATATATCCTGCACGCAGAAAATACCAACAAAGGCCACACAGGGCCAACAAAGCAACATTTAAATATATGCGGACCGGCCGCCGCGGCGAATGGGATCGCCCAAACACAACATAAGCACCCAACTGTACAGAAAGATCCCGACCCACAACATGTCCACAGACCTCTAACAAACCGACAGAATCATATGACGGGACAGGGCCCCGCCGAACCCATGAACGAGAATATACATATGTAGAAGTGACAGACTATACCAAAAGATGGCTCTGAATAAAAGAGCGCTCCAAGAATAGCAGAATGAGATCCTAAGCAGACGAATCAGCAAACCTGTCGTCGGTACCTGCGCGGCATGAAAACGCAGCCCCCGAAGAAAGGGGGTCAGTACGAAATATGTACTGAATATGTAAAGCCTGAGTTGTAGAAACAAAATCATAACTGGTGCAGAACATACAGAAAGTAAACGGAAAATCCAAAGTATCAGATACATATTTCCAAAACATGCAGAGTGTGTACAGAACATATGTCATATCAAATCCGGCCCCTGCCAAGGGACTCGGCAGACAGAACGTGGCCACCCTCCCGACGCTGGTGCCACAACACAGAAGAATCAGAATAGGGGCATAACCCCGTAACATAAGATGTCATATCAGATGGCCATAGTAAATCATATCAGAACAAACGTACATGGCACAGCATACTCCACAAACCCATGTACGCATATACCTACCCCCTCACATCGAGGCACGGCGAACAATGCAGGGGATTATGCTTGACAACATATCCTGGCCCGGGCTCAGTGTGGGAAACATTGGGACATCCACGAATGGAGTAGTGAGAGACTAATGCAATTTAAAAATATCATAAGTGTTTTCAAAGACTCGATGAAGCGTAACAAAGACAAACAAATCAAATGGAGTCGGACGGAATCATATTAAATGTATTCCGGATATCATAATAAATTACAGAAGTATAACTTTCCCGAAGTCATTCCGAGTGTCAAAATAATTTATAATATTTAACAGAATATTTAAAATAATATTCGTTAAGTGATTAGTAGGGTAATTCAAACATTTCTTTCAAAAATCGCTTAAAAAGGAAGCTTTAGCATATTAGGGGCAAAACCGTAAATAGCGGGCCCGCCTTGGGACAAACAAGGCGGCGGGCTCAAATTGTGCCCTCTAAGCATATAGTATCACCTAAAAAGGTTATACAGACATTCTATGGCTTTCTGAATAATTTAGAGCAAAATTGCATAATTTCAGAAAAAGCGTATCAAAATGGTTCAATTCTACTGAAGGAAAAACTGAAATTTTGTCTTGCGGATTCCGAGGGCCAAGAGGTCCTTCGAGGCCCGGATCCGACCCTAACACACTAGGGGCATGCCAAGGGAAGAATTGGGTTTGCTTTTCATACCTTTCACGCTCCTTAAGCCTTTCCAAACTCACTTCCCTTTTCGTCGAAAAACTGCAATTGGTCAAGTTTACCAAATTGTAAGCTATGAATACCAAAGTTCCAACTTAATGCATATTTGGCTACCGAAATTTCGGCAGCACTTCCCCTATACATATAGCACCCCGAGAATTCAACTCGGCTATAATTCATCAACAACAACCCAAACGACAACATCAATATCAACAATAAACATTAAAAACACAAATATCCTTCAACTAGTCATTTTTCTCACAAGTTGACATAATCTTCAATTCAACCCAAACTTTCGAACTAACATCATGATTTCACATCCATTATCACTCAAGATCATCACAATATAGATTTAGAGACATTTCATATCATTTTCCTTAAGATATACACTCGATATACATAATATACAACTTTCCGCCAAAATCATAACTTATGCAAAACACCAAATCTTTGGCATACAACTTCATAACAAGTTTCCAACTTCCAAATTCATCAATGATCATCTTAATTCACAACCAAACAACTTCATTTCCTTAATGTCGGAAAATCATACTAAAACGACATAAGTGTTTACATTCCAATTCAATACAAACTTATATCATTCTAACTTCATTTCCATGCCAAGCATTACAACAACACTCCAATACACTAAACAAACTTGATCCATTTCATTCCCAAGCCACATATACCACACGGCCATATGCTTATTTTTCCATATCAACTAAATTTCATCCAACTTTCAATTCCCATATGCATTTCATCACAATTACAACTAGAATATAACATAAATTCAACAGAACTTGGCTATACAACATATATATACACACGGCTACAAGCCATATACCAAACCCACATTGCAAACTTCCATTTTTTCCATACAATCAACACATTTCTATATACTACAACACAATAAAAACTTCATAACACAATAAAAAGGTAGAAATTCTTACCTTTTCTTCAAGTCTTCTTCACTTGAACTTGTGTTCACTTTGAGGAATCTAATGCTTCCCACTCCAAACCAACTATACCAATATGCAAAGGAACCTTGACTTAGTAGGAAAACAACAAGAATTGAATTTTTAGAACAATATTTATGGTGGCTATTTTTGCACCTCAAACCCGAAATGGTCTTCTTTCTCTCCTTCTATTTTCTTTGTTGTTCTTATCTCTAATTTCTTAAGTCTTCTATGGTATATGTAGTTGAAGTGCTTGGTCACATGACCAAGCACATGACCAACTAAAATTGGGCTTGGATCATGGCCTAATGTGGCCGGCCATACACCCCTTTTTGGGCCTCACTTACAATTCAATTTTTGAGCCCAATAACTTATGGATCGTATTTTATAATTCCCGAAACTAATTTTCGAAATCCCAAATTTGCCCTTAGCGTTCCTCGACACTTCCATATTAATATTCTTTCATAACAACTCAAGGGTTACATAAATTCAATTATGACCTTATTTCATACAAGTCCAAATTATTTCCAATTTTCCAAAGGTGTGAAAACACGGGATATAACAATGTCATAGCGCCGAACAATGCCGGCTCACCCACATAGCGCCGATATACACCGGCTCACCCATATATCCCGCGTCCGGGCACCCCGCGTCCGGGATGATAAGCCAGCTGATCAGGTAGCAATGAAACATATTTCCCTTCACATTCCCCCATGTATCCCAGGCTCATATACATAGCTTGCATCTATATTCTTTGTATGCATATACACATGTTATATGCGTACACATATTCTTATATTCATATACGTAGCTTGTACACATATACACGTCTTATATACATTTACTTATCTTATATACATATACATATTTTATATACTTATACATATCTTATATACAAATACATGCTTTATATATATCATATATGCACACAAGGGAGCCCAAGGAAAAAAATCATGTATCCATCGGAGTGACGTAAGCTTGCATCTGTATTCTTTGTATGCATATACACATCTTATATGCGTACACATATTCTTATATTCATATACGTAGCTTGTACACATATACACGTCTTATATACATTTACTTATCTTATATACATATACATATTTTATATACTTATACATATCTTATATACAAATACATGCTTTATATATATATATATATATATCATATAAGCACACAAGGGAGCCCAAGGAAAAAAAATCATGTATCCATCGGAGTGACGTAGGGTCGGTGACCTCCGATTACATCATGGAATGCTAGTGATAACTCCGTCTCACCTTGAAGGAACAAGTATTTTAAGGCGAGACTATCAACGAAGAATAATATTACGGTAACCGTAGAATGAAATCGTGGGCATTATAGATGACAGTCATAGGCTTTGGAGTCTTAGAAAATAAAGTTATAGCTAGGAAATATAAATATGATTCAAAAATTAGTTTATCACTTTCATTGTTTACATAAGATACTTAGCTTAGTCATAGAGTCGTTCCGGTCGTACTTATCGTAAGTACATTCTCTTGTCTAACATTATCATTATCATTTTCACCGTAGAAACATTCTCGTTAGAGTAGTCATAGTACTTATCATTGGCGACGACATCGGGATCAAAGGTCTCCTTTGGATTCGCTCCAAGTAAGTCCACCAAGATTATAGGAAAATCCGAGAGTAAAGGGCCCACCTCGGGCCGGATGGGGTAGCGTATACGGTTTACATATATTACGTGTCATAGCGTTACTTGTGAGGGTCTTAGGGTAATAGGGTCCCATTTATACAAGTTCTAAGGGTTTAGGAGGTTTTTCCCACAATTGGCAAACTTTCTAGTTCAATTCTATTGAACAAAAAGTGGAAAACTTTAGGTGCGGATTCCGGGGAATAGGGTTGACCCAGAGGCTCGTAACCAACTTATTACATCTAAGACATGCCATAGAAAGAAGGGTGAAGCCTTACATACCTCTTTCCGCTCCTATTGTAGTCCGAATTCACGTCACAATTTCGTCGAAATCTGCAAATTGGTCATTTTTACCAAAACCCTCATTTGTATACTTAGAGTTAGAATCTTAAGGAGGCACTTGGCTACCGAAATTTCGGCAGCATTTCCTCTGTAAATACACCATCCTCGACATTCAACATAGCCAAATTCTCAACAATCATAAGTCCGGGAATTCAAACCCGGCCAAACTATCAACGTAATTTCAACAACCACATTAGAATTTCCATATTTAAATCCAAGATATATTCCGACACTTCAATTAGCTTACCACTTCCTTCAAGACTTCCTAATTCCAATGAAACAACTACAACCTTATAATACATATATTCCAACAACATCATAGTAATATCATTACATGTCTTCCATACAAGAACATTATTTCAATTTACAAACAACCTTCCAACTACTAATATTTCACCATGCTTATCAATTCTTTATATGCAATATAAAATCCACAACGCAACAACTAGAATACTAGATAAAACTTGCTCCCTATCCATTCACCACGCAACACACACACGGCCATATGCACACTACACACTACACGGTCAACCTCATGCATACACAACTACAATCCCTCCAAACTCACTCAACTTCCATTTTCCACATATCATTCACAACAATAACAACCAAACATTAATTAAAATAATTGAAGCATGGCTCCTACACACATATATATATATACACGGCCACACACAATATTTCTCTCCTTCATGAATTTCATCCATTTTAGCATACTACAACACATATAAACCATATATAACACATAAAACAAGATTAGAATTTACCTTTCTTCTTCAACTTCTTACTTGCCTAACTCTTGGCAACTTGTATGATTTTGAACCTTTCTTGCTCCAACAACAACCCCACCTTGTTAAGCACCCTTCACTTGGTAGAAAATGATTTTTGGAGGATTTTTGCAAATTTTTCTTGGGAATTCTTGTTATGGCCGAATGGCCTAGGTTATTTCCTCCTTCTTTCTTTTCTCCTCAAGTCTTGAAATTTCTAGAGGTTAGCAAGATAAAGATGACTTAGTCATCTTATTTATTGACCAATTTTGTTCAATATGGGCTTGGACCCAAGTCCTTGGCCGGTTGGGCCTAGAAATTTTCCAAAAATTTACTTTCAAGCCCACTTGTAATTTTTTGCTAGTTTATGTAACCAAATTTACCCTTCATCTTCTTCCATATTTTCACGAGTCATATTGCGAATTTCCCTTTATGCCCTTGACCTTCCTTATTAATTCCACTTCTAAATTTTTCATAAGCAACTCATATGTCAAACAAAATAAAATATGGCCTTGCTTGTTATCCTCCCGCGATTGCCTTGAATTATCCGAACGCGAAAAATGCGGGATATAACATCCTCCCCCCCTTTAGAACATTCGTCCTCGAATGTTAAACTAGCCTCATAGCGTAGTATAATATTTCCGGGAGGTCTCCTTTGTAAATACCTCATGTCACTTAGCATATTCATTTTAGAAGCTTAGGTTGCCCTTTTTACGATCTTCACGGTTATAATCCCTTTTTCGTGGCACCCGCCGCGTCTATCCCCTCACTAGACACGTTCCCGTGTATCGCCATGTCATGGATTTCTTATATTAGCTAGTGTGGACTCAACACCGGTCTCACCCTGCGACATCTATAGTTTTCTCCTTCGTTGCCAAAGTTTTCTGTTGTCATGACTTCCCTTTTTCTGTTAGTTTAGCCCGTCTCGGCCTATATGACTCGTACGGGGTTTCTAACAACTTTCCACACCCCAATTTACTTTGGGCTACCTACTCTTACAGTCGTCTCTTGTTTTCACATTTACGAAATTTTCAGCATATTTCCCAGGGGGTCACCCATCGTGGAATTACTCCCACCTGAGCACGCTTAACCTTGAAACTTTAATGCATTTCAGTGTCTCGGTGTTAGTATTTTTACCTTCGCTTCCCCGTACTACCTACATCACATAATGTGGGGCAGGTTGGGGTCTCGTAAATGTTCGAAAGCACTCATAGCGCATATTTCTCTTTTAATGACTATTTTAGCCCTCATGGTCACTAGTATTCACCCTTTTTACTTGTGTGCACGGCTACCCTTGGCCCAAATTTTCCGAATTTCTTTTATGCTTCGCAACACACGGGACAGTGCAAGATAAAGTAAAATCCAGTTCAATTTAACATTCATATGTTACAGAAAAGATGCCGGGAGTGTACCTGTGGCCGCATCGGTGGAAGGTCCAGGATCCTGCCGTCCTGTCAATGCATATATACGGTGTGGAGGGCCGGCTGAATTGGGTGTCCCTCCTCTGCCTCGGCCACGGCCTGCTGGAGCCTGGGAGGCCTGTCTTGGAGGGTGCACAGACGGTGATGAACAAACTGCTGACCCGGCGGGCTGAGCTCTGCTTCTCTCATTCCTTAGCGGACAATCTCGCATCAAATGGTCGGTCCGTCCGCAAGCATAACACGCACCTGTATCCCGGTAACATTGTCCCGAGTGTGGCCTGCCACACCGGGTACACCGTGGTGGGGGTGACATCATCCTGCTGGATTCAGCTCTATACTGGGACCCCGAAGCTCTAGTGCCTTGACCTGCTCCCGAATAAGTAGAACGGTCAAACCCCCTATCCGCGAATCGAGGAGGTGCATTGGCCGCCGATTGGTCTGAATGCCTAAATTGCTCCTGTGCCTGTCCCCCTCTGTACTCGCTTCTAGCCCTGGAAAATCTGCCCCTTTTTCTGGAACCCCTATCTGGATAACGCTCCTCTCTCCGTGCCTGGTACTGTTCTTCCAGGTTTTGGGCGTGGGCCTGGATTCGAGTTATAGTCATCCCATCCTGGAGTGAAGCCGTCAAGCACTCCTTAACCAAGTGTGGCCCTAGCCCACTCACAAATCGGTGCACATGATCTCCCCTATCAGCTATCATTGCTGGGGCATACCTGGCTAACGAATTAAAACGGAGGCTGTATTCTTGAACGCTCATATTTCCCTATCTCAGGTTCAAGAACATATCGGCTCGAGCTCGTCGAACCTCTGGCGGTAGGAAATGTCGTAGAAATGCCTCAGTAAATTCCTGTCAAATCGGAGGGGGTGCATTTGCTCCCCTCGATGATATCCAACTACTGTACCACAGAACTGCCACATCCCGCAGCCTGTATGAAACCAACTCTACGAACTCCATATCTGAAGCATGTATAATCCTTAGAGTCCTCAGCATCTCATCTATAAAGCTCTACGGGTCTTCCTCTGGTTTTGTCCCATAAAACTCTGGCGGCTTCAGGGTAATAAAGTCACGGGCTCTTGCACTTACCGCCCTGTCTCCCAAGTCTACATCTTACCGCTGAGCCTGTGCGGCAACTAACTGGGTCAATAACTGGATGGCCTCTGCCATCTGCTGACCCGGAGCTGCTGGCGGTGGGACTGGAGGTGCGGGGGCTGGAGCTGGAACTCTTTCCTGCTCTGCTGGTGCAGGGGGAGCAGGAAAAGTCTGAGGGGGAGCTTCATTATGAGATTCTCCTTCTTCTACCTCTCGCTCGACTCTGCTGCCCGCCACCCTCTTGGCTTTCTCGGCCGTCGTAGCCTTTTTCTTCGACGGCATTACTGAAACCATAGCATAGGATTAGAAAAGGAATGTGGAAGCCTGGTAGCATAGCTCTATCGCACGATCTCAGGATACAAAGAAGGTCATATTTCCTAAATGCCCTGTAGCCTCCCGTCTATAAGTGTGGCGCGCTACACATCCATAAACAAGACTCTACTGGACACGTCTCGTAGACAAACTCCTAGGACCGAACTGCTCTGATACCACTTCTGTCACGACCCGACTAGGGGCCGTGACGAGTACTCGATACTTGTACCGAGCACCCCTTGTCTATCATATTGCCTTTACCTCTTAGCAAGCCGAGTAAACAGAGCCACTTTTTTTTTTTTTTTTGAACATTAATATTAGCAGCGTCATTCTGAACATGAACTAGTAAACTTCGTTATTACTTTATACAACAATCATGCCAAAACACCATATATCTAACTGTACTTAACTGACTGTACATAACTGTCTACGAGCCTCTAGACGTAGTACAGTTATACATAGAAATGGCCGGGTGCTGCCGTGCCCGAATATACATACACAAAATATTACCGCAGGAGTGAGGCTCCGGAACAACTGGAGCGCTATCAACACTGCTGGTAAGGCTCCTAAGGATCAAATCCGCCTATCTGCTGACCTGCGCGGCATGAAACGCAGCGTCCACAAGAAGGGACGTCAGTACGAATAGTGTACCGAGTATGTAAGGCATGAAAGATAACACTAGCAGTAACATAATGTATAATTAATAATGTCATGGAGTCATAGAATATGGAAGATAGAACATATCTCATGTCATATATTATCATCTAGTATCATATCGTATTATATCTTATCTTGTCTTGTCGTAGTATATCACGTCATAGTATGTCGTGTCATAGAGTGTCAGGCTATAGTACATCATAGCATAGTACCTCATATCGTAGCATGGCATGTTATAGCATGTCGTGTCATAGCATAGCGTGTCATAGCATGTCTTACCATAGCATAGCATATCATAGCCTATCATAGCATAGCATAGCTTGTCATATCATGTCCTGTCGTAGCAGATCATAGCATATCATGTCATAGTATAGCTTACCATAGCATATCTTATCATAGAATGTCTGGTCATGACATGGTAGGTCATATTATAGCGCCGAACAATGCCGGCTCACCCACATAGCCCCGATATACACCGGCTCACCCATATATCCCGCGTCCGGGCACCCCGCGTCCGGGATGATAAGCCAGCTGATCAGGTAGCAATGAAACATATTTCCCTTCCCATTCCCCCATGTATCCCAGGCTCATATACATAGCTTCCATCTATATTCTTTGTATGCATATACACATCTTATATGCGTACACATATTCTTATATTCATATACGTAGCTTGTACACATATACACGTCTTATATACATTTACTTATCTTTTATACATATACATATTTTATATACTTATACATATCTTATATACAAATACATGCTTTATATATATATATATATATATATCATATAAGCACACAAGGGAGCCCAAGGAAAAAAAATCATGTATCCATCGGAGTGACGTAGGGTCGGTGACCTCCGATTACATCATGGAATGCTAGTGATAACTCCGTCTCACCTTGAAGGAACAAGTATTTTAAGGCGAGACTATCAACGAAGAATAATATTACGGTAACCGTAGAATGAAATCGTGGGCATTATAGATGACAGTCATAGGCTTTGGAGTCTTAGAAAATAAAGTTATAGCTAGGAAATATAAATACGATTCAAAAATTAGTTTATCACTTTCATTGTTTACATAAGATACTTAGCTTAGTCATAGAGTCGTTCCGGTCGTACTTATCGTAAGTACATTCTCTTGTCTAACATTATCATTATCATTTTCACCGTAGAAACATTCTCGTTAGAGTAGTCATAGTACTTATCATTGGCGACGACATCGGGATCAAAGGTCTCCTTTGGATTCGCTTCAAGTAAGTCCACCAAGATTATAGGAAAATCCGAGAGTAAAGGGCCCACCTCGGGCCGGATGGGGTAGCGTATACGGTTTACATATATTACGTGTCATAGCGTTACTTGTGAGGGTCTTAGGGTAATAGGGTCCCATTTATACAAGTTCTAAGGGTTTAGGAGGTTTTTCCCACAATTGGCACACTTTCTAGTTCAATTCTATTGAACAAAAAGTGGAAAACTTTAGGTGCGGATTCCGGGGAATAGGGTTGTCCCCGAGGCTCGTAACCAACTTATTACATCTAAGACATGCCATAGAAAGAAGGGTGAAGCCTTACATACCTCTTTCCGCTCCTATTGCTAGTCCGAATTCACGTCACAATTTCGTCGAAATCTACAAATTGGTCATTTTTACCAAAACCCTCATTAGTATACTTAGAGTTAGAATCTTAAGGAGGCACTTGGCTACCGAAATTTCGGCAGCATTTCCTCTGTAAATACACCATCCTCGACATTCAACATAGCCAAATTCTCAACAATCATAAGTCCGGGAATTCAAACCCGGCCAAACTATCAACGTAAATTCAACAACCACATTAGAATTTCCATATTTAAATCCAAGATATATTCCAACACTTCAATTAGCTTACCACTTCCTTCAAGACTTCCTAATTCCAATGAAACAACTACAACCTTATAATACATATATTCCAACAACATCATAGTAATATCATTACATGTCTTCCATACAAGAACATTATTTCAATTTACACACAACCTTCCAACTACTAATATTTCACCATGCTTATCAATTCTTTATATGCAATATAAAATCCACAACGCAACAACTAGAATACTAGATAAAACTTGCTCCCTATCCATTCACCACGCAACACACACACGACCATATGCACACTACACACTACACGACCAACCTCATGCATACACAACTACAATCCCTCCAAACTCACTCAACTTCCATTTTCCACATATCATTCACAACAATAACAACCAAACATTAATTAAAATAATTGAAGCATGGCTCCTACACACATATATATATACACGGCCATACACTATATTTCTCTCCTTCATGAATTTCATCCATTTTAGCATACTACAACACATATAAACCATATATAACACATAAAACAAGATTAGAATTTACCTTTCTTCTTCAACTTCTTACTTGCCTAACTCTTGGCAACTTGTATGATTTTGAACCTTTCTTGCTCCAACAATAACCCCACCTTGTTAAGCACCCTTCACTTGGTAGAAAATGACTTTTGAAGGATTTTTGCAAATTTTTCTTGGGAATTCTTGTTATGGCCGAATGGCCTAGGTTATTTCCTCCTTCTTTCTTTTCTCCTCCAGTCTTGAAGTATCTAGAGGTTAGCAAGATAAAGATGACTTAGTCATCTTATTTATTGACCAATTTTGTTCAATATGGGCTTGGACCCAAGTCCTTGGCCGGTTGGGCCTAGAAATTTTCCAAAAAATTACTTTCAAGCCCACTTGTATTTTTTTGCTAGTTTATGTAACCAAATTTACCCTTCATCTTCTTCCATATTTTCACGAGTCATATTGCGAATTTCCCTTTATGCCCTTGACCTTCCTTATTAATTCCACTTCTAAATTTTTCATAAGCAACTCATATGTCAAACAAAATAAAATATGGCCTTGCTTGTTATCCTCCCGCGATTGCCTTGAATTATCCGAACGCGAAAAATGCGAGATATAACATCCTCCCCCCCTTTAGAACATTCGTCCTCGAATGTTAAACTAGCCTCATACCGTAGTATAATATTTCCGGGAGGTCTCCTTTGTAAATACCTCATGTCACTTAGCATATTCATTTTAGAAGCTTAGGTTGCCCTTTTTACGATCTTCACGGTTATAATCCCTTTTTCGTGGCACCCGCCGCGTCTATCCCCTCACTAGACACGTTCCCGTGTATCGCCATGTCATGGATTTCTTATATTAGCTAGTGTGGACTCAACACCGGTCTCACCCTGCGACATCTATACTTTTCTCCTTCGTTGCCAAAGTTTTCTGTTGTCATGACTTCCTTTTTTCTGTTAGTTTAGCCCGTCTCGGCCTATATGACTCGTACGGGGTTTCTAACAACTTTCCACACCCCAATTTACTTTGGGCTGCCTACTCTTACAGTCGTCTCTTGTTTTCACATTTACGAAATTTTTAGCATATTTCCCAGGGGGTCACCCATCGTGGAATTACTCCCACCTGAGCACGCTTAACCTTGAAACTTTAATGCATTTCAGTGTCTCGGTGTTAGTATTTTTACCTTCGCTTCCCCGTACTACCTACATCACATAATGTGGGGCTGGTTGGGGTCTCGTAAATGTTCGAACGCACTCATAGCGCATATTTCTCTTTTAATGACTATTTTAGCCCTCATGGTCACTAGTATTCACCCTTTTTACTTGTGTGCACGGCTACTCTTGGCCCAAATTTTCTGAATTTCTTATATGCTCCGCAACACACGGGACGGTGCAAGATAAAGTAAAATCCAGTTCAATTTAACATTCATATGTTACAGAAAAGATGCCGGGAGTGTACCTGTGGCCGCATCGGTGGAAGGTCCAGGATCCTGCCGTCCTGTCAATGCATATATACGGTGTGGAGGGCCGGCTGAATTGGGTGTCCCTCCTCTGCCTCGGCCACGGCCTGCTGGAGCCTGGGAGGCCTGTCTTGGAGGGCGCACAGACGGTGATGAACTCACTGCTGACTCGGCGGGCTGAGCTCTGCTTCTCTCATTCCTTAGCGGACAATCTCGCATCAAATGGTCGGTCCGTCCGCAAGCATAACACGCACCTGTATCCCGGTAACATTGTCCCGAGTGTAGCCTGCCACACCGGGTACACCGTGGTGGGGGTGACATCATCCTGCTGGATTCAGCTCTATACTGGGACCCCGAAGCTCTAGTGCCCTGACCTGCTCCCGAATAAGTAGAACGGTCAAACCCCCTATCCGCGAATCGAGGAGGTGCACTGGTCGCCGATTGGTCTAAATGCCTAAATTGCTCCTGTGCCTGTCCCCCTCTGTACTCGCTTCTAGCCCTGGAAAATCTGCCCCTTTTCTGGAACCCCTATCTGGATAACGCTCCTCTCTCCGTGCCTGGTACTGTTCTTCCAGGTTTTGGGCGTGGGCCTGGATTCGAGTTATAGTCATCCCATCCTGGAGTGAAGCCGTCAAGCACTCCTTAACCAAGTGTGGCCCTAGCCCACTCACAAATCGGTGCACATGATCTCCCCTATCAGCTATCATGGCTGGGGCATACCTGGCTAACGAATTAAAACGGAGGCTGTATTCTTGAACGCTCATATTTCCCTATCTCAGGTTCAAGAACATATCGGCTCGAGCTCGTCGAACCTCTGGCGGTAGGAAATGTCGTAGAAATGCCTCAGTAAATTCCTGCCAAATCGGAGGGGGTGCATTTTCTCCCCTCGATGATATCCAACTACTGTACCACAGAACTGCCACATCCCGCAGCCTGTATGAAGCCAGCTCTACGGACTCCATATCTGAAGCATGTATAATCCTCAGAGTCCTCGGCATCTCATCTATAAAGCTCTACGGGTCTTCCTCTGGTTTTGACCCATAAAACTCTGGTGGCTTCAGGGTAATAAAGTCACGGGCTCTTGCACTTACCGCCCTGTCTCCCAAGTCTACATCTTACCGCTGAGCCTGTGCGGCAACTAACTGGGTCAATAACTGGATGGCCTCTGCCATCTGCTGACCCGGAGCTGCTGGCGGTGGGACTGGAGGTGCGGGGGCTTGAGCTGGAACTCATTCCTGCTCTGCTGGTGCAGGGGGAGCAGGAAAAGTCTGAGGGGGAGCTTCATTATGAGATTCTCCTTCTTCTAGCTCCCGCTCGACTCTGCTGCCCGCCACCCTCTTGGCTTTCTCGGCCGTCGTAGCCTTTTTCTTCGACGGCATTACTGAAACCATAGCATAGGATTAGGAAAGGAATGTGGAAGCCTGGTAGCATAGCTCTATCGCACGATCTCAGGATACAAAGAAGGTCATATTTCCTAAATGCCCTGTAGCCTCCCGTCTATAAGTGTGGCGCGCTACACATCCATAAACAAGACTCTACTGGACACGTCTCGTAGACAAACTCCTAGGACCGAACTGCTCTGATACCACTTCTGTCACGACCCGACTAGGGGCCGTGACGAGTACTCGATACTTGTACCGAGCACCCCTTGTCTATCATATTGCCTTTACCTCTTAGCAAGCTGAGTAAACAGAGCCAATTTTTTTTTTTTTTTTGAACATTAATATTAGCAGCGTCATTCTGAACATGAACTAGTAAACTTCGTTATTACTTTATGCAACAATCATGCCAAAACACCATATATCTAACTGTACTTAACTGCCTGTACATAACTGTCTACGAGCCTCTAGACGTAGTACACTTATACATAGAAATGGCCGGGTGCTGCCGTGCCCGAATATACATACACAAAATATTACCGCAGGAGTGAGGCTCCGGAACAACCGGAGCGCTGTCAACACTGCTGGTAAGGCTCCTAAGGATCAAATCCGCCTATCTGCTGACCTGCGCGGCATGAAACGCAGCGTCCACAAGAAGGGACGTCAGTACGAATAGTGTACCGAGTATGTAAGGCATGAAAGATAACACTAGAAGTAACATAATGTATAATTAATAATGTCATGGAGTCATAGAATATGGAAGATAGAACATATCTCATGTCATATATTATCATCTCGTATCATATCGTATTATATCTTATCTTGTCTTGTCGTAGTATATCACGTCATAGTATGTCGTGTCATAGAGTGTCAGGCTATAGTACATCATAGCATAGTACCTCATATCGTAGCATGGCATGTTATAGCATGTCGTGTCATAGCATAGCGTGTCATAGCATGTCTTACCATAGCATAGCATATCATAGCCTATCATAGCATAGCATAGCTTGTCATATCATGTCCTGTCGTAGCAGATCATAGCATATCATGTCATAGTATAGCTTACCATAGCATATCTTATCATAGCATGTCTGGTCATGACATGGTAGGTCATATCATAGCGCCGAACAATGCCGGCTCACCCACATAGCCCCGATATATACCGGCTCACCCATATATCCCGCGTCCGGGCACCCCGCGTCCGGGATGATAAGCCAGCTGATCAGGTAGCAATGAAACATATTTCCCTTCCCATTCCCCCATGTATCCCAGGCTCATATACATAGCTTGCATCTATATTCTTTGTATGCATATACACATCTTATATGCGTACACATATTCTTATATTCATATACGTAGCTTGTACACATATACACGTCTTATATACATTTACTTATCTTTTATACATATACATATTTTATATACTTATACATATCTTATATACAAATACATGCTTTATATATATATATATATATATCATATAAGCACACAAGGGAGCCCAAGGAAAAAAAATCATGTATCCATCGGAGTGACGTAGGGTCGGTGACCTCCGATTACATCATGGAATGCTAGTGATAACTCCGTCTCACCTTGAAGGAACAAGTATTTTAAGGCGAGACTATCAACGAAGAATAATATTACGGTAACCGTAGAATGAAATCGTGGGCATTATAGATGACAGTCATAGGCTTTGGAGTCTTAGAAAATAAAGTTATAGCTAGGAAATATAAATACGATTCAAAAATTAGTTTATCACTTTCATTGTTTACATAAGATACTTAGCTTAGTCATAGAGTCGTTCCGGTCGTACTTATCGTAAGTACATTCTCTTGTCTAACATTATCATTATCATTTTCACCGTAGAAACATTCTCGTTAGAGTAGTCATAGTACTTATCATTGGCGACGACATCGGGATCAAAGGTCTCCTTTGGATTCGCTTCAAGTAAGTCCACCAAGATTATAGGAAAATCCGAGAGTAAAGGGCCCACCTCGGGCCGGATGGGGTAGCGTATACGGTTTACATATATTACGTGTCATAGCGTTACTTGTGAGGGTCTTAGGGTAATAGGGTCCCATTTATACAAGTTCTAAGGGTTTAGGAGGTTTTTCCCACAATTGGCACACTTTCTAGTTCAATTCTATTGAACAAAAAGTGGAAAACTTTAGGTGCGGATTCCGGGGAATAGGGTTGTCCCCGAGGCTCGTAACCAACTTATTACATCTAAGACATGCCATAGAAAGAAGGGTGAAGCCTTACATACCTCTTTCCGCTCCTATTGTTAGTCCGAATTCACGTCACAATTTCGTCGAAATCTACAAATTGGTCATTTTTACCAAAACCCTCATTAGTATACTTAGAGTTAGAATCTTAAGGAGGCACTTGGCTACCGAAATTTCGGCAGCATTTCCTCTGTAAATACACCATCCTCGACATTCAACATAGCCAAATTCTCAACAATCATAAGTCCGGGAATTCAAACCCGGCCAAACTATCAACGTAAATTCAACAACCACATTAGAATTTCCATATTTAAATCCAAGATATATTCCAACACTTCAATTAGCTTACCACTTCCTTCAAGACTTCCTAATTCCAATGAAACAACTACAACCTTATAATACATATATTCCAACAACATCATAGTAATATCATTACATGTCTTTCATACAAGAACATTATTTCAATTTACACACAACCTTCCAACTACTAATATTTCACCATGCTTATCAATTCTTTATATGCAATATAAAATCCACAACGCAACAACTAGAATACTAGATAAAACTTGCTCCCTATCCATTCACCACGCAACACACACACGGCCATATGCACACTACACACTACACGGCCAACCTCATGCATACACAACTACAATCCCTCCAAACTCACTCAACTTCCATTTTCCACATATCATTCACAACAATAACAACCAAACATTAATTAAAATAATTGAAGCATGGCTCCTACACACACATATATATACACGGCCATACACTATATTTCTCTCCTTCATGAATTTCATCCATTTTAGCATACTACAACACATATAAACCATATATAACACATAAAACAAGATTAGAATTTACCTTTCTTCTTCAACTTCTTACTTGCCTAACTCTTGGCAACTTGTATGATTTTGAACCTTTCTTGCTCCAACAACAACCCCACCTTGTTAAGCACCCTTCACTTGGTAGAAAATGATTTTTGGAGGATTTTTGCAAATTTTTCTTGGGAATTCTTGTTATGGCCGAATGGCCTAGGTTATTTCCTCCTTCTTTCTTTTCTCCTCAAGTCTTGAAATTTCTAGAGGTTAGCAAGATAAAGATGACTTAGTCATCTTATTTATTGACCAATTTTGTTCAATATGGGCTTGGACCCAAGTCCTTGGCCGGTTGGGCCTAGAAATTTTCCAAAAATTTACTTTCAAGCCCACTTGTATTTTTTTGCTAGTTTATGTAACCAAATTTACCCTTCATCTTCTTCCATATTTTCACGAGTCATATTGCGAATTTCCCTTTATGCCCTTGACCTTCCTTATTAATTCCACTTCTAAATTTTTCATAAGCAACTCATATGTCAAACAAAATAAAATATGGCCCTGCTTGTTATCCTCCCGCGATTGCCTTGAATTATCCGAACGCGAAAAATGCGGGATATAACATCCTCCCCCCCTTTAGAACATTCGTCCTCGAATGTTAAACTAGCCTCATAGCGTAGTATAATATTTCCGGGAGGTCTCCTTTGTAAATACCTCATGTCACTTAGCATATTCATTTTAGAAGCTTAGGTTGCCCTTTTTACGATCTTCACGGTTATAATCCCTTTTTCGTGGCACCCGCCGCGTCTATCCCCTCACTAGACATGTTCCCGTGTATCGCCATGTCATGGATTTCTTATATTAGCTAGTGTGGACTCAACACCGGTCTCACCCTGCGACATCTATACTTTTCTCCTTCGTTGCCAAAGTTTTCTGTTGTCATGACTTCCCTTTTTCTGTTAGTTTAGCCCGACTCGGCCTATATGACTCGTACGGGGTTTCTAACAACTTTCCACACCCCAATTTACTTTGGGCTGCCTACTCTTACAGTCGTCTCTTGTTTTCACATTTACGAAATTTTCAGCATATTTCCGAGGGGTCACCCATCGTGGAATTACTCCCACCTGAGCACGCTTAACCTTGAAACTTTAATTCATTTCAGTGTCTCGGTGTTAGTATTTTTACCTTCGCTTCCCCGTACTACCTACATCACATAATGTGGGGCAGGTTGGGGTCTCGTAAATGTTCGAACGCACTCATAGCGCATATTTCTCTTTTAATGACTATTTTAGCCCTCATGGTCACTAGTATTCACCCTTTTTACTTGTGTGCACGGCTACCCTTGGCCCAAATTTTCCGAATTTCTTATATGCTCCGCAACACACGGGACGGTGCAAGATAAAGTAAAATCCAGTTCAATTTAACATTCATATGTTACAGAAAGATGTCGGGAGTGTACCTGTGGCCGCATCGGTGGAAGGTCCAGGATCCTGCCGTCCTGTCAATGCATATATACGGTGTGGAGGGCCGGCTGAATTGGGTGTCCCTCCTCTGCCTCGGCCACGGCCTGCTGGAGCCTGGGAGGCCTGTCTTGGAGGGCGCACAGACGGTGATGAACTCACTGCTGACCCGGCGGGCTGAGCTCTGCTTCTCTCATTCCTAAGCGGACAATCTCGCATCAAATGGTCGGTCCGTCCGCAAGCATAACACGCACCTGTATCCCGGTAACATTGTCCCGAGTGTGGCCTGCCACACCGGGTACACCGTGGTGGGGGTGACATCATCCTGCTGGATTCAGCTCTATACTGGGACCCCGAAGCTCTAGTGCCCTGACCTGCTCCCGAATAAGTAGAACGGTCAAACCCCCTATCCGCGAATCGAGGAGGTGCACTGGCCGCCGATTGGTCTGAATGCCTAAATTGCTCCTGTGCCTGTCCCCCTCTGTACTCGCTTCTAGCCCTGGAAAATCTGCCCCTTTTTCTGGAACCCCTATCTGGATAACGCTCCTCTCTCCGTGCCTGGTACTGTTCTTCCAGGTTTTGGGCGTGGGCCTGGATTCGAGTTATAGTCATCCCATCCTGGAGTGAAGCCGTCAAGCACTCCTTAACCAAGTGTGGCCCTAGCCCACTCACAAATCGGTGCACATGATCTCCCCTATCAGCTATCATGGCTGGGGCATACCTGGCTAACGAATTAAAACGGAGGCTGTATTCTTGAACGCTCATATTTCCCTATCTCAGGTTCAAGAACATATCGGCTCGAGCTCGTCGAACCTCTGGCGGTAGGAAATGTCGTAGAAATGCCTCAGTAAATTCCTGCCAAATCGGAGGGGGTGCATTTTCTCCCCTCGATGATATCCAACTACTGTACCACAGAACTGCCACATCCCGCAGCCTGTATGAAGCCAGCTCTACGGACTCCATATCTGAAGCATGTATAATCCTCAGAGTCCTCGGCATCTCATCTATAAAGCTCTACGGGTCTTCCTCTGGTTTTGACCCATAAAACTCTGGTGGCTTCAGGGTAATAAAGTCACGGGCTCTTGCACTTACCGCCCTGTCTCCCAAGTCTACATCTTACCGCTGAGCCTGTGCGGCAACTAACTGGGTCAATAACTGGATGGCCTCTGCCATCTGCTGACCCGGAGCTGCTGGCGGTGGGACTGGAGGTGCGGGGGCTTGAGCTGGAACTCATTCCTGCTCTGCTGGTGCAGGGGGAGCAGGAAAAGTCTGAGGGGGAGCTTCATTATGAGATTCTCCTTCTTCTAGCTCCCGCTCGACTCTGCTGCCCGCCACCCTCTTGGCTTTCTCGGCCGTCGTAGCCTTTTTCTTCGACGGCATTACTGAAACCATAGCATAGGATTAGGAAAGGAATGTGGAAGCCTGGTAGCATAGCTCTATCGCACGATCTCAGGATACAAAGAAGGTCATATTTCCTAAATGCCCTGTAGCCTCCCGTCTATAAGTGTGGCGCGCTACACATCCATAAACAAGACTCTACTGGACACGTCTCGTAGACAAACTCCTAGGACCGAACTGCTCTGATACCACTTCTGTCACGACCCGACTAGGGGCCGTGACGAGTACTCGATACTTGTACCGAGCACCCCTTGTCTATCATATTGCCTTTACCTCTTAGCAAGCTGAGTAAACAGAGCCACTTTTTTTTTTTTTTTTTGAACATTAATATTAGCAGCGTCATTCTGAACATGAACTAGTAAACTTCGTTATTACTTTATGCAACAATCATGCCAAAACACCATATATCTAACTGTACTTAACTGCCTGTACATAACTGTCTACGAGCCTCTAGACGTAGTACACTTATACATAGAAATGGCCGGGTGCTGCCGTGCCCGAATATACATACACAAAATATTACCGCAGGAGTGAGGCTCCGGAACAACCGGAGCGCTGTCAACACTGCTGGTAAGGCTCCTAAGGATCAAATCCGCCTATCTGCTGACCTGCGCGGCATGAAGCGCAGCGTCCACAAGAAGGGACGTCAGTACGAATAGTGTACCGAGTATGTAAGGCATGAAAGATAACACTAGAAGTAACATAATGTATAATTAATAATGTCATGGAGTCATAGAATATGGAAGATAGAACATATCTCATGTCATATATTATCATCTCGTATCATATCGTATTATATCTTATCTTGTCTTGTCGTAGTATATCACGTCATAGTATGTCGTGTCATAGAGTGTCAGGCTATAGTACATCATAGCATAGTACCTCATATTGTAGCATGGCATGTTATAGCATGTCGTGTCATAGCATAGCGTGTCATAGCATGTCTTACCATAGCATAGCATATCATAGCCTATCATAGCATAGCATAGCTTGTCATATCATGTCCTGTCGTAGCAGATCATAGCATATCATGTCATAGTATAGCTTACCATAGCATATCTTATCATAGCATGTCTGGTCATGACATGGTAGGTCATATCATAGCGCCGAACAATGCCGGCTCACCCACATAGCCCCGATATACACCGGCTCACCCATATATCCCGCGTCCGGGCACCCCGCGTCCGGGATGATAAGCCAGCTGATCAGGTAGCAATGAAACATATTTCCCTTCCCATTCCCCCATGTATCCCAGGCTCATATACATAGCTTGCATCTATATTCTTTGTATGCATATACACATCTTATATGCGTACACATATTCTTATATTCATATACGTAGCTTGTACACATATACACGTCTTATATACATTTACTTATCTTTTATACATATACATATTTTATATACTTATACATATCTTATATACAAATACATGCTTTATATATATATATATATATATCATATAAGCACACAAGGGAGCCCAAGGAAAAAAAATCATGTATCCATCGGAGTGACGTAGGGTCGGTGACCTCCGATTACATCATGGAATGCTAGTGATAACTCCGTCTCACCTTGAAGGAACAAGTATTTTAAGGCGAGACTATCAACGAAGAATAATATTACGGTAACCGTAGAATGAAATCGTGGGCATTATAGATGACAGTCATAGGCTTTGGAGTCTTAGAAAATAAAGTTATAGCTAGGAAATATAAATACGATTCAAAAATTAGTTTATCACTTTCATTGTTTACATAAGATACTTAGCTTAGTCATAGAGTCGTTCCGGTCGTACTTATCGTAAGTACATTCTCTTGTCTAACATTATCATTATCATTTTCACCGTAGAAACATTCTCGTTAGAGTAGTCATAGTACTTATCATTGGCGACGACATCGGGATCAAAGGTCTCCTTTGGATTCGCTTCAAGTAAGTCCACCAAGATTATAGGAAAATCCGAGAGTAAAGGGCCCACCTCGGGCCGGATGGGGTAGCGTATACGGTTTACATATATTACGTGTCATAGCGTTACTTGTGAGGGTCTTAGGGTAATAGGGTCCCATTTATACAAGTTCTAAGGGTTTAGGAGGTTTTTCCCACAATTGGCACACTTTCTAGTTCAATTCTATTGAACAAAAAGTGGAAAACTTTAGGTGCGGATTCCGGGGAATAGGGTTGTCCCCGAGGCTCGTAACCAACTTATTACATCTAAGACATGCCATAGAAAGAAGGGTGAAGCCTTACATACCTCTTTCCGCTCCTATTGCTAGTCCGAATTCACGTCACAATTTCGTCGAAATCTGCAAATTGGTCATTTTTACCAAAACCCTCATTAGTATACTTAGAGTTAGAATCTTAAGGAGGCACTTGGCTACCGAAATTTCGGCAGCATTTTCTCTGTAAATACACCATCCTCGACATTCAACATAGCCAAATTCTCAACAATCATAAGTCCGGGAATTCAAACCCGGCCAAACTATCAACGTAAATTCAACAACCACATTAGAATTTCCATATTTAAATCCAAGATATATTCCAACACTTCAATTAGCTCACCACTTCCTTCAAGACTTCCTAATTCCAATGAAACAACTACAACCTTATAATACATATATTCCAACAACATCATAGTAATATCATTACATGTCTTCCATACAAGAACATTATTTCAATTTACACACAACCTTCCAACTACTAATATTTCACCATGCTTATCAATTCTTTATATGCAATATAAAATCCACAACGCAACAACTAGAATACTAGATAAAACTTGCTCCCTATCCATTCACCACGCAACACACACACGGCCATATGCACACTACACACTACACGGCCAACCTCATGCATACACAACTACAATCCCTCCAAACTCACTCAACTTCCATTTTCCACATATCATTCACAACAATAACAACCAAACATTAATTAAAATAATTGAAGCATGGCTCCTACACACATACATATATACACGGCCATACACTATATTTCTCTCCTTCATGAATTTCATCCATTTTAGCATACTACAACACATATAAACCATATATACCACATAAAACAAGATTAGAATTTACCTTTCTTCTTCAACTTCTTACTTGCCTAACTCTTGGCAACTTGTATGATTTTGAACCTTTCTTGCTCCAACAACAACCCCACCTTGTTAAGCACCCTTCACTTTGTAGAAAATGATTTTTGGAGGATTTTTGCAAATTTTTCTTGGGAATTCTTGTTATGGCCGAATGGCCTAGGTTATTTCCTCCTTCTTTCTTTTCTCCTCAAGTCTTGAAATTTCTAGAGGTTAGCAAGATAAAGATGACTTAGTCATCTTATTTATTGACCAATTTTGTTCAATATGGGCTTGGACCCAAGTCCTTGGCCGGTTGGGCCTAGAAATTTTCCAAAAATTTACTTTCAAGCCCACTTGTATTTTTTTGCTAGTTTATGTAACCAAATTTACCCTTCATCTTCTTCCATATTTTCACGAGTCATATTGCGAATTTCCCTTTATGCCCTTGACCTTCCTTATTAATTCCACTTCTAAATTTTTCATAAGCAACTCATATGTCAAACAAAATAAAATATGGCCTTGCTTGTTATCTTCCCGCGATTGCCTTGAATTATCCGAACGCGAAAAATGCGGGATATAACAATAACGACGGCTCATGTTTTTGTAATGAAAACGATGTTGTCAAAGATGAGAATATGTCTAAGATGGTCATGATGAGAATGGTTCCATGTTTGAAAGTCTCAAGATAAGGATTCAATATGAATATAAGGATATGGAGTTAGTTCTTGATCTTTAACCTTATTCCTTAAATATGACTCTATTTTCTAAAGTCACCAAAGTGTATGAATTGATGTTTTATGAGGCTTATGATCTTATTCTATGTTTTCTCCTAACGCCATTCTTTATTGACAGTCTCGCCTTATAGTACTAGTTCCTTCAAGGTGAGACATGACGATCCTAATTATTCCATAATGTAATCAGAGGTTCCCGACCTTACGTCACTCCGATAGTTACATGACTTTCTTTAGGCTCTCCTGCATGCTGCTATATGATATATGTATATATATATGTATATGGGGAAGATGGGAAAAAGGGCAGAGCGCTATAGACGCTATCCACCAGATCAGTTAGCACTGTATGACATGATATCGTCCCGGACGCGGGATGCCCGGACGCGGGATATATGTGGTTAAATGGATCGGCTGCCCACACCTCGGCAATATGATAGGTTCTATTTTCTATATATGAAAAAGAAATGTTTTCAAAGGAAAGATAAGCATGCATGGCATCCGCCCTAAGGGGCACTCACATGTACAGGTTACTCTTTTACCTCACGATATGTTCTATATTTCCATCCTGTTATTATTCATATTTATATTCCTTACTATGTTACTATTCATGCCTTACATACTCAGTACATTACTCGTACTGACCCCTCTTTCTTCGGGGGCTGCGTTTCATGCCGCGCAGGTACACCCAGATGAGCAAAGCTGTTATAGAAGATGTTCCAGCGAAGTTGGCGAGCTCCATTTGGCCCTGGAGTGTAGCCGAGTCAGCGTACTATGCTATGATGTCTTGTGCGAAGTTAGAGACTTTGCAGACAGAGTTGTGGTTATTGGTTGTCAGTTCAGCAAGGGGCTCCACCAGCCGATGTGTCATTCGTGCTATAATATAAGTTTCATATAATTACAGATTTTGTTTGAATTGAGTACGAAAAAAAAATTGAAGGTTTTACTACGTTTCCATTACTTATTAATGTAAGAGTCTAAGGAAATTAAGTACGTAATAACAGTCAGCGGGTTCGCTCGGCTCCGAGTATGGGGTCGGGTGCCCATCACACCCTAGTAAAGTCGGGGTGTGAAAAAGTGGTATTAGAGTAGGTCGGTCTAGGGGTTGTCTGGAAAGTCGTGTCCAGTAGAGTCCTGTTTATGAGTGTGAAGCCGGCCACATCTATAAACAGGAGGCTGCGGGGCATCTAGGAATCGTTGACCTTATTTCTGTCTTAGATCGTGCGGTAGAACCAAGCCATAGAAAATAAGATTCCTTATGCTAATCGTCGATTTCCGCAGACGCTTAGTATCGACGGAAGAAGGCGAGTGACGATATGACAAGTCACAGAGACTTTGAACAGTAAGAATGGTAAAACAGGTTCCGCCAGAATGGGTACGCCTAACAGGAGGAAGCGTGGAAAGGAAATCCTGTAAATAGATAATAAGTGAGATGCGTTGTTCCAGAAAGGTTATGGATTTAGCATGGCGATGAAGGCGCGATCACTACCATCGAGAATCTTGAAGCCCAGGACAGGAAGTAGTCATACACACAGGTGGGAAGTGAACACTGGGAATTGAAAAGGGCAAAATAGTAATTGTAAAGAAAAGGACGTGTTACGAAAATGTTTCAGGATCTATAAGACTCCGACTTACTCCAGAACATGTAATAAAGGTCATTCAAGGAAGTGGACGCGATTATATCAGCATTAAGGTACCAGATTCTGTCGAAGTTTCTAGGTTAGGCGTGCTTAGGTGGGAGCAATTTTATGATGGGTGACCCCCTGGGAAGTATGCAAGAAATTCTACATATCCAAACATGAGAGGCAAATGAGGAGTTAGTGTAGCCTAAGAGAAATCAGAGTATATGGGATGGTTGGAGACCAAAAGAAGACGCGTAGGACGAGGCAGACTAGCCCGGTGAAGAGACAGAAAGTGCATCACAGCCCTGGAATTAGGATAGGCTTGAACAGCGTTCTGAAGTATTTTGTGGGCTAGTTGATAGTAATTATATATATATATATATATATATATGTATATACGTGAATGCGTATGTTATTTCATATGTGATTGTATCGGGGGACATGTGAGTTCCAGCAACCGGCGCTACGGTAAGGGAGGCATTGATCACGCAAGGGTACCGAAGTTCGAGGGACGGCAAAAAAAAAAAGAGAAAATAAATGGTACAAGTGTTACCAGGTAAACTGCTATTATTTTTACTATAGGTTAAGCTTGGAAATTCTAGTATAACGATATTGGGAAAAGGAAGAGAGTGAGTAGATGGAAAACAAAGAGAACAAAGTGTCGGAAAAAGGTGAAAGGTAAGAAACCCCAGTAAGTGAAGCTCCCGAGAGAAAATACCGGCAAAGCATGAGACTATTTGGGTAAGACCTCGAGATAGACATGTGAAAGGAGATAGAGTGTGGTAAAAGGAGACAGTGAGAGGAGTGTATGAGTTTCGAGAGCCGATTTCGATAAGTGGGGCTAAAGGAATAGTGACTAGGATAGGGGAATGTGAAGTAAGAGAAAGAAAGCTTAGGTTTGCGATGATGTTGGGGTGAGAGATCTATGAAAGAATAAATATGTAGCTATATTAATGTAATTAAAGATTCGATGAACAAGGATAGGGAGAGTGAAAGTTGTAAGGATTTTGTGGTAAAAACAAAAGTTGCGGGACGCTTGAGAGATATGGACGCACAGCTACAGCACAAATGCACAGTTAAAGAAGAATTACAAGCAAGTGAAAGGACGAATAATGGATGGAAGAGTATAGGAACTGTGGACAAAATGACGACATAGGTAGAAAGTAAAAGAAGAACTTAAGATAAGAAGTTCTCGATATGTTTGGCATAGAGTTGGAAGGAAGGTGAGGAATAAGGTATAAACGAAGACTTTATAGAAGGACTGTTGGCATATAAGGAACCCCTTAGAGGGGGGGGGGGGGGGGGAGAACATATTATAGGTTTCAAGTCCAAAGGAAGGAAACTTATTAGCCTGGAGCCAGAGTTCAAAGCATATCGGCCTATCAAGAGGACACATGAAAGAAGTAGAAACGCGTGGGAGCAGCGGATTAGAAAACCTATGACACGGAATGAGGACTCATATAAAGACCGAGGAGTTCAACCATAAAGAAAGTAGGGTGAAGGACAAAGAACGAGTACGAAGAGAAGAACGACTATAAAAGGGACCCTCCCGAAATATTATGACACCCCACAAGATCAGTTGAACATTCGAGGACGAATGTTCTAAAGGGGGGGAGGATGTTATATCCCGTATTTTATACCTTCGGATATTTCAAGGTAGTCGTGGCAAAGTTAAGGGAATGACCATCTTCCAAAATTATTCTAATGTACAAGCTGGTTATGAATATCATTTATGAACATTGGTAGTATGGAAATGTTGAGAAAGGTTAAGGGTAAAAAGGGAAATTTAATAAATGGCCCATGGTAATATTGCGAAAGTCTAGGGGCAAAATGGGAATTTCACAAAATTGAAGAAGGTTCTTGAAAGAGGCCATGTTGGCCGTGTGACATATAGGAATGTGTCCACATTTTATTTAATATGGATATGGACCAAAGTGTATATAATAAGACAAGTGGCCACATTTGGTTATTATAAGAAAATTAGTCTTCTTTGACTATTTAAGAAAATTTCAAGAAAAAGGAAGAAAATTCTAGAGAAATGGAGAAGGGGACATGTGACCATATTTTTATTTGAGGGACCTAAGTATAAATATATAGAAGTGGTGGAAGACATATATACATATGAGAGGTCATCATTTTAATTCAAGAAATTTGGAGAAAGAAAGAAAACAAAGAAGAAGGGGAACTAGATAGGCCATTCGGCCATGACCATGGAAAAGTGAGGTCTCCAACTTTGATCCAAAAAAATTATTTCTCCTAGTATTCCTACCAATTCAAGGGTCCTCTTCAACGTGGTATAATTGTTGGAGCAAGAAAACCTTTCCTTGTTGCAAGTTCATGATCATACCCAAGTGAAAAGCTAAGGGAAAAAGGTAAGATTCAATATTCTTTTATGTACTATGGATGGTTTTGCATGTTGTGGTATGGAAAAATGAATGAAATTCATGAGAATAAGGAATTTGTGTTGTGGCCATGTACATGCTATGTGTGGCCGTGTATGTGTGGTATTGTATAGTGATGATGAACAAGTTTTATTTGGTCTTTTGGTTGTTGTTGTAATGTATAGAAATGGATGAAAATTAATGAAAGTATGTACGTGGTTGTTGTGGCCGAATAGAGGTTGGTTTGGCAAGTTATAGTAAATCGATTCCATTTGATATTTTAGTTGTTGTTGTTGTTATGGATGAAGTGATGTGGAGTGAAGGTTTGGTGGCTTGAAATGAATTTGTGATCATTTGTATAATTATTGAAGAAAGTTAATGCGACACTAGCTTGGATTCTTACATTGTATGGATGATGTTGTTAATGCATGGTTTTTGATATGGTTTATGAATCTAGAATGAGAAAAATGTGTGGTTAATACTTTTGTTGAAGTTGGAGGATTCGGGTAGCATTGGATCATTATGAATATTGTAGTATTGTTAAAATAATTGTTGATAATGTGGCCGAGTTCCATTCTCGGGTTTGTTGTTGAATTGGCCGAGTTTGATTCTCGGGAATGGTGTATTTACAGGGGAGATGCTGCCGAAATTTCGGCAGAATTATAAATGAATTCATTTGAAGGATTAAGACAAGTATATGGTGATGAATCTGAGGATTGCATCAATCTTCTTGAATGTAGACTAGCGGTAGCGAGCTTGGACAAATAAGCGTAGCTAATAGGACGCGAAACAGGTATGTTAAGGCTCGTCCCTTTCTTTCAAAGGCATGATCCCGATGTTATGATTTCATAAGTATTTCCATATTTTCCTTGTTTTCAAAAGCTAGTTGTTTAAGACTCTGAGGCATGATTCTTTTCCTGATAGACCGTAAATGTTTTTCCAAAATGTCTATACTTTTCCAAAACAAAGGTTTATGATTTTATAAGCTTTTATGACTATAACGACGACTCATGTTTTTGTAACGAAAACGATGTTGTCAAAGATGAGAATATGTCTAAGATGGTCATGATGAGAATGGTTCCATGTTTGAAAGTCTCAAGATAAGGATTCAATATGAATATAAGGATATGGAGTTAGTTCTTGATCTTTAACCTTATTCCTTAAATATGACTCTATTTTCTAAAGACACCAAAGTGTATGAATTGATGTTTTATGAGGCTTATGATCTTATTCTATGTTTTCTCCTAACGCCATTCTTTATTGACAATCTCGCCTTATAGTACTAGTTCCTTCAAGGTGAGACATGACGATCCTAATTATTCCATAATGTAATCGGAGGTTCCCGACCTTACGTCACTCCGATAGTTACATGACTTTCTTTAGGCTCTCCTGCATGCTGCTATATGATATATGTATATATATGTGTATATGGGGAAGATGGGAAAAAGGGCAGAGCGCTATAGACGCTATCCACCAGATCAGTTAGCACTGTATGACATGATATCGTCCCGGACGCGAGATGCCCGGACGCGGGATATATGTGGTTAAATGGATCGGCTGCCCACACCTCGGCAATATGATAGGTTCTATTTTCTATATATGAAAAAGAAATGTTTTCAAAGGAAAGATAAGCATGCATGGCATCCGCCCTAAGGGGCACTCACATGTACAGGTTACTCTTTTACCTCACGATATGTTCTATATTTCCATCCTGTTATTATTCATATTTATATTCCTTACTATGTTACTATTCATGCCTTACATACTCAGTACATTACTCGTACTGACCCCTCTTTCTTCGGGGGCTGCGTTTCATGCCGCGCAGGTACACCCAGATGAGCAAAGCTATTATAGAAGATGTTCCAGCGAAGTTGGCGAGCTCCATTTGGCCCTGGAGTGTAGCCGAGTCAGCGTACTATGCTATGATGTCTTGTGCGAAGTTAGAGACTTTGCAGACAGAGTTGTGGTTATTGGTTGTCAGTTCAGCAAGCGGCTCCACCAGCCGATGTGTCATTCGTGCTATAATATAAGTTTCATATAATTACAGATTTTGTTTGAATTGAGTACGAATTTTTTTTTTTGAAGGTTTTACTACGTTTCCATTTCTTATTAATATAAGAGTCTAAGCAAATTAAGTATGTAATAAGAGTCAGCGGGTTCGCTCGGCTCTGAGTATGGGGTCGGGTGCCCATCACACCCTAGTAAAGTCGGGGTGTGACATTGAAGTCGTGCAAAACATTCCACTATGAGTACAAACCCATCTTGATCTCGTATAGATGTATATATACTTATAGGGTGAAACTTTCCCGTACTCATTAACTTCTTTCTCCATATCAGTATTTCTTTGTTACCTCTTAATAACCAATCTAATCTATAAATCGTAATACCTTATTTGAGTTCCTAATGCCAACTTTCCTTATCTTTCCAATACGTCTTACTTCCCCGAAATCTCGGATACAACTCATTCCAGTTTCTTTAACTGCTATTCATTTTTCCCTCCCGGGTTCCTCCTTTAAATTAAATTAAAATCATTTTAAAGCTTCTCCTTAAAAACGTCTCATAGTTGTTCCTTCAATCATGACTTCCAAACGGCTAATGGTCATATTTTTCCTTTACTCTTTCTTTATAAACATGCCAACAATTCAATTTGTGAAAATTTTGGTAGAGTTTCCTCTATAATTCTTACTACCTCATTCCTGTACACAATCCAGAAAACACATCCATTGCCCACAGAGCAATCAAAAATACCCATAATATCTTGCTCAAGTTCTTATATCAACGTCTATCTATATTAATAAAACAGGAAACATACCTTTTCAATGAACAACTTCAATTCTCAGCAATTATCTCGTAACGGCATAATCAACTACTTATCCATGATCAAAACATTTGGGGTTAGAATCAGGGACATCATATCCTATCATTTAGCTCTATGGCACGATCTAAGATGAGAAAGAAGGGTCAGTCCTTCCTAAATGCCTTGCAGCCTCCTGTTTATAAGTGTGGTGCATTGCACACCATAAACAAGACTCTGCTAGACATGGCTTGCAGACAACCCTAGGACAGAACTGCTCTAATACCACTTTGTCACACCCCACCCTTGGTAAGCCGTGATTGGCACCCGGCACCTTACAGGAACCAGTGAACCAACTTATAACTTACATCCTTCGTGTCTAAAATGGAAACAATAAGATCAAGTGGCTAAATATGAACATAGTATCATGCATAAGTAAATGTACAATAGACCCATGATGCTGACATTACTATTGTCACACTATGACTAAGCTGTACACAGGAACTATCTGCAAAGCCTCTATGAACATGACTGAGGTATATAAGTCGGGACACGGCCCCCGACATACCCTCTTGTCACAAAAAAAACATATGCAACTCAGACTCGGCAATGCTCCAGGAAGAAGTGGAGCTCACCAATCAAAACTGGTACCTGAAGGCAGCCTGCGATGAAAGATCCTCGTCTCGTCTATCTACACCTGCGGGCATGAACGCAGAGTTCACAAGAAGGGACGTCAGTACGAGCAATGTACTGAGTATGTATGGCGTGAATAGTAGTATGATATCAGAATGAAGATAACATAAGATAAAGTAAGTAATTATACTTCGTACTCTTCTTAAGATCACTGTCATGTAAACTACTCGTCTACAGGAAAAAAATTTCATACATATCCATACACAACATACATACATATGCATTCACATACACTTACTATACATACATATGTCACATCCGTACCGGCCTCTTTCGGGACTCAGTGTTATCCGTACTCGGCCCTTGCGGGACTGGATGTTATCCGTACTCGGCCCTTCCGGGACTCGATGTTATCCCAAACTATTGGGATAACATCGAGTCCCGGAAGGGCCGAGTACGGATAACATCCAGTCCCGCAAGGGCCGAGTACGGATAACACTGAGTCCCGAAAGGGGCCGGTACGGATGTGACAGATGTATGTATATATCACGACCCAGCTAGGGGCCGCGACGGGTACCCAGAGCAATTACCGAGCACCGCTTACTCTACTGCTTGTCTTGCTCATTTATTACTCTTTTATCAATTTTACATATCAATTGTAGGAAAATCATATTTAATTAAAACATAAATACTTTATATACATTTGCCTCTTGGCCATCAAAATAGTATACATACATATGAAAACATCTTGCGAGACCATCTAACCCACACTGCGTATCTACGAGCCTCTACTAGCATAATGAATACATGGACGAAACAAGACTCCGTCATGCCCAAAATATGCATATATGAATGTACATCAAAAGGGTAGCCATAAGCACCTCTGAACAATGGAGTGCTATCTATCAGCTGACAGCTATTGAGGACCTGGGCCAAGCTCTCCTCCCTGTCTACCTGTAGGCATGAACACAGCGTCCGAAGAAAGGACGTCAGTACGAATATTGTACCGAGTATGAGAGGCATACATAATGAAAGAAGGCATCAACAATATGGGGATAACATCAACATGAGACATCTGGATCTGACTGATAATCATAAATGAAGTAATGCATGCTATCTTACTCATAATCATCATCATAACATGTATGCATCATATGCAAGCTGCCCGTCCATGTCGGAATGGTGTGATAATCAATAATATTAGCCCGCGTCCGCGGTACCATCTCATGCCGCCCACTAGTGGTGTCTGCCCACGCCCGTAGGTCGTGGTGTATCCGTATCGCCGCCCGCCGAAGCGGTGTCTGCCCGGCCAACTAGGCCCGGTGTGAATGCAATCATGACATGCTTAAGGTAAATACTCATAGTAATATGCTTATCATAAAATACTTATCTTATCATAATGCGTATATAAGACTCATGATCAACTTTACTCTATCGGAGTGACGTAAGGTCGTGATCCCCCGGTTACATTATGGAACCATTATAGACATTCTGCCTCACCTTGAAAGGACTAGTACATAAGGTGAGTGTAGGCAAGAAATAACATCACCATTATTCTAGTGTCATCATATCGTATAACTTATCTCATATAGACATTCATAGGTATAAGCTTTTAACTTCTTAGAATGTAAGAACTCATGGAAAGAATAGGGATTCAAGCTAAAAGATTCATGCCATTAGAAATAAGGACTAGCCTCACATACCTTGGTCGTTTAGCTAAAATATCGCTCCCTTGTTCTCCGTCGATATCACGTCGTTACCTTCATAAGAGAATTCGTATCAACATTAGTAAACTTAACTATAAGAACGCGTCGCAAATTCTAGGAGAAGTTGGGCAGCGTCTCCTTTGATCATACTACTTTTCTCACGTTCTATATCAACTCCCAATATTCCTAATATTATTCGCAATATCATAATCGACAATCGTCATTTACGTACATTTGGCAAAATGCTATTTTCCTCCAATTTTCCCTTATTTCTACTTCTTGCTCATCCTTGCGTTTTCATGCATTTAATGCTTATTTCATAATATAAACATCATTATAACGTATTCGTAATCACAACTCTCCAACTTTCATGATTCAATTCCACTATCATGCACCTATGTCACTATTTACTCAATAGTGACCCATTTCTATGTTCTTCTATATTTCAAGCATGTGAACCTTTCAATACCTCAAACAACATTAATTTATCATGGAACTTACCTTGGATGATGGTTGAACAATCCTTAAGTGTAAATACTTCAATTAGCCAAAACCCTAGTTCCACCTTCTTGGGAATTTCTTGACTTAGAATATCCTTTGATGTGTTCTTACACTTAATTCCATGAAATTAGTGTTGATAATCTTAAGTTTCCTTGGATTTTCTTGATATTCTTAGATTTGAAGTGTTGAAGAACACTCTAAAGTTTTCTTGAAGTGTTTGGATGAAAATGACGTGAAATGGGCTTAAGTCCCTCTTAATAAATCACAAAATCTGATCTTCAATAAATTCTTGTCGGGATGAACAGTGGTCGTAAACCACCATATACGGTCCGCCCTCCATGGCCGTATTTAATCATTTCAAAGACAGAAAGTTTTGGCTGAGGAACATGGCAGTTTACGACCTGGTTTACGGTCCGTAAACCAGTTTACGGGCCATAAACTGGGTCGTATTTAACCATATTCAACACTTGGCAGAACTTGAGATTTTTGACAAGCTAAAGGACGATTGCACTATACGGTCCGTAAATCACTTTACGGGCCGTATAGTGCCATATACGACCACTGGACAGAAAATTTTCCGCGACTTTCTTATTTCCAAAAATTCTTAATTAGCCATTCCCGACTTAACAAAACACCATACACTCTAACTTTTCATCATTCCACTCATCATACAAGTACGGAGAAATTTCCGAGGTGTAACATTCTTCCCCCCTTTTGGAACATTCGTCCTCGAATGTTCGACACTTGGGAATTCTAGAAATATTTTGCCAGAGTTTCCTTTGTAGTTTGGACATTACCTTTCCATTACAACAACCCACAATATCTTCGCCTCACAGGGCTATATCGCAATATCAACCCATTTATGGCCACACACGACTAGAAACATAAAATTAAAACATACATACATTACGTCATCGACGTCTCATCTTGAATCTCCTCTGGGGATTGGAACAAATGGGGGTACATAGATTTCATCTTCTCCTCCGCTTCCCAAGTCATTTCTTCCCGATTATTGTTCCGCCATAGAACTTTGACTGAAGCAACCTCTTTATTCCGAAGCCTTCGTACTTGTCTATCCAAAATGGCAATGGGCCTTTCCTCGTATGTTAGCTTCTCTGTTACTTGCACATCATCAACCGGAACTATTCTTGTTGGGTCTCCAATACACTTGCGGAGCATCGAAACATGGAATACTGGATGCACGGATTCGAGCTCTGAAGGCAAGTCCAATTCATAGGCTACTCGACTCACCTTGCGAATGATTTGGTAGGGTCCGATATATCTGGGACTTAGCTTTCCCTTCTTGCCAAATCTCATCACTCCCTTCATCGGCGATACCTTCAGGAACACCTAATCGCCCACTTGAAATTCCAAGTCTCGTCGGCGATTATCTGCATAAGACTTTTGGCGACTTTGAGCTGTTAACAGTCGGTCTCGAATCACTTTAACCTTTTCAACTGCTTGTTGGATCAAGTCGGGGCCGATCAATTGTACTTCTCCGGTTTCAAACCATCCAATTGGAGATCTGCATTTTCTTCCATATAAGGCCTCGTATGGAGCCATTTGAATGCTGGAATGATAGTTGTTATTATAGGCAAATTCAATAAGAGGCAAATGCTCATCCCAACTACCACCAAAGTCCAGCACACACGCTCGTAGAATATCTTCTAAGGTCTGAATAGTACGCTCGTCTTGTCCATCGGTCTGCGGATGGAACGCCGTACTGAGCTTAACTTGAGTACCTAGACCTTCTTGAAAGGACTTCTAGAACTTGGCTGTGAACTGCGCCCCTCTGTCTGTGATAATGGCCAAAGGAATACCGTGAAGTCGTACAACCTCCTTGAGATACAATTTAGCATAATCTTCCGCTGAATATGTGGTTCTAACGTGGAGAAAATGAGCTGCTTTTGTTACACCTCGGAAATTTCTCCATACTTGTATGATGAGTGGAATGATGAAAAGTTGAGTGGATGATGTTTTATTAAGTCGGGAATGACTAATTAAGTATTTTTGGAAAATAAGAAAGTCGCGGAAAATTTTCTGTCCAGTGGTCGTATATGGCACTATACGGCCCGTAAAGTGATTTACGGACCGTATAGTGCAATCGTTCTTCAGCTTGCCAAAAATCTCAAGTTCTGCCCAGTGATGATATGGTTAATTACGACCCAGTTTACGGCCCGTAAACTGGTTTACGGTCCGTAAACCAGGTTGTAAACTGCCATGTCCATCAGCCAAAACTTTCTGTCTTTGAAATGGTTAAATACGACTTGGAGGATGGCCCGTAAACTGGTTTACGGACCGTAAACCTCAGTCGTAAATTGCCATAATCCCCAGCCAAACTTTCTGTTTCTGGGATGATTAAAAATGACCATGGAGGACGGACCGTAAACCATTGTTCATCCCGACAACTGTTCATCCCGACAATTTTTCATTAAGGACCAGATTTTGAATTATTAAAAGAGAACTTAAGCCTCAATTCACGTCATTTCCTTCCACACAACTCAAGAACATTCTAGAACTCTCCAAATATTTCCTCCACAAGAATTCAAGAGAATCAAAGGAGATATCAAGATTATCAACACCAAATTCATAAAAAATAAGTGTAAGAACACATTAAAGGATCATCTAAGTCAAGAAATCCCACAAAGGGTGGAACTAGGGTCTTGGTTAATTGAAGTATTTCCACTAAAGGATTGTTCAACCATCATCCAAGGTAAGTTTCATGATTATTCCATGTTGTTTGAAGTATTGGAAAGCATAGACACTTGAAATGTAGAAGAACATAGAAATGGGTCAATAATGAGTGAATAGTGACATAAATGAATGATAGTGGAATTGAACTATAAATATTGAAGTGTTGTGAGTACAAATACGTTATAAATGATGATTATATCATGAAACAAGCATTAAATGCATGAAAACACAAGGATGAGCTAGAAGTAGAAATAAGGGAGAATTGGAGGAAAATGGTGGATTTTGCCAAATGTATGTAAATGACGATTGTTGATTATGATATTGCGAATAATACTATGAATATTGGGAGTTGATATAGAACGTGAGAAAAGTGGTATGAGCGAAGGAAGCGTTGTCCGACTTCTCCCAGAATTAGCGACGCGTTCTTATAGTCAGTTACTAATGTTGATACGAATTCTCTTATGAAGGAAACGACGTGATATCGATGGAGAACAAGTGAGCAATATCTTAGCTAAGCGACCAAGGTATGTGAGGCTAGTCCTTCTTTCTAATGGCATGAATCTTTTAGCTTGAATCCCTATTCCTTTCATGAATTCTTACATTCTAAGAAGTTAAAAGCTTATGCCTATAAATGTCTATATGAGATAAGTTATACGATATGATGACACTAGAATGATGATGATATTATTCCTTGCCTACACTCACCTTATGTACTAGTCCTTTCAAGGTGAGGCAGAATGTCCATGATGGTTCCATAATGTTATCAGAGGATCACGACCTTACGTCACCCCGATAGAGTAAAGTTGATCATGAGTCTTATATACGCATTATGATAAGATAAGTATTTTATGATAAACATATTACTATGAGAATTTTCATAAGCATGTCATGATTGCATTCACACCGGGCCTAGTTGGCCGGGCAGACACCGCTTCGGCGAGCGGCGATACGGATACACCACGACCTACGGGCGTGGGCAGACACCACTAGTGGGAGGCATGAGATGGTACCCCGGATGGGGGAGGCCTGGACGCGGGCTAATATTATTGATTATCACACCGTTCCGACATGGACGGGCAGCTTGCTATGATGCATACATTTTATGATGATGAGTAAGACAACATGCATTACTTCATTTATGATTATCAGTTAGATTCAGTTATCTCATATTGATGTTATCCTCATATTATTGATGTTTCCTTTCATTATGTATGCCTCTCATACTCGGTACAATATTCGTACTGACGTCCTTTCTTCGGATGTTGTGTTCATGCCCACAGGTAGACAGGGAGGAGAGCTTGGCCAGGGTCCTCAGTAGCTGTCAGCTGATAGATAGCACCCCATTGTTCGGAGGTGCTTATGGATATTCTTTTGATGTACATTCACATATGCATATTTTGGGCATGACGGAGTCTTGTTCCGTCCATGTATTCATTATGTTAGTAGAGGCTCGTAGATACGCAGTGGGGGTTAGATGGTCTCACAAGATGTTTTCATATGTATGTATATTATTTTGAAGGCCAAGAGGCAAATGTATATCAAGTATTTATGTTTCGATTAAATATGATTTTCCTACAATTGGTATGTAAAATTGATAAAAGAGTATTAAATGAGCGAGACAAGTAGTAGAGTGAGCGGTGCTTGGTAACTAGCTCCGGGTACCCGTCGCGGCCCCTAGCTGGGTCGTGACAACTTTTGTGAGTCTATCCACGATCACCCATATAAAATCATACTTCCTTCGCGCACGGGGTAATCCTACCACAAAATCCATGTTAATTTCTTCCCATTTCCACGTAGGAATTTCCATTGCTTGAAATAACCCTCCTGGCTTTTGATGCTCGGCCTTCACTTGCTGGCAATTCGGACATTGGGCTACAAATTCTGCTATGTCTCGCTTCATGCCATCCCACCAATATATCGATTTAAGATCATGGTACATCTTAGTTGCACATGGATGAACGGAATACCGGGAATAATGTGCTACCTCTAGAATCCATTGGCGCAAGTTTTCTACCTTCGGTACACATAGCCGGCCTCGATATCTAAGAACCCCTTCTATGGAAACGTTTCCTTTTCCTGAGATAGATCCCGATAGTGGCTTAACTGAGGATCTTCATATTGCCGTTCCTTCACTTCTAGATTCAATGATGAAACTGTGAGGTCATTGATGCTAATACTTGTATATCCTGAATCAATTGGCCGTATGCCGAGACTTGCTAACCGATGGACTTCACGAACCATTTCTCGCTTTTCTGAAGGAACTCCACATAAACTACCCATCGATCGGCGGCTAAGTGCATCTGCTACTACATTCGCCTTTCCTGGATGATATAGGATGTTCACATCGTAATCCTTCAGTAATTCTAACCATCGCCTTTGCCGCAAGTTCAACTCCTTCTGTTTGAAAATATATTGAAGGCTTATGTGATCTGTATAGATGTCCACGTGCACACCATATAAGTAATGTCTCCATATTTTCAATGCATCAATGACCGCAGCTAGCTCAAGATCATGAGTGGGATCATTCTGTTCATGTTTTCGCAACTGTCTCGAAGCATATGCAATAACTTTCCCATTCTGCATCAATACACATCCTAATCCCACACCGGAGGCGTCACAATATGCTGCATAGCCATCTGATCCTTCTGGAAGTGTTAGCACTGGTGCTGAGGTCAACCTATTTTTCAACTCTTGGAAGCTACGCTCACAGGAATCACTCCACTGGAATTTAGCCGACTTCTGGGTTAACTTTGTCAATGGGGCTGAAATAGATGAGAAGCCCTCTATAAATCTTCTATAATATCCTGCCAACCCAAGGAAACTACGAACTTCCGTGGGCGTCGTAGGCCTTGGCCAAGTCTTCACAGCTTCTATTTTCTGAGTGTCGACTCGGATACCATCATCTGAAATAATATGACCCAGGAATGCAACAGAATTAAGCCAAAACTCGCACTTTGAAAACTTTGCATACAATTCCCGATCTCGAAGAACGCCAAGAACAATTCTTAGATGATCTGCATGTTCTGATTCTGTGCGTGAATATACCAGGATATCGTCGATAAATACTATCACAAGGAGATCCAAGAACGGCCTACACACATTGTTCATTAAATTCATAAACACTGCCGGGGCATTCGTCAACCCAAATGACATTACTCGAAACTCGTAGTGACCATATCTTGTCCTGAAGGCAGTCTTGGGAATATCTGCTTCCCTAATTCTCACCTGATGATAACCCGATCTCAGATATATCTTGGAGAACCATTTAGCGCCCTGTAATTGATCAAACAAATCATCGATTCTGGGAAGAGGGTATTTATTCTTTATTGTCACCTTGTTCAACTGCCCGTAGTCGATGCACATTCGTAGAGATCTGTCTTTCTTCTTTACGAACAGGACTGGTGCTCCCCACGGCGAAGAACTAGGCCTGATGAAACCCTTCTCGAGCAAATCCTTCAATTGTGCCTTTAGCTCCTTCAACTCTGATGGAGCCATTCGATAAGGAGGAATAGAGATAGGCTCGGTGTTTGGTAATACATCAATGGCGAAATCAATCTCCCTTTCTGGAGGAAGGCCTGGTAACTCGTCGGGAAACACATCTGGAAATTCATTCACTATCGGGACAGACTGGAAAGTTGGCACTTCCGCTTCCGTGTCATGAACCCGAACTAGATGATAGATGTAACCTTTTGCTATCATCTTCCTTGCCTTGAGGTAGGAAATAAACCTACCCTTTGGGAAAGCTGTATTACCCTTCCACTCAAGTATGGGCTCTCCCGGAAATTGGAATCGAACTACCTTGGTCCGGCAGCAAACATTAGCATAGCACGATGCCAACCAGTCCATACCCATAATTACGTCGAAATCTATCATCTCAAGTTCAATCAAATCAGCCCTTGTCTGACGATCACATATAATGACTACACAGTCCTTATATACTTGCCTCGCTATTACAGGATCACCAACCGGAGTGAATACCTCGAAAGGTTTAATTGGCTCAGGTCTCACCCCAACACAATCAGCGATATACGGAGTAATATATGAGAAGGTAGAACCCGGATCAATCAGAGCATATACATCACGGGAAAATATAGTCAAGGTACCTGTGACAACATCTGGGGAAGACTCAAGATCCTGTCGCCCAGCTAAGGCATATACACGGGGCTGAACAACACCTGAAGTGGATGCCCCCCCTCTACCTCTTCCTCTGCCTGCTGTAGTCTGAGGAGTCTGTGCTGTTGGGCGCGCTGAAGAAGAACCCGCTGCTGAACCTGTGGGCTGAGTCCCCGCTCTATCTCTCGCTGAAGGGCAATCTCTCATCATATGACCAACCTGCCCGCAAGCATAACAAGCATCTGAACCCTGACGACACTGTCCGGAATGAAATTTACCGCACTGGCTACACCGCGGTACTGAAGGTCTCCTCTGGCTAAAGTCTCCCCTAGGCTGCGAATCTGAAGCCCTCGAACTCTGCCCCTGGCCTGGCTGAAAAGAACGGTCAAATCTCCTATCCGAGAATCTGGGAGGTGCACTGGTCGCTGACTGACCTGAGTGTCTGGAATGCGTCTGTCTTGGTCCCCCTCGGTACTCACTGCTCTCCCCCATAGATCTAGCCTTCTTACCTTGTCTTCTGTCACCCTTACGATCACTTCTCTGTTGTCGTTGTCGTTCCTCGAGGTTCTGAGCATGGGCTTGTATTCGGGAAATATCCATCCCGTCTTACAAAGAGGCTGTCAGACAATCTCTGAACAAGTGTGGTCCTAAACCACTCACAAATCTATAGACTCGGTCTCCCATATCAGCCACTATAGTCGGAGCATACCGGGCCAATGAGTTGAATTGCATACTATACTCTCGGGCACTCATGCTTCCCTGTTTCAAATTCAAGAACCTATCCGCTCTAGCTCGGCGGACTTCAGGTGGCAAGTAGTGACGCATCTACAAACTCATGCCACACGGGAGGTGGTGCATTATCTCCTCTTGTTATCACCCAATTCTTATACCATAGTACCGCCACGTCGCGAAGTCTATATGAGGTCAACTCCACGGATTCGGTCTCAGAAGCATACATAAGTTTCAGCGTCCGCAACATCTCATCGATAAAACCTTGTGGGTCCTCATCCAGCTTCGACCCGAAAAATTCTGGAGGGTTTAGAGTAAGGAAATCACCGGCTCTTGTACTAGCCGAACGATCACTTGGGCCCGCATTCTGTCGTTGTGCCTGAGCGGCAACCAACTGTGTCAATAAATGTATGGCCTCGGACACTTGTTGACCCGAAGCACCCGGTGGAGGAATCGGAGCTGAGGCTCCTCCCTGCTCTTCTACATTGGGCGCGGCCTCACTTTGCAATTCACTTTCCTCTACCTCCGCCGGAGGTTCCCTTTCTGCCCGCTTCTTCGTCGTAGCTTTGCCTTTCTGGGCAGCTGTAGCTTTTCCTTTCGACGACATTTTTCTGAAACCATAATGCACTTTTAGGAAGAACATAATCTTAGACATGGCTCTATCGCACGATCTCATGAGAAGAAAGATGGTCATTTTCCTAAATGCCCTGTAGCCTCTTGGTTATTAGCATGTCGCGCAACACACCATAAACAAGACTCTACCAGACACGGCTCGTAGACACTTACTAGGACGAACTGCTCTGATACCACTTCTGTCACGACCCAACTAGGGGCCACGACGGGTACCCGGAGCAATTACCGAGCACCGCTTACTCTACTGCATGTCTTGCTCATTTATTACTCTTTTATCAATTTTACATACCAATTGTAGGAAAATCATATTTGATTAAAACATAAATACTTTATATACATTTGCCTCTTGGCCATCAAAATAGTATACATACATATGAAAACATCTTGCGAGACCATCTAACCCACACTGCGTATCTACGAGCCTCTACTAACATAATGAATACATGGACGGAACAAGACTCCGTCATGCCCAAAATATGCATATATGAATGTACATCAAAAGGATAGCCATAAGCACCTCCGAACAATGGAGTGCTATCTATCAGCTGACAGCTATTGAGGCCCTGGGCCAAGCTCTCCTCACTTTTTACCTGTGGGCATGAACATAGCGTCCGAAGAAAGGACGTCAGTACGAATATTTTACCGAGTATGAGAGGCATACATAATGAACGGAGACATCAACAATATGGGGATAACATCAACATGAGACATCTGGATCTGACTGATAATCATAAATGAAGTAATGCATGCTATCTTACTCATAATCATCATCATAACATGTATGCACCATATGCAAGCTGCCTGTCCATGTCGGAATGGTGTGATAATCAATAATATTAGCCCGCGTCCGGGGTACCATCTCATGCCGCCCACTAGTGGTGTCTGCCCACGCCCGTAGGTCGTGGTGTATCCGTATCGCCGCCCGCCGAAGCGGTGTCTGCCCGGCCGACTAGGCCCGGTGTGAATGCAATCGTGACATGCTTAACGTAAATACTCATAGTAATATGCTTATCATAAAATACTTATCTTATCATAATGCGTATATAAGACTCATGATCAACTTTACTCTATCGGGGTGACGTAAGGTCGTGATCCCCCGGTTACATTATGGAACCATTATGGACATTCTGCCTCACCTTGAAAGGACTAGTACATAAGGTGAGTGTAGGCAAGGAATAACACCACCCTCATTCTAGTGTCATCATATCGTATAACTTATCTCATATAGACATTCATAGGTATAAGCTTTTAACTTCTTAAAATGTAAGAACTCATGGAAAGAATAGCGATTCAAGCTAAAAGATTCATGCCATTAGAAATAAGGACTAGCCTCACATACCTTAGTCGTTTAGCTAAGATATCGCTCCCTTGTTCTCCGTCGATATCACGTCGTTACCTTCATAAGAGAATTCGTATCAACATTAGTAAACTTAACTATAAGAACGCATCGCAAATTCTAGGAGAAGTTGGGCAGCGTGTCCTTTGTTCATACTACATTTCTCACGTTCTATATCAACTCCCAATATTCCTAATATTATTCGCAATATCATAATCGACAATCGTCATTTACGTACATTTGGCAAAATCCACCATTTTCCTCCAATTTTCCCTTATTTCTACTTCAAGCTCATCCTTGCATTTTCATGTATTTAATGCTTGTTTCATGATATAAACATCATTATAACGTATCTGTAATCACAACTCTCTAACTTTCATGATTCAATTCCACTATCATGCACCTATGTCACTATTTACTCAATAGTGACCCATTTCTATGTTCTTCTATATTTCAAGCATGTGAACCTTTCAATACCTCAAACAACATTAATTTATCATGGAACTTACCTTGGATGATGGTTGAACAATCCTTAAGTGGAAATACTTCAATTAACCAAAACCCTAGTTCCACCTTCTTGGGAATTTCTTAACTTAGAAGATCATTTGATGTGTTCTTACACTTAATTCCATGAAATTAGTGTTGATAATCTTAAGTTTCCTTGGATTTTCTTGATATTCTTAGAGTTGAATTGTTGAAGAACACTCTAGAGTTTTCTTGATGTGTTTGAATGAAAATGACGTGAAATGGGCTTAAGTCCTTCTTAATAAATCACAAAATCTGATCTTTAATGAATTCTTGTCGGGATGAACAGTGGTCGTAAACCACCATATACGGACCATATTTTTATTTGTAGTCCGTCCTCCATGGTCGTATTTAATCATTTCAAAGACAGAAAGTTTTGGCTGAGGAACATGGCAGTTTACGACCTGGTTTACGGACCGTAAACCAGTTTACAGGCCGTAAACTGGGTCGTATTTAACCATATTCAACACTTGGCAGAACTTGAGATTTTTGACAAGCGGAAGGACGATTGCACTATACGGTCCGTAAATCACTTTACGGGCCGTATAGTGCCATATACGACCACTGGACAGAAAATTTTCCGCGACTTTCTTATTTCCCAAAATTCTTAATTAGCCATTCCCGACTTAACAAAACACCATACACTCAAACTTTTCATCATTCCACTCATCATACAAGTACGGAGAAATTTCTGAGGTGTAACAGTATAGTAAGTGTATGTGAATGCATATGTATGTATGTTGTGTATGGATATGTATGAAATTTTTACCTGTAGACGAGTAGTTTACATGACAGTGATCTTAAGAAGAGTAGGAGGTATAATTACTTATTTTATCTTATGCTATCTTCATTCTGATCTCATACTACTATTCATGCCTTACATACTCAGTACATTGCTCGTACTGACGTCCCTTCTTATGGACACTGCGTTCATGCCCGCAGGTGTAGATAGACGAGATGAGATGAGGATCTTTCATCGTAGGCTGCCTTCAGGTACCGGCTTTGATTTGTGAGCTCTACTTCTTCCTGGAGCATTTCTGAGTCTGAGTTGCATTTGTTTTTTGTTACAAGAGGGTATGTCGGGGGCCCTGTCCCGACTTATATACCTCAGTAAAGTTCATAGAGGCTTTGCAGACAGTTCCTGTGTGCAGCTTAGTCATAGTGTGACAATAGTAATGTCGGAATCATGGGTCTATTGTACATTTACTTATGCATGATACTATGTTCATATTTAGCCTCTTGATCTTATTGTTTCAATTTCAGACACGAAGGATGTAAGTTATAAGTTGGTTCGCTCGGTTATTGTAAGGTGCCCGGTGCCAATCACGCCTAACCAAGGGTGGGGTGTGACAACCAGGACATTAATAGGTGTTTCTCATTCTTCTTGATTCTAGATTGTGCTATAGATCTTGAACTTTCTTTAGGATCATTCTGACGTGTTCGTTACTCGTGCTTTATGGAGATGACTTTAACTCGTGTTGCAGATATTATCCAAGTGAACAATGGTGTTATGGAGTACACATTGTTCTGATGCATGATTTGATGGATAGTACAGAGTTGCTGAAATTGTATTGTAGGTGTTTGGTATATATGGTTGTTGTAGCGTTTTGTTGTTGATAAATTGAGACAGGTGTAGAAACAAAAGTAGTCCTTGTTACAGGGAAAACTCTGCCAAAATCTTGTTAGGCTGAAAGGAATAATTCAGGTGTGATATGTTTAAAGTACTAAAGGTTAGGGTGAAGGGAACAATTGAGGGTCTCTTGTAGTGAGTTAAGAATTATCGTACATTGAGGTTATATTCTTATTGGGTTAAACGATCTGCACTATTTTGATGTTCAGTGGAAGAACCTTATTTTAGGCTTGAAACTAAAAAATAACCGCTTGTGGCATAATGATTTAAGAGGATAATGTAGTTGACTAAGGCTTTAATTTGTTATTTTCAGTTTTGGCATGAGGTAGGTTAAACTTGAATCATGTATTGTTGAATTAGTCTTCTTGTCGGAGCTGTTACACCTCAGAAATTTCCCCATGAACGTACAATGAATATACTAACGAAGAATACGAGTATACGATGTTTTAGTGAGAAGGGAACGACGTTTGACGACCTTAAGTAAGATTCCAAAGGCAATGGGAACAAGAGATAGGTTATGCTCTACAATGGCTAATTATAAGTTCTGAAGACGTGAAAGTTGCAGATTTGCACTTTGGCCCAGTTGGTCGTAAAGTGAAATACGGACCGCAAAGTAGTATACGGCCCGTAAACCACGATGTCGTATTCCAACTCACAAAACATCAACTTTCTGCCAAATGTTCAAATGGTTAAATACTACTTGGAATACTGCCCGTAAATCGAATTACGTACCGTAAACTGCGATCATAAATCGCCATGATCCTCAGCTTACCTTTATGGTTTTGATATGCTTAAATACGACCACGGTATACGGCCTGTAAACTGGAATACGGACCGTAAACTGGGTTTACGACCACTGTGCACTTCAGCTACTGTTTATTCCGGATTAGATTTTAAGTCATTAAAAGGAGACCTAACCTCATCCAATTCATTTCAATTCCACGATATTTCTCTCAAGAAGCCTCTAGAATACTCTCTACTCTTCATCAAAATAAAACCAAAGGAAATTCGTAATCCACTACATGAAACCCACGAAATCAAGTGTAAGAATCACACTAAAGTTCATCTTTCTCAAGAAAACCCAAAAGGGAGTGAAGTAGGGTTTTGGTGCTAAAGGAGTAATTCCATTCAAGGCTTGTTCAACTATCATCTAAGGTAAGTTACATGACTAAAACATGTTGTTTAAGGTATTGGAAGGTTAAGATACTTGAATGGTAAAAAGACATAGGAAATGGGTCATTAAGGGGTGAATAGTGTCATGTTTGGAAGGTAGTTGGATTGAATCATAAATGTTGGGGTGTTGTGATTATGAATACGTTATAAATGAAATTTAGGACATGAAATAAGTACTAGATATGAGGAAACGCGATAGTAAGCTCTAACCATAAATGTGGAGAAATTGAAAAGAAATGGTGGATTGTGGTCAATGTATATGAATGATGATTGTTGATTGCGATATTGTGAATGTTGTTGTGAGCGTGTGGGAGTTTATATAGAATATGGGTAAAGTATTATAACCAGAGGAAGTGCCGCCCAATTTTCCCTAGAAATAGTAGCGTGTTCTTATAGTCGATTAACTAACGTAAATGCGAATTCTCTTTTGAAGGTAGAAACGTGATATCGAAGGAGAACAAGGGAACGATAGCTTAGTTAAACGTCAAAGGTATGTGAGGCTAGTCCCTTCTTTCTAATGGAATGAATCTCATAGCATAATTTTTCCTCCTCACGAGTTCCTATATTCCGGAAAGCTAAACGTCTATATGTACGAATGGTAATACAAGATAAGAGATATGATATGATGATCCTAAAATGGCATGACGTTATTTATTGCTCACACTCACCTTATATGTTAGTTCCTTCAAGGTGAGGCAGAATGTCAATAATTGCTCCATAATGAAATCGGGGGATCACGACCCTACGTCACCCCGATAAAGTAAAGTTGTTCATAAGCCTTATGCATGTATTATGATAAATTTGTTACGATAACCATATTATGATGATATAACACCGCGCCTAGTTGGACGGGCAGTCACCGCTAAGGCGGGCAGATATATGATACACCATGGCCAAATGGCATGGGCAGACACCACTAGTGGGCGGTATGAGACGATACCCCGGATGCGGGAGGCCTGGACGCAGGCTAATGATATGATTATCACACCGATCCGATATGGACGGGCAGCTTACACATTATTACACCGTACATATATGGGCGGGCAGCTTATATAGTTATGCACACATGACCTGATGATGACTATGAGTAAGCCAGCATGCATTATTTCTTTTACACTTGATAGTTAGACACAGTAATTCCATATTGATGCTTCTTATATATCATTGCCTTATTTCCTTGTTTATGCCTCTCATACTCAGTACAATGTTCGTACTGACGTCCGTTTTCATTGGATGCTGTGATCATTCCCACAGGTAGACAGGGAGGAGAGCTCGACCCAGACCAGCAGTAGCTATCAGCTGATTGAAAGCACTCCTTTGTTCGGAGGTGCTTATGACGATTCTTTTGTGTATATTCATGTATATGTATTTTTGGGCATGACGGGGTCTTATCCCGTCCTTATGTATAGCACTCCAGTAGAGGCTCGTAGATGCGTAGTGTGGGTTAGATGGTCTCACAAGATGCTATTATATGTATATATATTATTTTGATGGCCGAAAGGCAAATGTATTTAAAAAGTATTTATGTTTGCATATAAAATATGGTTTTCCTACAATTTGAGTATAAAGCTGATAAAAGACCATTAAATGAGCAAGATGAGTAGTAGCACGAGTGGTGCTCGGTGGCTATCCCCGGGTACCCATCACGGCCCCTAGTTGGGAGTTGACAAAAGTGGTATCAGAGCTGTTCAGTCCTAGCAAGTGTCTACGAGCCGTGTCTAGTAGAGTCTTGTTTATGGTGTGTTGCACGCCACATCAATAAACAAGCGGCTACAGGGCATTTAGGAAAAATGACCATCCTTCTTCTTATGAAATCGTGCGATAGAGCCATGTATAAGACTCTATCCTCGCTAATAGTGTGTTGTGATTTTAGAATGCCGCCAAAGGGAAAGGCTACAGCCATCCAGAAGGGAAATACTACGGCTAAGAGGCGGGTAGAAAGAGAGCCTCCGATGAACATAGAAGAAGGAGAATCACATAATGAAGCCTTGTCTAATACTTCTTCTACCCCGCCTAATGTGGAAGAACAAGGAGGAGCTCCAGCTCCAATTCCTCCACTGGTCGCTTCGGGTCAACAAATGACTGAAGCCATTCACTTATTGACGCAATTGGTCGCCGCACAGGCACAACGACAATATGCAAGTTCAAGTGATCGGGCAGCAAGTACCAAAGCCCGTAATTTCATGAGTCTAAATCATCCGGAGTTCTTTGGGTCAAAGCCAGATGAAGACCCGCAAGGTTTCATAGATAAGGTGCTGAGGACATTGAAGATTGTCTATGCCTCTGAAACTGAATCCGTGGAGTTGGCATCTTATAGACTCCGGGATGTGGCTGTTTTGTGGTACAACAACTGAGTATTATCAAGAGGAGAGAATGTGCCTCCTCCGGTTTTGCAAGAATTCGTGGATGCATTTATTCGTCACTATTTGCCACCCGAGGTCCGCTGAGCTAGAGCAGAAAATTTTCTAAATCTGAGGCAAGGAAATATGAGCGCCCGGAAGTATAGCATGCAATTTAATTCTTTGGCTAGATATGCCCCGGCTATTGTGGCCGACATGGGAGATCGGGTACATAGATTGGTAAGTGGCCTAGGGCCACATCTATTCAAAGATTGTTTGACGGCTTCCTTGCAAGACGGGATGAATATTTCCCGAATACAGGCCCATGCTCAGAATTTAGAGGGGCGACAACAACCACCAAGAATTGACCGCGATAACGAAAGAAGGCAAGGCAAGAGGGCTAGATCTATGGGAGCAGGCAGTGTCTATAGAGGGGGAGCAAGGCAGACATATTCTGGGTACTCGGGCCAGTCGGTGACGAGTGCACCTCCCCGATTCGCAGGTAGGAGATTTGATCGCTTCTTCCGTTCAGGAAAGGGCCAGAGTTCGAGGGCCTCGGATTCCCAGTTCAGGGAAGATTATAGTCAGAGGAGACCCCCAGTACCGCGATGCAGCCAGTACGGTAGATTGCATTCCGGACAATGTCGCCAGAGTTCGGACGCTTGCTATACTTGTGGCCAAGTTGGGCATATGATGAGGGATTGCCCGTCGATGAGTGGTAGAGTTGGGGTTTAGCCCACAGGTTCAGCAGCTGGTTCCTCCTCAGCACGCCTGACAGGATAGATTCCCCAAATGTCAGCAGGCCGAGGTAGAGGTAGAGGGGCAGCATCTACTTCAGGTGCCACTCAGCCCCGTGTATATGCTTTAGCCGGACGACAGGATCTTAAGTCCTCCCCGGATGTGGTCACAGGTACATTGTCTATATTCTCCCGTGACGTATATGCATTGATAGATCCGGGTTCTACCTTTTCTGATATTACTCCATATGTTGCTGGTTGTATTGGGGTGAAACCTGAGCCAATCTGTTACACCTCGGAAAATATTTCCGTTGGTACGTAAGTGAACGAACTAGTGATAAGTATGGGTGTATGATGTCCATGAGCAAGAAACGACGTTTGATGACCTTAGGCGAGATTTCAAAGGAATCCGACGTAAGACGAGAAAGTTGGCTAAGATAAGGCAAGGTGAGGTGAGCAATGCATGTGCATGGATATGGGTGATTAAAATGAGAAGTCTAAGAAATATGGAAAGTTGCAGAATTGCAATCTGCCCAGTGGTCGTAAAGTGCAAATACGGACCGTAAACTGCCAGGTCGTAAACTGGCATGCAAGCCTTCAACTTTCTGCCAGTTGAGGAAATGGTAAAATACGATCTGGTTTACGGACCGTAAAGTTATTTACGGACCGTAAACCATGGTCGTAAATCACCATGCAAGCAGCCAAAGTTTCTGATTTTTGTAAAGGTTAAAGACGACTGCAAGGGATGAACCGTAAAATGGAATACGTGGTCTTAAACTCAGTTTACGACCACTGTTTACCGCAGCACAGATTTTACAATTTATTAAATAAAGGGACCAACACTTGTTTTATTTCATTTCCACATTACACACCTTCTCTCTAAAACCTCTCTCTACATTTATTATCCAAGATTTCAAGGATCATAAGTCATCAAAAACATAAAACAAAGTGAATCAAGAGTAAGAACATCATCAAAGGTCATCCAAGTCAAGAAATCCAAATGGAGAAAAACTAGGGTTTTGCTCAAAGTGGAGTATTATCAACTAAAGCTTGTTCCTACAACTTCTAAGGTAAGATTCATGATATTCTTATGATGTTTAAGATATTGGAGAGTTGAAATGCATGGATTGTAGAAATTATGGTCAACTAGGTCATGAATGATGAATAGTGACATTTTGAGGAATAGTTTGAATTGAATCACAAATGTTGTTGTGTTGTGATATGAATGTGTTATAAATGGTATTAAGATCATGAACTAGACACTTTAGACGGATGGACGAAGTTGGGTGTTATGACCTTGAATATGGATGAATTAGAAGCAAGTTGAGAAATCTAGATAATGTGGATAATGTGAATGACTAATGGCCATTGTTATGATATTAATGAAGGTAGAAACGCTAACATTGGAAGGGGACGTGCAAGCGTAGAATAGTCTGACAAAAAGGTATGTAAGGCTAACCCTTCTTTCATAAGGCATGGTTCTTTGGCCAAATTCCTAAATCCTCTATACGAGTATGTTGTCTCCAAATGATTGATCTCCGAGCTCATAAGCTCACAATCCTCGATATGTACTACGTTTGTACTACGCTCCTCATATAACGAGTAAGCCTATGATATAGATGTAACGATAATGATGATGATAGTCATGATAATGATAATAATAATAATAATGCTAAAGGTGCCTACGGGCTATTAGATGTATGTGTGCCTATAAAGGGCTATAATGAAACCCCGAGCCTATGGTGCCTGGTAGAGTATATGTTTATATATATGTATGTATATGATTACGTAACGCGCGGACACATCTGCAGATGGTACCGATAACCCTGAAGGCTTGGTAGGGCCAGGTAGATATAACATTGAGCCTTGGTTGGCTAAGTATGTATGAAACACCGAACCTTAGGGTCGGGTACGCTACGTATGTATGTATATAAGTGTATGGCTATGTATACAATATGAATATGAATGTGAAAAGACTATGTATATGAATGCGAATAGGGGCATGTATACTAATACGAGCACTATTATTAAATACGCATGAGAAATGGGAATTTCCTATGAAAGGTAGGTAAGTGCTATGATGATGACATTATTGTCTTCCCCTCCTATGCTACTTCACATGTTGTTTACTATGCTTATATATCGATGTTGATCATGCTTTACATACTCATACATTCTTCGTACTGACGTCCTTTTGTTTGTGGATGCTGCGTCATGCCCGCAGGTGCACAGGGAGATAGACTTGATCCATAGCTGCTTATTCAGAGATTGCATAGCAGAGCTCCTTTTCTTCCGGAGCCATAGCTTTTGGGTACTTATTCTTTTGTGTATATAATTATGGGCATAGCGGGGTCCTGTCCCGCTCATATGTTCTGTTATACTCTTAGAGGCTCGTAGTCACGTGTATACGGTTAGATATGTCTGGCCTTGTCGGCCTATATTTTGTACACCTTATGGTAGCCTTGTCGGCTTATGTACATCTGATGTGGCATAAATGCCAATGATGATTTAAAGATGTGGTTGTCCGATGGGACTAGTTTGATGAATGAAAGAAAATTCTTGTCTAATTATGTGGCTCACCTAGATGTAAGCATAAGTATGAGTCAAGGGGTGCCCGGGTGGGCTAGCACCGGGTGCTCGTCGCGGCCCCCTAGGCGGGTCGTGACACAATCAAACCTTTCGAGGTATCTACTCGGGTTGGTGATCCCGTGATAGCAAAGCAAGTATATAAAAATTTTGTAGTTGTGATATGTGATCGCCAGACCACAGCTGATTTGATTGAGCTGGAGATATTAGATTTCGATGCAATTATGGGTATGGATTGGTTGGCCTCATGCTATTCTAATGTTGATTGTCGATTGAAAGTGGTGCGATTTCAATTTCCGGGAGAACCTGTGCTTGAATGGAAGGGTAATACAACATCTCGAAAGGGCAAGTTTATTTCCTACCTTAAGGCAAGGAAGATGATAGCCAAGGGTTATATTTATCACTTAGTTCGGGTTCATGACACCGAGGCAAAGCCGCCAACTTTCCAATTAGTTCCGGTCGTGAATGAATTCCCAGATGTATTTCCTGATGAGCTTCCAGGTCTTCCTCCAAAAAGAGAAATAGATTTTGCTATTGACGTGTTGCCAGACATCAAGCCTATTTCTATTCCTCCTTATCGAATGGCTCCGGCGGATTTAAAAGAGCTAAAGGCGCAGTTGAAAGATTTGCTCGAAAAGGGGTTTATTAGACCCAGTTCATCACCGTGGGGAGCACCAGTCTTGTTCGTGAGAAAGAAAGACAGTTCCCTACGGATGTGCATCGATTATAGGCAGCTGAACAAGGTGACGATAAAGAACAGATATCCTCTTCCGACGATTGATGATTTATTTGATCAGCTACAGGGTGCCAAATGGTTTTCAAAAATATATTTGAGATTGGGTTATCATCAAGTGAGAGTTAGAGAAGCGGATATTCCCAAGACGACCTTTAGAACGAGATATGGTCACTATGAATTCCGAGTGATATTGTTTGGGCTGACTAATGCTCCGGCCGTGTTTATGAATTTGATGAATAACGTATTCAGGCCTCTCTTGGATTTATTTGCGATTGTATTTATTGATGATATCTTGGTGTATTCTCGCACAGAATTAGAACATGCAGATCACTTGCGAATTGTTCTTGGCATTCTTCGAGCCCGAGAATTGTATGCAAAATTTTCAAAGTGTGAGTTCTGGCTGAATTCTGTGACATTTTTGGGCCATGTTATCTCAGATGATGGCATTCGAGTCGACACTCAGAAAATTGAAGTTGTGAAGACATGGCCGAGGCCTACGACGCCTACAGAAGTTCGTAGTTTTCTGGGTTTGGCAGGATACTATAGAAGATTCGTAGAGGGCTTTTCATCTATTTCAGCCCCATTGACGAAGCTAACCCAGAAGTCAGCCAAATTTCAGTGGAATGACGCTTGTGAGCGCTGCTTCCAAGAGTTGAAAGACAGGTTGACCTCAGCTCCTATCTTAACACTTCCAGACGGGTCAGATGGCTACGTGGTATATTGTGATGCTTCCGGTGTTGGACTAGGATGCGTATTGATGCAGCATGGGAAATTTATTGCATATGCTTCGAGATAATTACGGAAACATGAAAGGAATTATCCGACTCATGATCTCGAATTGGCTGCAGTTATTCATGCCTTAAAAATATGGAGGCATTATTTGTATGGTTTGCATGTTGATATCTATACAGATCACAAAAGCCTTCAGTACATTTTCAAGTAGAAGGAGTTGAACCTGCGACAGAGGCGGTGGGTAGAATTATTGAAGGATTATGATGTGAACATTTTGTATCACCCAGGAAAAGCGAATGTAGTAGCCGATGTGCTTAGCCGTCGATCAATGGGCAGTTTATGTGAAGTCCCTTCGGAAAAGAAAGAGATGGTTCGTGAGCTCCACCAATTAGCTAATCTTGGAGTGCGTTTGATTGATTCAGGTAATGCAGAGATTGGCATCAATGACCCCACAACTTCGTCTTTGGATATAGAAGTGAAAGAACGGCAATATGAAGATCCTCAATTGCGTCGTTACCAAGACACATCTCATGGAAAAGAAAAATCTCCATTTGAAGTTTCTACGGGCGGAATTCTTAGGTACCGAGGCAGATCATGTGTGCCGAATGTAGCAGAATTGCGCCTACGAATTCTTGAAGAAGCACATTATTCTCGGTATTCTATTCATCCAGGTACAACTAAAATGTATCATGATCTCAAAATGATGTATTGGTAGGATGGCATGAAGAGAGACATAGCCGAATTTGTAGCACAGTGTGCAAATTGCCAACAAGTAAAAGTTGAACAACAAAAGCCAGGAGGCTTATTGCAAGCAATGGAAATCCCTACTTGGAAATGGGAAGTGATCAACATGGATTTTATTGTGGGATTACCTCGTTCCCGCGGCAAGTATGATTCCATATGGGTGATTGTGGACAACTCACAAAAGCAGCCCATTTTCTTCCAGTTAGAACCACGTACTCAGCAGAAGAATATGCGAGGTTGTATCTCAAGGAAATTGTGCGCCTCCATGGTATACCATTATCCATTATCACAGATAGAGGAGCACAATTTACAGCCAAGTTTTGGAAGTCCTTCCAAGAATGTCTAGGCACTCAAGTGAAGCTCAGCACGGCATTTCATCCGCAGACCGATGGACAAGCCGAGCGCACTATTCAAACCTTGGAAGATATGCTACGAGCATGTGTGCTAGATTTCGGTGGAAGTTGGGACGATCATTTGCCACTAATCGAATTTGCATACAATAATAGTTATCATTCCAGCATTCAAATGGCTCCATATGAAGCTTTGTATGGAAGAAAATGTAGATCCCCAATCGGATGGTTCAAAATAGGAAAAGCACAATTAGTAGGCCCCGAATTGATTCAACAAGTAGTGGAAAAAGTTATGGTGATCCGAGATCGGTTGCTGACATCCCAAAGTCGCCAAAAGTCTTATGCGAACAATCGCCGATGAGACCTGGAATTCCAGGTTGATGATTGGGTATTTTTGAAAGTGTCGCCAATGAAAGGAGTGATGAGATTTGGTAAAAGAAGGAAGCTAAGTCCTAGATACATTGGACCCTATAGAATTATCTGCAAGGTGGGTCGTGTCGCCTATGAATTGGACTTGCCTTCGGAGCTTGAATTAGTCCATCCAGTCTTCCACGTTTCGATGCTCCGCAAGTGTGTTGCAGACCCCACTAAGATTGTCCCGATAGATGATGTGCAAGTGACAGAAAGGCTAACCTATGAAGAGATACCTATTGCTATTCTAGACAGGCAAGTGCGAAGACTTCAAAATAAAGAGGTAGCTTCAGTCAAAGTCTTATGGAGAAACAAAAATCGGGAAGAAATGACTTGGGAAGCAGAAGAGAGTATGAAGTCTAAGTATCCGCATTTATTTCGACCCACAAAGGAGATTCAAGATCAAACGCCAACGAAATGAGGTATGTATGTTTATTTTTCATGCTTTTGGTCGTGTGTGGCCATGGATATGTCAATGTTGTGATGTAGCCCTGTGAGGCGATAATATAAGGGGTTGTTGTGATAGGCTGGTAGCGCAAAATTACAGGGAAAACTCTGGCAAAATTTTCGTAGAATCCCGAGTGCTTAACATTCGAGGACTAATGTTCCAAAAAGGGGGGAAGAGTGTTACACCTCAGAAATTTCCCCGTGAATGTACAACAAATAGACTAACGAAGAATACGAGTATACGATGTTTTAGTGAGAAGGGAACGACGTTTGACAACCTTAAGTAAGATTCCAAAGGCAATGGGAACAAGAGATAGGTTATGCTCCACAATGGCTAATTATAGGATCTGAAGACGTGAAAGTTGCAGATTTGCACTTTGGCCCAGTTGGTCGTAAAGTGAAATACGGACCGTAAAGTAGTATACGGTCCGTAAACCACCATGTCGTATTCCAACTCACAAAATTTCAACTTTCTGCCAAATGTTCAAATGGTTAAATACGACTTGGAATACGGCCCGTAAATCGAAATACGGACCGTAAACTGCATCAAATTAAAAGGAGACCTAACCTCATCCAATTCATTTCAATTCCACGATATTTCTCTCAAGAAGCCTCTAGAATACTCTCTACTCTTCATCAAAATAAAACCAAAGGAAATTAGTAATCCACTACATGAAACCCACGAAATCAAGTGTAAGAATCACACTAAAGTTCATCTTTCTCAAGAAAACCTAAAAGGGAGTGAAGTAGGGTTTTGGTGCTAAAGGAGTAATTCCATTCAAGGCTTGTTCAACCATCATCTAAGGTAAGTTACATGACTAAAACATGTTGTTTAAGGTATTGGAAGGTTAAGATACTTGAATTGTAAAAAGACATAGGAAATGGGTCATTAAGGGGTGAATAGTGTCATGTTTGTAAGGTAGTTGGATTGAATCATAAATGTTGGGGTGTTGTGATTATGAATTCTTTATAAATGACATTTAGGCCATGAAATAAGTAAAAGATATGAGGAAACGCGATAGTAAGCTATAACCATAAATGTGGAGAAATTGAAGAGAAATGGTGGATTGTGGTCAATGTATATGAATGATGATTGTTGATTACGATATTGCGAATGTTGTTTTGAGCACGTGGGAGTTTATATAGAATATGGGAAAATTAGTATAACCAAAGGAAGTGCCGCCCAACTTTCCCTAGAAATAGTAGCGCGTTCTTATAGTCGACTAACTAACGTAAATGCGAATTCTCTTTTGAAGGTAGAAACGTGATATCGAAGGAGAACAAGCGAACGATAGCTTAGTTACACGTCAAAGGTATGTGAGGCTAGTCCCTTCTTTCTAATGACATGAATCTTATAGCATAATTTTTCCTCCTCATGAGTTCCTATATTCTGGAAAGCTAAAAGCCTATATCTATGAATGGTAATATAAGATAAGAGATATGATATGATGATCCTAAAATGGCATGACGTTATTTATTGCTCACACTCACCTTATATGTTAGTTCCTTCAAGGTGAGGAAGAATGTCAATAATTGCTGCATAATGAAATCAGGGGATCACGACCCTACGTTACCCCGATAAAGTAAAGTTGTTCATAAGCCTTATGCATGTATTATGATAAATTTGTTACGATAAGCATATTATGATGATATAACACCGCGTCTAGCTGGCCGGGCAGTCACCGCCAAGGCGGGCAGTTATATGATACACCATGGCCAAATGGCATGGGCAGACACCACTAGCGGGCAGCATGAGACGATACCCCGGACGCAGCCTAATGTTATGATTATCACACCGATCCAATATGGACGGACAACTTATACATTATTATACCATACCTATATGGGCGAACAACTTATATATTTATGCACACATAACCTGATGATGACTATGAGTAAGCCAGCATGCATTATTTCTTTTACACTTGACAGTCAGACACAGTTATTCCATATTGATGCTTCTTGTATATCATTTCCTTATTTCCTTGTTTATGCCTCTCATACTCAGTACAATGTTCGTACTGACGTCCGTTTTCTTTGGATGTTGTGATCATGCCCACAGGTAGACAGGGAGGAGAGCTCGACCCAGACCAGCAGTAGTTGTCAGCTGATTGAAAGCACTCCTTTGTTCGGAGGTTCTTATGATGATTCTTTTGTGTATATTCATGTATATATATTTTTGGGCATGACTTGTCCCGTCCTTATGTATAGCACTCCGTAGAGGCTCGTAGATGCGCAGTGTGGGTTAGATGGTCTCATGAGATGCTATTATATATATATATATTATTTTGATGGCCGAGAGGCAAATGTATTTAAAAAGTATTTATGTTTCCACATATATGGGCGGGCAGCTTATATAGTTATGCACACATGACCTGATGATGACTATGAGTAAGCCAGCATGCATTATTTCTTTTACACTTGATAGTTAGACACAGTAATTCCATATTGATGCTTCTTATATATCATTGCCTTATTTCCTTGTTTATGCCTCTCATACTCAGTACAATGTTCGTACTGACGTCCGTTTTCATTGGATGCTGTGATCATTCCCACAGGTAGACAGGGAGGAGAGCTCGACCCAGACCAGCAGTAGCTATCAGCTGATTGAAAGCACTCCTTTGTTCGGAGGTGCTTATGACGATTCTTTTGTGTATATTCATGTATATGTATTTTTGGGCATGACGGGGTCTTATCCCGTCCTTATGTATAGCACTCCAGTAGAGGCTCGTAGATGCGTAGTGTGGGTTAGATGGTCTCACAAGATGCTATTATATGTATATATATTATTTTGATGGCCGAAAGGCAAATGTATTTAAAAAGTATTTATGTTTGCATATAAAATATGGTTTTCCTACAATTTGAGTATAAAGCTGATAAAAGACCATTAAATGAGCAAGATGAGTAGTAGCACGAGTGGTGCTCAGTGGCTAGCCCCGGGTACCCGTCACGGCCCCTAGTTGGGACATGATAGGAGCATATTATCTAGATTGATACATTGGCCTAGTCAAAGCATATACATGTTGAGCCTTTTGAATATCTAACTCTTGGGAAAGTGAGATGAACGTAGAAACCCCCTTATTCATGTTGAGACTTGAGCCTTCTAGTTGTTAGAAATCCCATGAGGGCTATGTTGTTCTTATTTGGGTAAAGATGTATTTTTATCTTTCCGGGGTCGTTTAGTACAAAGAAAGCTCTAATTCAAGATTTGGCTCGTAGGGAGTTGGCTGGAGTCTCAAATGTTGTGGTCACCGGTATTCTCACTATTTGTTCTCTTGATGCATAGTCGTTGGTCAATCCAGGTTCGAAATCCTTCTTATGTGACTTTGTACTTTACCCTTCATTTAGGTAGGCAACCTGAACAATTGTTGGCACCTTGTTTCTATGAATACCCCTGCTAGTGTCCTTGTTATCGCTTCTAGAATATATAAATACTGCGTTGTTGTAGTTAAGGGTCATGAGATTACTTTTGATGTGTTTGAATTAGAAATTGTGAACATTTTGTATCATCCTGGTAAGGCTAATGTGGTTACTAATGCTTTGAGTAGAAAATCTATGGGCACATTGGCTTATTTGCGTGCACATGACATGCCCATGGGGAAGGAAATTCGAAGGCTTGCTAGTCTTGGGGTCAGACTCGATGAAACTGAAGATGGAGAGTTAGTGGGAATCACGCTGTCACGACCCAACCCCGTGGGCCGCGACTGGTATCCCAACTGGATACCCATACGTACCTACCTAACCAAATTGGCGTACCATACAGAATTTTTTTTTTCAAACAGGTGTTTACAGAATCAAGTTAATACATATACGGCGCGCGCGCAAACATACACATACCTGGACATACAGAAATTTACAGACAAGCCGATGAGGCTAACATACAGATGGAGTCACAAAATCGTTCGTACTTACCTAAACAGATGAAACCCGTAACCCACATATCTATCTACAGGCCTCTACAGACATACAGAATCAGATGACGGGACAGGGCCCCGCCGTACCCCAAAATACCATACATACAGAGTCTACAGATGACAGAAGATATATACCAAAAGTATTTGCTCCGGATCAAAGGAGCTCTTCTAAAACAGCAGAATCGATGCCCTAAACTGGCGGCGTATCACCTGGTGCGTCTGTACCTGCGGGCATGTAGCGCAGCCCCCGAAGAAAGGGGGTCAGTACGAAAAATGTACCGAGTATGTAAAGCAGAAACACAACAAACATAATCATAGTCTGAACCGGAAGCATATATATATAACGGACAGAACCATAAATCAAACGGACGGACGGAATCATAATCCCGACAGACGGACAGAATCATCGTTCAGACAGACACATAGAGTCGTAAACCATACGGACAAACAGAATCAGAATCCATACGGACATACAGACAAAATTGTAATCCAGACGGACGGACAGAATTATGCATGCAGAATCATACAGAGTTATACAGAATCTTATAGAGTCATACAGGATCATACAGAGGCATGTGCTTATATAAATGCTGATGGCACATGCATACATACATACAGATCCCGGCCCTCTTAGTACGGGACGCGGTGGACAGACAGAATCAGATCAAACCATATGCCATCCTGGCCGCCATCCCCATACACAGATCTTAATATCATACAGATATAAACAGATCCCGGCCCGCACACCGAGGGACGCGGTGAACAATGCAGAGGAATATGCACGATAACAGAACCTGGCCCGGGACGCAGTGAAGGAATGCGTTGATACAGCCACGAATGGATTAATGAGAAACCACATACATACAGACTCAATCAAACTGAAGGGTGCCAAACGGTGAGTCAAATCAGAGTATCCGGATAGTATGCATAATACGCGCCTATGTCCTACTTGGGAAGGCACGACAGGTTATTATCAGAATCAGATTCTCAGATGTCCAGAAATCATTTTGTAAGATTTGCATAAAAATAGTCATTTCATAATCAAAATAATAGTCCAGATGTTTTCTGAGAAAATCGGACAGAACAAAAGTAATTAGGGTTATACAGAAAGCATCGGGCCTTGTGGGCCCGCCTCGGACCAACTCGAGGCGACATATGTAAATCACTGATAATAGACCTTATGAGGTCATCCATAATCATTTGGAAGTATTCCGACTCCGTTTAGGAAAGTTTTATACAAAGGTTCACTTTAGGGACAAGTTATAAGAGAAATGATTCAATCTTACTGAAGGAATTAGAGCGGATTTCCATCTCGAATTCCGAGGAACGGAGTCGTACTTAAGGCTCGCGGCCGAGCCTATTACATTCAGAACATGCCTAAGAATGAAGGGGTAGGCTTTACATACCTTGGTTGCGTCCTACGCTCGTCCAAACTCGATTCCTGTCTCGCTCAAAAACTGCAAATGGTCACATTTACCAGTTACTATTCATGAGACTTAACATTTCTAATCTTAACCGATACTTGTCTATAAGAATTTGGGCAGCACCTCCCCTATACATATAGCCTCCCCGAGATTCAACTCGGCTCTAAACAACCAACAACAACCCAACAACAATATCAACAACATCAATAACAACAACAAGCATAAAAACACATAATATGGCATAACTAGCCATCTTTCCGACATAACACAATATCTTTCATTCCGACCTTACACTTCCAAACCAATCCTATTATTTTCATATTCATCACTTATCAAGATCACTACAACATGATTTGGAGTCATATCATATCGTATTCACCAAATATACATAAGGTATACGCAATATACAAGCTTACTACCAAAGTCATATTTCACCCACAACTTCTAATCTTTAGCATATATGTTCATGACATATTTATATCTTCCAACATCATCAATGACAATCATAATTTGCATCTTACTACTTTCATTACCACACTTACATAAACTATAATAAGGTTGCATAGTTTCTTACAACAACTTAACAACAAGTTTTCCATGACAACAAAAACCATTATTCTTTCATTCACTTCACAATAACACAATTAGCATACTAAAGAAATTTAATTCACTTCCATTTCAATCCCTACAACACATGGCCACATTCCTACATTTTCCAACTTCCACTAATTCATTCAACTTTCATTTCTAATACAAACTCCACCATCACCACAACTAGATTATAACATAAATTCAAGCCATCATAACATACAATAAATACACACAAACGGCCTCCATCATATAAACACACCCACTTTGCAAACTTCCATGTTTTCATAATTTCTACTTACTTCTACATATTACAACATAAACCAAACTTCATAACATAAGAAAATGAATTGATTCTCACCTTTTCTTCAAGTTCTTCACTTGCCACCAACACTACTTTCTTGCCTAGATACTTATATCACTTTGTAGAGAAAATCGCACTTAGTAATAATCCCACAAGAAATGGATTTTTGAACCAAGGATTTAGCTCCAAGATTGTTTTTTCTTTTTTTCCTTTCTTTCTCTCTATCTTGGCCGTGACCCTCTCCTATTCTTGCTCTTGATTTTTCTTGAATGTTCTAAGGATGAACATTGATATAAATATACATACTTATCCTCTTAATTAATTGGTCACATGGAATAAATTCCATGGACTTGGGCTTGGGCTTGGCCGGCCACTTCTTCACTTTGGGCCTTAGTTTTCTTATATTTGTTTTTGGCCCAATTGGCTATGGATCATAATTTGTAATTTCCGAAACCAATTCCTAAAATTCCTATTTTGCCCTTGGCCTCCTCTCGTATTTCCACACCAATGTTGTCATAGCCAACACATTCATACTAAGTAAAATCCAAATATAGCCTCATTCATTATAAGTCTAGTTATCTCGAATTTTTCGAATATGCAAAAATGCCGGATGTAACACACGCCATCATGGTCTGACATTGTGGAAAGGATTAAATCCAAGAAATATGATGATGAGCTTCTGGCAAAGCTGAGAGATGGAGTGGAAAAGGGTGAGTACACTTCGCTTACTATTGGGACTGGCAATAGTGTTCTGTGATTTCAAGGAAGATTGTGTGTTCCCGATGTTGATGGTCTTCGACAAGAATTGATGATGGAAGCTTATAGTTCCAAATATTCGGTTCATCCGGGGTCCACCAAAATGTATAAGGATTTGAAACAACTCTATTGGTGGAAGAGCATGAAAGCTGATATTTCTAACTTTGTGGCTAAGTGTTTGAACTGTCAACAAGTGAAGGCTAAACATCAAAGTCCTGGAGGCTTGGCTCAGAATATCGAGATTCCGCAGTGGAAGTGTGTTACGTCCCGTATTTTTATACATTGGGACAACCCAGATTAACTATGATAATTTAAGGCCAAGACTATTCCGGGATTTGAAGTCGGGACTTTTGGCCTTCGATTTTATTTTGAGACATAAGTTGTATATGAAATTATTGGCATTGAACACTTAGGAAAATTTGGGACCAAAATTCATAATTTGGAAATTAAAAGTCTTGCAAAAAAAAAAAAAGATGTGTGGATTGAAGTGGTCCCCACACATTGTTGTGGCCAATTTAATTGGTCCAACACATGTGTGGGCCCAAGGACACATGGAGCAATTTTTGTGGAACTTAAAAAGATGACTTTCAAGTCATCTTCTTGTCATTCCAACACTTAGAAAAAGAAAAAAAGGAAGAGCAAAGTTGAAGCCATGGAGGCTCACGGCTAGAAACCAAGAAAACCAACCCTCATTTTTAGCCTTCCCAAAAATAATTCTTTGGTTCAAACCCACTATATTGAGGTCCCTAAGTGGCGTGGAAGTATCGTTTGGGTCATCCAACCATTTATTTTGCCCATTTGCAAACCCTAGCCTATGGGTGGATTGGAGAATAAAGGTGAGTTCTAATCTTGTTTTTGGAGTTATAAATGTTGTATGCATATTGTAGTATGCTAAAATGGATAAAAATTATGAAATATGAAATGTTGAAGTTGGGTCTTGTGTTGGGTGTGTTGACCGTGTGAAGTATATGTGTGTGGTTTGGTATTGGGTTGATGAATTAATTGCTTGTAGCATATTGATTGTCGTAGAGCGGAGAAGAGAATAAAAATCATCGATACATGTATATGTGTAGTGTAGCCGTGTATATAGCCTCCAAATGGTAGCAAAGAATGAATTAATATCGCTTAGTGTCGTAATGGTTGTTGTGATGATTTGTATGTTGGAAATGAGAGTTAAATGTCCCGAATTGATATAGTCAGCGTTGCGGACTGATTTGGAGAACTTTGTGCATTTAATGCAATCCTTATATATGAGAACCATTAACATATGAATATGTCTAGTGTGAACGAATGTGGCTCATAGATTATGCCGAATATCGCATTATTATCGCTTAAGCGCTTTCGTGTCGTCGTTACGAATTCTAGTTTGGAATTGAGCATTTAATGACTTAAGATTGATGTTGAGATTGTACGGGCTGATTTGAGGGTTATTGTGCGTTGATGTAATTTGTGTATTTTATGAAAATGGTATCGTTATATTGTGAATTGTGATACAAACCATGAATTGAAAGTCGGAAGTGTGCCCAGTGGGCTGCTCACGGGTAGGGGCTGTTTTCGGCCAAAAATTTGGAGAAATTGTGGATTGTTGGAAAAATTATGTGAATTGTTTAGAATGTTCTCGAATGTTGTTAGTATGAGTTTGGGTTAATAATCGAATGTACGAACGATATTGTGGCTTGAAAGTAAGCCATTGAATTGAATAATTGGAAAGTTGTCGAATGGTGTAAAAGAGAGCTACTATTATTATTTTGCCTTTCGAATTGATTATCGATGTTGCTAGGTTGGTTATTGTGGTTGTTGTTGTTGATTTTGAGCGAGTTAAATTCTCGGGATGGCCTATTTACAGGGGAAATGCTGCCGAATTTTCTGTAGAATTTAATGTTAGTTGGAATAAATGGCTTAAGTGCCTATGTTTAATATTGGATATTCGTTGGCATATTTGTAGACCTTGGGGATCCCGAGGCGTAGATTGGAATTTACTTTAGATTGGCCATCTTGGAGTGCGTACGAGGTATGTAAAGTAACCTCCCTTCTTTTTGGCATGTCTTAGTTTTACATAGGCTAGATTAGAGCCTTAAGGAAATTCCAAATCCGAAATCCGAGCATGATATGATCTATATATGTTCCTTGGCACTCTTATGTATGATTTGATGAAATATGAACCTTTATGTATTTGAAATAATCGCTTTCCGAACTTTGCGCAAAAAGGTTTCACTTTAAAGAACTTCGAAATTTCTGAATACCATACATTTCACATAAATGCTCGGATTGCTCCAATATTTTTATAAAAGTTTGCATTATGTATGATACGTATGTTTTCCATAGGCGGGCCCGACTTGGGTAAATACCCGTCCGTGGGTCCCGCGACTTTCCTTTATGTAATTCAGAGAATCTTTGAAAGAATTTGGTATGATTATTATTCCAATTTCAAATATGATCATTTTACTTATGTTTGAATTTATGATAATGATTTTATGCATATGACTACTCACGACTCTACTCGTGCATTCTGTTATTCCTTTCACCGAGTCCCGGGCCGGTTCTGTTGTCGTGCGCATTTTGATATACTCCGGAGTTATGCTGTGTTTATGGTTCACCGAGCTACTCGCAAAAGAGGGTCGGGTTCCACCTATATTTGGTGTTATGTTGTGTATGGCGTTATGTTGTGATGTGATATGTGACGGGGATACGGAGATTTGAAACTTTCTGGCGTTATGCTGTGTTATGGCGCCATCGACGGGTGGGCGACCATATTCTTCTGTACCCTATGCATTACTTACATATTTTTGAAAGTAAGCAAATTTTGATATGTTGGATTTGCACTTATGTTTGGTACTTCCATTTCGTTTATGTCTCAGATTTGCTTTTTGTATATTCTGCTTTGCATACTCAGTACATATTTCGTACTGACCCCCTTTCTTCGGGGGCTGCGTTTCATGCCCGCAGGTCAGGCGCACAGTTTGGTGATCTACCCTTCTAAGACACCCTCTTCTGCTGTTTGGAGTGCTCTTCTCATTTCGGAACACACATTTTGGTATATATTCGTTCGCTATGTATATATGTATTTGTTCAGAGGCACGGCGGGGCCCTGTCCCGCCATATGATTCGGTTTGTCTGTTTAGAGGTCTGTAGACGTATTTGTGGGTGTGTGTGCCTACTTCTGTACGGATGTGTTTGCATGACTCTATTCGTTATGGCAGCCTCGTCGGCGTGCATTTTGTATATGTTTGTGGCAGCTTTGTCGGCGTGCATTTGTATATGCGTTTTGGGCCGTTGTGCCATTTGACAGCCTTGTCGGCTTTTGACATATTTGATAGCCTTGCCGGCTTTTTGATATATGTGCATATGTTCGGCGATGTATATTCCGCTGCCTCTTCTGATTCTAATATAATGTTTTGTACGCGCAATCGCGCAAGATAATATTCGTTCTCAACTCTGTTTAAAAATGATGATTTAGTTTGTATGTCCGTTTGGGTGCCCAAGTAGGGCACTAGTCGCGGCCCACGGGGCTGGGTCGTGACAGAAGTGGTATCAGAGCAGTTGTCCTCGGAATGTCTACAGACCGTGTCTAGTAGAGTCTTGTTTATCGGTGTGTTGTGCACCACACCTATAAACATGAGGCTACAGAACATTTAGGGTGTTTCCTTCCTTTGAATCTTAGATCGTGTGATAGAGCCAGCCGTAGGAAATGAATTCCTTCCTACTAACTTTTGATTTCAGCCAAAGAACGGCGTCGATAGAAGATAATGATTGATGATATTGGAAGTTACAAAGTACGCAGGTAAGCAAAGGTACGAAAGGTATATGTCGAGTAAGGTATGGAAGTACGATTGAAAAGCAAAGTTGAAAAATTGAAAGAGAAAGTATTACAGGTGCAGTTTGAGATGGGCATGTGAGGTAAGTCTCGACATCTGTATACTTTTATTTGTAAGTGTTAGCCCTGTGTGGCTACGATGTGATATGATATATAAATACGTATATGTGTTGGCCCTGTGAGGCATGGTTGGTATTTCCTGTGTACAGGTTTTGGAATAGTAAGAAATACAGAGGAATCTCTGCCCAAATTTTTCCAGAAATATAAAGAGGGAAAATGAGATATAAGTTCTTAACATGTTCTGAAAGTCGATACCGATAGGGTGAATCTGTTATGTTGGATTAAAGTTAAGAGGTACCCTCCATGGCATTCGTAAGAAGCATTATCCTTGATTGGGAAATTTTATTCCGAGAAAGCATATATGAGTAGCAAATTCGTAATTTATCTAAATGAATCAGAATATGTTCCAACCACATGTTGTTTCAGAAAAGCTTATGTGAAAGGCAAAAATGTCCAACGATTAAGTTTCGATTCATTTGAAGAATACTAAATGTATAACAGGCTGTTGGGAATTGAATGATTCGCTTACGACTCGAAATATATATATATATATATATATATATATATATATATATATATATATATATATATATATATATATATATATATGTATAAATATGGAGGTAATTATGTGAATTAAGTACCAACTGATTTCGCGATGTTCGTCGGATTTTAGTGTTCTTTTGCTGGTGGTTGGAGAATGCCTTACAGTAATATTTTATCAGCCTTCATCGACTAATTGGAGATGGAATTTGTAGAATAAAAACTTAAATTTGTGGGTTGTTTAAAATTATATATGTATATGCATGAGGAGAAAAATATTGAGGATTTACAGGGGGCGACACGGTGACTATATAGTCAGAAAAGTAAAAGAATTCTCTCTAGATCGGGCTGGGACCCGCTACGAGAACATTTTGAAAGTTGTTAAGACCCCGATTTGCCTTAAATTACGTGATAAAAGTCGTGCGAGGAAATTGATCCAATTATACCGGCCTTAACGTGTCTAAATGCATTAAAGTTGTAAGGTTAAGCGTGTCAGGGCCAGAGCAATTCTGGGATGGGTGACCCCCTGGGAAATGTACAAAAATTTTCGCAAATATGGACATAAGAGACAAATAGGAAATTTGGAGTAACCAAAAAGGAAATTAGAGTATGTGGAGTGATTAGAAACTTTATAAAGGTCGCGTGGGCTGAGACGGATTAGATTAGTGAAAAAGGGAGAAAGAGCAACGCAGCTCCAGAATTAGAATGAGTTTGAACAGATGATTGAAGACGCTTTGTAAAAGAAATGCTAGTGATATATATATATATATATATATATGTATGTATAGGACTCCCCATTTATGACTATGTCGATCGCTTAGTGAACCTTAATAGTCAGCGTTATAATATATGGGAGACATTAACAGAATAGAATTTATGAAACAAAGTGAAAGGTATGATACAGATGTTACGAGATAAACAGATATTGGTTTTGCTATGGGTTGAGATTGGAAGATGCTAATACGACGATATTTTGGAAGGAAAAGAGAATAATTGAGTGGAAGGTAAAGAGATCAAAGTGTTAGCAAAAGTGAACCGTAAGAAACGTAATTAAGCAGAGCTTCTAAAAGAGTCGACGGGCAAAGCACGAAATTACTTGCGAAAAACGAACTGGAATGTAATAATGCAGGGCAAAAGAAAAAAAAAACCTATGGCATGGAATGATGAATCATGCGAATATTATGTAATTTGACTATCGAGAAAATAGAACGACGGATAAGGAACGGGTATGAAGGAAGGATATGATTATTAAAGGATAAATTGCTATATTAATTAAATTATTCGAGTGTCAGCTATCAGATAAGATTTGTACTTTATGAATGAGAATTTCATCACTTCGTAATTTTGTTAAGATCTCGTGCGAAGGTAATCAAGTTATAGATTATAAAGGAAAAACATAGATACGGTATAAGCACAACCCCAAAAGAGGGGGAGCGGAGGAAAGTGAAGTAAAATAAGTAGAAATAGAAACAATTGACACACAGAAGATTGAAGCGATCAAAAGTTGGCCTAGGTCTTCGACATAGACCGAAATACGCGGTTTTTGGGGATTAGCCAGGTATTACAGAAAAGTGGTGAAGGACTTTGCTTCTATTACGACACTATTAATGAAGTTAACTCAGAAGGCCGTGAAATTTCAGTGAACCGGTACGTGTGAATACAGTTTCCAGTACCGGAGGAAAGAAATTAATTTCAACTCCAATCTAGCTCTTCCTGAAGGGCCAGCCGGGTATGTTACTTATTATGGTGCTTTTGGTATTGGGATAGATTATGAATTAGTGCAGCACAGTCAAGTTATGGCCTAAGCTCCCCGGCAGTTCAAATCGCACGAAGGAAATTATCCCATACATAATCTGGAATTAGCCGCGGCGATTCATGTTTTGAGAATGTGGCGGCATTACTTACATGGGGTCTACGCTGGTATTTATACGGACCATAAGGTCCCCAGTATATTTTTAAGCAAAAGGGAGCTAAATCTGCGGCATAAATGGCTTGAATTATTCAAAGATTATGATGTCGATATTCTATATCATCCCGGAAAAGCCAATGTGGTAGCTAATGCACTTAGCCGTAAGTCCATGGGTAGTTTGACTGATGTACAGTTTGATGACAAATAATTGGTTCGTGGAAATTTATCAGTTAGCCAGCTTCGGACCCCGTTGGACAGATTCTGGAGATACTGGAATTTCTGTTTGAGAAATTGCTGAGTCATCAATTATGGAAGAGGTAAAACAGCGCCGATTTGATAGTCTTATGTTGGTACAGTACAAAGATACGACCTTTGATAAAGAAAAGACTTAGTTTGAAATTTCGTCTGAAAAGGGGTATTATTTTACGGAGCCAGATTATGTGTGCCTGACGTTGCAGGGCTGTGATGATTAATTATGGGCGAAGTACAAAATGTTCGACATTCTGTTCATTCTGAATCCACAAAAATGTATCATGATTTTAAATATTTATGCTGATGGGATGGTATGAATAAGGGACACTGCAGAGTTTGTTGGCCAATGCCCAAATTGTCAGTTAGTCAAGATCGAGTATCAAAGGCCCGGCAGATTGCTTCAAGAATTAGAAACTTCAGTTTGGGAACGAGGAACGATTCGCATGAACTTCATTGTAGGCTTACCGCGCACTCAACGCGGATACGATTCTATTCGGAGTATTGTTGATAGATTAATGAAATCAGCCCATTTTCTTCCAGTCAGGAATACTTGTTCGACTGAAGGTTATGACTGAGTGAAAGGCGTTATGAGATTTGGCAAGAAAGGAAAGCTCAGTCCGAGATATATTGGGCCTTATCAGATTGTTCGCAAAATAGGCAAGTTGGCCTATGAGTTGGATTTGCCAGCTGATTTGGGAGCGGTACACCCGGTATCCCATGTTCCTATGCTTCGTAAATATATTGGTGACCCTTCCAGAATTTTTCCTACAGACGATATACAGGTCACCGAGGAGCTATTTTATGAAGAGCAACCTATAGCCATATTAGATCGTCAGGTAAGAAAGTTGCGGAATAAAGATGTGGCATCTATTAAAGTGCTGTGGCGGAATAAGAACCGCGAGGAATTAACCTGGGAGGCTGAGGAGCAGATGATGAAAAAGTATCCTCACCTATTTCCAGTAACTTCAGGTAATGCAAATTCTTTGTTTGATTATGTTGATTTGTGATCGATTTGCATATAATGGCTATAAAAGAAACTCCCCCGAATTTGAGTAAGATCCGTAGCATTAATCCAACATTCGAGGACGAATGTTCTTAAGAGGGGGAGGATGTTACGTCCCGTATTTTTATACATTGGGACAACCCGGATTAACTATGATAATTTAAGGCCAAGACTATTCCGGGATTTGAAGTCGGGACTTTTGACCTTCGATTTTATTTTGAGACATAAGTTGTATATGAAATTATTGGCATTGAACACTTAGGTAAATTTGGGACCAAAATTCATAATTTGGAAATTAAAAGTCTTGCAAAAAAAAAAAAGATGTGTGGATTGAAGTGGTCCCCACACATTGTTGTGGCTAATTTAATTGGTCCAACACATGTGTGGGCCCAAGGACACATGGAGCAATTTTTGTGGAACTTAAAAAGATGACTTTCAAGTCATCTTCTTGTCATTCCAACACTTAGAAAAAGAAAAAAAGGAAGAGCAAAGTTGAAGCCATGGAGGCTCACGGCTAGAAACCAAGAAAACCAACCCTCATTTTTAGCCTTCCCAAAAATAATTCTTTGGTTCAAACCCACTATATTGAGGTCCCTAAGTGGCGTGGAAGTATCGTTTGGGTCATCCAACTATTTATTTTGCCCATTTGCAAACCCTAGCCTATGGGTGGATTGGAGAATAAAGGTGAGTTCTAATCTTGTTTTGGAGTTATAAATGTTGTATGCATATTGTAGTATGCTAAAATGGATAAAAATTATGAAATATGAAATGTTGAAGTTGGGTCTTGTGTTGGGTGTGTTGACCGTGTGAAGTATATGTGTGTGGTGTGGTATTGGGTTGATGAATTAATTGCTTGTAGCATATTGATTGTCGTAGAGCGGAGAAGAGAATAAAAATCATCGATACATGTATATGTGTAGTGTAGCCGTGTATATAGCCTCCAAATGGTAGGAAAGAATGAATTAATATCGCTTAGTGTCGTAATGGTTGTTGTGATGATTTGTATGTTGGAAATGAGAGTTAAATGTCCCGAATTGATATAGTCAGCGTTGCGGACTGATTTGGAGAACTTTGTGCATTTAATGCAATCCTTATATATGAGAACCATTAACATATGAATATGTCTAGTGTGAACGAATGTGGGTCATAGATTATGCTGAACATCGCATTATTATCGCTTAAGCGCTTTCGTGTCGTCGTTACGAATTCTAGTTTGGAATTGAGCATTTAATGACTTAAGATTGATGTTGAGATTGTACGGGCTGATTTGAGGGTTATTGTGCGTTGATGTAATTTGTGTATTTTATGAAAATGGTATCGTTATATTGTGAATTGTGATACAAACCATGAATTGAAAGTCGGAAGTGTGCCCAGTGGGCTGCTCACGGGTAGGGGCTGTTTTCGGCCAAAAATTTGGACAAATTGTGGATTGTTGGAAAAATTATGTGAATTGTTTAGAATGTTCTCGAATGTTGTTAGTATGAGTTTGGGTTAATAATCGAATGTACGAACGATATTGTGGCTTGAAAGTAAGCCATTGAATTGAATAATTGGAAAGTTGTCGAATGGTGTAAAAGAGAGCTACTATTATTATTTTGTCTTTCGAATTGATTATCGATGTTGCTAGGTTGGTTATTGTGGTTGTTGTTGTTGATTTTGAGCGAGTTAAATTCTCGGGATGGCCTATTTACAGGGGAAATGCTGCCGAATTTTCTGTAGAATTTAATGTTAGTTGGAATAAATGGCTTAAGTGCCTATGTTTAATATTGGCTATTTGTTGGCATATTTGTAGACCTTGGGGAGCCCGAGGCGTAGATTGGAATTTACTTTAGATTGGCCATCTTGGAGTGCGTACGAGGTATGTAAAGCAACCTCCCTTCTTTTTGGCATGTCTTAGTTTTACATAGGCTAGATTAGAGCCTTAAGGAAATTCCAAATCCGAAATCCGAGCATGATATGATCTATATATGTTCCTTGGCACTCTTATGTATGATTTGATGAAATATGAACCTTTATGTATTTGAAATAATCGCTTTCCGAACATTGCGCAAAAAGGTTTCACTTTAAAGAACTTCGAAATTTCTGAATGCCATACATTTCACATAAATGCTCGGATTGCTCCAATATTTTTATAAAAGTTTGCATTATGTATGATACGTATGTTTTCCATAGGCGTGCTCGACTTGGGTAAATACCCGTCCGTGGGTCCCGCGACTTTCCTTTATGTAATTCAGAGAATCTTTGAAAGAATGTGGTATGATTATTATTCCGATTTCAAATATGATCATTTTACTTATGTTTGAATTTATGATAATGATTTTATGCATATGACTACTCACGACTCTACTCGTGCATTCTGTTATTCCTTTCGCCGAGTCCCGGGCCGGTTCTGTTGTCGTGCGCATTTTGATATACTCCGGAGTTATGCTGTGTTTATGGTTCACCGAGCTACTCGCAAAAGAGGGTCGGGTTCCACCTATATTTGGTGTTATGCTGTGTATGGCGTTATGTTGTGATGTGATATGTGACGGGGATACGGAGATTTGAAACTTTCTGGCGTTATGCTGTGTTATGGCGCCATCGACAGGTGGGCGACCATATTCTTCTGTACCCTATGCATTACTTACATATTTTTGAAAGTAAGCAAATTTTGATATGTTGGATTTGCACTTATGTTTGGTACTTCCATTTCGTTTATGTCTCAGATTTGCTTTTTGTATATTCTGCTTTGCATACTCAGTACATATTTCGTACTGACCCCCTTTCTTCGGGGGCTGCGTTTCATGCCCGCAGGTACAGGCGCACAGTTTGGTGATCTACCCATCTAGGACACCCTCTTCTGCTGTTTGGAGTGCTCTTCTCATTTCGGAGCACACATTTTGGTATATATTCGTTCGCTATGTATATATGTATTTGTTCAGAGGCACGACGGGGCCCTGTCCCGCCATATGATTCGGTTTGTCTGTTTAGAGGTCTGTAGACGTATTTGTGGGTGTGTGTGCCTACTTCTGTACGGATGTGTTTGCATGACTCTATTCGTTATGGCAGCCTCGTCGGCGTGCATTTTGTATATGCTTGTGCCAGCCTTGTCGGCGTGCATTTGTATATGCGTTTTGGGCCGTTGTGCCATTTGACAGCCTTGTCGGCTTTTGACATATTTGATAGCCTTGCCGGCTTTTTGATATATGTGCATATGTTCGGCGATGTATATTCCGCTGCCTCTTCTGATTCTAATATAATGTTTTGTACGCGCAATCGCGCAAGATAATATTCGTTCTCAACTCTGTTTAAAAATGATGATTTAGTTTGTATGTCCGTTTGGGTGCCCAAGTAGGGCACCAGTCGCGGCCCACGGGGCTGGGTCGTGACAAAGTGGGAGGAGATAAACATGGATTTCGTTGTGGGTTTACTTGCACAAAGGCCAAGTTTGATTCGATTTGGGTGATCGTGGATAGACTCACGAAGTCTACCCATTTTCTTCTTGTGAAGACATCATATGTTGCGGTGGAGTACGCTAAGTTATATTTGAAGGAGATTGTTAGGTTGCACAGTGTTCTGCCATCCATCATATCTTTTAGAGGTACGCAATTAACTGCTCATTTCTGGCAGACGTTTCAAGAAGGTTTGGGGACTAGAGTGAAATTGAGCACTGCCTTTCATCCTCAAACTGACGGGCAGGCAGAGCGAACTATTCAACCTCTGGAAGATATATTGGGTGCTTGTGTAATCGATTTTGGAGGAAGTTGGGATGAACACCTACCTTTGGTGGAATTCTCTTACAACAATAGCTATCAGGCGAGTATTCAAATGGCTCTTTATGAGGCTCTTTATGGGAGGCGTTGTCGGTATCCAATTGGTTTGTTTGAACCAACGGAAGTAGAGTTATTGGGTCCCGATTCAGTCCATGAGGCGATTGAAAAGGTAAATCTTATTGTGCAGCGACTGAAGACCGCTCAGAGTAGACAAAAGTCTTATACAGACATTAGGCGTATGAAATTGGATTTTGCTGTTGGTGATAAGGTATTCTTGATAGTGTCACCTATGAAGGGGTAATGCATTTTGGCAGAAACGGCAAGCTTAGTCCTCGCTATATTGGTCCTTACGAGATTACAAAAAGGGTTGGGAAGGTAACTTATGAGTTAAGATTACCAGCTGAGATGTCCATGGTTCATCCTGTGTTTCACATTTTGATGTTAAGACTGTACAAACCAGATCCTTCCCATGTGTTGCGCCATGAAGATATTGAAATTGATAAAGCTCTGTCTTATGAAGAAGAACTAGTTCAGATTTTAGATCGCCAAGTTAGAAGGTTGTGAACAAAGGATGTTGCATCGGTTAAAGTTTTTTGGCGAAACCATAATATTGAGGAAGCTACTTGGGAAGCAGAGGAGGACATGAAGAAGAGATATCCGCACTTATTTACTATGGCAAGTATGAGCTAGCATATTAAATCCTTCATAAATGAATCGTTGTATTGTTTGAAACAACTTGTGGTTTAGTGAATTCTTTCTAAGCCATGATTCTCATTCGAGGACGAATGATCTTAAGGGGAAGGAGAGGATGATAATGTAACACTCCGTAAATTTGGGTCGGTGTGAATGTATTAAATGATAAGTAATGTGACATTTTATTCATATTAAGTCCTATCAATATAAGTTTGGTTGGAAATAGTTAATTTAAGATCAATACCAAATAGTGAAGTTCGTAAAAGTTCTCAAGCTTGTCTAAATTTCAGTAGGTCTGACTTGTAAGCCAGTTTCGTGAAAATAGGTTGGGAATTTGGGAAACCATCCTGAATGAAAATTGTATATCTTTAAAATACCTTTCCAACGGTAGGTTACCCATCTCCAACAGAGCTATGTTCTAGGAGTTATGCCCATTTTACTGAGCATCATCTGTGCAGTGCGAAAATTAGGCGTGCGCGGCTCCCCCAGCAGTGCCCCAGGCCAAATTTTCAGGAAACTCAAAATTTTGACACCGTCGAAATGGATACACTGTGTATGACTCCCCAGGCGACGCACCAGGCCATTTTACACCTGAAGCAATTTTTGCTGAATTTTATAAAAGCCTAACTTCGTTATAGTCATTCCCACTTCGTTTTGGCCGGCTTCCTGAGAGGAATAACCCTAAAACATATAAGGTATATTCTTGATCAATTCTCGTCATTTCAACATCAATCTAACATCAAATTAACACTAGTTCATCTTCCACAAACCCTAACTAGATTCTTGAAACCCAAGAAAGAGAAGAAGAAAGGGACGTTTGGGAGAAGTTAATATCCCTTCATTATGGTATGATCCTTGAATTTTGTGATATTATTGAAAGGGTTTAGACTAGTGTAGGTTGTCCTATGAGATTAGAGTCCATGATTTATTCATGAAGTGTTCAAGAACACGTTCTAGTCATGAAAACCCTAGCTTTCGTTGGTAAGAAGGGTTTATGGGTGGAAATAGGTTAGAGTTCTAACCTCTCCTATCTAAAAATATTGTATAATAATTGTTGGATAGTGGGAAGTATGCTTGAGCGGGAATTAAGGTATGTCTCTTTTGAACATACTCTTTCGATCTGTTTTTATGAACTCTTTGGTTGTGATTTGTATGTCTCTTTTTGAAAACCTTATTTTGGAATGTATGTCTCTTTTTGAAAACCTTATTTTGGAATTATGTCTCCCTTCCCAAAATTTCTTTACTGAATAAAAAGGTAAACTTTCCATACTTTTGAAACCCTATTTCATGCTTTGATTATGGTTAGTGTGCGTGAGGGAACAAGCTCACATTTAACCCTAATTGTATTATACTCTATAAATGTATACGTAATTCTAATCATTTTCCTCTATAAGACATGGTCGTCAATAATGGTTAAGGGTTGGTAATGGTGTTTTATGATGAACTATGCCAGTTGAACCTTGCTTAAGGCAGTGGAAGTGTTTTCAAGATTATCAATGAAACGATGTATCTTTGTAATGACATGATGAACTTAAATGCTAATTGATGATGTGACTACTTTAAGATGAATTGTGATTCGACTTCTATGCTATGAACCTTGTTGTTGTGTTTGGCCTAGCTACTCGGGAGGAAGGGTAGTAACTATGGATCCTAGTGTGATAATTACCTAGCCATTCGGGAGGAAGAGTGGCCATTACCGGGTTCGCTACCCGGAGTGCGGTTAATGCCTAGCTATTCGGGAGGAAGGATAGTCACCGAGAATTCCATATTCCAGTGTGGTGCTCTGTGACAAGGGAACCTCTACGGTCACCCCTTCGATGTGCTTGATTCTTAGGCCTATATTGGCATGTGTGATATTCTTATTCTTTCATGGCACTGTTGTTGAAAATCTTGATCAATTGTAAAAGGCATATTTGAAAGTTGTAATTGACAAGAGGCTTCCTAATCAGTTTTGATAATGCTTATTGAGATACACCAGTTAAATAACTGTTTTTACACTGATTTCATACGATTTTCAGAACTGACTTCTTTATGTATTATTGTACCTTATTTTCATATTACTTGTTGTCCCCGAGGCACTCACTAAGTACAAAGTACTCAGGCATACCATTGTTGTTTTTGATGGTATGTTAGGTAACGGTGAAGAGCAGGTTCTTGATATTCCGGGCATTTAGGAAGGACTTGCGGTTGCTGCTGATTTGGTGAGCCCACACATTCATTCGTGGGACACCCTATTTATTTAATTCCATTTATTTATATTAGTTTCCGGGCTATGTCCCGATGAGTTACACATTTATTCCTTATTCTTAGAAGCTCCTTAGTATACATTCGAATGTGGGTAGAAGAAGAGCCGTTGTTTAACTCTTTTGGGCACAGTATCATGTTTTGGTTGAATTATTTAAATTATAAAGACTTCCACTGATTTAATTCATATATTCATGATTTTTTACATTTATTTTATAAACTGTTGGAGGTGAATATTGAACCTGGCGAGTTCAAGTGTTATTATTGTGTCGTTTAGGTTCTTCCGATGTTGTTCATGACGTCGGATGCCGGTCACGTCTAGGGTGGGTTTTGGGGTGTGACACTAAGCACACGTTGGGCAAGTTAAATAGCTTTTGGAATGAATCTTCTTTGAGGTAAGATCATTGACACTAGACTTCATCTTTTACCATCCTAAATCCTTAATCCATGCTTAGAATCATTAGAATCAAAGTGGGGAAGATGCGTTTATTGATAATTTCTTGAAATGGGTTTTAGACTTCCAAAATGGAAATTGATTGTGAAATTAACTAGTACAACCATATAATTTGATGATTTTTTTGTTGTTAAGCTTATTTCTTCCATTATTGGTGATTAATTTGAGGATTGAAAAGTTAGGGTTCTTACCCAAAATGGAGGGTTTCACTTTAAACCGAATTAGGCTTAATCTTGAGTTGATTTAGCAATTGAATAATGGGTTTGATCATCTAGAGCATGAATTGCATATTTGACCGTCCAATTTCTCATTTTACCCTTGTGGGTCCGTTTCCCAATTCCACGAGTTAGAAGTTGACCTAAAGTAGAAGCATAGCAATATGGGTATTGTTCTTCTTGATTTCTAATGTAGAACTTGAATATTATTAGACTTTGAGTATTTGGAAGGGCAAAGAAAGGGAAAGACTCAGGTTTAACGGTTCGTGGCTCCTGTTCGGCATTCCAAGTAGGTTACGACTTACCTTTTGGTTAGACTTCGGTTAGCGAGTCATATGTATAGTTAGTGATTATTGGAGAAAGCATGTAAACCTTCAAGTATGGAGTTTGGGATGGAATACTTAGGTTGGTATTATTGTTGACTATGGCTCGTCGCCTTATTGTGTTCTATTGTTGTTGCCTTATTGTGATTTGTTGGCTTGTCGCCACGTGATTGATTCTAGAGTTGATGCTTAGTGATTACCTTATGATTCTGAGAACATATTTATCATTATTGAGGTTGTTGGAAAGGAAAGTAAAGTTATGATATTGATATTGTGATTCAGATACGTGTCCATGTGTGGCATGATTGATTCTTATATTCTTGTTGGCATTGTTATCATGCATACATTCATTTATACATATATTGGGATTGAGTTTCGCGCCACAACACTTACTTGGATCGGGTTACATGTACCGCAACACTGACTGAGATCGGATTGCACATTCGCAACATTGACTACTGGATCTGGCTGTGCGCTATAGGAGGTACATGGACTTAGTGGTCCCCAATGGGTCGTGATGACGAGATATTCCTCCCGAAGCGTGTGTGTATCACTGCATTTGCATTGCATTCATCTCATATTTACACATGGTATTGTATTTGGACTTGATGATTGATCTTATGGTGATATTTGGACCTGATAGTGGTTCTTGAGACTGTACATCGGACTTATAGTTGATTTTGAGGATATATACTAGACTTGGTAAATTTTGTATTGAATATGATATTCTTGGACTGTGTTGAGTTATATCTGATTGTGAGCATGTCTATCTTTCAGTCTCTTTCATATGCATATGTTATCTAACTGTTATCGGCCTATGATCCCTACCAGTACATAGTGTTTCTACTGATACTACCTTGCTGCATTCTTTTTTGTGTGCAGAGTACGTGACTGGATCGACTTCCTCTCTTCGTGACTGAGTCCCGAGGCTGATTGATGAGCCTTTTAGGGTGAGCACTTGGACGGATCCGCAGCCCTGATGTCTCCTCTCATCTGCTTGTCTTACTTGTTATTCTGTGACTGTATTCTACTTATAGACTATGTATTCGTATTTCAGACTTATGGATTATTGTAGTGGCTCTTGTACGACTAGACCAGATTCTTAGGGATTGATGTATTATTCAGCACTTACTTTATTTATCTATTTATGTTAGAATTATCATATATTCTAGTGATTGGGTTTACTTTATTGTTATTTGGTTTGTGAACAAGGGACGGGTTCGCCTACCTAGCCCGCAAGTTCCCCCAATCGGGGCGTGACAACATTCAAATACAACAAAAACAAAGGATAGATCAGTATATAAATACACTATATTTTTGTGATTGGGTTTACTTTATTGTTGATTGGTTTGTGAACAAGGGACGGGTTCGCCTACCGAGCCTGCAAGTTCCCTGAATCGGGGCGTGACAACATTCAAATGCAACCAAAACAAAAGGATAGATCAGTATATAAATACACTAAAATACACAGGTCTGTCGTGTATTTAAATGCACAGGAATACAATCATTTTGAATACACATGTATTCAAAGAAATTAAGGTTGCATGTATTCAAATATACACGACATCAAATAAGGTTGGATACAACTGAACAGTGTATTCAAATACATGTGAATTGCCTAAACTAGCTCTGAATTGTAAATTTATTAAAGATAGCAATTGTTGGTTAGAAGATCCTAAACTATATCTACTTGTGTAAGATTGCCTTAATTTAATATTAGTCATGGCAATTAAATTCAAGTCATCAACAAATCCAAATATAATGGAAAAATACTATTTACCTAAAATATAGTGGGAAAGACATCCTTTGACCTATTCAATAAGAGAAAAAATAGTCCAGTATGCACATGGATACCTTTGTCAATTAATGAAGAATTATTGCCCGCGATTAATTGCTATTGGTAGTGAAACTTTAACCGAATGAGAAAAGTTGAGATCCTTGTTTACCCCGGTTTCGGATAATCAATTAAAATTGTAAGTGAGGTATAGGATATGTGGCTATATCTTGTGCTTATTTGATAAGAGAAGTAATATATGAATATGCTATAAAGGAGCAATTGATGATCAATGGTTAGCTATGTACTCGTGTCTCTATTAATACATAAACGTTCTTTGATTTAGGAAACGTAAGAATTCAGCACAATAAATATGGACCGAATCTAATATATTGAAAGAGAGATTTGTATATTTTGCTATTACAAGAGATTTTGGTAATGTAGAAGCCAACCCTCTCAAAGGAGGCCAATGCCCCTTATTTATAGTGCTGCCCCATGGGCTTCATACAACATAAGAAATAATAAAATAAAGAAAACGTTCTGAGTTGGATTAGATAGACCGTACGGTCTAACACCTGTACGATTGGCAGTTGAACACAGCAGGACGTCATCGACGCGTGGCAACCGCGCAACGGATCTTCCGGACCATCGGCCACGGTCAAACGGACATATGGCCTCGAACAACAGGTCATGGAAGAACCGGACAAAATGACGCCCTTCCTTTACTCCGGTCCAAGCTTTTCCCCGGTTCAGAATGGGAGCCTTCATACACGTTCCTGTCCCTTTCTTCTTCGGTCTCACGGGTTTAACGTATACCTGGTTTTTACTATATATAGAAAGTCCCCACACTTCCCGGATCATAGTTTTCTCGTAGTGACGGAGTGGATGATTCAAGAAATCGTCGACTCCGTTTGTCCGTAGTTACCTTCTCATTTTGGCAAAAACGGTTGCGTCACGTCTTCTTTCCATCGGCCACGTGTCATATCCCGGATGGTCCGCTCTGACAACCGTCACGCGCACATCGTTTCAAGTCATTCCTCATTAATTATGGGACACGTGGCGCCTCCCGATTGGTCGAAAACCGTAACCGCCTAAACCCCATAACTATAAAACGTCCACTAACCCTTCATTTTTCCATTTGAACACCTTTCAAATCTTCAACTCATTTCCTCTTTGCCTTGGGTTTTCTCACTCCATTTCTTCGTCTTCATCACATCTTATCACCTTCTATACCAAGTTTGGTGCTGATTCATCGCTTACTCTACGCAAAAGGAAGCAACTTTGCTCTTCCCTTACACTAATCTGTTGTTGCTCATTGTTGATTCTCGTCTTCTGGCTTCTCCTGTATCGTCTGTTCCTTAATTACCCTTCGTTTTCTTTAACTCGTCTTTCGAATCCATTCAACTTCTTCTTTTCATATTTCCAAATGTCTGAAACAACTTCCCATATATTCCCTTGGTTTCGTCTCAAGGAACTAAGGCTGCCTCCCCTTCCAAGGGAAAGGGCTCCTTCGAGCCCACGGCCTTGGATATCATACCGGCCAAAACCAATTTTAACAAAGACTTAGAGGTCAAAAAACCTTCCTCCGTATCCGACAGAGGGTATGATGTGAGACGATACCCCTCCTCCATTACCGAGGATAGGCTTGACCTTGTCCGGTCCGACTGCGGATGGGACAATCGCCCGGTCCGAGTTTTTTCCCCTGCGCCTGATGAGTCAGTCACCAACCATCGGGAGGGTTTTTTGTATGTCTATACTTATCCCTTAACTCTCAAGCTCGATCCTCCGGTAGATCCGGTCATTTTGGACATGTGCCGGACCTACGACGTGACCTTGGCACAAATTGGTCCGATCATTTGGAGGGTCATAGCATGCCTCCGGTTGTTGGCCAACAATTCCGGGAAGGAGCTCATGTTGGCCCACCTGATATGCCAATACTCCCTGAGGCTGTTCCGGGGTGGCGTAATAAAACTCGCCAAGCTTAGCCGGAATCCATTTTTCTCCAAAATGGACGAAGATATAGACAGGGGCTGGCTGGAGCGATATGTACGAGTGAGGACCGAGGACATCATCCCGGCCGATTACATGCCTTTCCCAGAGAAGTGGAACAACAAGTGTAAGCCTGAACCCTTAAGTGATTGCTTTTGTACGTTTCGTTAAATTTTGATCCCACTTTCTCACCGTTTTTCTTGCTTATATCAGCCAATGGGTATATATCTCCGGTCATCCGGGACCTTAGCGGATGGCTCACTGCACTTCTTAGCCAACATGTTCACGATAACCGGACGTGGGGCCACCTGTCACGTGGCCGATGGATGGCCTAGAACTATGGTAGTATTTTGCTCCTTCCTGTGTTCACTGCACCTTCTGCTATCCGTATTCATTGCGTCTTTTGACTTTCAAGTTTACCCAAAGGCTCGGTGGATCCCAGGCCGGAGTCGGCTGCCGAACCCACAACATCGGCACCCGAGTTTCACTCAGCGGGTGCATCTCGTGCCCTTGCTGCTGCTGCTGCCGCCAAAAGGAAAAGGCCCTCGGATAAAGGGCAACAATAGAAGAAGAGGGCAAGGAGCGTCACTCGGACCTCACGGGATGAAACAGAGGCCGACATTATTGTTCGGAGAGTCACTGCCGATGCTCCCATGGCTCCTATCCCGGAGGAGGTTGTCGCCGTTCCACCCCTTCCTTCTGCTGGTGAAGGACTTTTGGTTCCGGTTTCTCACACAGGTGCGGAAGAAATTCTTTCCCCAGTTCCTCTAAGGTCGATTGACTTTATCGACATTTCAGGTGAAACTTCTTTCGAGGAAGCTCCCCTGCAAAGGACAAGAAGGCCCGAGGATGCGGCCGCTGTTGAAGTCGGTCAAAGGAATGAGCCGGTCCCGGAGATCGAAGTCCCCATTGATGTTGATCTGACGCCCGAGCATGAGCCTGCTGCAACTACGGAGCCCCCGAGCTTTGCCGAACATATTGAGGCTGCTCCAAGTTCCTCTACTCCGGCTCCGAGGCTTGATGAGTTCGATGATATGTTCTCGGGCACCCCTCCCGCTACCGGCGATGCTGCGGGATTCGGGCATCTCCCTATCCCTCGGGCCACGAGGTCGGCCAGCCGGTCCTCCGAATCTGGGGCCAGGGACAGCTTGGTGCGTATTTTGCCGGCCCCAAGTGTGGAGCCAAAGAGAACAAAATCGGTCGTGGTCACCGTCCCAGAGGACTGCAACTTCCTTTCTCGCCCGGTGGGTGTAGCGAGCAACCTGAGGCCTCTTGTCTCAGATTCGGACAAGCGGAAGATGACCGGGGTCTCCTGGCAATGCCTCATCAACGAGGGTATGCATGCGGGCAACCGGGTAAGATTTTTAGCCGTCTCTGCACATCTTTACTGAGAATTTTAACCTTGTCTCGTTCAAGTTTTTAACTCGCTTTCTTTTGCAGAGTGTGGTGCTCGTCAACGAGGCCTTCGTCCGCGCCCAGCAAGAGATGGATGATCTTAAGGGCCAATTGGATGCCCAGGGCCGGGAAACGGAGAAGTATCTGCACCTTCTTCAGGAGAAGGAGGAGGAGTTGAACCGAGCAGTCGCTATTTCCAATCTTCGGCCCGAGCTTGCCGCAGTGAAGGCTGAGAATCGTCAGCTGAGGAGTGAACTGGCCGCCATAACCGAACACACTCAGACCCTCGAAGCTGAGAAGATCGGCCTTAGCCGGGATAACGCCCAAATTTCCTCGAGGCTCGGCGAGCTTGAAACTACCTTCTCCCAACTCTAGGAGGAGCTGGATTCGGTAAAGTCAGATGCTGCGAGCTTGGCCGAGAGGAATCGGCTCCTCGAATCTGAGAGTGCCCGATATGAAGAGCGTGCAAGGGTGTTCGAAGAGAAAGCGGAGAGCAGGGGCCTGATGTGTGATGATCTAAAGAATGAACTTAAGGAAACGGCCAATGCAAATGACACCCTCCAGGCCGAGCTTCAATCGCCCATCCAAATGCAGAATGTTCTTGGAGAGGCTCGGGATGCTCTAGCGGCTGAAGTTAGCCCGGGCCGAGGCTGATTTGGACGAAGCTTGGAAGAGCGTGGAAGCCGCCGAGGCTCAGCCTACTATTGTTTCTGAGTACGAGAAATGGAAATCTCGGAGGATCAATCTTGAGCAAGCCGAGCATGGCTTCACTGATCTTCCGGCCCTTATTGCCGACACTAAAAGGATCGAGGAAGAGGCTAAGGATGCTCTCGGTTCTGACTCTGATGACTCTAAGCGGACAATGTCTGAACGTTCTGGCTCCAGCCATTCCGGGTAGAGTAGGGCCTGTACTTGGCTTTTATCTGTATTTTATTTTTTGCCTTTGTAGGACTTTGGTTTTTTGATGTAAAAAAACACCCCTTGTATAAATGAAAAACGAATCTCTCTTGTTTCTTCGTTTGAATGCTCAATATTATTTTTGTCCGAATTGTTGGTCTGTTTTAAGGACAAGCCGACTCATAGTCATTTAGTTCACTGTGCCCGTAGGACTTACCTAATGCTTTGTGAACTCAGGCGCCTCCGAATCACGATAGGCATTTCCTTAGGTCCGGTATTTTTTGGCAATATTTTAGGGCCGGTGTTCATTCGGGCACCCGAATCTCAGCCTTGGCTCAATTTTGACGTAACAGTCCCCGTTTGGGGAGGTTAGAAAATTTCGGCTCGGATCATTGTGATCTCGCTGCCTTAGTTCGAATTTTTTAACGATTTTGGCTCGGTTCGCTATGACCTTGTCGCCTTTGTCGAATTTCGACCATAATGCCCGGTATAGGGTGTGTGAATGAAATAGTGCCGAAATACAGCGGTTATCACCGAGGTAAAGTCTTTCAATAGGAAGATAACCGAGATGTTGCTTATCCAAACTTTTGATAATTTTTCATTGCAAAATGTTTGTGTACATGAGGATTTTGTTTCCTTCTGCTTTTGCCGTAGCAAGTACTAAATGGACACGATTCATTTTGGTCATTTGGTCCTTACACCGAAACCTATTGCAGAAGGTCCGACCTTGCTTTAGCCGTAGAAAACTACTCGGTGGACACGATTCATTTTGATCGTTTGGTCCTTACATCAGAACCTAACACTTTTTGCCCGATTTGGTTTGCTGGGGGCGGCCTCCGGAGTGGGCGTGTTAGTCCCCTAGCTCTTAGCCGGGCTGCAAGATCGGGTGAGTGCTATTAAGTCCCCATTCGTTGGGTATGACCCCGACAGTCCGTATTAAGTCCCCATTCGTTGAGTGCTATTAAGTCCCCTATTAAACCCATTTTGGGACAAAACCGTACTAAGGAAAAGAGTGCAACACGTGTTTTCAGATTTAGATTCTTTTCTTTGCTTGATACTCAGTTTCCTGCAAAAAAGAATGGTCAAAATGGAGAAACATGGGGTGTCTTTACCTCAGCAGTAGTATCTTTTCAGATGAGCGACATTCCAGTTATTGCGCAGTCGTTGCCCATCCATGGACTCCAGCTAGTATGATCCTTTACCCGTTACCTCGGTTATCTTGTAGGGTCCTTCCCAGTTTGGGCCCAGTTTCCCTTCGTTGGGATTCTTGGTGTTCAAGGTAACTTTTCGGAGCACCAACTCCCCAACTTGGAAATGACGAAAATTGGCTCTCCGATTGTTGTACCTTTCCACCCTTTGTTTCCGGGCAGCAATACGGACCAACGCGTTTTCGCGAAGCTCGTTCGTGAGGTCGAGTCTTACGCCCATGGCCTCCTCGTTTGACTCCTCGGTCGTATATCGGAAAGGGTCGGTTCACCAACTTCTACAGGGATAAGATCTTCATCCCCGTAGACCAACGAGAAGGGAGTCTCCCAGTGCTTGATTTCGATGTGGTTCTGTAAGCCCACAACACCTCCCGTAATATTTCTCTCCAATGATGCTTTGATGCTTCAAGTCTTTTCCTCAGGTTTTGGATTATTGTCTTATTCGTGGATTCCGCTTGTCCGTTTGCACACGGGTGATACGGAGTTGATACAATTTTATTGATCTTCAACCCTTCGATGAATTTGCTGACTTTGCCGCCTACGAACTGGGGCCCGTGTCACGACCCAGCCCCGTGGGCCGCGACTGGCACCCTACCTGGGTACCCAGACCAAATCACATATTCATTTACCAAATCCGAACGTATTTCAGAATTTCATAAAAGTCATATCAACATAGTTTATATCAAAATATGTCTTAAGCGGTCGCACAAATCAAAATGTCATATCGAATCCAAACGGAGCGGTGGAATAGACATCGCCGGTCATAAGTGCAAATATAAGCCTAAGGGCCATTTAGGGCCATCATAACAAACTGACCGCTGTAAGACCAGAAAACAAAATCAAACAAACATACACAGGACCCTCGCCCCACATATATGATTACAGGCCTCTACGAATTCAAAACAAAGACATATGGCGAGACAGGGCCCCGCCGTACCCAAATAGTCAAATGTACAGAATATATACATAGCAAAAGAAGTCTGTACCAAAGGTGGACTCCGAGTCAAGAAGGAGTACTCCGAAATAGCAGAGAGTGAATCCTACAGTGGAGGATCACCAATGTCTGTACCTGGGGGCATGAAACGCAGCCCCCGAAGAAAGGGGGTCAGTACGAAATATGTACTGAGTATGTAAAGCACGGAGTACAGAAATATGAGCCAAAACTGAAAGCAAACCGGATATCAAAGGGAAGTACCAATCAGTATGTCAAAATCCGTATCAAATCATATACATATACATAATGCAAACGAAATCATGCAAACGCTCAAGAACGTGGTCGCCACTCCGACGCTGGCGCCACACACAGCATAACACCAGAAGGATTCGAATATCCGTACATCCCCGAACACAAACATAAGTGAGCGTATCGCATCACTAGCCATATCACAGCATAACAACAAACGGAACCCGGCCCTATGGCGAGGCCTCGGGAACCATAACACAGCATACGGCCGAATTATCATAGGGCGCACGAATCATAACCGGCCCGGGAACCGGTGAACGAAGTCATAGTAAGGCACGAGCGGAGTCGTGAGCAAACAAATGCAAATCATATTTCAAAATAGCCTTTCAAAACATAATGATTTCATAAGTCATTTTATAATCCAAAATGAACGAATACTTAGCTAATACGAAGGTTTACTTCACAAAAAGTTTCCAAAGTAGTGCGTATGGCACAAAACGTAATTTAACATATCATAATAATCAAAACATATTTCATAGGGGGAAGTTCCAAAACCGAAGATTTCAAATCAAACTTTGTCCAATAGGAGAGCCCAATAGGACAAATAGGGCGTCTCGGGGTTAGCGGGCCCACCTCGAGTCAAATTGAGGTGGCGAACATAATTTACGAACAGTTAGAGGCCAAAAGATCATACATAATCATTTCCAAGTGACCCGATCACATTTCGATAGGTTTCAGACATTTGGTTGCATTCCGGCCAAAATAGAGCCTTTAGGCTTTAATTGAATTGAATGAATAGTAACCTTTTTGTGAATCGGGTTTCGAGGAGCAGAATTACTCCGGAGGTTCCAATATTCACCTAACATACTAAGACATGCCAAACGAAGAAGTGGGGAGCTTTACATACCTTATAGGCGTCTTATGCTCTCCTTAAAATCAAATCCCGTTTCGTCCGAAATCTGCAAATGGTCAAAGTTACCAATTTGAGATTCTTAGGCTTAAAATTCCCATTAACTTGATTTTTGTCTACCGAAATTTCGGCAGCATTTCCCCTATAAATCTAACACCCCCGAGACTTAGCTCGGCTCAAAATACATCAACAACAACAACCCAAACATCATCAAACAACACAAACCATAATCAAATCATTCTAGCTTCAAAGTTCTACCTTATTACACAAGTTGACAACTTTCATTCAAACTTCAAAATTCCAAATCTATGTCCACATTATTGTATTCATTCAATCACTCAAAATTATTCAATCACACCCCAATTATGCTCCAAACCATATACAAAATTTCCCCAAAGTTCATTACTTTCCATATTTCATTCAAAACATCAAAAATCACTCCAAATTCATTAACATCAACCATAAGTCATATTTAAAGTCTTTAGCATCATAGATATACAATGATATACACAAATATACCAAACGTATACACTTTCCCATAATGTTCCGAAATCATATTCCAACACCAATTCAATTCATTAAACGATCATTCACGTCATAAATGTCACAACGACGCACTAAACAAACTAAACAAGATCAATTCACATTTCTTTCTCCTTCTTAAGGCACACGGCCATAACATCCTATATACACACACCCACGGTTTTCTACACACATCAAAACTACGGGTTTCTCGTCTATTCTCAATCCTTATCACATTCATACAAATTCCATAACAAAAGAATAGCAAAATTCTTATCTTTTCTTGAATTTCCGACTTGTCGCAAACGCGCACCTTTCGCCAAACTAATTGTACCCCGTTGAAGAGAGTCTTGAGTACTCTACAAATATGTGAAAATCAAGATTTTTGGATTAGAATCAAAGGCTTGGGAATTTTTTTTTCCTTTTTCTTGGGTTCGGCCGAGAGCTATTTTTAGCTCAAAGTTGAATTGTGATTTTTTTCTTGATAATTCCCAAGGCAACATTGATATATATCCACATTTAAGAGTCACATGCATAACACATGACTTGTAAAAATGGGCTTGGACCATGCCTTATGGCCGGCCACCCTATATCTTTGGGCCTCAATTTTTGTTCAATTTTTTTCTTGGCCCAATTCATTAGTAATCCCGTTTTGTAATTCCCGAAACTAATTTCTGAAATTCCAAATTTACCCTCGGCCTTCCCCAATGTCTTAGCACCAATAATTTCATAACCAACATAGTCATATCCACTAAAATCAAAATATTTCCTCATAACACACAAGTCTTAATTATTTCTCGATTTCCAATTATACGAAAACACGGAACATAACATTCTCCCCCCCTTAAGAACATTCGTCCCCGAATGTTAAATTAACCTTATAGAGTCTTATGACCAAGGCGGGGGAGTTCTTTATTATTACTGGCATACAAAATTATTTTTATCAACCAACATAACAAACTGAAAGGTTTAGATTACCTGTGGACGTCGGGAACAAGTGAGGGTATTTCCTTTTCATCTCGTCCTCTGCCTCCCAAGTCATCTCCTCCCGATTATTATTGCGCCACAGGACTTTGACGGAGGGCACTTCTTTAGTGCGTAGTCTCCGCACCTGTCGATCCAGAATAGATACAGGCTGCTCGTCATAAGATAACTGTTCCGTCACCTGAATGTCATCAACTGGGAATATCCTGGAAGGATCACCAATACATTTCCACAACATAGAGACATGAAACACCGGGTGTACGGCCTCCAAGTCGGATGGTAAGTCTAGCTCGTAGGTGACCTCGCCTATCTTTCGAACGATCTGATACGGCCCAATGTACCGGGGGCTCAACTTACCCTTTCTACCGAATCTCATGACACCCTTAATGGGCGACACCTTCAGGAATACCCAGTGGCCAATCTGGAACTCTAACGGTCGACGTCGTCTATCTGCATAAGCTTTCTGTCGACTCTGAGCAGCCAATAATCGTTCTCGAATAAGCTTTACCTTATCTACAGCTTCCTGGATCACATCTGGCCCAATCAGCTTAGTCTCGCCCACGTCAAACCAACCAATAGGAGATCTGCATTTTTCTGCCATAAAGGGCTTCATACGGTGCCATCTGAATGCTGGAGTGATAACTATTATTATAGGCAAACTCAATAAGCGGCAAATGATCATCCCAGCTGCCCCTGAAATCAATAACGCAGGCCCGCAACATATCTTCTAGTGTCTGAATAGTGCGCTCGGCCTGCCCGTCGGACTGAGGATGAAAAGCTGTACTGAGGCTCACCTGAGTCCCTAATCCCTCCTGGAATGACCTCCAGAAATTTGCCGTAAACTGGGCACCTCGGTCGGTAATAATAGATATAGGCACTTCGTGAAGTTTGACTATCTCTTTGATGTGCAATCTAGCGTAGTCCTCAGCCGAATAAGTAGTCCGAACCGGAAGGAAATGGGCTGATTTCGTCAATCTGTCAACAATAACCCAAATAGAATCATACCTGCGTGGAGTGCGCGGTAACCCAACAACGAAATCCATATTAATCATCTCCCATTTCCAGGCTGGAATTTCCATCTCCTGTAATAATCCACCGGGCTTCTGATGCTCGATCTTAACTTGCTGGCAGTTCGGGCACTGACTAACAAACTCAGCAATATCTTTCTTCATGCCGTCCCACCAATACAAACACCTGAGATCCCGATACATTTTAGTGGAACCAGGATGAACAGAATACCGTGCATTATGGGCCTCGCCCATAATCTGCCGCCGTAAGCCCGCAACGTCCGGTACACAGAATCTGCCGTCATATAATAATACTCCTTCAGGCGAGATCTCAAACTGCTTCTTTGCTTTATTAAGGGCCACATCTCTGTACTAAATCAGTAGAGGATCTTTAAACTGGCGCTGCTTTACCTCCTGAACAATAGATGATTCAGCAACTGGACAAACAGAAATCCCAGAATCTCCAGAATCCGCCAAACGAACTCCGAGGCTGGCCAGCTGATGAATATCACGAACCAAATCCCTCTTATCAGATGGTACACCAGCCAGACTGCCTACGGACTTGCGGCTAAGCGCATCAGCTACCACATTGGCTTTCCCCGGATGGTACAGAATATCAATGTCGTAATCCTTTAGTAACTCAAGCCATCTCCGCTGCCGCAAATTTAGCTCCTTCTGCTTAAAAATATACTGGAGACTCTTATGGTCCGTATAAATATCAACATGGACCCTATATAGCCGCCAAATCTTCAAAGCATGAATTACTGCGGCCAACTCAAGATCATGAGTGGGATAGTTCTTCTCGTGCGGTCTGAGCTGCCGGGAAGCATAGGCTATGACTCGACCGTGCTGCATCAATACACAACCTATCCCAATACCAGAGGCGTCACAATAGACAACATACCCGTCTGATCCCTCTGGAATAGCCAATACTGGGGCCGTAACCAATCTCTCTTTCAGCATCTGAAAGTTGCGCTCGCAGGCATCGGTCCACTGAAATTTTGCTACTTTCTGAGTAAGCCTCGTCAGTGGTGCTACAATAGAAGAAAAATCCTCCACGAACATGCGATAATATCCGGCCAATCCCAGAAAACTGCGCACCTCCGTCGGTGTAGTAGGCCTGGGCCAATTCTGTACAGCCTCAATCTTCTGCGTATCGACCCGAATACCGTCTGCACCGACAATATGGCCCAAGAATGCCACAGAAGTCAACCAGAATTCACATTTGGAGAATTTAGCATATAACTTCTGCTGACGGAGAATGCCAAGTACCGTCCTCAAATGATCTGAATGCTCCTCGGCTGATCGCGAGTAAATCAGAATATCATCAATAAACACAATAATAAACATGTCCAGAAAAGGCCAAAATACCCGATTCATCAGATCCATAAATACCGTTGGAGCATTATTCAGCCCGAAAGACATAACTCTGAACTCATAGTGCCCGTACCGGGTCCTGAAAGCAGTCTTCGGGATATCTGACTCCCGCACTCGTACCTGATGATAACCTGAGCGCAGATCTACCTTCGAAAAATATTTAGCACCCTGCAGCTGATCAAACAAGTCATCAATCCGAGGGAGGGGATATTTATTCTTAATAGTCACCTTATTCAGCTGCCGGTAGTCGATACACATCCGCAGTGACCCATCTTTCTTTCTAACAAACAATACTGGCGCTCCCCAGGGTGATGTGCTGGGTCTGATAAAGCCCTTATCCAACAAATCTTTCAGCTGCTCCTTCAACTCTTTCAACTCAGCCGGTGTCATCCTGTACGGGGGAATAGATATAGGCTGCGTATCTGGCATCAACTCTATAGTAAAATCAATCTCCTGCTCAGGCGGAAGGCCAGGAAGCTCGTCAGGAAATACATCTGGAAACTCACTGACGACCGGAACAGACTGAAGGGTAGGTATCTGCGCTGCAGCATCGTGCACACGAACCAAATGATAGATATAACCCTTCTGGATCATCTTCTTAGCCTTGAGGTATGAAATAAACTTACCCCTCGGTGATGCTGTGGATCCGAACCACTCTATAACTGGTTCCCCTGGAAACTGAAAATGGACTACCTTTTTCTGGCAGTCAACATTAGCATAACAAGAAGACAACCAGTCCATACCCATAATGACGTCAAACTCAAGCATGTCTAACTCTACCAAATCAGCCTTAGTGCTACGATCATAAATGGTCACAGAACAATCCCTATAGATCTGTCTCGCTACAATAAAATCCCCAACCGGCGTAGCTACCTCAAATGGCTCTATAGGCTCAGACACTATCCCAATTTTACTAGCAACAAGCGGGGAAATATATGATAAAGTAGAACCAGGGTCAATCAATGTATATACAGATCTGGAGAAAACCAGTAATGTACCTCTGACGACGTTTGGCGAAGCCTCCTGATCCTGGCGGCTGGCCAAAGCATATATGCGGTTTGAGGGACCGCTAGAACCTGAAGTACCACCGCGGCCTCGACCGCGTCCTGCCGGTGCTGGCATACCTCGCCCTGCCGGGCGTGCAACAGATGGAGTAGTTGATGAACCGGCGGCTGACCCTGTCAGCTGAGCCACACTACCAGAACCGCTGGCCAACGGACAATCTCTCATAAAATGGCCCTGACCACCGCACGAAAAACAAGCTCCAGTAGCTCCATAACACTCCCAGGATGAGACTTCCCGCAATGAGAACAACGGGGCCTGGGTGGTCTAGTCTGGCTGGGACCTCTAGTCATCTGTGAACCTGCCGCTCTGGAGCTCTGACCGGCCCCAGACGGTCCCGCACTGTCAAATCTCCGGCTGCCTGACTGAGTACTCCGACCGGACGGAGGTAGCTGTCTGCCTGACTGCTGCTGCTGAGGCTGTCCGCCTCGAGAATCCCCGGAATAACCTGCGGACCTAGCCCTCTTGGGCGGCCTCCAATCCCGATCTCTACCAGAATGATCAGACCTGTGACAATCCTCTATACCCATCGCATAGGCCTGAAGTCGGGCAATGTCCATATCTGTCTGTAATGACACTGCCATACAGCCGTCAATCAAATACCGATCCAATCCTATAACATATCTGTGCATCCGATCGGACATATCTGCTACCACGGCCGGTGCATATCGGGCCAGAGAATCAAACTCAAGATTATACTCGCGAACACTCCGACCCCTCTGCTGCAGATGTAAAAATTGGTCAGCCCGCGCCCGCTGTAACTCTGGGGGCAGAAAGTGGCGGGTGAATGTTGTCACAAACTGATCCCACGTAGCTGGAGGAGCACCCTCACCCCTAGATAATTCCTAAGTCTCGTACTAGTGAGTGGCAACATCTCGAAGTCTGTGCGAAGCCAGCTCGACCGACTCGGTCTCTGAAGCCCTGACCAAGTCCAGTGAGCGCCCCATCCCCCGAATAAAGTCGTGGGGGTCCTCGTCGGGCTTAGACCCAAAAAACTCTGGAGGGCCACATAATAAAAACTCCCGAACTCTCAGGCTATCCCGCCTGTCATCATCATCATCGTCCCTCCGCCCGCGTCTGCGAGCCTGTCCTGCCACCAGTGTAGTCAACAACTGTACAACCTCCCTCAGGGTCCTATCCTCCGCCCCTGGCTGAGGAGCTGGAGTCTCGGGAGCGGGTACATGGACCTCTGGAGCTGCTGAAGGTCCTGCTGCAGGCTGTACTAGTGGGGGTGTAGCAGACCCCTCAGAATGAGGCACAACCTCAGGCAAATCATAAACACGAGCCCGGGTAGATCGTTGTGCCTGACTAGTCTCTCCCATCCTCGCTTTGCCCTTCTGGGCCGCTGTTGCCTTTTTCGGAGGCATCACTGTAAACACAAGAACGAGTCAGATCAGAATCATCCTAATAGCACAGCTCTATCGCACGATCTAAGATTCCAAAGAAAGTAACATCCTAAATGCCTTGTAGTTCCCCGTGTATAGATGTGGTGCACAACACATCGATAAACAAGACTCTACGAGACACGGCCTGTAGACATTCCGAGGACAAACTGCTCTGATACCACTTTTGTCACGACCCAGCCCCGTGGGTACCCAGACCAAATCACATATTCATTTACCAAATCCGAACGTATTTCATAAAAGTCATATCAACATAGTTTATATTAAAATATGTCTTAAGCGGTCGCACAAATCAAAATGTCATATCGAATCCAAACGGAGCGGCGGAATAGACATCGCCGGTCATAAGTGCAAATATAAGCCTAAGGGCCATTTAGGGCCATCATAACAAACTGACCGCTGTAAGACCAGAAAATAAAATCAAACAAACATACATAGGACCCTCGCCCCACATATATGACTACAGGCCTCTACGAATTCAAAACAAAGACATATGGCGAGACAGGGCCCCGCCGTACCCAAATAGTCAAATGTACAGAATATATTCATAGCAAAAGAAGTCTGTACCAAAGGTGGACTCCGAGTCAAGAAGGAGTACTCCGAAATAGCAGAGAGTGAAGCCTACAGTGGAGGATCACCAATGTCTGTACCTGCGGGCATGAAACGCAGCCCCTGAAGAAAGGGGGTCAGTACGAAATATGTACTGAGTATGTAAAGCACGGAGTACAGAAATATGAGCCAAAACTGAAAGCAAACCGGATATCAAAGGGAAGTACCAATCAGTATGTCAAAATCCGTATCAAATCATATACATATACATAATGCAAACGAAATCATGCAAACGCTCAAGAACGTGGTAGCCACTCCGACGCTGGCGCCACACACACCATAACACCAGAAGGTTTCGAATCTCCGTACATCCCCGAACACAAACATAAGTGAGCGTATCGTATCACTAGCCATATAACAGCATAACTCCAAACGGAACCCGGCCCTATGGCGAGGCCTCAGGAACCGTAACACAGCATACGGCCGAATTATCATAGGGCGCACGAATCATAACCGGCCCGGGAACCGGTGAACGAAGTCATAGTAAGGCACGAGCGGAGTCGTGAGCAAACAAATGCAAATCATATTTCAAAATAGCCTTTCAAAACATAATGATTTCATAAGTCATTTTATAATCCAAAATGAACGAATACTTAGCTAATATGAAGGTTTACTTCACAAAAAGTTTCCAAAGTAGTGTGTATGGCACAAAACGTAATTTAACATATCATAATAATCAAAAAATATTTCATAGGGGGAAGTTCCAAAACCGAAGATTTCAAATCAAACTTTGTCCAATAGGAGAGCCCAATAGGACAAATAGGGCGTCTCGGGGTTAGCGGGCCCACCTCGAGTCAAATTGAGGTGGCGAACATAATTTACGAACAGTTAGAGGCCAAAAGGTCATACATAATCATTTCCAAGTGACCCGATCACATTTCGATAGGTTTCGGACATTTGGTTGCATTCCGGCCAAAATAGAGCCTTTAGGCTTCAATTGAATTGAATGAATAGTAACCTTTTTGTGAATCGGGTTTCGAGGAGCAGAATTGCTCCGGAGGTTCCAATATTCACCTAACATACTAAGACATGCCAAACGAAGAAGTGGGGAGCTTTACATACCTTATAGGCGTCTTATGCTCTCCTTAAAATCAAATCCCGTTTCGTCCGAAATCTGCAAATGGTCAAAGTTACCAATTTGAGATTCTTAGGCTTAAAATTCCCATTAACTTGATTTTTGTCTACCGAAATTTCGGCAGCATTTCCCCTATAAATCTAACACCCCCGAGACTTAGCTCGGCTCAAAATACATCAACAACAACAACCCAAACATCATCAAACAACACGAACCATAATCAAATGATTCTAGCTTCAAAGTTCTACCTTATTACACAAGTTGACAACTTTCATTCAAACTTCAAAATTCCAAATCTATGTCCACATTATTGTATTCATTCAATCACTCAAAATTATTCAATCACACCCCAATTATGCTCCAAACCATATACAAAATTTCCCCAAAGTTCATTACTTTCCATATTTCATTCAAAACATCAAAAATTACGACGAACGTTCTAACTCTCATTGTTTCACTCCAAATTCATTAACATCAACCATAAGTCATGTTTAAAGTCTTTAGCATCATAGATATACAATGATATACACAAATATACCAAACGTATACACTTTCCCATAATGTTCCGAAATCATTTTCCAACACCAATTCAATTTATTAAACGCTCATTCACGTCATAAATGTCACAACGACGCACTAAACAAACTAAACAAGATCAATTCACATTTCTTTCTCCTTCTTAAGGCACACGGCTATAACATCCTATATACACACACCCACGGTTTTCTACACACATCAAAACTACGGGATTCTCGTCTATTCTCAATCCTTATCACATTCATACAAATTCCATAACAAAAGAATAGCAAAATTCTTACCTTTTCTTGAATTTCCAACTTGTCGCAAACGCGCACCTTTCGCCAAACTAATTGTACCCCGTTGAAGAGGGTTTTGAGTACTCTACAAATATGTGAAAATCAAGATTTTTGGATTAGAATCAAAGGCTTGGTATTTTTTTTTCCTTTTTCTTGGGTTCGGCCGAGAGCTATTTTTAGCTCAAAGTTGAATTGTGATTTTTTTCTTGATAATTCCTAAGGCAACATTGATATATATCCACATTTAAGAGTCACATGCATAACACATGACTTGCAAAAATGGGCTTGGACCATGCCTTATGGCCGGCCACCCTATATCTTTGGGCCTCAATTTTTGTTCAATTTTTTTCTTGGCCCAATTCATTAGAAATCCCGTTTTGTAATTCCCGAAACTAATTTCCGAAATTCCAAATTTACCCTCGGCCTTCCCCAATGTCTTAGCACCAATAATTTCATAACACACAAGTCTTAATTATTTCTCGATTTCCAATTATACGAAAACATGGAACATAACAGCCCGTTATCACAAGTTATCTTGGCGGGGATGCCAAAGCGACAGATGATGTGATCCCATATGAAGTCGATGACCTCATTTTCTCTGATTTTATCAAAGGCCTGTGCTTCAACCCATTTGGAGAAATAATCAGTCATGAACAAAATAAAACGGGCCTTACCTGGTGCCCATGGTAACGGACCGACGATGTCCATCCTCCATTTCATGAAAGGCCAGGGTGACACCACTGAATGCAACAACTCCCCGGGCTGATGAATCATCGGAGCATGCCTCTGACACCCGTCGTATTTACGGACAAAATTCTTCGAGTCTTCCTCTATCCGGTTCCAATAATAACCGGCCCTGATAATCTTTCGGACCAAAGCATCAGCACCGGAGTGATTGTTGTAGGTTCCTTCGTGCACCTCTCTCATTACATACTCCGTCTCTCCGGGACCCAAACACTTGGCCAGGGGTCCGAAGAGAGACCGCCGATATAATTGGCCGTCTACCAGGCAGAAACGCGCCACTTTGGTCCTTAGTGACCGTGATTCTTTTGGGTCATTCTGGAGCTTCCCATCTCGCAAGTAGTCAGTGTACTTGTTGCGCCAATCCCAAGTTAAACCCATTGTGTTTATTTTGGCGTGTCCGCTTTATATTGCCGTGTTTAACAAGTGCACCGTTGCCCCGGGGTTGATTTCCTCCCTTTCAACCGAGGATCCCAAATTTTCTAATGCATCGGCCTCGTCGTTCTGCTCCCTCAGTATGTACTGCATGGTCCATTCTTTAAATCGATGTAGTATCACTTGGGTTTTTTCAAGGTATCTCTGCATCTGTTCGTCCTTGACCTCGAAGATGTCGTTCACCTGGTTTACGACCAACAGCGAATCGCACTTTGCCTCGATTATTTTGGCCCCCATACTTCGGGCCAATTCCAAACCTACAATCATAGCCTCATACTCGGCTTCATTATTAGTCAATTTAGCAGTTCTAATGGACTGTCGAATGGCATCCCCGGCCGGGGTTCTAAGGACGATCCCTAGCCCGGAACCTTTGAGGTTCGAGGCCCCGTCCGTATGTAGGGACCAAATGCCCGGTGCCTTTCCCGAGGTCAGCAAAAGCTCTTTCTCGACCTCGGGGACCATAGCCGGGGTAAAATTTTCCGCGAAGTCGGCCAAGATCCGGGATTTGATGGCCGTTCAAGGTTTGTACTTGATATCATACCCGCTAATTTCTACATCCCATTTAGTTAGTCTACCCGATAATTCTGGTTTATGCATGATATTTTTCAGAGGGTAAGTAGTTACTACATATATTGGATGGCATTGAAAGTAGGGCTTGAGCTTTCTGGAAGCGCTTACCAATGCCAATGCCAATGCCAATTTTTTCAAATGGGGATAACGGGTCTTCGCATCCCCCAAAGTTCTACTCACGTAATAGATAGGGAATTATGTACCTGATTCTTCTCGGACCAAAATTCCACTTACCGCTACTTCGGAGACAGCAAGGTAGAGAAAGAGCGGCTCGTCCGCCTTCAGTGTGTGCAGCAGCGGGGGGCTAGACAAGTACCTCTTCAATTCTTGCAAAGCTTCTTGGCACTCCGGTGTCCAAGCGAAGTCGTTCTTCTTCCTTAGTAAGGAGAAGAAACGGTGACTCTTGTCCGAAGACCTCGATATGAAGCGACTCAACGCCGCTATCCTTCCGGTGAGCCTCTGTACCCCTTTGACGCTATTCACTACTTCGATATCCTCGATGGCCTTGATTTTACCCGGGTTGATTTCAATACCCCGGTTTGACACCATGAAACCCAAATATTTACCGGACCGGACACCGAAGGTGCATTTTTCTGGGTTAAGCTTCATGTTATACTTGCGGAGCACATCGAAGGTTTCCCGCAAATACTTCAAATGGTCCTCTGTTTCCAGGGACTTAACAACCATATCGTCAATATAAAATTCTATTGTTTTTCCTATTTGTTCTACGAACATCCTATTAACTAGGCGTTGGTAAGTTGCACCGGCATTTTTTAGGCCAAAAGGCATTACATTATAACAGTAAGTCCCATACCGGGTGATGAAGGACGTTTTCTCTTGATCCCCAGGTGCATCCGAATTTGGTTATACCCAGAGTAAGCATCGAGAAAACTTACCATGTCATGCCCGACCGTCGCATCGATCATTCTATCAATGTGAGGCAACGGAAATGAATCCTTTGGGCATGCTTTGTTTAAATCCTTGTAATCAATACACATTCGAAATTTATTACCTTTCTTGGGCACCACTACCACGTTAGCAAGTCAATCCGGGTACTTTACCTCCCGGATAGAACCTATTTTTAAAAGCTTTGTTACCTCGTCTTTTATGAAGGCGTGTTTTGCTTCCGCCATGGGCCTTCTTTTTTGCTTCACCGGGAAAAACTTCTCGTCCAAGCTGAGCTTGTGAGTTGCTACTTCCGGTGATATACCTGTCATATCTATATGGGACCATGCGAAGCAATCTGCGTTAGCTCAAAAAAATTCAATTAACTTGTTCCTGAGCTCTGGGGTAAGCCCCGTGCCCAGGTATACCTTTCTGTCCGGTAGGTACTCAAACAGGATGATCTGCTCCAGCTCCTCTACAGTTGACTTGGTTGCATCCTATCACACCCTAATGTCACTAGGGTGTGAGGGCACCCGTCCCCATGTTCGGAGCCGAGCGAACCCACAGACTCTTATTACCTACCTAAACTCTTTGGACTCTGAAATCAAATAAAAGTAAAATACGAAGTGAGCTTTCAAAATCTTTCTTCTATCGTTCTCAAATCAAACAAAATCTGTGATCATATGAAATTCGTATCATAACACAAATGACCCATCGGCTGATGGAGCCGCTCACAGAACTGACATTCTATACCCACGACTCTGTCTGCAAAGCCTCTAACATTAATCAGACATCATAGCACACGTACTCTGACTCGGCAGCACTCCAGGAACAAGTGGAGTTTGCCAACTCCGCTGGAACATCTTCTATAATAGCTTCAGCTCATCTGGGTGTACCTGCGCGGCATGAAACGCAGCCTCCGAAGAAAGGGGGTCAGTACAGAATATGTACTGAGTATGTAAGGCATGAACAGTGAAATAAGGCAATAATGAAAAGAAAGACATCAATACGAAACGTCATAACCAAGCTGTCAAGTATAAAGAGAATAAGCCAAACTACCTTACTCTTACTCATCCTCGTCCCATATATGCAAAGTGTATAAGCTGCCCGTCCAAATAGGAGCGGTGTATAAACTGCCCGTCCATATAGGATCGGTGTGTAAGCCCGCGTCCGGGCCTCCCGCGTCCGGGGTATAAGCTGCCCACTATAGTGGTGTATATAGCTGCCCGTCCATACAGGTGTGGTGTAATACTATCATCATATGTTTAACATAGAACATGCAGAAAGACACAAGGATGACTATACTTTATCGAGGTGACGTAAGGTCGGTAACCCCGAATATATTATGGAAGACTCGATGGACAAGTATACTTATCGACACCTGGAGGTTCAGAAACAAGTTTCGGGTCAATCTGATTTAATATAAGGAAGTTATGAGCGTTTGAAGTACAGAACCTTCTACGAACGTTTCAGAAGCTATTTTTGGAAAATCAAAGCAATAACCATATCAAGTACCTCTCGAATATCGCTATGAATCAAATCAACATAGAACTTTTGGAACCACATACTTGTATCAAGACATGTCAAAATGGTTCTTCGGAAGTCAAAAACATTAGCCGTCCTAGTGGCTCTAAAATAGGAGTTTCTTCGAAATCATACATATACGTCATATGCTTGTTTCACAAGGATCATGCCAAAGGAAAGAAAGGGTAAGCCTTACATACCTGCTCCACGTCCTATTAGCTACGCTTAATTGTCCAAGCTCGTTATCGCTAATCTACATTCAAGAAGATTTACATAATCATTAGATTCATCATTACACACACTTGTCTTAGTCTTTCAAATAAATTCACTTATGATCTGCCAAAATTTCGGCAGCATCTCCTCTGTAAACACATCATCCCCGAGAATCTAACTCGACCAATTTATCAACAACAAACCCGAGAATGCAACTCGGCCAAATTATCAATAACAATACCAACAATCATATCTTCCAACTTCAACAATTATTCCAAAATACATTCTAACATTAAAAATTCTTTTTACACAATCCGACAGCATTCCATTTTATTCAACTCAATCATATGAAATCAAGCCAATACTAATGATCTCACATTCAAGTACTCGCCCAAGACCTTACAAGCAAAATTCTAGAATACTTCAAACAATTCACATAATATTCCAAACAACCCAATCGACATACTACTTCACCCGAAACCTTCCAAATTCCACAAGAACACTAACAACATATTTCCTTTCTTCCAAATTCATAAACTACATCAACAATCTATACTTTTAGCAATATCATTCATTCTCCTAATCATAAGAAACCATACTAATATCACATTAACTTCTTCCATAATCCACAAACGATTACAACTTCATTTCAACCCATTAAATCCTTATTTTACATCATAGAATCTACAACTACAACAATCAATATACTAAATCAAATCACTTCACCATACCTACACAACACACTCTATATTCGGCCAAGCACCATACACACATATTTCATGAATTTCATCCATTTCTACATACTATAACACTTCACAAATCATCTACAACACATGAAGGAAAAGATTAAACCTTACCTCTTCCACCTATCCTCTTGCTCGGCTAAGCTTTCATCTTGCCCCATGAATACTTTTGCTTGCTCCAATAACCACTCCATGTTAAAGAGGACGTTCCAATTGGTTGAATTGCTAGAAGATATAATATTTTGATCAATTTTCCAAGAGATGGATTTTTTTGTGCTAGGGCCGAATGCCAATGCTTCTTTCTCTTTTTCTTTCTTCTTCTCCAAGTTCTTATGTTGTGGAAGAAAAAAATGAATTGTCTAGATTTTTCCCCCACCACTTATCTATATATATATAGTCAAGCCTCACAAATAAAATATGAACACATGGCCATGGGTGGGACCCACCTACACCACACGGCCATGGTAGCTAGTTCTTGAACTTTCATGAAGTTTGTGAAATTCCCCTTTTTCCCTTAGCCTTTCTCAATATTTCCATACTAATAATATTTATAAATAATATTCATAACCAACTTGTACATTAAAATAATTTTGGAGAATGATCTTGCCCTTAATTTCTCACAACTATCTCGAATTATCCGAACGTATGAAATACGGGCTATAACACATCCGAGTCATCCGGCATGACGAACGATCTAGGTACCTCAAAATCATCCTCTTCATGTCCTGGATCTGACCGAGTGTGCTTTGATTGCTATTTGGTGTCCTATCCTCTGGTTACATCTTCTTCCTTCTGAACCGATTCTTTGGGTCGAGGCGCTTCTTCCTCTACTGCGAACATCTTCCTTGCAGCAGGATGTTCACCTCGGATGGTTTTTATCCCTTCCGGGGTGGGGAACTTCAGCAGCTGATGCAGTGTTGAGGGTACGACCCTCATGCTATGTATCCAGGGTCTGCCCAGTAGTGCGTTATACTTCATGTTCCCTTCGATCACATAGAACACCGTTTGCTGAATGGTGCCATCGACGTTCATAGGTAATGAGATCTCCCCCTTTGTGGTTTCACTCTTCATGTTGAACTCGCTGAGTATCCTAGCTACCGATACGATCTGATCAAGCAGCCCTAGCTGTTCGACCACTCTCCACTGGATGATGTTGGTCGAGCTACCTGGGTCAATCAAAATACATTTAACCTTAGTTTTAAAGATAAGTACAGAAATTACCAATGCATCATTGTGCGGTTGAACGATGCCCTATGCGTCCTCGTTGCTGAAGGAGATAGAACCCTTGGGTAAATGATCTTGGGTGCGCTTTTCACGAACAACAGAAACTTTGGCCCGTTTTATCACCGGCCCCCGAGGGGCATCGATACCCCCAACTATCATGTTGATTGTATGCTGGGGTTCTACTGGCTCGGCCCTTCGATGAGCCTACCTTTCCTTGTATTGACTTTTGGCTCGTTCACTCAGCAGATCTCAGAGATGACCGTTCTTCAGTAACCGAGCTACCTCTTCTCTCAACTGGCGACAATCCTCGGTTCTGTGACCATGGGTTCCATGATATTCACACACCATGCTCGGGTCCCGTTGGCCCCGATCCGACCTTAGAGGTCTCGGCTATCTTACATCCGGGATACGACCGATGGCCGAGACGAGGCCCGAAGTACTAACGTTGAAGTTGTACTCCGATATCTTTGGCAAATCCTTGTTAACGGTAGAGCTTCCGGCATCGCTCCTGAATGAGAGACCCCGGCTGTTTGATGGGCGCTCGACCCGTTTACTACCCCGACCTGAGAAATGGCTTGGGCTAACCCTTGACTTTTCCGACCTAAAACTTTGCCTCTCCGAATGGGAGTATGGCCGATACCTTTCCTTCGACGATTCAGCCTTTGTTTCGTAACCCTTCCTTGGTCTCTCAAAACTTTTATTCACATTTATTGGCCCCGGGGGAGCTCGAATTGATCATCCTCCACCCGAATCTTCGTGTTACACCTCGGAAAAATTTTCCGTTGGTACGTAAGTGAACGAACTAGTGATAAGTATAAGTGCATGAGGTCCATGAGCAAGAAACGACGTTTGATGACCTTAGGCGAGATTTTGAAGGTATCCGATGTGAGATGAGAAAGTTGGCTAAGTTAAGATGAGATATAAGGTGAGCAATGCATGTGCATGGACGTGGGTGATTAAAATGAGAAGTCTAAGAGATATGAAAAGTTGCAGATTTAAAATCTGCCCAGTGGTCGTAAAGTGCAAAATACGGACCGTAAATTGGTATACGGTCTGTAAACTGGCAGTCGTAAATTTCCATGCAAGGTTTCAACTTTCTGCCCAGTTAAGAAGTGGTAAAATACGACCAGGAGGACGGACCGTAAAGTGATTTACGGCCCGTAAACCATGGTCGTAAATCACCATGTTGGCAGCCAGAGTTTTCTGGTTCTGTTATGGTTAAAGACGACCACGAGGGACGGTCCGTAAACTGGAATACGGACCGTAAACTTCCATGGACGACCACTGTTCACCCAGCTCAGATTTTTGCAAGTCATTAAATAAAGGGACAACACTTGTTTTAATTCATTACAACATTACACCACTTCTCTCTAAAACCTCTCTCTACATTTATTATACAAGTTTTCAAGGATATTTAAGTATCAACAACATAAAACAAGGTGAATCAAGAGTAAGAACATCATCAAAGATCATCTAGGTCAAGAAATCCAAATGGAGAAAAACTAGGGTTTTGCTCAAAGTGGAGTATTATTAATCAAAGCTTGTTCCTACAACTTCTAAGGTAAGATTCATGATTTTTACATGATGTTTAAGGTATTGAAGAGTTGAAATACATGGATTGTAGAAAATATGGTCAAGTAGGTCATGAATGATGAATAGTGACATTTTGAGGAATAATTTGAATTGAATCATGAATGTTGTCGTGTTGTGATATGAATGCATTATAAATGGTACTAAGATCATGAACTAGACACTTTAGACGAATGGACGAAGTTGGATGTTATGACCATGAATATGGGTGAATTAGAGGCAAATTAAGGAATCTAGATAATGTGGATAATGTGAATGACTAATGGCCATCGTGATGATATTAATGAAAGTATAGACGCTAGCATTGGAAGGAAGCGTGCAAGTGTAGAATAGTCCGACGAAAAGGTATGTAAGGCTAACCCTTCTTTCATAAGGCATGGTTCCTTGGCCAAACTCTTAAATCCTCTATATGAGTATGTTGTATTCAAACGATTGACACTCCGAGCTCATAAGCTCACGATCCTCGATATGTGCTACGATTGTACTGCGCACCCCATATGACGAGTAAGCATAAGATATAGACGTAGCGAAAATGATGATGATAGTGATGACGATGATAATAATAATGATGCTAAAGGTGCCTACGGGCTATTATACTTACATGTGCCTATGAAGGGCTATAATGACACCCCGAGCTTATAACGCCGGGTAGGATATATGTATATGAATATGTATAAAGTATGTATACGATTACGAAACGCGCGCACACATCTGCAGATGGTACGGATAACCCTGAAGCCTTGGTAGGGCCAGGTATGAGTAACCTTGAGCCTTGGTTGGCCAAGTATGTATGAAACACCGATCCTATGAGGTCGGGTATGCTATCTAAATGCTATGTATATGAAATGACTATGTATATAATATGAATATGAATGTGATAAGACTATGTATAAGAATACGAATAAGGACATGTATACGAATATGAGCACAAGTATGGTACGAGTACTATTATGGAATACGGATGATGACGCAGGTGTACTAATACGTATGAAAAATGAAAAGTCCTACGAAAGGCAGGTAAGTACTATGACGATGATATTATTGTCTCCCCTCCTATGCTATTTCATATTTTGTTCATTATGCTTATATATCGATGTTGATCATGCTTTACATACTCAGTACATTCTTTGTACTGACGTCCTTTTGTTGTGGACGCTGCGTCATGCCCGCAGGTGCATAGGGAGACAGACTTGATCCATAGCTGCTTATTCAGAGATTGCATAGCAGAGCTCCATTTCTTTCGGAGCCGTAGCTTTTGCGTACTTATTCTTTTGTGTATATAATTATGGGCATAGCGGGGTCCTGTCCCGCTCATGTCATATGTTATACTATTCTTAGAGGCTCGTAGTCACGTGTATATGGTTAGATATGTCCGGCCTTGTCAGCCTATATTTTGTATGTCATTTTGTTGGCCTTGTCGGCCCATGTACATTGTTGTGGCACAGATGCCTATGATGATTAAAGATGTTGTCGTCTAATGGGACTAGTTAATGCATGAATGGAAATGTATGTCTAATTACGTGGCTCACCTAGATGTAAGCATAAGAGTAAGCTAAGAGGGTGCCCGAGTGGGCTAGCACCGGGTGCTCGTCGCGGCCCCCCTAGTCGGGTCGTGACACTTCGACTCGTACCGATTATGGACATCAGCACATGTCACAACCTCGTATTCCAGCAAGCTTTCTTTTAATTTGAACGAAGCTGTTGAACTTTGAACATTGAGCCCCTTTGTGAAAGCTTCTGCAACCCATTCTTCTGGAACCGGGGGGAGTTCCATCCGTTCCCTTTGGAACCGGTTGACGAACTCACGCAGTAACTCATCATCTCTTTGGGTTATACGGAAAATATCGGCCTTACGAGCCTGCACCTTTTTGGCACCGGTGTTGTCACGACCCAACCCCGTGGGCCGCGACTGGTATCCTAACTGGATACCCATACGTACCTACTTAACAGAATTTCATACCATACTGATTTTTTTTTCAAACAGATGTGTACAGAATCAGGTCGATACAGATGCGGCGCACGCGAACATATACATACCTGAACATACAGAAATTTACAGACAAGCCGATGAGGCTAACATACAGACGGAGTCACAAAATCATTCGTACTTACCTAAACAGATGAAACCCGTAACCCACATATCTATCTACAGGCCTCTACAGACATACAGAATCAGATGACGGGACAGGGCCCCGCCGTACCCCAAAATACCATACATACAGAGTCTACAGATGACAGAAGATATATACCAGAAGTATTTGCTCCGGATTAAAGGAGCTCTTCCAATATAGCAGAATCGATGCCCTAAACTGGCGGCGTATCTCCAGGTGCGTCTGTACCTGCGGGCATGTAAATGTACCGAGTATGCAAAGCAGAAACATAACAAACATAATCATAGTCTGAACCGGAACCATATATATATATATAGCGGACAGAACCATAAATCGAACGGACGGACGAAATCATAATCCCAACAGACGGACAGAATCATGGTTCAGACAGACAGATAGAACCGTAACCATACAGACGTACAGAATCAGAATCCATACGGACATACAGAATCAGAATCCATACGGACATACAGACAAAATCGTAATACAGACGGACGGACAGAAGTATGCCGGACAGAAGTATGCCGGACAGAATTATGCATGCAGAGTCATATAGAATCATACAGAATCATACAGAGGCATGTGCTTATATAAATGCTGGTGGCACATGCATACATACATACAGATCCCGGCCCTGTCTGGGGGCGCGGTAACAGAACCCGGTCCTCTTAGTACGGGACGCGGTGGACAGACAGAATCAGATCAGATCAAATGCCATCCTGGCCGCCATCCCCATACACAGATCATAATATCATAGTCATACAGATATAACAGATCCCGGCACGCACGCCGAGGGCCGTGGTGGACAATGCAGAGGAACATGCACGATAACAGAACCTGGCCCGGGACGCAGTGAGGAATGCATTGAGACAGCCACAAATAGATTAATGAGAAACCACATACATACAGACTCAACATACAGACTAAATCAAACTGAAGGGTGCCAAACGGCGAGTCAAGTCAGAGTATCCGGATAGTATGCATAATACGCGCCTATGTCCTACTGGGGAAGGCACGACAGATTATTATCAGGATCAGATTCTCAGATGTCCAGAAATCATTTTGTAAAATTTGCATAAAAATAGTCATTTCATAATCAAAATAATAGTCCATATGTTTTCTGAGAAAATCGGACAGAACCAAAGTAATTAAGGTTATACAGAAGGCATCGGGCCTTGTGGGCCCGCCTCGGACCAACTCGGGGCGACATATGTAAATTACTGATAATAGACCTTATGAGGTCATCCATAATCATTTGGAAGTGTTCCGACTCCGTTTGGGAAGGTTTCGTGCACAAGTTCACTTTGAAGGCATTTTATAAGGAAATGGTTTCAATTGTACTGAAGGAATTGGAACGGATTTCCATCTCGAATTCCGAGAAACGGAGTCGTACTTAAGGCTCGCGGCCGAGCCTATTACATCCAGAACATGCCTAAGAATAAAGGGGAAGGCTTTACATACCTCGATTGCGCCTTACGCTCGCTTGGCTTCGATTCCAATTTCGTCCAGAATCTAGAAATGGTCAAGTTTACCAATTGTCAAATTTAAGCTTCTCAATAATCCAAACTTATTACATCCTTGCCTACCGAAATTTCGGCAGCATTTCCCCTATATATATATCATCCCCGAGACATAGCTCGGCCTAGTTTATCAACACAGCAACCCAAAAACAACATCAATGACAACAACAAGCATTAAAACACATAATATGGCATAACTAGCCATCTTTCCGACATAACACAATATCTTTCATTCCGACCTTACACTTCCAAACCAATCTTATTATTTTCATATTCATCACTTATCAAGATCACTACAACATGATTCGGAGGCATATCATATCGTTTTCACCAAATGTACATAACGTATACACGATATACAAGTTTCCTACCCAAACCATAATTCACCTACAACTTCCAATTTTTTTGCTAACATGTTCATGACACGTTCATACCTTCCAACTTCACCAATGACAATCATAATTTGCCTCTTACTACTTTCATTTCCACATTTACATAAACCATAATAAAGTTAAATAATTTCCTTCAACAACTTAATAACCATTCTTCCATAACAACAAAAACGATTATTCTTTCATCCACTTCACAATTAACACAATTAACATGCTAACAAAATTTAGTTCACCTTCCAACATCAACACACACCACACGGCCACATACTATATTCTCCAACTTCCATTAATTCATTCAACTTTCGTTTCTAATACAATTCCCACATTAACAACAACTAGATTTCAACATAAATTCAAGTCACCATTAACATGCAATGCAAGCATATATACGGCCAACATGCATACAACCCCAACACACAAAATTTTTATGCTTTTCATTCATTTACACACACTACATCATACCTACATCTCCCATAACATAATAAAAGCATAAAATTCTTACCTTTCCTTCAAGTTCTTCACTTGCTACAAAAATCACTTTCTTGCCAAGATACTTATACCACCTTGTAGAGGACCTTGCACTTAGTAGTATTACACCAAAATTACAATTTTTGGGTTCAAGATTGAAGGGCTAGAATTTTTTTCTTTTTCTTTCCTTTCTTTCTCTCCCTCACCCGAAACCTCCTCTTCTTTTTGTTCTTGCTTTGCTTTTTTTTTCTTGCTTTATCTTGAAGCTTCTACAAGATATAGATGACTTAATAGATAATTGTCACATGGAAAAATAATTCCATGGACTTGGGTCAATGCTTGGCCGGTTGGGCCTCTCCCAATTGGGCCTCATTTTCTTTTTTTTTTTTTTGAGTCCAATAGGCTAGATTTTTGTAATTCATGGAGCAAGTTTCCAAAATTCCAATTTTGCCCTTGGCCTCCTTTTGTAATCCCACACCATTGCATTCACGACCGACACATTCATACCAAGTAAGGTCCAAACATGACCTTATTCATTACAAGTCAAGTTATCTCAAATTTTTCGAATATACAAAAATACCGGATGTCTCTTCTCCAGTCTAGCCTGTCTCGTCCTATGGGGCCTCTTATGATCTCCAACCATCCCGTCTACTCTAGTTTCCCTTAGGTCACTCTAGCTTCTCATTTGTCTCTTATGTCCAAATCTTTAGGATTTCTTACATACTTCCCAGGGGGTCACCCATCCTAGGATTTCTCTCACCCCAGCACGCTTAACCCCGAAACTTTGGTGGAATCCGGTGCTTTAATGTTGATATAATCGCGTCCACTTCACCGCATGACCTTCATTACGTCATCTAGAGCAAATTGAAGTCTTACAGATTCCGAGACACCCACGTAACACGTCTTTCTCCTTTACAATTACTATTTTACCCTTTTTCGATCCTCAATATTCACCTTTCACTTATGCGCATAATTACCTTTTATCCCAGATTTCCAGATTCCCGATGGTGGGGAACATACCTTCCTTGCTGTTACTTATGAATACTTCGGGTATCAACCTGTTCAGATCTGCACTCACCATCCTTACATAATAATCCTCTGGGATGCTAATCGTCTTGCTTACTGTCATCTTTCACGTCATACCAAATCCATAACCTTTCTGAAACAACTCATCCCACTTATTGTCCTTTTATGATATTTCCTTTCCACGCTCTTCCTATTAGGGGTACTTAATTAAATGACCTGATTTCGAAAAATTTCAACAGAGTCTCTTTTACAATCCTTACTATTCAAGACCTACACACAGCGAGTACCAACAATGCCTCACAGGGCATACAATCTTACGGCACATTCCAGCCATCCAGAGCTCCCAGTTTCAGGTAACAGAACAAATATATCAAGGCTTCCTCTATGACCTTCCATATCATCACTCGCCTTTTCCCGTCGTATGTAAGGCTTACATAAGGAATCTCATTTCCTATGACTTGGATCTATCGCACGATCTATGACAGAAAGAAGGTCAACAATCCCTAGATGCCCTGTAGCCTCCTATTTATAAATGTGGCGCGCTTCACACCATAAACAGGACTCTACCGGACACGACTTTGCAGACAACCCCTAGAACAACCTGCTCTGATACCACTTTGTCACACCCCAACCTTACTAGGGTGTGATGGGAACCCGACCCTTACTTACAGCCGAGCGAACCCTCCGACTCTTAATACACACATAACCTCATTGGACCTTTAAATGAAATAAACATGAAATACATAATGAGGCTTTCTGAAATATTCTTTTTCTTTGTTCTCAAATCAAACAAAATACGTAATTATATGGACTTTATCACATAATACAGAATGACATATCGGCTGCTGGAGCCGCTTACACAACTGACATTCTATACCCACGACTCTGTCTGCAAAGTCTCTAACTTCGAACAAAACATCATAGCACGTATACCTTGACTCGGCAACACTCCAGGAGCAATTGGAGTTGCAATCCAGCTGAAGCATCTTCTAGCAATGTCCTTTACTCATCTAGGTGTACCTGCGTGGCATAAAACGCAGCCCCCGAAGAAAGGGGGTCAGTACGGAAAATGTACTGAGCATGTAAGGCAAGAATTACAGTAAAAGAGAATCATAGCTGAAACAGAGGATTACCAGAATCAAGTATGAACTTTTAAACATCAAAGCACTTGACTTTTCAAATGAAAATCATGTATACCATCATCGTATATCATGTATCACATAACGTGCCCCGGCCCTCTAGTGAGGGACGCGGTGAGTAAATTCATGTATGTCATTACCACATATCATAAATGCATATAACGTGCCCCGCCCCTCCATTGAGGGACGCGGTGAATGGAATCATGTATGTCATCATTATATATCATATTTGCATATAACGTGCCCCGGCCCTCCATTGAGGGACGCGGTGAATGGAATCATGTATGTCATCATTATATATCATATTTTCATATAACGTGCCTCGGCCGTCCATTGAGGGACGCGGTGAATGAAGTCATGTATGCCAATATCATGTATCACATATGCATGGAACGTGCCCCGGCCCTCCTTTGCGGGACGCGGTGAATAGAGTCATCATATGCCATCCTGGCCACCACCCCGTCATCATATCATAATGTCATCATATCATTTATAACATGCCCCGGCCCGCAAGTGAGAGGGACGCGGTGAACAATGCAAGGAAGTACGCACGAGAACATACCCTGGCCCGGGACTCGGTGAAAGACATATTGAGGCATGCACGAACAGAGTAGTGAGAAACCATATGCATATAAATCAGTTTTTAAGACTCGTTAGGTAAGTACGTTAATCGACACTTGAAGGCTCATAAACACGTTTCGAGTCAATCCGAGTTAGCATAAGAAAGTTATGGACGTTATTCATTACAGAAACCTCTTTGAACATATCAAAGCGATCCGAGACCTCTTATGAAAGTTAGGGACATTAATCCTTATAGAACCTTTTTAGGAACAGAAACTCTTTATGCTTTGCTCGTTACTCAATCATACAATAATCTCGACTATATTAAGTATGCTCATGTCAGAAAGTGAATAAGAATCGTAAACAAGCTTGGAATTAAAGAATAGAGTGACCCCAAGATGCGTGTCATGCCTTACTTAGCTCTAGGACATGCCAAAGAAATAAAGGGTAAGCCTTACATACCTGCTCCACGTCCTATTAGCTACGCTTAATTGTCCAAGCTCGTTATCGCTAGTCTACATTCAAGAAGATTTACATAATCATTAGATTCATCGTCACACACACTTGTCTTAGTCTTTCAAATAAATTCACTTAGGATTCTGCCGAAATTTCGGCAGCATCTCCCCTGTAAGTACACCATCCCCGAGAATCTAACTCGGCCAATTTATCAACAACAATCCGAGAATTCAACTCGGCCAAATTATCAATAACAATACCAACAATCATATCTTCCAACTTCAACAATTATTTCCAAATACATTCTAACATTAACAATTCTTTTCTACACAATCCAACGGCATTCCATTTATACTCAATTCAATCACATGAAATCAAGCCAATACCAATGATCTCACATTCAAGTACTCACCCAACACCTTACAAGCAAAATTCAAGAATACTTCAAACAATTCACATAATATTCCAAACAACCCAATCGACATGCTACTTCACTCGAAACCTTCCAAATTCCACAAGAACACTAACAACTCATTTCCTTTCTTCCAAATTCATAAACTACATCAACACTCAATACTTTAGCAACATCATTCATTCTTATATTCATAAGAGACTATACTAAAATCACATTAGCTTTTTCCATAATCTATAAATGATTACAACTTCATTTCAAACCATTAAATCTTCATTTTTATTATGGAATCCACAACAACAACAATCAAATTACTAAATAAAAATAAATTCATCACGTCCACAACATGCTCTACATTCGGCCATGACCCCTATATCCATGTTCCATGAATTTTATCCATTTCTACCTTCTACAATACTCACAAATCATCCATAAAACATGTGAGAGAAGGTTGAGCACATACCTTTATCCCTTCACTCGGCTAGGGGTATATATTGCACAAATGAATGATTTAATTGCTCCAACAACTCCTTCATGTTAATAAGGACCTTCCAATTGCTTGGAACACTAGGAGAAAATAATTTTTCTTGATGAATTTCCATGGCACCAAATTCCTTGCCATGGCCGAATACCACTATATTTATCTTTCTTGATGTTTCTTGAACTTGTGAAGAAGATATGTCTTATTATGTGAGAAATTGTCCAATATATATTTATCCTCATCAAATGGGATGTGGACACATGCCCCCCTTCTCCTTTTTCTTGAAACATCTTAAAATAAAGAATAATTATGTCCTTAATTTGTCATCTTTTACTACATATATTATTGGTTCATATGGGCCAAGGCCCATAGCTACCTTGGCCGGCCACTTGGCCTATTTCATGAATTTTCTTGAACATTTTGTGAAATTCCCATTTTGCCCCTAGCCTTCCACAATATTACCATAAGCCATTTTGTGAATTTTTCTTTTTAGCTTTAGCCTTTCTCAATATTTCCATACTAATAATGTTCATAAATAATATTCATAACAACTTGTACATTAAAATAATTTTGGACAATGGTCTTGCCCTTCATTTACCACGACTTCCTTGAAATATCCGAACGTACAAAATATGGGCTATAACAGGTTTGAAAAGGATTGATGAAAGACTTATGGCAACTATGAAAGAAAGTGTGGCACTCTTTGTGGAATGTATGCTATGAATCCATTTCCGAGGCCCGTTCCGGAGTGGAAGGCATATGGCTTGTGTTCGAGGTCTGTTCAGGATCCAGTGGTACATGGACGCTATGGGTCCCCTATGGGTCATGACTGTCGAGACATAGAGATTTTGTTCGGACCATGTGTGTAGAGGTTTGTGCTGTTGGCCATTGCATTGCATTGCATTGACACCCACCTCATTGCATGGCATGTATCATTATCGCATTTCTTCTAGTTTGCAGCCCTGGACTCTTATCTCCTTTTGTCTATTACTCTATATTTAGACGATATTTATTTATGCTCAGACAAATGTATTATATCTAGATTTGTTTTGGTAGATGTTCTTGTATTATTATTATTATTATTGTTGTTGTTGTTGTTGTTGTTGTTTTTATTGTTATTGTTATTGTTATTGTTATTTTTATTGTTATTAACATCATTATTATCATTATTATTATTATTATCATCATCATCATCATCTATTGTTGTTGTCTTTATTGTATTAATTTGGAAATGAATAAGTAATTGATTAAGAGGATGGTTGTTACACCTCGAAAAATTTTCCGTTGGTACGTAAAAGAACGAACTAGTGATGAATATGAGTGCATGATGTCCATGAGCAAGAAACGACGTTTGATGACCTTAGGCGAGATTTCGAAAGTATCCGATGTGAGACGAGGAAGTTGGCTAAGTTAAGATGAGATACAAGGTGAGCAATGCATGTGCATGGACGGGGGTGATTAAAATGAGAAGTCTAAGAAATATGGGAAGTTGCAGAATTGCAACTGCCCAGTGGTCGTGTATTGCAAAATACGGACCGTAAAGTGCAATACGGTCCGTACACTGGCAGTCATAAACTGCCATGCAAAAGCTTCAGCTTTCTGCCCAGTGGTCGTAAAGTGCAAATACGGACCGTAAACTGGTATACGGTTCATAAACTGCCAGGTCGTAAACTGGCATGCCAAACTTCAACTTTCTGCCAGCCGCGGAAATGGTTAAATACGACCAGGTGGACGGACCATAAAGTGATTTACGACCCGTAAACCATGGTCGTAAACCACCATGAAGGCAGCCCAGCTTCTGGTTCTGGAAATGGTTAATTACGCCCATGGAGGACGAGTCGTATAGTGGAATACGGGCCGTAAACCTCCATGGACGACCACTGTTCACCCAACACAAATTTTTCAATTCATTAAATATGAGGATCAAGACTTGTCTTATTTCATTACAACATTACACCACTTCTCTCTAAAACTTCTCTCTACATTTATTATATGAGTTTTCAAGGATTATAAGCCATCAATAACATTAAGACAAGTAAATCAAGGATAAGGGAATCATCAAGGATCATCCAAGTCAAGACATCCAAATGGAGAAAAACTAGGGTTTTGCTCAAAGAGGAGTATTATCAACCAAAGCTTGTTGCTACAACTTCTAAGGTAAGATTCATGATTTGTACAAGATGTTTAAGGTATTGGAGAATTAAAATACATGGATTGTAGAAAATGTGGTCAACTAGGTCATGAATGGTGAATAGTGACATTTTGAGGAATAGTTGGATTTGAATTATGAATGTTGTTGTGTTACGATATGAATGTATTATAAATGGTACTAAGATCATGAACTCGACACTTTAGACGAATGGACGAAGTTGGAGGTCATGACCATAAATATGGGAGAATTAGAAGCAAATTGAGAAATCTAGATAATGTGGGTGATGTGAATGACTAATGACCATTGTTATGATATTAATGAAGGTATAAACGCTAGCATTGGAAGGGAACGTGCAAGTGTAGAATAGTTCGACGGAAAGGTATGTAAGGCTAACCCTTCTTTCATAAGGCATGATTCTTGGCCAAATTCCTAATTCCTCTATATGAGTATGTTGTCTTCACATGGTCGACATTCCGAGCTCATAAGCTTACGACCCTTGATATGTACTATGATTATACTATGTTCCTCGTATGACGAGTAAGTCTATAATGTAGATGTAACGATAATGATGAGGATAGTAATGATGATGAGAGTAAAATGAGATTAGAGATGCTTACGAGCTATGATATATGTATATGTATGCCTGTGAAGGGCTATGATAAGACCCCGAGCTTATGATGCCGGGTAAGACTATATGTATATGACTATGTATAAAGTATGTATACGATTACGAAACGCGCGCACACCTCTGCAGATGGTACGGATAACCCTGACGCCTTGGTAGGGCCAGGTATGTATGATCTTGAGCCTTGGTTGGCCAAGTATGTATGACACACCGATCCTACGAGGTTGGGTATGCTATGTAAATACTATGCATATGATATGACCATGTATATAATATGAATATGAGTGTGATAAGACTTAGTAAGGGCATGTATACGAAGATGAACACAAAGTGGTATGGCTATTATTATGGGATACGAACGACAATGTATGCAAGTAAGCGACATGATGATGATGATATTACTGTCTCCCCTCCTATGCTATTTCATATGATATCTATTATGCTTCTATATTGATGTTGATCATGCTTTACATACTCAGTACATTCTTCGTACTGACGTCCTTTTGTTTGTGGACGCTGCGTCATGCCCGCAGGTGCACAGGGAGACAGACTTGATCCATAGCTGCTTATTTAGAGATTGCATAGCAGAGCTCCATTTCTTTCGGAGCCGTAGCTTTTGGGTGCTTATTCTTTTGTGTATATAATTATGGGCATAGCGGGGTCCTATCCCGCTCATACGATATGTCATACTCTTAGAGGCTCGTAGTCATGTGTATGTGGGTAGAGATGTTCGGCCATGTCGGCCCATGTTTTGTATATCTTTTGTTAGCCACGTCGGCCTTGTACTTATGATGTGGCATAGATGCCTATGATATGTTAAATGATGATGGTCGTCTAATGGGATCAATATGATTAACGATAAGAAAAGCACGAATTGACTAATGGTTCACCTAGATGTTATGTTATGTACGATAAGGGGGTGCCCGGGTGGGGTAGCACCGGGTGCTCGTCGCGGCCCCCTAGCCGGGTCGTAACAAAAGTGGTATCAAAGCAGTTCAGTCCTAGGATGTGTCTACGAGCCGTGTCTAGTAGAGTCTTGGCTATGGGTGTGTTGCGCGCCACACTTATAAATAAGAAGTTGCGGACAGTTTAGGAATATATGACCTTCTTTCTTCATAAGAATCGTGCGATAGAGCTATGATATAAGAAATTCTTGTTCCTTAATCGTGTGTTGTGTATTTCAGAGATGCCTAAAAAGAAAAAGGCTACAGCAGCCCAAAAGGGCAAGACGGTGGCAGAAAAGCGGGCTAAAAGAGCATCGCCACCGGTAGTAGAGGAAGGTGAGTCCCAGAGTGCGGCTCAATCTCAGTCTTCCCAGACAGTGCCTATTACTGAGGAGCATGAGGGAGCCTCAGACCCAGCTCCAGCACCTCCAGCTCCTCCACCAAACGCTTCGGGTCAAGATGTCAAAGAGGCCATTAATTTGTGACTCAGTTGGTTGCAGCCCAGACTTAGAGGCAGAGTTCAGGGCATGGTGATAGGGTCGTTAGTGCAAGGGCCCGTGACTTCATTGCTTTGAAACCCCCAGAATTTTTTGGGTCAAAACCGGAGGAGGATCCTCAGGACTTTATTGACGGTATGTTGAGGACGCTTCGATTGATACATGCTTCAGACACCAAATCGGTGGAGCTAGCGTCAAATAGATTGAGGGATGTCTCAATCTAGTCGTATACGGTTTGGATGGCTTCATGGGGAGCCAATGCACCTCCACCGGTATAGCAAGAGTTTGTTGATGCTTTTCTCCGTCATTATATGCCCCCAGAAGTTCGGTGAGCTAGGGCCGATAAATTCTTGAATCTGAGGCAAGGTAGCATGAGTGCTACAGAGTATAGTCTCCGCTTCAATTCCTTGGCTAGGTATGCTTCGGCCATGGTAGCGGATATGGGCGATCAGGTGCACCGGTTTGTGAAAGGCCTAGGGCCACACTTGATGGATAAATGCTTAACTGCGTCCCTTCAGGATGGCATGGATATTGCACGCATTCAGGCACATTTGTTATATCCCGTATTTTCGCGCATTTGGAAAATTAGAAATAATCTTGACTTGTATGAAATAAAGTCATAATTGGTTACATTTAACATAAGAGTTGTGCATGAAAGAATATTAATGTGGAAGTGTCGAGGAAGACTAAGGGCAAATTTGGAATTTTGGAAATTAGTTTCGGGAATTACAAAATTTGATTCACAAGTCATTGGGCTCAAAAATTGAATTGAAATCAAAGCCCAAGACTTGAGGGGGTGGCCGGCCAAGTGAGGCCCAAGCCCACCACACTTCACAAATTTTTTCCATGTGCTACAATTAAATATATAGTGGCCTTTATCCCTTAGACCCTTCAAGAAACATAAAAGAAAGAACAAAGCAAACAAAGAGAGCAAGAAGAGAAGGTCTCAGGTTGGCCATAGAAAATTTGACCCTCACAAATCTCCCTCCAAAAATTATTTTCTTGTTGAATTCCTACTAATTCAAGGTCCCTTTACAACTTGGTGTAGTTGGTTTGGAAGAAAGAGGTCTTGTTCCTTCAAGTTGACCTTATATTCAAGTGAAGAAGATTGAGTAAAAAGGTAAGAATTTATCCCTTATTATTGTGTTATGAAGTCTTGTTTGTGTTGTAGTATATAGAAATGAGTTGATTGTATAGAAAAATGGAAGTTTGCAAAGTGGGTATGGAATATAGAATGTGGCCGTGTGTGTGTGTCAATGTGTAATTGAAATGATTTGAAATTTATGTTGTATTCTAGTTGTGATTGTGGTGAAATGCATATTGGAAATGAAAGTTGGATGAATTTAGTTGATATTGATAAAATGGGCATATGGTCGTAGGGTGTGTTTGGCTTGGGATAGAAATGAATTAAGTGGTTTAGTGTGTTATTGTGTTATTGTGATGCTTGCTATGTAAATGAAGATAGAATGATATAAGTTGTATTGAATTGGAATGTAGAAACTTATGTCGTTCTAGTATGATTTTCCGACATTAAGAAAATGAAGTTGTTTGGTTGTTAATTGTGATGATAATTGATGAATTTGGAAGTTGGAAACATGTTATGAAGTTGTATGACAAAGATTTGATGTTTTGCACAAGTCATGACTTTGATGGAAAGTTGTATACTATGTATATCGAGTGTATAACTTAAGGAAAATGATATGAAATGTTTCTAGAACTATATGGTGATGATCTTGAGTGTTGATGAATGAAAAATTATTGATACTAGTTTGAAAGTTTGGGTTGGAATGAAGGTTATGTCAACTTGTTAGAAAGATGACTAGTTGAAGGATATTGTGTCTTTAATGGTTGTTGTTGATGTTGATGTTGTTGTTTGGGTTGTTGTTGATGGTTTCTAGCCGAGTTAAATTCTCGGGGGTGCTATATGTATAGGGGAAGTGCTGCCGGAATTTCGGTAGACAAATATGCATTAAGTTGAAATCATGGCATCCATAACTCACAATTGGTAAATGTGACCATTTGCAGATTCTTGACGAAACGGGAAGTGAGCTAGGATAGACTTAAAAAGCTCAAGAGGTATGTAAAGCAACCCCATTCTTCCCTTGGCATGTCCTTAGTGTGTTAGGGTCGGATCCGGGCCTCGAAAGACTTCTCGGCCCTCGGAATCCGCAAGAGAAAATTTCAGTTTTTCCTTCAGTAGAATTGAATCATTTCAGTACGCTTTGCATGAAATAATGCAACTTTGCTCTAAATTACTTGGAAAGTCATAGAATGTTTGTAGAACCTTTTTAGGTGACCCCATAAGCTTAGAGGTCACAATGTGAGCCCGCCGCCTTGTTTGTCCCGAGGCGGGCCCACTATTCCCGGTTTTCCCTTAATGTACTAAAGCTTTCCTTTTAAGCGATTTTTGAAAGAAACGTTTGACTACCCTTTTTAATTACCTAAAAAATATTGTTTTAAATATCCTATTAAGTCTTGTAAATTATTTTGACACCCGGAACGACTTCAGGAAGGTTATACTTTTGAAATTTATTATGATATCTGAAATGCATCTATTATGATCCCGTCCAACTCCATTGGATTTGTTTGGCTTTGATACGCTTCACCGAGTCTTTGAAAACATTTATGATATTTTTAAATTGCATTAGTCTCTCACTACTCCATTCGTGGATGCCCCAATGTTTCCCACACTGAGCCCGGGCCAGGATATGTTGTCAAGCGTGATCCTATGCATTGTTCGCCGTGCCTCGATGTGAGGGGGCAGGTATACGCGTACATGGGTTTGTGGAGTATGCTGTGCCATATACGTTTGTTCTGATATGATTTACTATGGCCATCTGATATGACATATTATGTTACGGGGTTATGCCCCTATTCTGATTCTTCTGTGTTGTGGCACCAGCGTCGGGAGGGTGGCCACGTTCTGTCTGCCGAGTCCCTTGGCAGGGGCCGGATTTGATATGACATATGTTTCTGTACACACTCCGCATGTTTTGAAAATATATATCTGATACTTTGTATTTTCTGTTTACTTTCTGTATGTTCTATACCAGTTATGATTTTGTTTCTGTAACTCAGGCTTTACATATTCAGTACATATTTCGTACTGACCCCCTTTCCTCGGGGGCTGCGTTTTCATGCCGCCCAGGTACTGACGACAGGTTTGCCAATCCGTCTGTCTAGGATATCTTTTCCGCCATCTGGAGCGCTCTTTTATTCAGAGCCATCTTTTGGTACAGTCTGTCACTTCTATATGTGTATATTCTCGTTCATGGGTACGGCGGGGCCCTGTCCCGCCATATGATTCTGTTGGTCCATTTAGAGGTCTGTAGACATGTTTGTGGGTTGGGATCTTTCTGTACAACTGTGTGGATATGTTGTTTTTGGGCGATCCCATTCGCCGCGGCGGCCGGTCCGCATATATTTAAATGTTACTTTGTTGGCCCTGTATGGCCTTTGTTGGTATTTTCTGCGTGCAGGGTATATGGGATAGTCCGTAAAACAAAGGAAACTCTGCCGAAATTTTTTTGGAGATTATCTAAATGGGAAATAAAGCCTTGTCGGCTTCTGCTATATATTAGAATGTGTTTGAGTGCCCAGATCGGGCACTAGTCACGGCCTACGGGGTTGGGTCGTGACAAAAGTGGTATCAGAGCGGTTCGTCCTCGGAATGTCTACAAACCGTGTCTAGTAGGGTCTTGGTTATTGGTGTGTTGTGCACCACACCTATAAACAGGAGACTACAGGGCATTTAGGATACTACCCTTATTTCTGTCTTAGATCGTGCGATAGAGCTGTGTTATCAGGATGATTCCTCCCTAACGAATTGTTACATTTGCAGTTATGCCTCCAAAAAAGGCGTCAGCGGCCCAAAAGGCCAAGGCAGCAGCTGTGGGAGAGACTAGTCGGGCCCAGAGGGTTACCAGGGCCCATGCACATATTGCTCCTGATATTTTGCCCCCGGCAGAGGGCTCTTCCACACCGCCACACGTAGAGGAGATTGGAGCAGCAGCAGCTGCAGGTCGAGGGGCGGCTCCACCGCCAGCTCCCGAGATTCCAGTACCTGAGCCCCCAGCTCCACGGCCAGGCACTGAGGATCAGTTCATGAGAGAGGCAGTCCAGCTATTGACCAGACTTGTGGCAGGACAGGTTCAGGGGCACGGACTGGGAGGTGACCGGGCTTACAGGCGTGACAGTTCGAGAGCCCGTGAGTTCTTGACTTGTGGTCCTCCATAGTTCTTCGGGACTAAGCCTGAGGAGGATCCTGAGGAGTTTATCAGGAAGATGCGGCACACTTTACAGCTGATTAATGCTTCCGACACAGAGTCAGTTGCGTTTGCCTCGTACCGGTTGTATGATATGGCGGCTAATTGGTACGAGTCATGGGAGTTATCTAGGGGTGACGGCGCTCCCCCAGCAGTTTGGGATGATTTTTCTCAGGCTTTTCTTAGCCATTTTCTGCCCCCGGAGCTACGGCGGGCAAGGCTGACAGATTCTTATTGCTGAGATAGAGGGGTCGCAGTGTTCGAGAGTACAGTATGGAGTTCGACTCATTGGCCCGATACGCACCTGCTATGGTAGCTACTATGGCTGACAGGATGCACAGGTACATTATGGGGCTGGACTGTTATTTTGTCGACAGCTGTTTGGTATTGGCTGCTCAGCCCGGCATGGATATTTCCCGGATTCAGGCCCACGCCCAGGGCATGGAGGACCGGCATAGGGAGCGTCAGCCTGATAGGAGCCAGGATCGGAGACAGCCCAAGAGGGCCAGATCGTCTGGGTATTCTGGAGATTTTCGGGGCAGACAGCCTCAGCAGCCGCAGCAGCCTAGCAGACATCTATCCCAGCCGGCACAGAGCGCACCTCCACAGCCTACAGGTCGCAGATTTGATAGCCCAGGGTATTCAGGAGCAGGTCAGAGCTCCAGGGCTTCAGGCTCGCGGACAGATAGGGGTTCTGGTCAGACGAGGCCACCTAGGCCTCAGTGTTCTTATTGTGGCAGATACCATCCTGGGGAGTGCTACAGAGCCACCGGTGCATGTTTTTCTTGTGGCCGTCAGGGCCATTCTGTGAGAGATTGCCCATATAAGGGTAGTTCGGGTGGTGCAGCGCAGCCTACCGGATCAGCCGCCGGGTCTTCATCTTCATCAGTGGCTATGCGCCCTACGGGGCCAGGTACTTCAGCACCAGCGGGTCGCGGCAGAGGCCGTGGTGGAGCTTCGGGTACTAGCGGTCCTTCGAACCGCATTTATGCTCTGTCCAGCCGCCAGGATCAGAAGGCATCGCCTAATGTCGTTACAGGTACATTATCGGTTTTCTCTCGGTCTGTGTATGCATTGATTGATCCAGGTTCGACCTTGTCATATATTTCGCCTCTGGTTGCTATTAAAATTGGTATAACGTCTGAACCTATAGAGCCGTTTGAGGTAGCCACACCGATTGGGGACTTTATTGTAGCAAAATAGGTATATAAAGACTGTTCTGTAATTGTATGTGGCCGTGACACTAAGGCAGATCTGGTGGAGTTAGATATGATCGAGTTCGATGTTATTATGGGAATGGACTGGCTAGCCTCCTGTTATGCTAATGTTGACTGCCAAAATAAGGTAGTTCGTTTCCAGTTTCCTAGGGAGCCAGCTATAGAATGGGCCGGTAATACAGCATCGCCGAAAGGTAAGTTTATTTCATACCTTAAGGCGAAGAAAATGATCAGAAAAGGTTATATTTATCATCTGGTTCGGGTACAAGACTTGACAGCAGAAACGCCGACTCTTCAGTCAGTTCCCGTAGTTAATGAATTTCCGGAAGTATTCCCAGATGAGCTTCCAGGCCTCCCTCCGGAGCGGGAGATAGATTTCACTATTGATTTGCTTCCAGATACTCAGTCGATATCTATTCCCCCGTACAGAATGGCACCGGCAGAATTGAAAGAACTGAAAGAGCAGCTGAAGGATCTGTTAGAAAAAGGCTTTATCAGGCCCAGTACTTCATCTTGGGGAGCCCCGGTATTATTTGTGCGTAAGAAAGACGGGTCGCTGCGTATGTGTATTGATTATCGGCAGCTGAATAAGGTAACTATAAATAATAAATACCCCCTCCCCAGAATTGATGACTTGTTTGATCAGTTGCAGGGCGCCAAATATTTTTCGAAGATAGATCTTCGGTCAGGCTATCATCAGGTACGGGTACGAGAGGTCGATATTCCTAAGACAGCATTCCGGACCAGATATGGGCATTATGAATTCAGAGTTATGTCATTTGGGTTAACTAATGCTCCGGCGGTATTCATGGATTTAATGAACCGAGTATTCAGGCCGTTCTTAGACATGTTCGTAATTGTATTTATCGATGATATCCTGGTTTATTCTCGGTCCGAGGCAGAGCACGCAGATCATCTGAGAGCGGTACTTGGGGTACTTCGGCATCGGAAATTATATGCAAAATTTTCTAAATGTGAATTCTTGCTGGCTTCAGTGGCATTCCTGGGGCATATTATTGCAGCTGATGGTGTCCGGGTGGATACACAGAAGATTGAGGCCGTGAAGAATTGGCCCAGACCCACGACGCCCACAGAGGTACGTAGTTTCCTGGGGTTATCATGCTATTACAGAAGATTTGTGGAAAAGTTTGCGTCGATTTCAGCGCCTTTGACAAGGCTAACTCAAAAGGGAGTCATGTTCCAATGGACTGATGCTTGTGAACGAAGCTTCCAGTTGCTGAAAGAGAAGCTGACTACAGCCCCAGTTCTGACTCTCCCAGAGGGACTCGATGGATATGTTATTTATTGTGACGCTTCTGGCGTGGGATTGGGCTGTGTATTGATACAGCACGGCAGAGTTATAGCTTATGCTTCTCGGCAATTGAAAAAGCATAAAAACAATTATCCTACCCACGATCTGGAGCTTGCAGCGGTGATCCATGCCTTGAAGATATGGAGACATTATTTATATGGCGTTCATGTTGATATCTATACAGATCATAAGAGTCTCCAGTATATTTTCAGGCAGAAAGAGCTTAATTTGCGGCAGCGGAGGTGGCTGGAGCTCCTGAAAGACTATGATGTGGATATTCTGTATCATCCGGGCAAGGCTAATGTTGTTGTAGATGCGCTTAGCCGGAAATCTATGGGCAGCTTAGCAGATTTACAGTCATACAGGGGAGAGATAGTGCGTGACATTCATCAGTTGGCTAATCTTGGGGTTCGTCTGGCCGATTCTAGAGGTACACGGATTTCTGTCCGAGGGGTTTCTGAATCATCTATTAAGGAAGATATCAAGCAGCATCAGTATGAAGATCCTGTTTTGGCTCGATACAGAGACACAGCCTATGATAAGGAGAAGACTCCGTTCGAGTTCACTCCGGACGGGACTTTATTATTCAGGGGCAGGTTGTGTGTACCTGATATTGCAGGCCTTCGGCAGCAGGTTATGAGTGAGGCACATTATGCTCGCTATTCGGTCCATCCTGGGTCTACGAAGATGTACCATGATCTTAGATGCCTATACTGGTGGGATGGCATGAAATGGGATATCGCAGAGTTCGTCGCCCAGTGTCCCAATTGTCAACAGGTCAAAATTGAACATCAGAAACCGGGTGGACTATTGCAGGAAATGGAAATTCCGACGTGGAAGTGGGAGATTATTAATATGGACTTCATTACAGGTTTGACTCGCACTCCACAGAAGTATGATTCCATTTGGGTTATTGTTGATAGGCTGACAAAATCAGCCCATTTTCTCCCCGTCAGAACTACTTATTCCGCCGAGGATTATGCCAGGCTTTATATTAAAGAAATAGTGAAGCTTGATGGAGTTCCTATATCTATTATCACTGACAGAGGTGCTTAGTTCACAGCGAACTTCTGGAGATCTTTTCAGGAAGGATTAGGGACTCAGCTGAGCCTGAGCACAGCTTTTCATCCTCAGAGTGACGGACAGGCCGAGCGCACTATCCAGACACTTGAAGATATGTTGCGGGCCTGTGTTATTGATTTCAGAGGTAGCTGGGAGAATCACTTGCCATTGATTGAATTTTCTTATAATAACAGCTACCATTCCAGCATCCAGATGGCTCCGTATGAGGCTTTATATGGTAGGAAATGCAGGTCACCTATCGGCTGGTTTGATATTGGCGAGACAGAGTTAATCGGCCCGGATATGATCCAGCAGGCCGTTGATAAGGTGAAACTTATCCAGGAACGACTATTGGCAGCCCAGAGTCGACAGAAATCATATGCTGATAAACGGCGTCATCCTTTGGAAATCCAGGTTGGTGATTGGGTATTTCTGAAGGTATCTCCTCTGAAAGGCGTAATGCGGTTCGGCAGAAAGGGCAAACTTAGTCCGCGTTATATTGGGCCTTATTTGATTGTGCAAAAAATTGGGAATGTCGCCTATGAGTTATATTTGCCATCTGATTTGGAAGCGGTACATCCGGTATTCCCTGTCTCTATGCTCCGCAAATGCATTGGTGATCCCTCAAGAATATTTCCGGCAGATGATATTCAGGTGACGGAGCAGTTATCTTATGAGGAGCAGCCCGTAGCCATCTTGGACCGCCAGGTAAGAAAGCTCCGGAACAAAGATGTAGCCTCTGTTAAGGTGTTGTGGCGGAACAACAATAGAGAAGAAATGACCTGGGAGGCCGAAGAGGAGATGAAGAAGAAATATCCTCATTTGTTCCCTACGCCCACAGGTAATCTTGAATCCTTGCTAAATTTTATTTCAATAATGAATGTGTGTCGCATGTGCTGTCTATAAACAGAAACTTCCCCCAAAGTATTTTCAAACCCTATAAGATTAATTTAACATTCGAGGACGAATGTTCTAAAGGGGGGGAGGATGTTATATCCCGTATTTTCACGCATTTGGAAAATTAGAAATAATCTTGACTTGTATGAAATAAAGTCATAATTGGTTACATTTAACATAAGAGTTGTGCATGAAAGAATATTAATGTGGAAGTGTCGAGGAAGACTAAGGGCAAATTTGGAATTTTGGAAATTAGTTTCGGGAATTACAAAATTTGATTCACAAGTCATTGGGCTCAAAAATTGAATTGAAATCAAAGCCCAAGACTTGAGGGGGTGGCCGGCCAAGTGAGGCCCAAGCCCACCACACTTCACAAATTTTTTCCATGTGCTACAATTAAATATATAGTGGCCTTTATCCCTTAGACCCTTCAAGAAACATAGAAGAAAGAACAAAGCAAACAAAGAGAGCAAGAAGAGAAGGTCTCGGGTTGGCCATAGAAAATTTGACCCTCACAAATCTCCCTCCAAAAATTATTTTCTTGTTGAATTCCTACTAATTCAAGGTCCCTTTACAACTTGGTGTAGTTGGTTTGGAAGAAAGAGGTCTTGTTCCTTCAAGTTGACCTTATATTCAAGTGAAGAAGATTGAGTAAAAAGGTAATAATTCATCCCTTATTATTGTGTTATGAAGTCTTGTTTGTGTTGTAGTATGTAGAAATGAGTTGATTGTATAGAAAAAGGGAAGTTTGCAAAGTGGGTATGGAATTTAGAATGTGGCCGTGTGTGTGTTTCAATGTGTAATTGAAATGAGTTGAAATTTATGTTGTATTCTAGTTGTGATTGTGGTGAAATGCAAATTGGAAATGAAAGTTGGATGAATTTAGTTGATATTGATAAAATGGGCATATGGCCGTAGGGTGTGTTTGGCTTGGGATAGAAATGAATTAAGTGGTTTAGTGTGTTATTGTGTTATTGTGATGCTTGCTATGTAAATGAAGATAGAATGATATAAGTTGTATTGAATTGGAATGTAGAAACTTATGTCGTTCTAGTATGATATTCGGACATTAAGAAAATGAAGTTGTTTGGTTGTTAATTGTGATGATTATTGATGAATTTGGAAGTTGGAAACATGTTATGAAGTTGTATGCCAAAGATTTGATGTTTTGCACAAGTCATGACTTTGATGGAAAGTTGTATACTATGTATATCGAGTGTATAACTTAAGGAAAACGATATGAAATGTTTCTAGAACTATATGGTGATGATCTTGAGTGTTGATGAATGAAAAATTATTGATACTAGTTTGAAAGTTTGGGTTGGAATGAAGGTTATGTCAACTTGTTAGAAAGATGACTAGTTGAAGGATATTGTGTCTTTAATGGTTGCTGTTGATGTTGATGTTGTTGTTTGGGTTGTTGTTGATGGTTTCTAGCCGAGTTGAATTCTCGGGGGTGCTATATGTATAGGGGAAGTGCTGCCGGAATTTCGGTAGACAAATATGCATTAAGTTGAAATCATGGCATCCATAACTCACAATTGGTAAATGTGACCATTTGCAGATTCTTGACGAAACGGGAAGTGAGCTTGGATAGACTTAAAAAGCTCAAGAGGTATGTAAAGCAACCCCAATTCTTCCCTTGGCATGTCCTTAGTGTGTTAGGGTCGGATCCGGGCCTCGAAAGACTTCTTGGCCCTCGGAATCCGCAAGAGAAAATTTCAGTTTTTCCTTCAGTAGAATTGAATCATTTCAGTACGCTTTGCATGAAATAATGCAAGTTTGCTCTAAATTACTTGGAAAGTCATAGAATGTTTGTAGAACCTTTTTAGGTGACCCCATAAGCTTAGAGGTCACAATTTGAGCCCGCCGCCTTGTTTGTCCCGAGGCGGGCCCACTATTCCCGGTTTGCCCTTAATGTACTAAAGCTTTCCTTTTAAGCGATTTTTGAAAGAAACGTTTGACTACCCTTTTTAATTACCTAAAAAATATTGTTTTAAATATCCTATTAAGTCTTGTAAATTATTTTGACACCCGGAACGACTTCAGGAAGGTTATACTTTTGAAATTTATTATGATATCCGAAATGCATCTATTATGATCCCGTCCAACTCCATTGGATTTGTTTGGCTTTGATACGCTTCACCGAGTCTTTGAAAACATTTATGATATTTTTAAATTGCATTAGTCTCTCACTACTCCATTCGTGGATGCCCCAATGTTTCCCACACTGAGCCCGGGCCAGGATATGTTGTCAAGCGTGATCCTTTGCATTGTTCGCCGTGCCTCGATGTGAGGGGGCAGGTATACGCGTACATGGGTTTGTGGAGTATGCTGTGCCATGTACGTTTGTTCTGATATGATTTACTATGGCCATCTGATATGACATATTATGTTACGGGGTTATGCCCCTATTCTGATTCGTCTGTGTTGTGGCACCAGCGTCGGGAGGATGGCCACGTTCTGTCTGCCGAGTCCCTTGGCAGGGGCCGGATTTGATATGACATATGTTTCTGTACACACTCCGCATGTTTTGAAAATATATATCTGATACTTTGTATTTTCTGTTTACTTTCTGTATGTTCTATACCAGTTATGATTTTGTTTCTGCAACTCAGGCTTTACATATTCAGTACATATTTCGTACTGACCCCCTTTCCTCGAGGGCTGCGTTTTCATGCCGCCCAGGTACTGACGACAGGTTTTCCAATCCGTCTGTCTAGGATATCTTTTCCGCCATCTGGAGCGCTCTTTTATTCAGAGCCATCTTTTGGTACAGTCTGTCACTTCTATATGTGTATATTCTCGTTCATGGGTACGGCGGGGCCCTGTCCTGCCATATGATTCCGTTGGTCCATTTAGAGGTCTGTAGACATGTTTGTGGGTTGGGATCTTTCTGTACAGCTGTGTGGATATGTTGTGTTTGGGCGATCCCATTCGCCGCGGCGGCCGGTCCGCATATATTTAAATGTTACTTTGTTGGCCCTGTGTGGCCTTTGTTGGTATTTTCTGCGTGCAGGGTATATGGGATAGTCCGTAAAACAAAGGATACTCTGCCGAAATTTTTTTGGAGATTATCTAAATTGGAAATAAAGCCTTGTCGGCTTCTGCTATATATTAGAATGTGTTTGAGTGCCCAGATCGGGCACTAGTCACGGCCTACGGGGTTGGGTCGTGACAAAAGTGGTATCAGAGCGGTTTGTCCTCGGAATGTCTACTGACCGTGTCTAGTAGGGTCTTGGTTATCGGTGTGTTGTGCACCACACCTATAAACAGGAGACTACAGGGCATTTAGGATACTACCCTTCTTTCTGTCTTAGATCGTGCGATAGAGCTGTGTTATCATGATGATTCCTCCCTAACGAATTGTTACCTTTGCAGTTATGCCTCCAAAAAAGGCGTCAGCAGCCCAAAAGGCCAAGGCAGCAGCTGTGGGAGAGACTAGTCGGGCCCAGAGGGTTACCAGGGCCCATGCACATATTGCTCCTGATATTTTGCCCCCGACAGAGGGCTCTTCCACACCGCCACACGTAGAGGAGATTGGAGCAGCAGCAGCTGCAGGTCTACGGGCGGCTCCATCGCCAGCTCCCGAGATTCCAGTACCTGAGCCCCCAGCTCCACGGCCAGGCACTGAGGATCAGTCCATGAGAGAGGCAGTCCAGCTATTGACCAGACTTGTGGCAGGACAGGTTCAGGGGCACGGACTAGGAGGTGACCGGGCTTACAGGCGTGACAGTTCGAGAGCCCGTGAGTTCTTGACTTGTGGTCCTGCAGAGTTCTTCGAGACTAAGCCCGAGGAGGATCCTGAGGAGTTTATCAGGAAGATGCGGCGCACTTTACAGCTGATTAATGCTTCCGAGACCGAGTCAGTTGCGTTGGCCTCGTACCGGTTGTATGATGTGGCGGCTAATTGGTACGAGTCATGGGAGTTATCTAGGGGTGACGGCGCTCCCCCAGCAGTTTGGGATGATTTTTCTCAGGCTTTTCTTAGCCATTTTCTGCCCCCGGAGCTACGGCGGGCCAAGGCTGACAGATTCTTATTGCTGAGACAGAGGGGTCGCAGTGTTCGAGAGTACAGTATGGAGTTCGACTCATTGGCCCGATACGCACCTGCTGTGGTAGCTACTATGGCTGACAGGATGCACAGGTACATTATGGGGCTGGATATTGCCCGGATTCAGGCCCACGCCCAGGGCATGGAGGACCGGCATAGGGAGCGTCAGCCTGATAGGAGCCAGGATCGGAGACAGCCCAAGAGGGCTAGATCGTCTGGGTATTCTGGAGATTTTCGGGGCAGACAGCCTCAGCAGCCGCAGCAGCCTAGCAGACATCTATCCCAGCCGGCACAGAGCGCACCTCCACAGCCTACAGGTCGCAGATTTGATAGCCCAGGGTATTCAGGAGCAGGTCAGAGCTTCAGGGCTTCAGGCTCGCGGACAGATAGGGGTTCTGGTCAGACGAGGCCACCTAGGCATCAGTGTTCTTATTGTGGCAGATACCATCCTGGGGAGTGCTACAAAGCCACCGGTGAATGTTTTTCTTGTGGCCGTCAGGGCCATTCTGTGAGAGATTGCCCGTATAAGGGTAGTTCGGGTGGTGCAGCGCAGCCTACCGGATCAGCCGCCGCGTCTTCATCTTCATCAGTGGCTATGCGCCCTACGGGGCCAGGTACTTCAGCACCAGCGGGTCGCGGCAGAGGCCGTGGTGGAGCTTCGGGTACTAGCGGTCCTTCGAACCGCATTTATGCTCTGTCCAGCCGCCAGGATCAGGAGGCATCACCTAATGTCGTTACAGGTACATTATCGGTTTTCTCTCGGTCTGTGTATGCATTGATTGATCCAGGTTCGACCTTGTCATATATTTCGCCTCTGGTTGCTAGTAAAATTGGTATAACGTCTGAACCTATAGAGCCGTTTGAGGTAGCCACACCGATTGGGGAATTTATTGTAGCAAAACAGGTATATAAAGACTGTTCTGTAATTGTATGTGGCCGTGACACTAAGGCAGATCTGGTGGAGTTAGATATGATCGAGTTCGATGTTATTATGGGAATGGACTGGCTAGCCTCCTGTTATGCTAATGTTGACTGCCAAAATAAGGTAGTTCGTTTCCAGTTTCCTGGGGAGCCAGCTATAGAATGGGCCGGTAATACAGCATCGCCGAAAGGTAAGTTTATTTCATACCTTAAGGCGAAGAAAATGATCAGAAAAGGTTATATTTATCATCTGGTTCGGGTACAAGACTTGACAGCAGAAACGCCGACTCTTCAGTCAGTTCCCGTAGTTAATGAATTTCCGGATGTATTCCCAGATGAGCTTCCAGGCCTCCCTCCGGAGCGGGAGATAGACTTCACTATTGATTTGCTTCCAGATACTCAGCCGATATCTATTCCCCCGTACAGAATGGCACCGGCAGAATTGAAAGAACTGAAAGAGCAGCTGAAGGATCTGTTAGAAAAAGGCTTTATCAGGCCCAGTACTTCGCCTTGGGGAGCCCCGGTATTATTTGTGCGTAAGAAAGACGGGTCGCTGCGTATGTGTATTGATTATCGGCAACTGAATAAGGTAACTATAAATAATAAATACCCCCTCCCCAGAATTGATGACTTGTTTGATCAGTTGCAGGGCGCCAAATATTTTTCGAAGATAGATCCTCGGTCAGGCTATCATCAGGTATGGGTACGAGAGGCTGATATTCCTAAGACAGCATTCCGGACCAGATATGGGCATTATGAATTCAGAGTTATGTCATTTGGGTTAACTAATGCTCCGGCGGTATTCATGGATTTAATGAACCGAGTATTCAGGCCGTTCTTAGACATGTTCGTAATTTTATTTATCGATGATATCCTGGTTTATTCTCGGTCCGAGGCAGAGCACGCAGATCATCTGAGAGCGGTACTTGGGGTACTTCGGCATCGGAAATTATATGCAAAACTTTCTAAATGTGAATTCTTGCTGGCTTCAGTGGCATTCCTGGGGCATATTATTGCAGCTGATGGAGTCCGGGTGGATACACAGAAGATTGAGGCCGTGAAGAATTGGCCCAGACCCACGACGCCCACAGAGGTACGTAGTTTCCTCGGGTTAGCAGGCTATTACAGAAGATTTGTGGAAAAGTTTGCTTCGATTTCAGCGCCTTTGACAAGGCTAACTCAGAAGGGAGCCATGTTCCAGTGGACTGATGCTTGTGAACGAAGCTTCCAGTTGCTGAAAGAGAAGCTGACTACAGCCCCAGTTCTGACTCTCCCAGAGGGACCCGTTGGATATGTTATTTATTGTGACGCTTCTGGCGTGGGATTGGGCTGTGTATTGATGCAGCACGGCAGAGTTATAGCTTATGCTTCTCGGCAATTGAAAAAGCATGAAAAAAATTATCCTACCCACGATCTGGAGCTTGTAGCGGTGATCCATGCCCTGAAGATATGGAGAAATTATTTATATGGCCTTCATGTTGATATCTATACAGATCATAAGAGTCTCCAGTATATTTTCAGGCAGAAAGAGCTTAATTTGCGGCAGCGGAGGTGGCTGGAGCTCCTGAAAGACTATGATGTGGATATTCTATATCATCCGGGCAAGGCTAATGTTGTTGCAGATGCGCTTAGCCGGAAATCTATGGGCAGCTTGGCAGATTTACAGTCAGACAGGAGAGAGATAGTGCGTGACATTCATCAGTTGGCTAATCTTGGGGTTCGTCTGGCCGATTCTGGAGGTACACGGATTTCTGTCCAAGGGGTTTCTGAATCATCTATTAAGGAAGATATCAAGCAGCATCAGTATGAAGATCCTGTTTTGGCTCGATACAGAGACACAGCCTATGATAAGGAGAAAACTCCGTTCGAGTTCACTCCGGACGGGACTTTATTATTCAGGGGCAGGTTGTGTGTACCTGATATGGCAGGCCTTCGGCAGCAGGTTATGAGTGAGGCACATTATACTCGCTATTCGGTCCATCCTGGGTCTACGAAGATGTACCATGATCTTAGATGCCTATACTGGTGGGATGGCATGAAATGGGATATCGCAGAGTTCGTCGCCCAGTATCCCAATTGTCAACAGGTCAAAATTGAACATCAGAAACCGGGTGGACTGTTGCAGGAAAAGGAAATTCCGACGTGGAAGTGGGAGATCATTAATATGGACTTCATTAAAGGTTTGCCTCGCACTCCACGGAAGTATGATTCCATCTGGGTTATTGTTGATAGGCTGACAAAATCAGCCCATTTTCTCCCCGTCAGAACTACTTATTCCGCTGAGGATTATGCCAGGATTTATATTAAAGAAATAGTGAAGCTTGATGGAGTTCCTATATCTATTATCACTGACAGAGGTGCTCAGTTCACAACGAACTTCTGGAGATCTTTTCAGGAAGGATTAGGGACTCATCTGAGCCTGAGCACAGCTTTTCATCCTCAGAGTGACGGACAGGCCGAGTGCACTATCCAGACACTTGAAGATATGTTGCGGGCCTGTGTTATTGATTTCAGAGGTAGCTGGGAGGATCACTTGCCATTGATTGAATTTTCTTATAATAACAGCTACCATTCCAGCATCCAGATGGCTCCGTACGAGGCTTTATATGGTAGGAAATGCAGGTCACCTATCGGCTGGTTTGATATTGGCGAGACAGAGTTAATCGGCCCGGATATGATCCAGCAGGCCGTTGATAAGGTGAAACTTATCCAGGAACGACTATTGGCAGCCCAGAGTCGACAGAAATCATACGCTAATAAATGGCGTCGTCCTTTGGAATTCCAGGTTGGTGATTGGGTATTTCTGAAAGTATCTCCTATGAAAGGCGTAATACGGTTCGGCAGAAAGGGCAAACTTAGTCCGCGTTATATTGGGCCTTATTTGATTGTGCGAAAAATTGGGAATGTCGCCTATGAGTTAGATTTGCCATCTGATTTGGAAGCGGTACATCCGGTATTCCATGTCTCTATGCTCCGCAAATGCATTGGTGATCCCTCCAGAATATTTCCGGCAGATGATATTCAGGTGACGGAGCAATTATCTTACGAGGAGCAGCCCGTAGCCATCTTGGACCGCCAGGTAAGAAAGCTCCGGAACAAAGATGTAGCCTCTGTTAAGGTGTTGTGGCGGAACAACAATAGGGAAGAAATCACCTGGGAGGCCTAAGAGGAGATGAAGAAGAAATATCCTCATTTGTTCCCTACGCCCACAGGTAATCTTGAATCCTTGCTAAATTCTATTTCAATAATGAATGTGTGCCGCTTGTGCTGTCTATAAACAGAAACTTCCCCCAAAGTATTTTCAAACCCTATAAGATTAATTTAACATTCGAGGACGAATGTTCTAAAGGGGGGGGAGGATGTTATATCCCGTATTTTCGCGCATTTGGAAAATTAGAAATAATCTTGACTTGTATGAAATAAAGTCATAATTGGTTACATTTAACATAAGAGTTGTGCATGAAAGAATATTAATGTGGAAGTGTCGAGGAAGACTAAGGGCAAATTTGGAATTTTGGAAATTAGTTTCGGGAATTACAAAATTTGATTCACAAGTCATTGGGCTCAAAAATTGAATTGAAATCAAAGCCCAAGACTTGATGGGGTGGCCGGCCAAGTGAGGCCCAAGCCCACCACACTTCACAAATTTTTTCCATGTGCTACAATTAAATATATAGTGGCCTTTATCCCTTAGACCCTTCAAGAAACATAGAAGAAAGAACAAAGCAAACAAAGAGAGCAAGAAGAGAAGGTCTCGGGTTGGCCATAGAAAATTTGACCCTCACAAATCTCCCTCCAAAAATTATTTTCTTGTTGAATTCCTACTAATTCAAGGTCCCTTTACAACTTGGTGTAGTTGGTTTGGAAGAAAGAGGTCTTGTTCCTTCAAGTTGACCTTACATTCAAGTGAAGAAGATTGAGTAAAAAGGTAAGAATGTATCCCTTATTATTGTGTTATGAAGTCTTGTTTGTGTTGTAGTATGTAGAAATGAGTTGATTGTATAGAAAAATGGAAGTTTGCAAAGTGGGTATGGAATATAGAATGTGGCCGTGTGTGTGTGTCAATGTGTAATTGAAATGAGTTGAAATTTATGTTGTATTCTAGTTGTGATTGTGGTGAAATGCAAATTGGAAATGAAAGTTGGATGAATTTAGTTGATATTGATAAAATGGGCATATGGCCGTAAGGTGTGTTTGGCTTGGGATAGAAATGAATTAAGTGGTTTAGTGTGTTATTGTGTTATTGTGATGCTTGCTATGTAAATGAAGATAGAATGATATAAGTTGTATTGAATTGGAATGTAGAAACTTATGCCGTTCTAGTCTGATTTTCCGACATTAAGAAAATGAAGTTGTTTGGTTGTTAATTGTGATGATCATTGATGAATTTGGAAGTTGGAAACATGTTATGAAGTTGTATGCCAAAGATTTGATGTTTTGCACAAGTCATGACTTTGATGGAAAGTTGTATACTATGTATATCGACTGTATAACTTAAGGAAAACGATATGAAATGTTTCTAGAACTATATGGTGATGATCTTGAGTGTTGATGAATGAAAAATTATTGATACTAGTTTGAAAGTTTGGGTTGGAATGAAGGTTATGTTAACTTGTTAGAAAGATGACTAGTTGAAGGATATTGTGTCTTTAATGGTTGTTGTTGATGTTGATGTTGTTGTTTGGGTTGTTGTTGATGGTTTCTAGCCGAGTTGAATTCTCGGGGGTGCTATATGTATAGGGGAAGTGCTGCCGGAATTTCGGTAGACAAATATGCATTAAGTTGAAATCATGGCATCCATAACTCACAATTGGTAAATGTGACCATTTGCAGATTCTTGACGAAACGGGAAGTGAGCTAGGATAGACTTAAAAAGCTCAAGAGGTATGTAAAGCAACCCCATTATTCCCTTGGCATGTCCTTAGTGTGTTAGGGTCGGATCCGGGCCTCGAAAGACTTCTCGGCCCTCGGAATCCGCAAGAGAAAATTTTAGTTTTTCCTTCAGTAGAATTGAATCATTTCAGTACGCTTTGCATGAAATAATGCAACTTTGCTCTAAATTACTTGGAAAGTCATAGAATGTTTGTAGAACCTTTTTAGGTGACCCCATAAGCTTAGAGGGCACAATTTGAGCCCGCCGCCTTGTTTGTCCCGAGGCGGGCCCACTATTCCCGGTTTTGCCCTTAATGTACTAAAGCTTTCCTTTTAAGCGATTTTTGAAAGAAACGTTTGACTACCCTTGTCACGACCCAGCCCCGTGGGCCGCGACTGGCACCCTACCTGGGTACCCAGACCAAATCGCATATTCATTTCCGAATCCAAACTTATTTCAGAATTTTCAAGAAGTTATATCAAACATAATTTATATCGAAAATATGTCTTAAGCGGTCATATCAAATCAAACTCAAACAAAGCGGCGGAATAGACATCGCCGGTCAAAATACAAATATATACAAAAGGGCCATTTGGGGCCATCATATCAAACAGACCGCTTTAAGACCCGAAAGCAAAATCAGACAATAAACACATAGGACCCTCGCCCCACAAAGATGACTACAGGCCTCTACGAATTCAAAACATAACATAAGGCGAGACAGGGCCCCGCCGTACCCAAACTGTCAAATATACAAAGTATATACAGAGTAGAGGAGTCTGTACCAAGAGTGGACTCCGGACCCAGTAAGAGTACTCCGAAAAGCAAGAAGTGAAGCCTACTGCGGAGGATCACCGATGTCTGCACCTGCGGGCATAAAACGCAGCCCCCGGAGAGAGGGGGTCAGTACGAAATATGTACTGAGTATGTAAAGCACGGAGTACAGAATTATGGGTCAAAACCGAAAGCAAATCAAATGTCAAAGTGGGGTACAAACTGGTATGTCAAAATCTGTATCGGAATCATATACATATATTTTATGCAAATAAAATCATGCAAACGCTTAAGAACGTGGTCGCCACTCCGACGCTGGCACCACACACAGCATAACACCAGAAGGTTTCAAATCTCCGTACATCCCCGAACATAATCATAATCATCGGTGAGCGTATCGCATCCCGAGCCATATCACAGCATAACTCCAAACGGAACCCGGCCCTATGGCGAAGCCTTGGGAACCGTAACACAGCATACGGCCGAATTATCATAAAACGCACGAATCAAAACCGGCCCGGGAACCGGTGAACGAAGTCATAATAAGGCACGAGCGGAGTCGTGAGCAAACAAATGCAAATCGTATTTCAAAATAATGTTTCAAAACAAAGTAAACTCATAAATCATATCCTATTACAAAATAGTCGAATACTTAGTCGACATAAGGTTTCATTTTGCCAAACGATTCCAAAATGGTCCATATAGTTCAAAACCTGGATTAGTGCATAGGATAGTCCAAACATACCCCGTGGCAGGATGTTCCAAAGATCAGAAGTGGTACGTTCAACTCTATTCTCAAAGATGGCCCGAAGGGCAAATCGGGCATTTTGGGGTAGCGGACCCACCTCGAGTCGAAGTGAGGTGGCGAACATATTTTTACGAGCAGTAATATGCCAAGGGTCATACATAATCATTTCTAGGTTACCCGACCACATTTCGATAGGTTTCGGACGAATAATGGCATTCTAGCCAAAAGGGAGCCTTTAGGCTTCAATCGAATTGAATGAATAGTAACTTTCCTGTGGATCGGGTTTCGAGGAGCAGAAATGCTCCAGAAGGTCTCATATTCAACTAACACACTAAGATATGCCAAATAAAGAATTGGGAAGCTTTACATACCTCTCAGATGTCGTAAGCTCCTCCAAAAGTCCGTCCCGTTTCGTCAAAAATCTGCAAATGGTCAAAGTTACCAATTGAGATTCTTAGGCTCAAAAATGCCTTTAACTCCATATTTGCCTACCGAAATTTCGGCAGCATTTCCCCTATAAATCTAACATCCCCGAGGCGTAGGTCGGCTCAAATTAACCAACCACAACAGCCCACACATCAACCAAACAATGTAAACAACAATCAATTCACTCTAGCTTCAAAGTCCTACATGATTTCTTAAGTTGGCAACTTTCCATTCAAACTTTCAAAATTCCAATTCTATATCTACCTATTTGTATTCATTCCCACATTCAAACTTATACAACCACATTCTCATTACAATTCAAACCATACACGAAATTGCACCAAAATCCATTAGTTCCATAATTCTTCAAAACATTAAAATTCACGACGAACATTCTAACTAACGTCGTTTCAATCCGAATTCGTCAACATCGATATAGATTCATATCTAAAGTCTATATCACCCCAAAATATACATTGATATACATAAGAATACCAAGGATATACACTTTCCGATAATATCCGAATTCGTTTTCCACCGCCAATTTAATTCAACAATCAATCAATTACGATCTAAGGGTCACAACAACACATTATGCCAACTTAAACAAGATCAATTCAAACCATTTCTTTCCTTCCATAACTCACGGCCAAACACACTACACACACACACCCACGACTTTCTATTTACGTTAAAATTACGGGATCTCCATCTACTTCCAATGCTTAACACATTCACATCAATTCTATAACATAAAAGGGGCAAAATTCTTACCTTTCCTTGAAAACCCGACTTGTCGAAAACGTCGTCCCCGTGCCAAACTATTTATACCACGTCGGAGAGCGTCTTGAGTACTTCACAAATATGTAGAAACCAAGATTTTTGAATCACCACACAAGCTTGGAATTTTTCTCTTCTTTTCTTTTTTTTTCACTTCGGCCGAACCCCTTTTTGGTGAGTTCTTGATTTTTTTTCTAATTTTGTGATAAGTTCAAGTGTAATCCATGTATATATCTACTTTAGGGGTCATGTGCATAGCACATGCCCCTTTAAAATGGGCTTGGGCCACTACTATGGCCGGCCCCCCCTTCATTTGTTTGGGCTTCATTTGCATTGTAATTTCTTGGGCCCAATTCTTAAAATGCCCCGTTTTGAAATTCCCGAAACTAATTTACGAAGTTCCAAATTTACCCTTGGCCTTTCCCGAGGTCTTAGCATTTAAAGATTTCACAACCAACATAGTCATATTCACTAAAATCAAAATATGTCCTTATAATCCACAAGTCGTAATTATTTCACGATTTCCAATTATACGAAAACACGGGACATAACATTCTCCCCCCCTTAAGAACATTCGTCCCCGAATGTTAAATTAATCTTATAAGGTCTTATGATCAAGGCAGGAGTGTCCCTTTTTAATGATGACATACATAATTCATTTTATCAATCAACACAACAAACTGAAAAAGAAATTAGATTACCTGCGGATGTCGGAAACAAGTGGGGATATTTCTTCTTCATCTCGTCCTCCGCCTCCCAACTCATCTCCTCCCGATTATTGTTGCGCCACAGGACTTTGACGGAGGGCACTTCTTTAGTGCGTAGTCTCCGCACCTGTCGATCCAGAATAGATACAGGCTGCTCGTCATAAGATAACTGCTCCGTCACCTGAATGTCGTCAACTGGGAATATCCTGGCAGGATCACCAATGCATTTCCGCAACATAGACACATGAAACACCGGGTGTACGGCCTCCAAGTCGGATGGTAAGTCTAGCTCATAGGCGACCTCGCCTATCTTTCGCACGATCTGATACGGCCCAATGTACCGGGGGCTCAACTTACCCTTTCTACCGAATCTCATGACACCCTTCATGGGCGACACCTTCAGGAATACCCAGTCGCCAATCCGGAACTCTAACGGTCGACGTCGTCTATCTGCATAAGCTTTCTGTCGACTCTGAGCAGCCAATAATCGTTCTCGAATAAGCTTTACCTTATCTACAGCTTCCTGGATCACATCTGGCCCAATCAACTTAGTCTCGCCCACGTCAAACCAGCCAATAGGAGACCTGCATCTCCTGCCATAAAGGGCCTCGTACGGAGCCATCTGGATGCTGGAGTGATAACTGTTATTATAGGCAAACTCAATAAGCGGCAAATGATCATCCCAGCAGCCCCTGAAATCAATAACGCAGGCCCGCAACATATCTTCGAGCGTCTGAATAGTGCGCTCGGCCTGCCCGTCGGACTGAGGGTGAAAAGCTGTGCTGAGACTCACCTGAGTCCCTAATCCCTCCTGAAATGACCTCCAGAAATTTGCTGTAAACTGGGTACCTCGGTCAGTAATAATAGATATAGGGACTCCGTGAAGTCTGACTATCTCTCTGATATACAATCTGGCGTAGTCCTCAGCCGAATATGTAGTCCGGACCGGAAGGAAATGGGCTGATTTCGTCAGCCTGTCCACAATGACCCAAATAGAGTCGTACCTGCGTAGAGTACGCGGTAATCCAACAACCAAATCCATATTAATCATCTCCCATTTCCAGGCTGGAATTTCCATCTCCTGTAATAATCCACCGGGCTTCTGATGCTCGATCTTAACTTGCTGGCAGTTCGGGCACTGACTAACAAACTCAGCAATATCTTTCTTCATGCCGTCCCACCAATACAAACACCTGAGGTCCCGATACATTTTAGTGGAACCAGGATGAACAGAATACCGTGCATTATGGGCCTCGCCCATAATCTGCCGCCGTAAGCCCGCAACGTCCGGTACACAGAATCTGCCGTCATATAATAATACTCCGTCAGGCGAGATCTCAAACTGAGTCTTTGATTTACTAAGGGCCACATCTCTGTACTGAATCAAAAGTGGATCCTCAAACTGGCGCTGCTTTACCTCCTGAATAATAGATGACTCAGCAACTGGACGGACAGAAATTCCAGAATCTCCAGAATCCACCAAACGAACTCCGAGGCTGGCCAGCTGATGAATATCACGAACCAAATCTCTCTTATCAGATGGAACATCAGCCAGACTGCCCACGGACTTGCGGCTAAGCGCGTCAGCTACCACATTGGCTTTCCCCGGATGGTACAGAATATCAACGTCGTAGTCCTTTAGTAACTCAAGCCATCTCCGCTGCCGCAAATTTAGTTCCTTCTGCCTAAAAATATACTGGAGACTCTTATGGTCCGTATAGATATCAACATGGACCCCATATAAATAATGCCGCCAAATCTTCAAAGCATGAATCACCGCGGCCAACTCAAGATCATGAGTGGGATAGTTCTTCTCGTGCGGTCTGAGCTGTCGGGAAGCATAGGCTATAACTCGACCGTGCTGCATCAATACACATCCTATCCCAATACCAGAGGCGTCACAATAGACAACATACCCGTCAGATCCCTCTGGAAGAGCCAGAACTGGTGCTGTAATCAATCTCTCCTTCAGCATCTGAAAGCTGCGCTCGCAGGCATCCGACCACAGGAATTTCGCTGCTTTCTGGGTAAGCCTCGTCAGTGGTGCTGAAATAGAAGAGAAATCCTCCACGAACCTGCGGTAATACCCAGCCAATCCAAGAAAACTACGCACCTCTGTCGGTGTAGTAGGCCTGGGCCAATTCTGCACAGCCTCAATCTTCTGCGTGTCGACCCGAATACCATCTGCGCCGACAATATGGCCCAAGAATGCCACAGAAGTCAACCAGAACTCACACTTAGAGAATTTAGCATATAACTTCTGCTGACGGAGGATGCCAAGTACCGTCCTCAAATGATCTGAATGCTCCTCGACTGATCGCGAGTAAATCAGGATATCATCAATAAACACAATAACAAACATATCCAGGAAAGGCCGAAATACCCGGTTCATCAGATCCATAAATACTGCTGGAGCATTAGTCAGCCCGAAAGACATAACTCTGAACTCATAATGCCCGTACCGAGTCCTGAAAGCAGTCTTCGGGATATCTGACTCCCGTACTCGCACCTGATGATAACCAGAACGCAGATCTATCTTTGAAAAATGTCTAGCACCCTGCAGCTGGTCAAACAAATCATCAATCCGGGGGAGGGGATATTTATTCTTAATAGTCACCTTATTCAGCTGCCGGTAGTCGATACACATCCGCAATGACCCATCTTTCTTCCTGACAAACAATACCGGCGCTCCCCAGGGTGATGTGCTGGGCCTGATAAAACCCTTATCCAGCAAATCTTTCAGCTGCTCCTTCAACTCCTTCAACTCAGCTGGTGCCATCCTGTACGGAGGAATAGATATAGGCTGTGTATCTGGCATCAACTCAATAGTAAAATCAATCTCTCGCTCAGGCGGAAGGCCAGGAAGCTCTTCAGGAAAAACATCTGGAAACTCGCTGACGACCGGAACAGACTGAAGGGTAGGTACCTCCGCGGCAGTATCGTGCACACGAACCAAATGATAGATATACCCCTTCTGGATCATCTTCTTAGCCTTGAGGTATGAAATAAACTTACCCCTCGGCGATGCTGTAGATCCGAACCACTCTATGACTGGTTCCCCTGGAAACTGAAAACGAACTACCTTTTTCTGGCAGTCGACATTAGCATAACAGGAAGACAACCAGTCCATGCCCATAATGACGTCAAACTCAAGCATGTCTAACTCTATCAAATCAGCCTTAGTGCTACGATCATAAATGGTCACAGAACAATCCTTATAAATCTGCCTCGCTATAATAAAATCCCCAACTGGCGTAGCTACCTCAAATGGTTTTATAGGCTCAGACACTATCCCAATCTTACTAGCAACGAGCGGGGAAATATATGATAAAGTAGAGCCAGGGTCAATCAATGCATATACAGATCTGGAGAAAACCAGCAATGTACCTGTGACGACGTTTGGCGAAGCCTCCTGATCCTGGCGGCTGGCCAAAGCATATATGCGGTTCGAGGGACCGCTAGAACCTGAAGTGCCACCGCGGCCTCGACCGCGTCCTGCCGGTGCTGAAATACCTCGCCCTCCAGGGCGTGCAACTGATGGAGCAGAAGAAGAACCGGCGGCTGACCCTGTCTGCTGAGCAGCACTACCAGAACCGCTAGCCAATGGACAATCTCTCATAAAGTGGCCCTGACCGCCACAAGAAAAACAAGCTCCCGTCGCTCGGTAACACTCCCCGGGATGTGACTTCCCGCAATGAGGACAACGGGGCCTGGGTGGTCTGGCCTGGCTGGGACCCCTGGGTACCTGTGAACCTGCCACTCTGGAGCTCTGACCGGCCCCAGACGGTCCTGTACTATCGAATCTCCGGCTACCTGACTGAGTACCCCGGCCGGAAGGAGGAAAATATCTGTCAGACTGCTGCTGCTGCTGAGGCTGTCCGCCTCGAGAATCCCCTGAATAACCCACGGATCTAGCCCTCTTGGGCGGCCTCCTGTCTCGATCTCTGCCAGCAGGATCAGATCTGCGACGGTCGTCCATACCCATCGCATAGGCCTGAAGCCGGGAAATGTCCATGTCTGCCTGCAATGACACTGCCATACAACTATCAACCAAATACCGGTCCAATCCCATAACATATCTGTGCATCCGATCGGACATATCTGCTACCACGGCCGGTGCATATCGGGCCAGAGAATCAAACTCAAGGTTATACTCGCGAACACTACGACCCCTCTGCTGCAGACGTAAGAATCGATCAGCCCGTGCCCGCCGTAACTCTGGTGGCAAAAAGTGGCGGGTGAATGCTGTCACAAACTGATCCCAAGTGGCTGGAGGGGCACCCTCTCCTCTAGACAGCTCCCAAGTCTCGTACCAGTGGGTAGCCACATCTCGAAGCCGGTGCGAAGCCAGCTCAACTGACTCGGTCTCTGAAGCCCTGACCAAGTCCAGTGAGCGTCGCATCCCCCGAATGAAGTCGTGGGGGTCCTCGTCGGGCTTAGACCCGAAGAACTCTGGAGGGCCACATAGCAAAAACTCCCGAACTCTCAGGCTGTCCCGCCTGTCATCATCATCGTCGTCCCTCCGCCCGCGCCTGCGAGCCTGTCCTGCTACCAGTGTAGTCAACAGCTGTACAGCCTCCCTCAGGGTCCTATCCTCCGCCCCTGGCTGAGGAGCTGGAGTCTCAGGTGCGGGTACACGGACCTCTGGAGCTGCTGAAGGTCCTGCTCCAGGCTGTACTAATGGGGGTGTAGCAGACCCCTCAGAATGAGGCACATCCTCAGGCAAATCATAGACACGAGCCCGGGTAGCTCGCTGTGCCTGGCTAGTCTCTCCAATCCTCGCCTTGCCCTTCTGGGCCGCCGTTGCCTTCTTCGGAGGCATCACTGCAAACACAAAGGCGAGTCAGATCATAATCATCCTAATAGCACAGCTCTATCGCACGATCTAAGATTTCAAAGAAAGTGACATCCTAAATGCCCTGTAGCTTCCCGTTTATAGATGTGGTGCACAACACATCGATAAACAAGACTCTACAAGACACGGCCTGTAGACATTCCGAGGACAAACCGCTCTGATACCACTTTTGTCACGACCCAGCCCCGTGGGCCGCGACTGGCACCCTACCTGGGTACCCAGACCAAATCGCATATTCATTTCCGAATCCAAACTTATTTCAGAATTTTCAAGAAGTTATATCAAACATAATTTATATCGAAAATATGTCTTAAGCGGTCATATCAAATCAAACTCAAACAAAGCGGCGGAATAGACATCGCCGGTCAAAATACAAATATATACAAAAGGGCCATTTGGGGCCATCATATCAAACAGACCGCTTTAAGACCCGAAAGCAAAATCAGACAATAAACACATAGGACCCTCGCCCCACAAAGATGACTACAGGCCTCTACGAATTCAAAACATAACATAAGGCGAGACAGGGCCCCGCCGTACCCAAACTGTCAAATATACAAAGTATATACAGAGTAGAGGAGTCTGTACCAAGAGTGGACTCCGGACCCAGTAAGAGTACTCCGAAAAGCAAGAAGTGAAGCCTACTGCGGAGGATCACCGATGTCTGCACCTGCGGGCATAAAACGCAGCCCCCGGAGAGAGGGGGTCAGTACGAAATATGTACTGAGTATGTAAAGCACGGAGTACAGAATTATGGGTCAAAAACGAAAGCAAATCAAATGTCAAAGTGGGGTACAAACTGGTATGTCAAAATCTGTATCGGAATCATATACATATATTTTATGCAAATAAAATCATGCAAACGCTTAAGAACGTGGTCGCCACTCCGACGCTGGCACCACACACAGCATAACACCAGAAGGTTTCAAATCTCCGTACATCCCCGAACATAATCATAATCATCGGTGAGCGTATCGCATCCCGAGCCATATCACAGCATAACTCCAAACGGAACCCGGCCCTATGGCGAAGCCTTGGGAACCGTAACACAGCATACGGCCGAATTATCATAAAACGCACAAATCAAAACCGGCCCGGGAACCGGTGAACGAAGTCATAATAAGGCACGAGCGGAGTCGTGAGCAAACAAATGTAAATCGTATTTCAAAATAATGTTTCAAAACAAAGTAAACTCATAAATCATATCCTATTACAAAATAGTCGAATACTTAGTCGACATAAGGTTTCATTTTGCCAAACGATTCCAAAATGGTCCATATAGTTCAAAACCTGGATTAGTGCATAGGATAGTCCAAACATACCCCGTGGAAGGATGTTCCAAAGATCAGAAGTGGTACGTTCAACTCTATTCTCAAAGATGGCCCGAAGGGCAAATCGGGCATTTTGGGGTAGCGGACCCACCTCGAGCCGAAGTGAGGTGGCGAACATATTTTTACGAGCAGTAATATGCCAAGGGTCATACATAATCATTTCTAGGTTACCCGACCACATTTCGATAGGTTTCGGACGAATAATGGCATTCTAGCCAAAAGGGAGCCTTTAGGCTTCAATCGAATTGAATGAATAGTAACTTTCCTGTGGATCGGGTTTCGAGGAGCAGAAATGCTCCGGAAGGTCTCATATTCAACTAACACACTAAGATATGCCAAATAAAGAATTGGGAAGCTTTACATACCTCTCAGATGTCGTAAGCTCCTCCAAAAGTCCGTCCCGTTTCGTCAAAAATCTGCAAATGGTCAAAGTTACCAATTGAGATTCTTAGGCTCAAAAATGCCTTTAACTCCATATTTGCCTACCGAAATTTCGGCAGCATTTCCCCTATAAATCTAACATCCCCGAGGCGTAGCTCGGCTCAAATTAACCAACCACAACAGCCCACACATCAACCAAACAATGTAAACAACAATCAATTCACTCTAGCTTCAAAGTCCTACATGATTTCTTAAGTTGGCAACTTTCCATTCAAACTTTCAAAATTCCAATTCTATATCTACCTATTTGTATTCATTCCCACATTCAAACTTATACAACCACATTCTCATTACAATTCAAACCATACACGAAATTGCACCAAAATCCATTAGTTCCATAATTCTTCAAAACATTAAAATTCACGACGAACATTCTAACTAACGTCGTTTCAATCCGAATTCGTCAACATCGATATAGATTCATATCTAAAGTCTATAGCACCCCAAAATATACATTGATATACATAAGAATACCAAGGATATACACTTTCCGATAATATCCGAATTCATTTTCCACCGCCAATTTAATTCAACAATCAATCAATTACGATCTAAGGGTCACAACAACACATTATGCCAACTTAAACAAGATCAATTCAAACCATTTCTTTCCTTCCATAACTCACGGCCAAACACACTACACACACACACCCACGACTTTCTATTTACGTTAAAATTACGGGATCTCCATCTACTTCCAATGCTTAACACATTCACATCAATTCTATAACACAAAAAGGGGCAAAATTCTTACCTTTCCTTGAAAACCCGACTTGTCGAAAACGTCGTCCCCGTGCCAAACTATTTATACCACGTCGGAGAGCGTCTTGAGTACTTCACAAATATGTAGAAACCAAGATTTTTGAATCACCACACAAGCTTGGAATTTTTCTCTTCTTTTCTTTTTTTTTTCACTTCGGCCGAACCCCTTTTTGGTGAGTTCTTGATTTTTTTTCTAATTTTGTGATAAGTTCAAGTGTAATCCATGTATATATCTACTTTAGGGGTCATGTGCATAGCACATGCCCCTTTAAAATGGGCTTGGGCCACTATTATGGCCGGCCCCCCCTTCATTTGTTTGGGCTTCATTTGCATTGTAATTTCTTGGGCCCAATTCTTAAAATGCCCCGTTTTGAAATTCCCGAAACTAATTTACGAAGTTCCAAATTTACCCTTGGCCTTTCCCGAGGTCTTAGAATTTAAAGATTTCACAACCAACATAGTCATATTCACTAAAATCAAAATATGTCCTTATAATCCACAAGTCGTAATTATTCCACGATTTCCAATTATACGAAAACACGGGACATAACAACCCTTTTTAATTACCTAACAAATATTGTTTTAAATATCCTATTAAGTCTTGTAAATTATTTTGACACCCGGAACGACTTCAGGAAGGTTATACTTTTGAAATTTATTATGATATCCGAAATGCATCTATTATGATCCCGTCCAACTCCATTGGATTTGTTTGGCTTTGATACGCTTCACCGAGTCTTTGAAAACATTTATGATATTTTTAAATTGCATTAGTCTCTCACTACTCCATTCGTGGATGCCCCAATGTTTCCCACACTGAGCCCGGGCCAGGATATGTTGTCAAGCGTGATCCTTTGCATTGTTCGCCGTGCCTCGATGTGAGGGGGCAGGTATACGCGTACATGGGTTTGTGGAGTATGTTGTACCATGTATGTTTGTTCTGATATGATTTACTATGGCCATCTGATATGACATATTATGTTACGGGGTTATGCCCCTATTCTGATTCTTCTGTGTTGTGGCACCAGCGTCGGGAGGGTGGCCACGTTCTGTGTGCCGAGTCCCTTGGCAGGGGCCAGATTTGATATGACATATGTTTCTGTACACACTCCGCATGTTTTGAAAATATATATCTGATACTTTGTATTTTCTGTTTACTTTCTGTATGTTCTATACCAGTTATGATTTTGTTTCTGCAACTCAGGCTTTACATATTCAGTACATATTTCGTACTGACCCCCTTTCCTCGGGGGCTGCGTTTTCATGCCACGCAGGTACTAACGACAGGTTTGGCAATCCGTCTGTCTAGGATATTTTTTCCGCCATCTGGAGCGCTCTTTTATTCAGAGCCATCTTTTGGTACAGTCTGTCACTTCTATATGTGTATATTCTCGTTCATGGGTACGGCGGGGCCCTGTCCTGCCATATGATTCCGTTGGTCCATTTAGAGGTCTGTAGACATGTTTGTGGGTTAGGATCTTTCTGTACAGCTGTGTGGATATGTTGTGTTTGGGCGATCCCATTCGCCGCGGCGGCCGGTCCGCATATATTTAAATGTTACTTTGTTGGCCCTGTGTGGCCTTTGTTTATATTTTCTGCGTGCAGGGTATATGGGATAGTTCGTAAAACAAAGGAAACTCTGCCGAAATTTTTCTGGAGATTATCTAAATTGGAAATAAAGCCTTGTCGGCTTCTGCTATATATTAGAATGTGTTTGAGTGCCCAGATCGGGAACTAGTCACGGCCTACGGGGTTGGGTCGTGACAACATGCTCAGGAATTAGAGGAACACCTACAGCAGCAGAGAAATGAACGTGAGCAAGATAGGGGACATAGCAAGAGAGCTAGACCTTCGGGTTCGAGGAGCGAGTCTAGGGGTGGACACAGACAGCAGCTTCCAAGCCATTCAGGCTATTCTATGACCAGTCCACCTCCACGGTTTTCAGGCCAGGGCCTTGATAGATCTGCTCGTTCAGGGCCGAGTCCGAGTTATACAGGACCTCAGTTCAGAGGTGATTTGGGCCAGTCAAGGCTACCTATACCACCGTGTTCCCAGTGTGGGAAGATGCTTTGGGGTCGATGCCGATTTGGTTCAGATGATTGCTATTCATGTGGTCGGCCAGGCCATATTATGCGTGATTGCCCCTCAGTACATGGTAGAGGTAGGACCCAGCCATCAGGGTCGGTAGCCGGATCTTCGGCATCTGTACGCCCTACGGGGCCAGGTTCACATGCGCCAGTCGGCCATGGTAGAGGTAGAGGCAGAGCTCCCAGTACTAGCGGTCCTCAGCACCGTATTTATGCTTTGGCTGGACGCCAAGATCTTAAGTGTTCTCCTGACGTGGTCACAGGTATATTATCGGTATTCTCTCATGATGTATATGCTTTGATTGATCCGGGCTCCACACTATCATATTACTCCATATATTGCGGGTCGATTTATAATTGAGCCGGAGTCTATCAAACCTTTTGAGGTGTCTACACCCGTGGGTGACTCGGTAATTGCTAGCCGAGTATATAAGAATTGTGTGATTGTGATTTGTGATCGTCGTACCATGATTGATTTGCATGAGCTAGAAATGGTAGATTTTGACGTTATTATGGGCATGGATTGGTTGGCTTCTTGTTATGCCAATGTTGATTGTAGAATGAAGATGGTTCGTTTCCTATGTCCGGGAGAACCAGTCTTAGAATGGAAAGGGAATGCGGCATCACCAAAAGGTAGGTTTATTTCCTATCTAAAGGCAAGGAAGATGATCACAAAAGGGTGTATTTATCACTAGTGCGAGTTCAAGATGTAGAAGCTGAGTCGCCGACTTTTCAGTCAGTTCCAGTTGTGAATGAATTTCCGGATGTGTTCCCGGAAGAGCTTCCAGGCCTTCCTCCCGAGCGGGAGATTGATTTTGCGATTGATGTGTTGCCAGACACTAAACCCATATCTATTCCTCCCTATAGAATGGCGCCCGTAAAACTGAAAGAGTTGAAGGAGCAATTGAAAGACTTGCTTGAAAAAGGCTTCATTAGGCCTAGTTCATCCCCGTGGGGAGCACCCGTATTGTTCGTCCGGAAGAAGGATGGCTCTTTGAGAATGTGCATTGATTATCGGCAATTAAATAAGGTGACGATTAAGAACAAATATTCTCTTCCGAGGATTGATGATCTATTTGATCAATTGCAAGGTGCCAAGTGGTTTTCAAAGATCGATTTGAGGTCCGGGTATCACCAAGTAAGAGTTTGGGAGAAAGATATCCCTAAGACAGCTTTCAGAACAAAATACGGTCATTTTGAGTTCCGAGTGATGTCGTTCGGGTTAACTAATGCACCGGTAGTGTTTATGGACCTAATGAACAATGTATTCAGACCTTTTCTAGATCTATTTGTAATTGTATTCATCGACGACATCTTAGTGTATTCTAGATCCGAGGACGAGCATGCAGATCATTTGCGAATTGTCCTTGGAGTTCTTCGAGCTCGTGAGTTGTTTGCAAAATTTTCCAAGTGTGAGTTTTGGTTGAACTCAGTGGCATTTCTGGGCCACATTGTTGCAGTTGACGGTATTCGAGTGGATAGCCAAAAGATTGAGGTAGTGAAGACTTGGCCAAGGCCCACGACCCCTACGGAGGTTCATAGCTTTTTGGGCTTAGCAGGTTATTACAGAAGATTTGTTGAGGGGTTCTTGTCAGGACCCAACTAGGGGCCGTGACGAGTACCCGATACTTGTACCGAGCACCCCTTATCTATCTCGTATAAACAGTGCCATATTTTTTTTTTTGAAACATAGACTTGCAAACGTCGTTAATACTTTATACAACAACATCATAATGCCCAAACATCGTATATCTACTGAACCTGCCTAACTGTACATATCTGTCTACGAGCCTCTAGACATAGTGTAATTACACATAGAAAGGGCCGAGTACTATCGTGCCCGAATATACATATACAAAATAGTACCGCTGAAGTAAAGCTCCGGAACAACTGGAGCACTGTAGAGTACTGCTGATAAGCTCCTATAGATCACGTCCACCAGCCTGCTGACCTGCGCGGCATGAAACGCAGCGTCCACAAGAAGGGACGTCAGTACGAATAGTGTACCGAGTATGTAAGGCATGGAAAATAATAGAAGCAGTAATATAGAGCATGATTAACAATATCAGGGAATCATAGGATCGATAATGCAGCAAGAAAATAACCTGCACGTAGCGAGGCCCCTTCTCGGGCCGGCTTTCATATGGACTTGTCCCCCTTTTTTTTTTTTTTTTTTTTTTTCCTTCTGCAACGTTTCTTTTTCGTAGACTTAGGAACTAGGGTTAATATCATGTTGCATTTTGTCACATTACGCTCTAGCACTATCATAGTATGTCGTATCCGGTCATATCGTAGCTTATCACCTCACGGTATTTTATATTCTAGCGTATCATGTCATAGTGTGGCTTGCCACAATATAGTCTAGCTTATCATATCCTATCTTATCATATCATAGCATTTCGTGTCATAGTATATCATCTTATTACATAGCTTTCCTTTGAAAATCTCTTCTTATACATATATGTAAAAATAAGATGTCTCATATTGCCGAGGCGTCGGCAGCCGATCCATTTAGCCATAAATGTACTTCCCGCGTCCGGGCATCCCGCGTCCGGGACGATATCATGTCATGTAATGCCAACTGATCAGGTGGAAATGCGTGTATAACGCTCTGCCCTTATCCCCATCTTCCCCGTATACGTGTACATACATCATGCTTATATGTCAGCGTCTATAGCGCTCTGAATCTTTGATTATAGACATACTCTGGTATCATGTATGGATGTCGGCGACTATAGCTCTCTAGATCTTTGATTATATACACAGCTTGTACATACATATGTGTTTTACATACATTTACTTACATTATCTACATATGCATATAGTGTATAAGCGTACAAGGGGGCCAAGGAGAATCATGTATCCATCGGAGTGACGTAAGGTCGGTGACCTCCGATTATCTTATGAAAGGATAGTGATCGTTTTGTCTTACCTCGGAAAGAAAACAAGTATTTAAGATGAGAGTATCAATGGAGGATAATATTATAATGGACGTAAAATAAAATCGGGGTATTATAGATGTCATTTCATAGACTTTGAAATCTTCTAGAAAATAAAATCATGGCTAGGGAACATAAATAAGTTTCAAGAATTAGTTTGTCACTTTCATGTTCGTATAAGATGCTTAGCTTAGTCGTCTTAGTCATAGGGTCATTCCGGTGGTACGTATTATAGGCATTCCCGCTTATCTAACATCATGGTCATCCTTGTCATCACAGAGGCATCCTCGTTAGAGGAATCATAGTACTTATCTCATGGTAACAAGATCGGGATCAAAGGTTCCCTTCGGGTTCACTTGAAGTACATCAACCAATACTATAGGAAAGTCCGGGGGTAGCGGGCCCACCTCGGGCCGGATGAGGTGGCGTATATTATTTACATATACTACAGGTCATGTCATTACTTGTGAGGGTTCTAGGGTGATCGGGTCCCATTTACGCACGTCATAGAGGTCTAGGAGGTCTTTCTATCATTTTGCGCACTTTCTACTTCAATTCAATTGAATGAAAAGTTGAAAACTTTAGGTGCGGATTCCGGGGATTGAGGTCGTCCCCGAGGCTTGTGCCCGACTTCTTACAACCAAGACATGCCATAGAAAGAAGGGTGAAGCCTTACATACCTCTCTCCGCTCCTTTAGCTACTCCAAAATCGCGTCACAATCTCGTCAAAATCTGCAATTTGGTCAAGTTTACCAAAACTTTTATTAGTATACTTTGAGTTAGAATCTTAAGGAAACATTTGGCTACCGAAATTTCGACAGCACTTCCCCTATAAATACTCCATCCCACCAAGTTCAACTTGGCTAATTTCAATCAACAACAATCCCGGGAATTCAACCCGGCCAAAATATCAACCACAATTCCAACAACAACAATACTAACAACTTCCATATTCAATCAACTTACTACTCCTTCCAAAACTTTCTAACTTTTATGAAAACAATGACAACCTCATAATCTATATTCCAACAACATCATACTAAATAAAATTGACTCATTCTCTTCCATTTTTTCCATAACCACACGGCCAACACCAACATACACACTACAACTTCTCAATATTCATTCAACTTCCATTTTTTTTTCCATATATCATTCACAACAATAACAACCAAACATTAATTAAAATAATTGAAGCATGGCTCATACACATATATACATACACACGGCCATGTACTATATTTCTCTCCTTCATAAATTTCATCCATTTTAGCATACTACAACACATATAAACCATGTATAACACATAAAGCAAGGTTAGAATTTTACCTTTATTCTTCAACTTCTCACTTGCTTATCTCTTGGAAACCTATATGATTTTGAATTTTTCTTGCTCCAACAACAACTTCACCTTGTTGTGCACCCTCTACTTGATAGAAAATAATTTTTGGAGAGATTTTTTTTCAATTTTTCTTGGAAATTTTGTTCTTGGCCGAAAGGCCTTGGGGTTTCTCCCCTTCTTTCTTTCTTTTGAGTTCTTGAAATTTCTAGACACTTAATGGATGAAGATGACTTAGTCATCCCTTATATTGACTAAGTCTTATTTCATATTGGGCTTGGACCCTCTCCAAGGCCGGTTGGGCCTATAAATTCCCAAAGAAAACCTTCAAGCCCATTTATATTTTGGGCTACTACTTGAAATTCTTGAAGGCAATTTTTCCAACTTCCAATTTTGCCCTTCGTCTTCCTCCGTATTTCCACGAGTCATGTCGTGAACTCCCCTTCATGCTCTTGACCTTTCTCATTATTTCCACTCCTAGACTCTTCATAAACAACTCAAGTGCCAAACACAATAAAATGTAGCCTCGCTTGTCGTTTTCCCGCGATTGTCTTGAATTATCCAATTACATAAAACGCGGGGTATAACATCCTCCCCCCCTTTAGAACATTCGTCCTCGAATGTTAAACTCGCCTCATAGCGTAACACATCATTTCGGGGAGGTCTCCGTTGTAGATGCCTCATGTCCCTTAGCATGTCCATCTTAGAGGCTTAGATTGCCCTTTACGATCTTTACAATAGCGCTTCCTTCTTCGTGGAGTCTGCTGCGTCTATCCCTTCACTAGACATGTTCCTATACATCGCCACCTTAGGAATTCCTTGCCTTAGTCAGTGTGGACTCAATATTGGTCTCACCCTGTGACCTCTGTACTTTCCTCCTTCATTCCCAAAGCTTTCTGTTGTCACGGCTTCCCCTTTTTCCGTTAGTTCCGTCCAGCTCGGCCTATGTGACTCGTGTGGGGTTTCTAACCACTTTCCACACCCCAATTTACTCTGGGCTACCTAATTTTACATTCGTTTCTTATTTCTGCATTTACGAAATTTTCGGCATATTTCCCAGGGGGTCACCCATCATGAAATTACTCCCACCTGAGCACGCTTAACCTTGAAACTCTGATGCATTTCAGCGTCACGGTGTTAGTATTTTTACTTCCGCTTCCCCGTACTACCTATATTATATAATATGGGGTAAGTTGGGGTCTCAGCAATGTTTGAACACCCTCGTAGCGAATATTTCTCTTTTAATGACTATTTTAGCCTTCGCAATCACAAAGATTCACTTTTTACCTGTGCGGGTGACTATTCCTCACTCTAATATCCAAATTCTTAGTATGTTTAGCAATACAAAAGGGCAGGGTTGGATAAGATAGAATCCGAATCAATTAATGCACATATTATAGAAAATACCAACAAAAAAAAAAAAAAAAAAAATACCTGTGGCCGCATCAGCGGGAGGCTCAGGGTCCTGTCGTCCTGTCAGTGCATATATACGGTGTGGAGGACCGGCTGCGCTGGGTATCCCTCCTCTGCCTCGGCCACGACCTGCTGGAGCCTGGGAGGCCTGTCCCTGAGGGCGTACGGTCGACGATGAACCAACTGCGGACCCGGTAGGCTGGGCTCGGTCTCCGTCATCTCTCAATGGGCAATCACGCATCAAATGGCCAACCCGCCCACAAGTATAGCAAGCACCCGTACCTGCGCGGCACTCTCCCGAGTGTGGCCTGCCTGCATCGAGCACATCGTGGCGGGGGTGACATTATCCTGCCAGCATCAGCCCTAAACTGAGATTCTGAGGCTCGGGTACCTTGATCCGGTCTCGAGTGAGTAGAACGGTCAAACCCCCTATCAGCAAATCGAGGAGGTGCACTGGCCGCCGGTCGGTCTGAGTACCCGAATTGCCCCTGTGTCTGTCCCCCTCTGTACTCACTTCTAGTCCTGGAAAACCGGCCTCTCTTTCGGGAACCCCTGTCTGGATAGCGCTCCTCCCTCCGTGGCTGATATTGTTCTTCCAAATTTTGGGCGTGGGCCTGGATACGGGTAATAGTCATCCCGTCTTGGAGTGAGGCCGTCAAGCATTCTTTAACCAAATGTGGCCCTAACCCACTCACGAAACGGTGCACATGATCTCCCCTATCCGCTATCATAGCTGGGGCATACCTGGCCAATGAGTTGAAACGAAGACTGTATTCCCGAACACTCATATTTCCCTGTCTAAGGTTTAGGAACATATCGGCTCGAGCCCGTCGAACCTCTGGCGGTAGGAAATGTCGTAGGAATGCCTCAGTGAACTCCTGCCAAACCGGAGGGGGTGCATTTGCTCCCCTCGATGATATCCAGTTACCGTACCACAGAACTGCCACATCCCGCAGCCTGTATGAAGCCAACTCCACGGACTCCGTATCCGAAGCATGTATAATTCTCAGAGTCCTCAGCATCTCGTCTATGAAACTCTGCGGGTCCTCCTCTGGTTTTGATCCATAGAACTCTGGCGGCTTCAGGGTAATAAAGTCTCGGGCCCTTGCGCTTACCGCCCTGTCTCCCGTGTCTATATCTTGCCGCTGAGCTTGTGCGGCAACTAACTGGGTCAATAACTGGATGGCCTCTGCCATCTGCTGGCCCGGAGCTACTGGCGGTGGAACTGGGGGTGCGGGGGCTGGAGCTGGAACTCTTCCCTGCTCTGCTGGTGCAGGGGGAGCAGGAACGGTCTGAGGGGGAGCCTCATTATGAGATTCTTCTTCTTCTAGCTCCCGCTCGACTCTGCTGGCCGCCACTCTCTTGGCTTTCTCAGCCATCGTAGCCTTTTTCTTCGGCGGCATTACTGAAACCATAACATAGGATTAGGAAAGGAAGGTGGAAGCCTGGTAGCATAGCTCTATCGCACGATCTTAGAATGCAAAGAAGGTCACATTTCCTAAATGCCCTGTAGCCTCCTGCCTATAAGTATGGCGCGCTACACACCCATAGACAAGACTCTACTGGACACGGCTCGTAGACAAACCCTAGGACCGAACTGCTCTGATACCACTTCTGTCACGACCCAACTAGGGGCCGTGACGAGTACCCGAAACTTGTACCGAGCACCCCTTATCTATCTCGTATAAACAGTGCCATATTTTTTTTTTTGAAACATAGACTTGCAAACGTCGTTAATACTTTATACAACAACATCATAATGCCCAAACATCGTATATCTACTGAACCTGCCTAACTGTACATATCTGTCTACGAGCCTCTAGACATAGTGTAATTACACATAGAAAGGGCCGAGTACTATCGTGCCCGAATATACATATACAAAATAGTACCGCTGAAGTAAAGCTCCGGAACAACTGGAGCACTGTAGAGTACTGCTGATAAGCTCCTATAGATCACGTCCACCAGCCTGCTGACCTGCGCGGCATGAAACGCAGCGTCCACAAGAAGGGACGTCAGTACGAATAGTGTACCGAGTATGTAAGGCATGGAAAATAATAGAAGCAGTAATATAGAGCATGATTAACAATATCAGGGAATCATAGGATCGATAATGCAGCAAGAAAATAACCTGCACGTAGCGAGGCCCCTTCTCGGGCCGGCTTTCATATGGACTTGTCCCCCTTTTTTTTTTTTTTTTTTTTTTTCCTTCTGCAACGTTTCTTTTTCGTAGACTTAGGAACTAGGGTTAATATCATGTTGCATTTTGTCACATTACGCTCTGCACTATCATAGTATGTCGTATCCGGTCATATCGTAGCTTATCACCTCACGGTATTTTATATTCTAGCGTATCATGTCATAGTGTGGCTTGCCACAATATAGTCTAGCTTATCATATCCTATCTTATCATATCATAGCATTTCGTGTCATAGTATATCATCTTATTACATAGCTTTCCTTTGAAAATCTCTTCTTATACATATATGTAAAAATAAGATGTCTCATATTGCCGAGGCGTCGGCAGCCGATCCATTTAGCCATAAATGTACTTCCCGCGTCCGGGCATCCCGCGTCCGGGACGATATCATGTCATGTAATGCCAACTGATCAGGTGGAAATGCGTGTATAACGCTCTGCCCTTATCCCCATCTTCCCCGTATACGTGTACATACATCATGCTTATATGTCAGCGTCTATAGCGCTCTGAATCTTTGATTATAGACATACTCTGGTATCATGTATGGATGTCGGCGACTATAGCTCTCTAGATCTTTGATTATATACACAGCTTGTACATACATATGTGTTTTACATACATTTACTTACATTATCTACATATACATATAGTGTATAAGCGTACAAGGGGGCCAAGGAGAATCATGTATCCATCGGAGTGACGTAAGGTCGGTGACCTCCGATTATCTTATGAAAGGATAGTGATCGTTTTGTCTTACCTCGGAAAGAAAACAAGTATTTAAGATGAGAGTATCAATGGAGGATAATATTATAATGGACGTAAAATAAAATCGGGGTATTATAGATGTCATTTCATAGACTTTGAAATCTTCTAGAAAATAAAATCATGGCTAGGGAACATAAATAAGTTTCAAGAATTAGTTTGTCACTTTCATGTTCGTATAAGATGCTTAGCTTAGTCGTCTTAGTCATAGGGTCATTCCGGTGGTACGTATTATAGGCATTCCCGCTTATCTAACATCATGGTCATCCTTGTCATCACAGAGGCATCCTCGTTAGAGGAATCATAGTACTTATCTCATGGTAACAAGATCGGGATCAAAGGTTCCCTTCGGGTTCACTTGAAGTACATCAACCAATACTATAGGAAAGTCCGGGGGTAGCGGGCCCACCTCGGGCCGGATGAGGTGGCGTATATTATTTACATATACTACAGGTCATGTCATTACTTGTGAGGGTTCTAGGGTGATCGGGTCCCATTTACGCACGTCATAGAGGTCTAGGAGGTCTTTCTATCATTTTGCGCACTTTCTACTTCAATTCAATTGAATGAAAAGTTGAAAACTTTAGGTGCGGATTCCGGGGATTGAGGTCGTCCCCGAGGCTTGTGCCCGACTTCTTACAACCAAGACATGCCATAGAAAGAAGGGTGAAGCCTTACATACCTCTCTCCGCTCCTTTAGCTACTCCAAAATCGCGTCACAATCTCGTCAAAATCTGCAATTTGGTCAAGTTTACCAAAACTTTTATTAGTATACTTTGAGTTAGAATCTTAAGGAAACATTTGGCTACCGAAATTTCGACAGCACTTCCCCTATAAATACTCCATCCCACCAAGTTCAACTTGGCTAATTTCAATCAACAACAATCCCGGGAATTCAACCCGGCCAAAATATCAACCACAATTCCAACAACAACAATACTAACAACTTCCATATTCAATCAACTTACTACTCCTTCCAAAACTTTCTAACTTTTATGAAAACAATGACAACCTCATAATCTATATTCCAACAACATCATACTAAATAAAATTGACTCATTCTCTTCCATTTTTTCCATAACCACACGGCCAACACCAACATACACACTACAACTTCTCAATATTCATTCAACTTCCATTTTTTTTTCCATATATCATTCACAACAATAACAACCAAACATTAATTAAAATAATTGAAGCATGGCTCATACACATATATACATACACACGGCCATGTACTATATTTCTCTCCTTCATAAATTTCATCCATTTTAGCATACTACAACACATATAAACCATGTATAACACATAAAGCAAGGTTAGAATTTTACCTTTATTCTTCAACTTCTCACTTGCTTATCTCTTGGAAACCTATATGATTTTGAATTTTTCTTGCTCCAACAACAACTTCACCTTGTTGTGCACCCTCTACTTGATAGAAAATAATTTTTGGAGAGATTTTTTTTCAATTTTTCTTGGAAATTTTGTTCTTGGCCGAAAGGCCTTGGGGTTTCTCCCCTTCTTTCTTTCTTTTGAGTTCTTGAAATTTCTAGACACTTAATGGATGAAGATGACTTAGTCATCCCTTATATTGACTAAGTCTTATTTCATATTGGGCTTGGACCCTCTCCAAGGCCGGTTGGGCCTATAAATTCCCAAAGAAAACCTTCAAGCCCATTTATATTTTGGGCTACTACTTGAAATTCTTGAAGGCAATTTTTCCAACTTCCAATTTTGCCCTTCGTCTTCCTCCGTATTTCCACGAGTCATGTCGTGAACTCCCCTTCATGCTCTTGACCTTTCTCATTATTTCCACTCCTAGACTCTTCATAAACAACTCAAGTGCCAAACACAATAAAATGTAGCCTCGCTTGTCGTTTTCCCGCGATTGTCTTGAATTATCCAATTACATAAAACGCGGGGTATAACAGTTCTCTTCTATTTCTGCACCGCTCACCCAGTTGACTCAGAAGTCAGCTAAGTTTCAATGGACAGATGCTTGCGAGCGTAGTTTCCAAGAGTTGAAAGACCGATTGACTTCAGCCCCAGTCTTGACACTTCCAGAGGGATTGGAAGGATATGCTATTTATTGTGATGCTTCAGGTGTCGGGCTAGGTTGTGTATTGATGCAAAATGGTAAGGTGATTGCCTATGCTTCTAGACAATTACGAAAACATGAACAGAACTATCCAACCCCCGATTTAGAATTAGCCGCAGTGGTCCATGCATTAAAGATATGGAGACATTATTTATATGGTGTCCATGTGGATGTTTATACAGATCATAAGAGCCTTCAGTATATCTTCAAGCAGAAAGAGTTGAATTTGCGACAACAACGATGGTTGGAGTTGCTAAAGGATTACGATGTTGATATCTTGTATCACCCCGGAAAGGCTAACGTTGTGGCTGACGCTCTTAGTCGCAGATCCATGGGAAGTCTAAGCGATGTACGACCAGAAAAGAAAGAGATGGCCCGTGAGCTTCAACAGTTAGCGAGCCTAGGAGTCCGAGTAGTGGACTCAAGTAGCAGCGGAGCTACTATTCAGAATTTAGCAGTTTCATCGCTAGTAGCGGAAGTAAAGGAGCGACAATATGTGGATCCCATGCTAATGCAGTACAGAGATACACTCCCTCAGAAGGAGGAGTCATCATTTGATATTTCGGAAGACGGAGTTCTCCGATGTCGAGGCAGGTTATGTGTTCCCGATGTGGTAGGTCTACGTCACCAAATATTGAGGGAAGCTCATTGTTCCCGTTACTCCGTTCACCCCGGAGCGACAAAAATGTATCATGATCTTAAGTCTATATATTGGTGGAATGGGATGAATAAAGATATAGCAGAATTCGTAGCTCAGTGTCCAAATTGCCAACATGTGAAGATCGAGCACCAAAAGCCGGGTGGCTTATTGCAAGCTATAGAAATCCCAACTTGGAAGTGGGAAGTGATTAATATGGATTTCATTACAGGGTTACCCCGTTCTCGACGTAAGTATGATTCCATATGGGTTATTGTGGATAGACTCACAAAGTCAGCTCATTTCTTACCGGTCAGGACGACCTATGTGGCAGACGATTATGCAAAGTTTTATCTTAAAGAGATAGTGAGACTCCATGGCGTTCCGGTATCTATTATCTCTGATAGAGGGACTCAGTTTACAGCTAAGTTTTGGGAGTCCTTCCAAGAGGGTCTAGGGACCCAAGTGCGCCTAAGCACGACATTTCACCCACAGACCGATGGGCAAGCTGAACGTACTATTCAGACTCTTGAAGATATGTTACGGGCATGTATGATAGATTTTGGAGGAAATTGGGATGACCATTTGCCACTCATTGAGTTTGCTTACAATAACAGTTATCATTCTAGCATTCAAATGGCGCCGTATGAGGCTTTATATGGGCGAAAGTGTAGATCCCCGATTGGGTGGTTCGAAACTAGAGAGGCCAAGTTGATAGGGCCAGATTTGGTCCAGCAAGCTATAGAGAAAGTCAAGCTTATACAAGATCGGTTATTAGCGGCTCAAAGTCGCCAGAAGTCCTATGCGGATAATCGCCGAAGGGACTTAGAGTTCCAAGTTGAGGATTGGGTATTCTTGAAAGTGTCGCCAATGAAAGGCGTTATGAGATTTGGCAAAAAGGGGAAGCTCAGTCCCCGGTATATCGGACCCTATGAGATTGTGCGCAAAATAGGGAAAGTGGCCTATGAGCTAGATCTACCTCCAGATTTGGAGTCAGTCCATCCAGTATTTCATGTCTCGATGCTTCGGAAGTGTTTTGGAGATCCTACGAGGATCGTCCCAGTAAATGATATTCAAGTGACAAAAAAGCTAACTTATGATGAAATACCCATTGCCATATTAGATAGGCAAGTACGGAGGCTTAGAAACAAAGAAGTGGCCTCAATTAAAGTTCTGTGGAGAAATAACAATCGACAGGAAATGACATGGGAAGCGGAAGAGAATATGCGATCCAAATACCCATATTTATTTCAGCCCTTGGAAGAAGTCCAAGATGAGACGTCAAAATCATAAGGTATGCATGTTTTCCCTTTTATACATTCAGGTCGTATGTGGCCAAATTTCTAGTGTTGTTGTATTATTTCCCTGTGAGCCATTGTTATTGTGGGTTGTTGTGACAGGGTGGTAGTGCCACATTACAGAGGAAACTTTGGCGAAATTTTTATAGAATTCCCCAAGCCATTAACATTCGAGGACGAATGTTCCTAAGGGGGGTAGAATGTTACACCTCGGACAATTTTTCGTTGGTACGCAAGAGAACGAACTAGTGATGAATATGAGTGCATGATGTCCATGAGCAAGAAACGACGTTTGATGACCTTAGGCGAGATTTCGAAAGTATTCGATGTGAGACGAGGAAGTTGGCTAAGTTAAGATGAGATACAAGGTGAGCAATGCATGTGCATGGACGGGGGTGATTAAAATGAGAAGGCTAAGAAATATGGGAAGTTGCAGAATTGCAACTGCCCAGTGGTCGTATATTGCAAAATACGGACCGTAAAGTGCAATACGGTCCGTAAACTGGCAGTCGTAAACTGCCATGCAAAAGCTTCAGCTTTCTGCTCAGTGGTCGTAAAGTGAAAATACGGACCGTAAACTGGTATACGGTCCGTAAACTGCCAGGTCGTAAACTGGCATGCCAAACTTCAACTTTCTGCCAGCCGAGGAAATGGTTAAATACGACCAGGTGGATGGACCGTAAAGTGATTTACGGCCCGTAAACCATGGTTGTAAACCACCATGAAGGCAGCCCATCTTCTGGTTCTGGAAATGGTTAATTACGCCCATGGAGGATGAGCCGTATAGTGGAATACGGGCTGTAAACCTCCATGGACGACCACTGTTCACCCAGCACAGATTTTTTAATTCATTAAATATGAGGATCAAGACTTGTCTTATTTCATTACAACATTACACCACTTCTCTCTAAAACTTCTCTCTACAATTATTATATGAGTTTTCAAGGATTATAAGCCATCAATAACATTAAGACAAGTAAATCAAGGATAAGGGAATCATCAAGGATCATCCAAGTCAAGACATCCAAATGGAAAAAAAACTAGTGTTTTGCTCAAAGAGGAGTATTATCAACCAAAGCTTGTTCCTACAACTTCTAAGGTAAGATTCATGATTTTTACAAGATGTTTAAGGTATTGGAGAATTAAAATACATGGATTGTAGAAAATGTGGTCAACTAGGTCATGAATGGTGAATAGTGACATTTTGAGGAATAGTTGGATTTGAATTATGAATGTTGTTGTGTTACGATATGAATGTATTATAAATAGTACTAAGATCATGAACTCGACACTTTAGACGAATGGAGGAGGTTGGAGGTCATGACAATAAATATGGGAGAATTAGAAGCAAATTGAGAAATCTAGATAATGTGGGTGATGTGAATGACTAATGGCCATTGTTATGATATTAATGAAGGTATAAACGCTAGCATTGGAAGGGAACGTGCAAGTGTAGAATAGTTCGACGGAAAGGTATGTAAGGCTAACCCTTCTTTCATAAGGGATGATTCTTGGCCAAATTCCTAATTCCTCTATATGAGTATGTTGTCTTCACATGGTTGACATTCCGAGCTCATAAGCTCACGACCCTTGATATGTACTATGATTATACTATGTTTCTCGTATGACGAGTAAGTCTATAATGTAGATGTAACGATAATGATGATGATAGTAATGATGATGAGAGTAAAATGAGATTAGAGATGCTTACGAGCTATGATATATGTATATGTATGCCTGTGAAGGGCTATGATAAGACCCCGAGCTTATGATGCCGGGTAAGACTATATGTATATGACTATGTATAAAGTATGTATACGATTACGAAACGCGCGCACACCTCTGCAGATGGTACGGATAACCCTGACGCCTTGGTAGGGCCAGGTATGTATGATCTTGAGCCTTGGTTGGCCAAGTATGTATGACACACCGATCCTACGAGGTTGGGTATGCTATGTAAATACTATGTATATGATATGACCATGTATATAATATGAATATAAGTGTGATAAGACTTAGTAAGGGCATGTATACGAATTTGAACACAAAGTGGTATGGCTATTATTATGGGATACGAACGACGATGTATGCAAGTAAGCGACATGATGATGATGATATTACTATCTCCCCTCCTATGCTATTTCATATGATATCTATTATGCTTCTATATTGATGTTGATCATGCTTTACATACTAAGTACATTCTTTGTACTGACGTCCTTTTGTTTGTGGACGCTGCGTCATGCTCGCAGGTGCACAGGGAGACAGACTTGATCCATAGCTGCTTATTCAGAGATTGCATAGCAGAGCTCCATTTCTTTCGGATCCGTAGCTTTTGGGTACTTATTCTTTTGTGTATATAATTATGGGCATAGCGGGGTCCTGTCCCGCTCATACGATATGTCATACTCTTAGAGGCTCGTAGTCATGTGTATGTGGGTAGAGATGTTCGGCCATGTCGGCCCATGTTTTGTATATCTTTTGTTAGCCACGTCGGCCTTGTACTTATGATGTGGCATAGATGCCTATGATATGTTAAATGATGATGGTCGTCTAATGGGATCAATATGATTAATGATAAGAAAAGCACGAATTGACTTATGGTTCACCTAGATGTTATGTTATGTACGAAAAGGGGGTGCCCGGGTGGGGTAGCAGCGGGTTCTAGTCGCGGCCCCCTAGCCGGGTCGTGACAATGGTTCGCCCACCAGGGAGGTTAGTGTAGGTGATATTACAACTGTATTTGAGTCGTGATAAGTTGGTATCAGAGCCATAGGTTCACCGATCTCACTGTATAAGAACAGGTCTAGTAGAGTCTTGCGGATCGGTACAGAGATGTCTGTACTTATCTTTGAGAGGCTATGGGACCCTAGGAAAACTCCAATTCTTTCTTTCCGTTGTGCTACTTCTTTCAGATTGGTATCTAGTTGGTTCAAATTGGTATCTGAATTCTCCTTCATTCTCTCACAGGTACTGAGGACTTGCGTTAGAGCAACAGTTGATGAAGTACCAGTGCCGGGCGCCGGGGCCGCAACACGTGGTACAGGTTAGGCTAGAGGCCATAGGCACGACAGAGGTATAGGTACAACACCGGCTAAGGGCATGGCACCCGTGGCTGCTCAGCCTATGCTGGATCAGTCTCTCCTTAGCCATCGATGGGTCATCGTAATGAGGAGACAGGGTTGGGACCCGCACCAGCTCTACTTGATGTTATAGCTACTCCAGTGTTTCCCGATGCTTTAGTGCATGTGCTGAACCTGCTTGAGGGTGACTCTGGCAGGTGTGTTACCAGCTACACCAAATGGTTAGAGGATGAGATTAGCGGAGTAGATACCTGAGAGGTTCCGTGCTCCAGAGGCACAGCCCGCTATGTCTGTGGCTCCACGTATGGATGCGATTCTGGGGCTAGATGTCTTCCCTAGACCAGTGGAAGTCCCAGTGATGATCGGTGAGGAGCATGATCTTTTTTAGAGGTTAACCAAGTTGTAGCCACCCATCTTTTATGGCACTCCATATGAGGATGCCTATGAGTTTATTATCGATTATTGTGAGAGGCTCCATAAGATGGGGGCGGTAGAGAGGCACAGGGTTGAGTTTGTGAATTTTTAGTTATTAGGTGATGCCAAGTATGGTGGAGAGCGTATGTGGAGTGCAGACTAGCTGGGTTGCCTCCGTTAAAATGGACTCAGTTGTTACCTGGTCTTTTTGGAGAAGTACGTCCCGCGTACTTTGAGATATAGGAGGCGTGACGAGTTTAGTCATATTGAGCAGAGGGGTTCTTCAGTTACTGAGTATGAGGCTCGTTTTCACTCATGGTCTAGATATGCTCTATAGTTGTTGCCTACCGAGGAGGAGAGAGTTAGGAGATTCATCAAGGGGTTGAACACTCAGTTGAAGTTGTCAGCTCTTCAGTTGGTAGCTACGGGGGCTTCATTCTAGGATGTAGTGGATCATGTCACTATAGTTGAGTCAGAGAGACAGGATAGCTGTGGTAAGAGTGATGATAAGATGGCCCGTAAGGGCAGCAGCTGTAGTGGTTCATTCACCAGAGGGCAGGGCCAGTATGGGTAGAGTTCCCAGATTTATTCCGGTTGCCCTATTCAGTCGGCTATGCAGACATCTATTAGAGGGTCTTTAGGGCCCGATCATTATTCTTCAGGGTCCAATCATCATTCTTTAGGGCCCAATCATCATTCTTCAGTGTAGCTAGCGGGTTTGTATTCTAGATTCTCTGATCATGGTGGGATTCGGGTTCTTCAGCTTCTGTTCAGCTGCCGTAAAGCCAGAAGGTCGGGCTCTCACCATCCAATAAGGATTGGCATATCTCACTAGCTCCTAGGCTAGGTATATCTCACCAGCTAATAAGCCGAGCATATGTCACCAGCTCATAGGCCGAGCATATGTCACCATCTCATAGGCCGAGTATATCTTGCTAGCTAAGAAGCCCGGCATATCCCACTAGCTCATAGACCGGGCATATCTCACCAGCTCATAGGCCGGGCATATCTATATATAATAATAGCACTGTATCGCTATATATGTATATACGTATACTCTCTGCACTTTATTTTAGGGTGGAGCAATATAAATCGAATATGGATTCCCGACAAGTGATAAATAAAACATGGGAAAGATGGTGAAAATGGAACATGAAAATCCTTAAGATATACTCTTTCCTTATACGTTTGTTCGACTCTTTCTAGTTAAGGAATCATGCCAATTAAAGAAAGGAATAGCCTTTACATACTTAGTACACATAGCTAACTCTTTTCGTGTCACTATAATGATCTGGGGGAAGTCTTACAAATGATTCAATTACTTAGATGATATTGTAACTTGAAAATTATACAAATTAAGGCATCAGGTTACTCTCAAAGATCACTGAAGTATTATGTGATCAAATATCAACTTAGTAAATCATGACTAAGACCTACTGCATAAACTAGCCAACTATCAAGTAGACGAATAGAGCTATGAAGACAACTTACATTTAACCAGTTGTAGTTCATGAGAGAGGACAAGTACGACAGATCTATGCCCAGGAAGACGGACAAGTAGTCGTTATTTACGAGTTTACTGAGGCTGCTCATATGAAACTAATTCAAGTAGTACTCAAATAGATTATGGATTACTCATATTGATAGAAACTGACATTTTGACTAGAGAAATAGTTCTGTACAATTATATAAGAACTTGCTACGATACAAACGACCTCACATATCGAAGAAAACAGAATACAAGTAGAAGATGGTTTCTGGAGCTCATATAGAGAAAGAACACCTAACAAGATTTAGTGCCAAACAACTGATGTCACATAAAAGGACCTCTGAACATATACGAGAGACTCCTAATACTTCACTTCTATGAACTCAAATAGAAGGAGAACATATAATGATACTGTATGCTAACGAAGACAATTATGGTGTGAAACTGTGCACCCACTGTTCTACACAATTAGGGGAAAAGTTGTATGATATGACAAGATCAAATGTTGGGGACAAAAGTATCTAAATACAAGACTCGCAAATATGCACTTTTTGAAACTCATATGGAGGGAGAGACGTATAACTAGACCTCATGTGGATAGGCCCAATATGGACACCTACACATGCTGTTTTGTGGAACTTCTTTACTGCCTTTTGAACTCATGTTCTACATTCCCTGAACCATCTTACTATGGGGAAGAACTATGTTCGTCTACGTCAATATGATTCATTAAAGGAAGTTCTACAGCCCAAGAATGATAATCCAAATTGTTACACCTTGGAAAATTTCTCCATTAACATACGGTGAATAGGCTAGCGAAGGGCACGACATATACAATGTTTTGATAAGTGAGAAAATAGCATTTGATGATCCTAATCGAGATTCAAAGACATTTGACGTAAGGGAAGAAGGTTGTCAAGGAAAGTAAGGGATATGTTGCGTGTCGAGTAAGAATTATGAGCGACGAGTTAATGATGGCGTAATGATGTCTTGGAGAAGAGTGATAACGTCCCTTAGATTAGTATTGGGGTGCTAATCAAGTGTCAGGAAGGTTTCATAAGGATTGAAGATCAAACGAGTCGACGAGAATGAGTTTCGGAGAACTGGGCATTATACGGCCAGACATACTGGCCGTATAAAACATACAGACCGTATGTCCAGCCGTATGTCTGTCCTAGAATAAGGGTCCTCACTGGACCAAACATACGGCCAGACACACGGCCCGTATAAAATGTACGGACCGTATGTTCCGGTCGGGACAGATTTTAAGTGTTAATATAAGGACCCTCTCTCATTAATACATTTCACTTTCCACTCACCACACCTCAAGAATTATCTAGAACTCTCTCCATTATTCATCCACAAGAAAACAAGAGAAATCCATGATCAACATAATCAAACCCACAAAATCAAGTGTATGAAACCTATTAAAAGTTCATCTACATCAAGAAAACTCAAGGGAAGTGAGTTAGGGTTTTTGGATCAAGAAGAGAAGTTCCACTCAAGGTTTATTAATCCATCATCTAAGATGGGTTTTATGATCACTCCTTGTTGTTTAAGGTGTGGAAAGTTAAAAACACTTGGATTATAGAAAGATATAGGAAATAGGTCATGAATGTGTGAATAGTGTCATTTTTGAGTAGTAGTTTGGGGTGAATGATGAATATTGGTATGTTGTGATTGTAAGTATGTTGTGAACGACATTTAGAGCATGGAATTAGTATTATATGTGAGAAAATGCAATAATGAACTATGACCATGACTATGGAGAAATTGGAGTGAAATGGTGAAATGTGGGTAATGTAGATGAATGATGATTATTGTTCGCGATATTGTGAATGTTGTTATGAACGTTTGGGAGTTGATATAGAATATGGGAAAAGTTGTATAAAAAAAGGAAATGCTGCCCAATTTTCTTTAGCTTTAGTAAGCACGTTTAAGTAATCGATTAGCTAATGTTAATGCGAATTCTCTTGAAGGTAGAGACGTGGGCATTGAAGGAGAAAAAGCAAGCGATAGATTAGTTAAACGAAAAAGGTATGTAAGACTAGTCCCTTCTTTCTATGGCATGATTCCTATGACATGAATCTTCTAAATTTTCCATAATCTTCTTACATAGAGGAACTATGAGTCCATGACTGTAATGAGCTATATATATGTATGAGGTAAAGAACAGAGATACGACGAGCAAGATAATGATGCCGATGAGTTAAGTATAAAGAGTCCTAGAGTAAAGTAAGATGTCTATGAGGCTAATGATTCTAGATATGGTCTCATTGATACTTTCTCTTGTATACACTCACCTTAACATATTAGTTCCTCCAAGGTGAGCTACGATGTGGATGATTACTCCATACTATAATCGGGGGTTCACGACCTTATGTCACCCCGACATAGCCATGGTTGCCTTCAAGTTCTAATGTATGTTTTTAATGATAAATATATAATGATGCTCAGTCATGATATGTCTATGAGATGATCAATAATGTAAGTTTATAATATTCCTATGCCATGTACGAAAGTGTTGAGTTACGCTGGGTATATGACGATACGATTACACCGTGCCTAAATGGCCGAACATGTCATCGCTAATGCGGGCTGCGTATGATTACACCGTGCCTAGGTGGCCGGACATGTCACCGCTAATGCGAGTTGCTTATGATTACACCGTGCCTAGGTGGCCGGACATGTCACCGCTAATGCGGGCTGCTTATGATTACACCTTGCCTAGGTGGCCGGACATGTCGCCGCTAATGCGGGCTGCTTATGATTACACCGTGCCTAGAGGGCTGGACATGACACCACTAGTGGGCGGCTTATGATGGTTACCCGGAAGCGGGTTAACGATGATGATGATGATGATGATGTGATGATATATATACGCTATGATGATACCTGTACTATGATCATATAAATATGTGATATATGTATGAAATGTATTCACCTATAAAACTTATGCAGGTTATATCTTCCTCCTATGGCTTATGATTCTTCTATTATGCTCATTTCATTCATGTCTTACATACTCAGTACAATGTTCGTACTAACATCGGTTTTCTTTGGATGTTGTGTTCATGCCCACAGGTAGACAGGGAGGTGAGCTTGGTCTAGACTCGTAGGAGTTGTTAGCTGACTTGAGAGCACTCCATTGTTCCGGAGGTGCTTTTGATTATTCTTTTGTGTACATATGTATATTTTGGGCACGACGGGGTCCTGTCCCGTCCCTATGTCTTCCACTCTAGTAGAGGCTCATAGATACGCAGGTGTGGGTTATATGGTCTCACGATGTTATTACTATATATGTGTATTATCATTTTGATAGCCGAACGGCTTATGTAGATAAAAGTATTTATGTTCTCAAATGAAAGATGATTTTCTAAGATTTGAGCATGAATTTGATAAAAGAAACGCTTAATGAGCATGATAAGTAAGGGAATGAGTGGTGCTCGGTGGTTAGCCCCGGGTACCTGTCACGGCCCCTAATCGGGTCATGACAAAAGTGGTATCAGAGCAGTTCAGTCCTAGGAAGTGTCTACGAGCCGTGTCTAGTAGAGTCTTATTTATGGTGTGTTGCGCGCCACACTAATAAATAGGAGGCTACAGGGCATTTAGGAAAAATGACCATCTTTCATTTTAAGAGATCGTGCGATTGAGCTGTGTGATAAGATTTGCATTTAGGAAAAATGACCATCTTTCATCTTAAGAGATCGTGCGATAAAGCTGTGTTATAAGATTTTCTCCTCCCTAATAGTGTACTATGATTTCAGAAATGCCGCCAAAGGGAAAAGCTACAGCCGCCCAAAAGGGCAAGACTACGATGAAAAGGCGGGTAGGAAGAGAGCCACCAATGAATGTAGAAGAGGGCCAGTCACATAATGAGGCTCTATCTAATACTTCCTCCACTCCGCTCAATTTAGAAGAACAAGAGGGGGCTTCAGCTCCGGCTCGTATGCCTCCAGTTCCTCCACCGGTTGCTTCGGGTCAACAAGTGACCGAGGCTATTCATTTATTGACACAGTTAGTTGCTGCCCAGGCATAGTGGCAGAGTGTGGGTCCGAGTGATAGGGCAGCTAGTACCAAAGCCCGTGATTTCATGAGTTTGAATCCACCGGAGTTTTTCGGGTCAAAGCCGAATGAAGACCCACAAAGTTTTATTGATGAAATGTTGAGGAGGTTGAAGATTATTTATGCCTCCGAAACTGAATCTGTGGAGTTGGCATCTTATAGACTCCGAGATGTGGCGGTATTGTGGTACAATAATTGGCTAGCATCAAGAAAAGAAATTGCACTTCCTCCCGTTTGGCAAGAATTTGTAGATGCCTTCATCTGCCATTATTTGCCACCCGAGGTCCACCGAGCTAGAGCGGATACATTTTTAAATTTGAAACAAGGGAATATAAGTGCTCAGGAGTATAGCCTTCAATTCAATTCATTGGCTAGATATGCCCCGACTATGGTGGCCGATATGGGAGATAGAGTGAACAGGTTTGTGAGTGGCTTAGGGCCACATTTATTTAAGGATTGTTTGACGGCTTCGTTGCAAGAGGGACAGATCTATGGGGGCAGGTAGCAATTATAGAGGGGGATCGAGGCAGACTTATTCCAGACATTCAGCCAGTCGGTGACTAGTGCGCCTCCACGATTTGCAGATAGGATATTTGATCGCTCCTTTCCTTCAGGACAGGGTTAGAGTTCCAGAGCTTCGGGTTCTCAGTTTGAGGGTGATTATAGTCAGAGGAGACCACCAGTTCCACGATGTAGCCAGTGTAGGAAATTACACTTGGGGCCATGCCGCCAGGGCACAGATGCTTGCTATGTTTGTGGACAGACTAGGCACTTGATGTGAGATTGTCCCTCGAGATATGGCAGAGGTGGGGCTCAGCCCACAGGATCAGTGGCTGGTTCATCTTTAGTGCGCCCGGTAGGATAGACTCCCCAGATTTCAGCAGGTCGAGGTAGAGGCAGAGGGGGAGCATCTACTTCAGGTGCCACTCAGCCCCGTGTGTACGCTTTAGCCGAACTGTAGGATCTTGAGTCCTCCCCGGATGTGGTTACAGGTACATTATCCATATTTTCCCACGATGTATATGCATTGATAGATTTGGGTTCTACCTTGTCTTATATTACTCCGTATGTTGCTGGTCGTATTGGGGTGAAACCTGAGCCAATAAAACCTTTTGAGGTATCTACTCCGGTTGGTGATCCCGTGATAGCTAGACAAGTGTATAAAAATTGTGTACTTGTGCTATGCAATCGCCAGACCAAAGCTGACTTAATTGAGCTGGAAATGTTGGATTTCGATGTGATCATGGGTATGGATTGGTTGGCCTCATGTTATGTTAATGTTGATTGCCGGATGAAAATAGTTCGATTTAAATTTCCGGGAGAGCCCGTGCTTAAATGGAAGGGTAATACAACATCTCCAAAAGGTAGGTTTATTTCCTACCTTAAAGCAAGAAAGACGATAGGTAAGGGCTATATTTATCACTTAGTCCGAGTACATGACACTGAAGCAAAATCACCAACTTTCCAATCTGTTCTGGTAGTGAATGAATTCCCGGATGTATTTCTAGATGAGCTTCCAGGCCTTCCTCCAGAAAGAGAGATCGACTTCGCTATTGATGTGTTGCCGAACACCAAGCCTATTTCTATTCCTCCTTACCGAATGGCTCCGGCAGAATTGAAAGAGCTAAAGACACAGTTGAAGGATTTTCTTGAGAAGGGGTTTATTAGACCTAGTTCATCACCGTGGGGAGCACCAGTCTTGTTCGTGAGAAAGAAAGATGGTTCCCTACGAATGTGCATCGATTATAGGTAGTTGAATAAGGTGACGATAAAGAATAAATATCCTCTCCCAAGGATTGATGATTTGTTTGATCAACTACAGGGTGCTAAATGGTTTTCTAAAATAGACTTGAGGTCGGGTTATCATCAAGAAGTGAGAGTTAGAGAAGAAGATATACCCAAAACAGCCTTCAGAACGAGATATGGCCATTATGAATTCCGGGTGATGTCGTTTCGGTTGACCAATGATCCGGTAGTGTTCATGAATTTGATAAATAATGTATTCAGGCCACTCTTGGATTTATTCGTGATAGTATTCATTGATGATATTCTAGTATACTCTCGCACAGAATCAGAACATGCAGATCATTTACGTATTGTTCTTGGAATTCTTCGAACACGAGAATTATATGCAAAATTTTCAAAGTGCGAGTTTTGGCTGAATTCTGTAACATTTCTAGGCCATGTTATTTCAGATGATGGTATTCGAGTCGACACTCAGAAAATTGAAGCTGTGAAGACTTGGCCAAGGCCTACGACGCCTACAGAAATCCATTGTTTTCTGGGATTGGTAGGTTACTATAGAAGGTTCGTAGAAGGATTTTCGTCTATTTCAGTCCCATTGACGAAACTAACCCAGAAGTCAGTTAAGTTTCAGTGGAATGATGCTTGCGAACACATCTTCCAAGAGTTGAAGGATAGATTAACCTCAGCTCCAGGGTTAACGCTCCCAGAAGGGCTAGATGGTTATGTTGTGTACTATGATACTTCCGGTGTTGGGTTAGGATGTGTGTTAATACAGCACGGTAGAGTCATTGCTTATGCTTCGAGACAGCTGCGAAAACATGAAAAGAACTATCCAACTCACGATCTCGAATTGGCTGCAGTCATTCATGCATTAAAAATGTTGAGACATTACTTGTATGGTGTGCATGTTAATGTATACACAGATCACAAGAGTCTTCAGTACATTTTCAAACAGAAGGAGTTAAATCTGCAGCAGAAGCGGTGGTTAGAGTTATTGAAAGATTATGATGTGAGCATTTTATACCACCCCGGAAAAGCAAATGTGGTAGCAGATGCGCTTAGCCGCCGATCAATGGGCAGCCTATGTGAAGTTCCTCCGGGAAAGAAAGAGATGGTTCATGAGCTCCACCAACTAGCTAATCTTGGAGTACGTTTAATTGATTCAGGTGGTGAAGGAATCGACATTAATGATCCCACAGTTTCATCTCTGAATATGGAAGTGAAAGAGCGCCAGTATGAAGATCCTCATTTGTGCCATTACAGAGACACATCTCATGAAAAAGAGAAGTCCCCATTTGAAATTCCTATGGATGGATTTCTTAGATACAGAGGCAGGTTATGTGTGTCGAATGTTGCGGAATTGCGCCGACGAATTTTAGAATAAGCCCATTATTCTCGGTATTCTATTCACCCAGGTGCAACAAAGATGTATCATGATCTCAAATTGATATACTGGTGGGATGGCATGTAGAGAGACATAGCAGAATTTGTAGCCCAATGTCCAAATTGCCAACAAGTGAAAATCAAACATCAACAGCCAGGAGGATTATTGCAAGCAATGGAAATACCTACATGGAAATAGGAGGTGATCAACATTGATTTTATTGTGGTATTACCCCGTTCCCGAGGCAAGTATGATTCCATATGGGTGATCGTGGACAGACTCCCGAAAGCAGCTCATTTTCTTCCAGTCAGAACCACATACTCAGCAGAAGATTATGCGAGGTTGTATCTCAAAGAAATTGTGTGACTCCATGGTATTCCACTATCCATTATCACAGATAGAGGAGCGCAATTTACAGCCAAGTTCTGGAAGTCTTTTCAAGAAGGTCTGGGTACCCAAGTGAAGCTTAGCATGGCATTTCATCCGCAGACTGATGGACAAGCCGAACGTACCATTCAGACTTTGGAAGATATGTTATGGGCATGTGTACTAGATTTCGATGGTAGTTGGGATGATCACTTACCTCTGATTGAGTTCGCATATAACAATAGCTTCCATTCCAGTATCCAAATGGCTCTGTATGAAGCTTTATATGGAAGGAAATGTAGATCCCCAATTGAATGGTTTGAAATAGGAGAAGTACAACTGATAGGCCCTGAATTCATTCAGCAAGCGGTAGAAAAAGTCAAGGTGATCGGAGATCGATTGTTGACAGCCTAAAGTCGCCAAAAATGTTATGCGAACACTCGCCGACGAGACTTAGAATTTCAAATTGATGACTAGGTATTTTTAAGGTGTCGCCAATGAAAAGGGTGATGAGATTTGGCAAGAAAGGGAAATTAAGTCCTCGATACATTGGACCTTATAAAATTATCCGCAAGGTGGGTCATGTAGCCTATGAATTGGACTTACCTTCAGAGCTTGAATCAGTCCATCCAGTTTTCCATGTTTCGATGCTCCGCAAGTGTGTTGGAGATCCCACGAAATTTTTTCCAATAGATGATGTGCAAGTGACATGTTATATCCGGCGTTTTTGCATATTCAGAAAATCCGAGATATTTTTTTTTACTTGGAAGTAGTGAGGCTATATTTGAACCTTATTTAGTATGAGTGTGTTGGCTATGAAATTGTTGGTGTGAAATACGGAGGAAGGCCAAGGGGCAAAGTTGGAATTTTGGAAATTTGTTTCGGGAATTACAAAAATTGGAATTTTTAATGAATTGGGCTCAAAATAAAAAAAGAGAAATTGAGGCCCAAGTGTTAAGGGGTGGCCGGCCATGTCACATGGCCCAAGCCCATGGTGGCTAATTAAATCATGTGCTAAATGTATATATTAAGAAGAGGCCTCATCTTTTAACATAGAAGCTTCAAGAAGTTAAAAGAAAAGAAGAGAAAAAAAAAAAAAAAAAAAAAAGAGAGGAGCAATCGGCTCCAAGGAAAGAAAGAAGAGGAAAGAAAGAATTTTTTTTCTAGCCTTCAATCTCAATCCAAAAACCTTGTTCTTCTTGAATTAGTAACAAGCTCAAGACGCTCTTCAAGGTGGTATAATTAGTTTGGCGAAAGAACCACGTTTGCGGAAAGTTGGAATTTAAAGAGAAGGTATGAATTCTATATTTTGTGTTATGGAATAAGTGTATGAGTTATAATGATTAGAACTAGATGAGAATCATGGAAGTATGGTGTGTGTGTGCATGGCGTGTGTGTGTGTAAATGATGTGTTGGCCGTGAGCCATGTTGGTGTGGAGGAAAAATGAATTCAAGTTCATTTAGTTTGTTAGTTGTGTCGTTGTGACCTTTGTGATGCAAATAAAGGTTTAATGACTTGGATTGACATTGGAAGTGCTTGCATGTAATTATGAGAAACTATATTAATTTTTCATGATTTTATATGAGTATGGGATTAAGGTTCTAAATGTGAAATATGATTGTTGTTAGTAAGCTTGGAAGAAAAATAATGTGATTTGGAAGTTTAGGTGAATTATGGTGTTGGTGGAAATTTTGTATATTTTTGTATATCTTGTGTATATATTGTAGAAATGATATGAAATGCTTCCAAATGACATTGTAACGATCTTGATTAGTAGTGAATATGAAAATATTGAGATTGGGTTGGAAATGTGAGATTGGAAATGAGAGTTATTACACTAGGTTGGAAGGAAGATTAGTTATGCCTTATTGCGTTTTGTAGTTGTTGTTGGTATTGTTGCTGGGTTGGTTGTTGCTATTCTGAGCTGAGTTGTATTCTCGGGGTGTCGCATTTATAGGGGAAGTGCTGCCGAAATTTCGGTAGGCAAGTATTGGTTAAGGTTAGAAATTTTAAGTCTCATGAATAGTAATTGATAAATGTGACCATTTGCAGTCTTTGGGCGAAACAGGAATCGAGTTTGGACGAGCGTAGGACGCAACCAAGGTATGTAAAGTCTTTTCCTTCTTTCTTAGGCATGTTCTAAATGTAATAGGCTCAGACGCGAGCCTCAGAAACGACCCTATTCCTCGGAATTCGATATTGAAATTGGCTCCAAATCTTTCAGTAAGATTGAACTAGTTTCTTCTAAATTGCCACCAAAATTGACCTATAAGTGTGCAACGTTTGCTAATGGAGCCGGAATGCCCTAAAACTCTCATGAACGACTCCATATTACTTATGATCCATAATTTCATGTCTGTCCACTCGGCTCGGCCCAAGGTGGGCCCACGAAATATTAGCATTTTCTGTATGGTTCCGATTAGCCCATTTCTGTCCGAAACTCACAGGTAACTCTTGGTTATTATTCTGTCCGCTATATGACAAGCGTTATGGCTATAGTTATGAGTCTCATAATATATTCAGACGTCTGGAGCGGTTCTAGACATTTTATTTTGATATAATCTGTCGTGCCATTCCAAATGACATTTATGCGTATCTACTATGGATTTTGTCCGATTATTCGATTTGACCTATCATCTGGACTATTTCCGTTTCATTGAGTCTGTATGCATATGGTGTCTCATTAATCTGTTCGTGGATGCCTCAATGCTTCCTTCACTGCGCCCGGGCCAGGTTCTGATACTCGTGCACATTCCACTGCATTGTTCACCGCGTCCCTCGGTGTGCGGGCCGGGTTCTGTTTACATCTGTATATGATTTGATAATGTGTTTGTATAGGGATGGCGGCCAGGATGGCATATGATCTGATCTGTCTGTCCACCGCGTCCCGTACTAAGAGGGCCGGGATCTGTTACCGCGTCCCTTATTAAAGGGTCGGGATCTGATATGTATGTATATGCTTATGCCTCTGTATGCATGATTCTGTCTGTTACAGTTCTGTATGTCTGATCTGGAATATGATTATGTCTGTCACACTTCTGTAAATCTGATCTGGATCATGACTCTGTCTGATGCATTTCCGTACGTCTGGTTCGGATTATGATTGAGTCTGTCACATTTTGTACATATAACTCAGATTTCGATTTTGGTTAGCCACATTCTGCACTCCTGATCTGTGTTATGATTCTGTCAGCTATACTCTGTCCCTCTGATTCATATTATACTTCTGTCGGCTATGCCCCGTGCATACGATATATATATATTGTGTGAATCTGTCCGTACACTCTGTAGTTCTGCTTCGGTTTCGAGTTCGAGTTCGTCCGTTATATTTTTGTATTTCTAATTCAGATTATGATTATTGTTGTTACATTTCGGCTTTACATACTCGGTACATTTCCGTACTGATCCCTGTTCTTCGGGGGCTGCGCTACATGCCCGCAGGTACAGACGCACCGCGTGATACGCCACCAGTGTAGGATCTCCGTTCTGCGGTTTGGAGTGCTCCCTTTTGATCCGGAGCTTATACTTTTGGTATATACCTTTTTCTGTTGTATATTCTGTACATGTGTTTATTTGGGGTACGACGGGGCCCTGTCCCATCATCTAATTCTGTTATGTCTGTTAGAGGCCTGTAGACATGTTTGTGGGTTGTGGGTTGTCACTGTTCTGGTAGGTGCGTGTGAGATTGCGACTTAAGTGATCCTGCTTGCTATGATAGCCTCAACGGTTTATGTATAAACCTATGTGTGTACATATATTTTGTGCGGCGTATGCTATATTCGTATGAACCTATGTATGTTTAATTTAAGTAATTGGTTAGTACGCTAACTCTATCAGGTAGGTACGTATGGGTGCCCAGTTAGGACACCAGTCGCGAACCACGGGGTTGGGTCGTGACAAAAGTGGTATCAGAGCGGTTTGTCCTCGGAATGTCTACAGGCCGTGTCTAGTAGAGTCTTGTTTATCGGTGTGTTGTGCACCACATCTATAAACAGGAGGCAACAGGACATTCAGGATGTTACCCTTTCTTTGGATCTTAGATCATGCGTTAGAGCTGTACTATCAGGATGTTTTCTTTTCTGACGAGATGTTATGTTTTCAGCGATGCCTCCAAAGAAGGCGACGCCCGCCCAGAAGGGCAAGGCGGTGCCAGAGACCGGGGAGACTAGCCGGGCCCAGAGGGTTACCAGAGCCCACCCCCAGACCATGCCCGACGTTGTGCCCCAGTAAGAGGGTTCTACTGTACCACTACTGGAGGGGCCGGAAGCAGCTCCACCAGTAGCCCCGGAAGCCCCAAATCCCCAACCAGAGGCTGAGAACAGGACTTTGAGGGAGGTCGTGCAGCTGTTGACGACGATAGTGGCAGGGCAGGCTCGCGGACGCGGGCGGAGGGGTGAGGATGATGATGACAGGCGTGATAGCCTGCGAGTCCGTGATTTTCTGACATGCGGTCCCCTAGAGTTTTTCGGGACCAAGCCCGAGGAGGACCCCCATGACTTCGTTCGGGGGATGAGGCGCTCATTGGGACTGGTTAGGGCTTCGGCGACCGAGTCCGTTGAGCTAGCCTCGCACAGACTACGGGATGTGGCGGCTAATTGGTATGAGTCCTGGGAGTTGTCTAGGGGTGAGGGTGCTCCCCCAGCTACTTGGGATGAGTTTGTGGCCGCTTTCTTTCGCCACTTTCTCCCCCTGGAGCTACGACGGGTGAGAGTTGACAAGTTTTTGCAGCTAAAGCAAAGAGGCAGGAGTGTCCGGGAGTATAATCTAGAGTTTGATTCCCTAGCCCGATATGCCCCTACTATTGTAGCCGATATGGAGAACAGAATGCACCGGTATGTGATGGGGCTGGATGATTATCTAGTTGATGCCTGTATGGCGATGGCGGCACAGACAGATATGGACATCGCACGGTTACAGGCTTACGCCCAAGGGATGGAAGACCGTCATCGAGCGGATCAGCCCAGCAGAGATCGTGATGGGAGGCCGCCCAAAAGGGCCAGATCTGCAGGATATTTCGGAGATTTCCGAGGCGGATGGTCTCAGCAGCCGTCCGGTAGGTCCCTACCTCCGTCAGGCCGGGGTACCCAGTCCGCCGGGAGACGTTTTGATGGCGCAGGTCCGTCTGGGGCCGGCCAGAGTTCCAGAGCATCCGGTCCGCAGGTAAGTAGGGATTCTGGTCAGTCTAGGCCACCTATGCCCCGGTGTACTTATTGTGGGAAACTTCATCCGGGGGAGTGTTATCGCGCTACGGGCGCCTGCTATTTTTGTGGTAGTCAGATCATAGGGTGAGGGAGTGCCTGTATAAGGGCGGTTCAGGTTCAGCATAGCCTACTGGGTCGGTTGCCGGCTCATCTTCTCCTTCAGTAGCCATGCGCCCCACGGGGCGAGATATGCCGGCACCAGTGAGTCGTGGCAGAGGTCGTGGAGGAGCTTCCAGTTCCGGCGGCCCCTCGAACCGCGTATACGCTTTAACCTGCCGGCAGGACCCAGGAGCGTCCCTAAATGCTGACCTAGGTATATTGTTGATCTTTTCTTGAGAAATATGTATATTGATAGATCTGTACTTTGTTATATTATGTGATTTTCTTCTTCTGGGTGTTAGTAAAAGTAAGGTAAAAATCCAAATCAATAGAACCGTCTGAGATAGTTATACGTATAGATGAAAATGAATATTAAAATTCGAAAGGGCGATATGGTCATTGCGCGGGTTGAACAGGGGTGGGACCCGCTACGGAAATTTTTCCGAAAATTTACCAAGACCCCAATTTGCTCTAAATGATGTGACAAAGGTCGTGCGGGGCAGTCGGCGCAATTATATTAGCATTAACGCACCAAAACGCATGAAAATTTTGAGGTTAAGCGTGCTGGAATCAGAGCAATTCTGGGATGGGTGACCCCCTGGGAAGTATACCCAATTTTCGTAAATCACTGAAGCATTAGTGGAAACGGTCTGATTCTAATCAAATTCTGTCTGCTATACTTCTACGCCCCTGATCTTGACAAGACTCTGCCTATTATGCCTCTGTATTTCTGAATCTGATCACGTTTCTGTCTGATATGCCTCTGTACGTCCGACTCTGATCACAAATCTGTCTGATACGTCTCTGTATGTCTGACTCTGATCACGGATCTGTTTGACCTAATTCCATACATCCGATTCTGACTACGAATCTATCCGCCATAGTTCAGTACATCTGACTCTGATTATGAATCTGTCTGATATGCTTCCGTACGTCTGGCTCTAGTTATGAACTTGTTTGATATGACGTAGGAATACGATAACGTTGTAAGCATCCGAGGAGTGTGACAAGAGGTGAAAGATGTTGATGGCAATTGTAATATTGAAAAGAATTTTGAAGGAAAGAAAGGAACCTCCCCGAAATGTTATGAGACCCCCTAAGGTCAGTCGAACATTCGAGGACCAATGTTCTAAAGGGGGGAGGATGTTATATCCGGCGTTTTTGCATATTCGGAAAATCCGAGATATTTTTTTTTTTACTTGGAGGTAGTGAGGCTATATTTGAACCATATTTAGTACGAGTGTGTTGGCTATGAAATTGTTGGTGTGAAATACGGAGGAAGGCCAAGGGGCAAAGTTGAAATTTTGGAAATTTGTTTCGGGAATTACAAAAATTGGAATTTTTAATGAATTGGGCTCAAAATAAATAAGAGAAATTGAGGCCCAAGTGTTAAGGGGTGGCCGGCCATGTCACATGGCCCAAGCCCATGGTGGCTAATTAAATCATGTGCTAAATGTATATATTAAGAAGAGGCCTCATCTTTTAACATAGAAGCTTCAAGAAGTTAAAAGAAAAGAAGAGAAAAAAAAAAAAAAAAAAAAAAAAAAAAAGAGGAGCAATCGGCTCCAAGGAAAGAAAGAAGAGGAAAGAAAGAAAATTTTTTCTAGCCTTCAATCTCAATCCAAAAACCTTGTTCTTCTTGAATTAGTAACAAGCTCAAGACGCTCTTCAAGGTGGTATAATTAGTTTGGCGAAAGAACCACGTTTGCGGAAAGTTGGAATTTAAAGAGAAGGTATGAATTCTATATTTTGTGTTATGGAATAAGTGTATGAGTTATAATGATTAGAACTAGATGAGAATCATGGAAGTATGGTGTGTGTGTGCAGGGCGTGTGTGTGTGTAAATGATGTGTTGGCCGTGAGCCATGTTGGTGTGGAGGAAAAATGAATTCAAGTTCATTTAGTTTGTTAGTTGTGTCGTTGTGACCTTTGTGATGCAAATAAAGGTTTAATGATTTGGATTGACATTGGAAGTGCTTGCATGTAATTATGAGAAACTATATTAATTTTTCATCATTTTATATGAGTATGGGATTAAGGTTCTAAATGTGAAATATGATTGTTGTTAGTAAGCTTGGAAGAAAAATAATGTGATTTGGAAGTTTAGGTGAATTATGGTGTTGGTGGAAATTTTGTATATTTTTGTATATCTTGTGTATATATTGTAGAAATGATATGAAATGCTTCCAAATGACATTGTAACGATCTTGATTAGTAGTGAATATGAAAATATTGAGATTGGGTTGGAAATGTGAGATTGGAAATGAGAGTTATTACACTAGGTTGGAAGGAAGATTAGTTATGCCTTATTGCGTTTTGTAGTTGTTGTTGGCACTGTTGTTGGGTTGGTTGTTGCTATTCTGAGCCGAGTTGTATTCTCGGGGTGTCGCATTTATAGGGGAAGTGCTGCCGAAATTTCGGTAGGCAAGTATTGGTTAAGGTTAGAAATTTTAAGTCTCATGAATAGTAACTGATAAATGTGACCATTTGCAGTCTTTGGGCGAAACAGGAATCGAGTTTGGACGAGCGTAGGACGCAACCAAGGTATATAAAGTCTTTTCCTTCTTTCTTAGGCATGTTCTAAATGTAATAGGCTCAGACGCGAGCCTCAGAAACGACCCTGTTCCTCGAAATTCGATATTGAAATTGGCTCCAAATCTTTCAGTAAGATTGAACTAGTTTCTTCTAAATTGCCACCAAAATTGACCTATAAGTGTGCAACGTTTGCTAATGGAGCCGGAATGCCCTAAAACTCTCATGAACGACTCCATATTACTTATGATCCATAATTTCATGTATGTCCACTCGGCTCGGCCCAAGGTGGGCCCACGAAATATTGGCATTTTCTGTATGGTTCCGATTAGCCCATTTCTGTCCGAAACTCACAGGTAACTCTTGGTTATTATTCTGTCCGCTATATGACAAGCGTTATGGCTATAGTTATGAGTCTCATAATATATTCAGACGTCTGGAGCGGTTCTAGACATTTTATTTTGATATAATTTGTCGTGCCATTCCAAATGACATTTATGCGTATCTACTATGGATTTTGTCCGATTATTCGATTTGACCTATCATTTGGACTATTTCCGTTTCATTCAATCTGTATGCATATAGTTTCTCATTAATCTGTTCGTGGATGCCTCAATGCTTCCTTCACTGCGCCCGGGCCAGGTTCTGATACTCGTGCACATTCCACTGCATTGTTCACCGCGTCCCTCGGTGTGCGGGCCGGGTTCTGTTTACATATGTATATGATTTGATAATGTGTTTGTATGGGGATGGCGGCCAGGATGGCATGTGATCTGATCTGTCTGTCCACCGCGTCCAGTACTAAGAGGGTCGGGATCTGTTACCGCGTCCCTTATTAAAGGGCCGGGATCTGATATGTATGTATATGCTTATGACTCTGCATGCATGATTCTGTTTGTTACAGTTCTGTATGTCTGATCTGGAATATGATTCTGTCTGTCACACTTCTGGAAATCTGATCTGGATCATGACTATGTCTGATGCATTTCCGTACGTCTGGTTCGGATTATGATTGAGTCTGTCACATTTTGTACTTCTAACTCAGATTTCGATTTTGGTTAGCCACATTCTGCACTCCTGATCTGTGTTATGATTCTGTCAGCTATACTTTGTCCCTCTGATTCATATTACAGTTCTGTCGGCTATGCCCCGTGCAAACGATATATATATATATTGTTTGAATCTGTCCGTACACTCTGTAGTTCTGCTTCGGTTTCGAGTTCGAGTTCGTCCGTTATATTTTTGTATTTCTGATTCAGATTATGATTATTGTTGTTACATTTCGGCTTTACATACTCGGTACATTTCCGTACTGATACCTTGTTCTTCGGGGGCTGCGCTACATGCCCGCAGGTACAGACGCACCGCGTGATACGCCACCAGTGTAGGATCTCCGTTCTGCGGTTTGGAGTGCTCCCTTTTGATCCGGAGCTTATACTTTTGGTATATACCTTTTTCTGTTGTATATTCTGTACATGTGTTTATTTGGGGTACGACGGGGCCCTGTCCCGTCATCTGATTCTGTTATGTCTGTTAGAGGCCTGTAGACATGTTTGTGGGTTGTGGGTTGTCACTGTTCTGGTAGGTACGTGTGAGATTGCGACTTAAGTGATCCTGCTTGCTATGATAGCCTCAACGGCTTATGTATAAACCTATGTGTGTACATATATTTTGTGCAACGTATGCTCTATCCGTATGAACCTATGTATGTTTAATTTAAGTAATTAGTTAGTACGCTAACTCTATCAGGTAGGTACGTATGGGTGCCCAGTTAGGACACCAGTCGCGACCCACGGGGTTGGGTCGTGACATGACAGAAAAGCTAGCATACGAAGAAGTGCCCATTGCCATATTAGACAGGCAAGTACTAAGGCTTCAAAATAAAGAAGTAGCTTCAGTCAAAGTGTTGTGGCGAAACAACAACCGAGAAGAAATGACTTGGGAGGCGGAAGAGAAAATGAAATCCACATATCCACAGTTATTCCAACCCCCAGGAGAGATTCAAGATGAAACACTAGCATTATGAGGTATGTATGATTTCTTTCCATGCTTTTGGTCGTGTGTGGCCAATTTATATTGCTATAGTGTTGTGGCCCTGTGAGGAAATATTATTATGGGTTGTTGTGACAGGATGGTAGTGCCATATTACAGGGGAAACTCTGGCGAATTTTTTGTAGAATTCCCGAGTGTTTAACATTCGAGGACGAATGTTCCAAAGGGAGTGGGGAAGAATGTTACACCTTGGAAAATTTCCCCATTAACGTACAGTGAATAGGCTAGAAAAGGGCGCGAATTATACAATTTTTTGATAAGTGAGAAAATAGCATTTGATGATTGTAATCGAGATTCAAAGACATTTGATGTAAGGGAAGAAGGTTGTCAAGGAAAGTAAGGGATATGTTGCGTGTCGAGTAAGAATTATGAGCGACGAGTTAATGATGGTGTAATGATGTTTTGGAGAAGAGTGATAACGTCCCTTAGATTGGTATTGGGGTGTTAATCAAGTGTCAAGAAAGTTTCATAAGGATTGAAGATCAAACGAGTCGACAAAAATGAGTTTCGGAGAACTGGGCATTATACGGCCAGACATACTGGCCGTATAAAACATACGGACCATATGTCCAACCGTATGTCTTGCCCAGAATAAGGGTCCTCACAGGACCAAACATACGACCATACATACGGACTGTATAAAATGTACAGACCGTATGTTCCGGTCGGGATAGATTTGAAGTGTTAATATAAGGACCCTCTCTCATTAAATCATTTCATTTTCCACTCACCACACCTCAAGAATTCCACAAGAAAACAAGAGAAATCCATGATCAACTTAATCAAACCCACAAAATCAAGTGTATGAAACCTATTAAAAGTTCATCTACATCAAGAAAACTCAAGGGAAGTGAGTTAGGGTTTTTGGTACAAAAAGAGAAGTTCCACTCAAGGTTTATTAATCCATAATCTAAGATGGGTTTTATGATCACTCCTTGTTGTTTAAGGTGTTGAAAGTAAAAAACACTTGGATTGTAGAAAGATATAGGAAATGGGTCATGAATGTGTCAATAGTGTCATTTTTTAGTAGTAGTTTGGGGTGAATGATGAATATTGGTATGTTGTGATTGTAAGTATGCTGTGAACGACATTTAGAACATGGAATAAGTATTATATGTGAGAAAATGCAATAATGACCTATGACCATGACTATGGAGAAATTGGAGTGAAATGGTGAAATGTGGGTAATGTAGATGAATGATCATTGTTGTTCGCGATATTGTGAATGTTGTTATGAACGTTTGGGAGTTGATATAGAATATGGAAAAGTTGTATAAACAAAGGAAATGCTGCCAAATTTTCTTTAGCTTTAGTAAGCACGTTTAAGTAATCGATTAGCTAATGTTAATGCGAATTCTCTTGAAGGTAGAGACGTGGGCATTGAAGGAGAAAAAGCAAGCGATAGATTAGTTAAACGAAAAAGGTATGTAAGACTAGTCCCTTCTTTCTATGGCATGATTCCTATGACATGAATCTTTTAAATTTTCCATAATCTTCTTAAATAGAGGAACTATGAGTCCATGACTGTAATGAGATATATATATGTATGAGGTAAAGAACAGAGATACGACGAGCAAGATAATGATGACGATGAGTTAAGTATAAGAGTCCTAGAGTAAAGTAAGATGTCTATGAGGCTAATGATTCTAGATATGGTCTCATTGATACTTTCCCTTGTATACACTCAACTTAACATATTAGTTCCTCCAAGGTGAGCTACGATGTGGATGATTACTCCATACTATAATTGAGGATTCACGACCTTATGTCACCCCGACATAGCCATGGTTGCCTTCAAGTTCTAATGTATGTTTTTAATGATAAATATATAATGATGCTCAGTCATGATATGTCTATGAGATGATCAATAATGTAAGTTTATAATATGCCTATTCCATGTATGAAAGTGTTGAGTTACGCTGGGTATATGACGATACGATTACACCGTGCCTAAATGGCCGAACATGTCACCGCTAATGCGGGCTGCTTATGATTACACCGTGCCTAGGTGGCCGGACATGTCACCGCTAATGCGGGCTTCTTATGATTACACGTGCCTAGGTGGCTGGACATGTCACCGCTAATGCGGGCTGCTTATGATTACACCGTGCCTAGAGGGCCGGACATGACACCACTAGTGGGCGGCTTATGATGGTTACCCGGACGCGGGTTAACGATGATGATGATGATGTGATGATATATATACGCTATGATGATACCTGTACTATGATCATATAAATATGCGATATATGTATGAAATGTATTCACCTATAAAACTTATGCAGGTTATATCTTCCTCCTATGGCTTATGATTCTTCTATTATGCTCATTTCATTCATGTCTTACATACTCAGTACAATGTTCGTACTGACGTCCGTTTTCTTTGAACACTGTGTTCATGCCCACAGGTAGACAGGGAGGTGAGCTTGGTCCAGACTCGTAGGAGCGGTTAGCTGACTTAAGAGCACTCCATTGTTCTGGAGGTGCTTTTGATTATTCTTTTGTGTACATATGTATATTTTGGGCACGACGGGGTCCTGTCCCGTCCCTATGTCTACCACTCTAGTAGAGGCTCGTAGATATGCAGGTGTGGGTTATATGGTCTCACGATGTTATTACTATATATGTATATTATCAATTTGATAGCCGAAAGGCTTATGTAGATAAAAGTATTTATGTTCTCAAATGAAAGATGATTTTCTAAGATTTGAGTATGAATTTGAAAAAAGAAATGCTTAATGAGCATGATAAGTAAGGGAATGAGTAGTGCTCGGTGGTTAGCCCCGGGTACCTGTCACGGCCCATAATCGGGTCGTGACACTGTCACACCCTAACCTTACTAGGGTGTGATGGGCACCCGACCCTTACTTAGGGCCGGGCGAACCCTCTGACCCTTAGTACACACATAATCATGTCAAACTTTTAAATCAAATAAACATAAAGTACATAGTAGGCTTTCAAAAATATTCTTCTTCTTAATCCTCAAATCAACATCAATGCTTACACATTCAAATATTTGCTCAAGACCTTACAAACACAATTCAAGAATTCTTCAAACAAGTCATAAAATATTCAAACGATCTAGCCAGTATGTCAGTTCACCCGAAACCTTCCAAAAGCAACAAGAACCATAACAACACACTTCCTTCTTTCAAATTCAATTACGACAACCCAACTTACAATCTTCCAAACACATGTCTCATTTCCAATATTCATGAAATATATTTACAACATACACATTAGCGGCTCTATTCTTATAATTATAAGGAACCATACTAATATCACATTACCTTCTTCCGCAAACGATTACAACTTCATTTCCAACCATTAAATCCTCATTTTTATCATGGAATCCACAACTATGTCAATAAAAATACCAAATAAAATCAATTCACCATATCTATACAAAACACTCTATATTCGGCCATACACTACATGTACACGGCCAACACCAACATACCCATATCTCATGAATTTCATTCATTTCTACACACTACAATATTCACAACTCATCCATGACATGTGTAAAAGACGATTGAACACATACCTTTCTTCACAAATCTCTCCACTTGGCTAGGGGTGTATGTTTGCACAAATAAATGGTTTGCTTGCTCCAACAACCATTCCATGTTGTTAAGGACATCCCAATTGGTAGAAAAGCTAGAAGAAAACAATTTTTCTTGGTTAATTTCTCCATGGAGTTGCTCGGCCAAGGCCATGGCCGAATGGCCTCTCTTGTCTCCTCTCCAAATTTCTTGATTCTTCCAAGCATAAAAGATAAATATTATGACTAGTAAGTCATCTTTTGGGCTACTTATTTTAATTCCATGTGGGCCTTGGCCCATTTCATGTTGGACGGCCAAATGGTCCAACAATTCAAGCCCACTTTTTTTTTGTTTTGTTTTGTTATTCATGAAAATTTATTTCCCAATTTCAAATTTGCCCTTAGGCTTCCTCCACATTTTTATGAGCCATCTTGCGAATTTCCCTTTCTACCCCTGACCATTCTTAATATTTCCACATCAAAATTTTTCATAAACAATTTATGTATTAAACAAGGTCAAAATATAGCATTGTCCTTAACATTGTCGCAATTACCTTAAAATATTCTAATGTGCAAAATGCGGAATATAACATTCACCCCCCCCCCCCCTTTAGAACATTCGTCCTCGAATGTTCAACTGGCCTTATGGGGTGTTATGATACTTCGGGAGGGTCCTTTCTATAGTTGTCCTTTTGTTCATGCTCGTTCCTTATCTTTACCCTATTTTCTTTATAATCGAACTCCTCGGTCTTTACATGAGTCCTCATTTCTGGGCACAAGTATACTTGTCTTTGATCTCTTTTTATTGGCGCTCGTTTCGCCCATCGTTATTCCTTATTGGCTCTCGGTTGTGGATTCCTTACAAATATGATTGAGTATCGTTTCACGTCGATGATTCATACACTTTCATAGCGTATATTCTCATATTCCGCACAATTACTGGTCCATGAACTACTTTCTAGTATCCGACGAACCCTTTTAGCTCCTTCACAAACGCTGCGTTCTTTCTTTCTTTAACAAATTTCCTAACCACCAATTATAGGTACTTTTATTACAATAGTCGTTGTCATCCAAAATATCCTTTGAGTCTTATCATTCTCTCCATTATTCTTTGTAAACTTAGCTTGTAAGCATTTTCTTAAGGTGTCTTTCATTCTTTCCCTTTATGTTGGCCTCACGGTACATTCATTGTCAATTCGTTTCTACTCCTTCCATGTGTCCTTTTGATGTGCCGACATGTTTCAAACTCTGGTCCTGAGCTAATAAATTTCCTTCTTTGGACTTGAGGCCTAATATAATATGTTCTCCCCCCCCCCCCCCCCTTTTTAAGGGGTTCCTTATATGTCACAATCTTCGAGTACTCTCGTCTTCGATTATACTTCATTCCTCGTCTTTCTTTCCAACTCTACGCATAACATGTCGAAAACTTCTTATCATAAGTTTTTCTTTCAGTTTGTGCCTATATTATCATTCTTATCAATATTCCCATATCCTTCCATTCACTATTAATCCTTTCACTCATTTAGCTCACTTACTCGTGATTCTTCTTAACCATGCTCTTGTATCGCAGCCGTGCGTCCATATTTCTTAAGCGTCCCGCTACTTTTGTTCTTAGCACCGAATCCTTACAATTTTCACTCTCCTTATCCTTATTCATCGAATCTTTAATTATATTCATGATGCTATCACCGAGCGGTCTCTTATGTACATTCCTTACATTTCATTCCATTTTTTTTTCTCAGACCAAATCTTTCAGACCTCACATGAATTCTCGCTCCACACCTTTAATTTCCCACTTAACAATGTCGACCCATTATCCTTATTCTTTCCTTGATGCGTACTCGGGTTTCTACCATTACCTCGTTAAAGTATTCTCCTTACTCCTATGGTTTATTCCCAAATGTTCTCCTCTTCCTTCGACTAATCCATTTATATACCTTTCCTACTTTCATCCTTACCCTTCCTTAGGTTCCTTCCTCCTCGGACACTTTCCTCCTTTTGCCGTTTGTGGCATTGACTCTGAAGTTTACAAAATTCTAAGCTCACAAATCCGCTTCATTTCTAAGTCATCCTTTCAGGAAAACACTTCCATCTCCGAGGAAATCATAGTAACGCAGCTGCACATTTATCCCTTTATATACCTTTCGAGGGTCTGAATCTCTTAACATTGTCACAAGGCTTTATCATTCTTTATCTTTCTTCCCATTCCTTGTCGTGGTCACTATTCCTTTAGCCCTACTTATTAGAATCGGTTCTCGAACCTCACACATTCCTCCTTTGTTCCATATTACCATACCTTACCCTTTTCACGTGCCTATCCTCGAATTCTTATCCAAATTGTCTCGTGCTTTGCCTGCAGTTTCTCTCGGGGGCTTCATTCACTGAGGTTTCTTACCTTCACCTTCTTCTGACACTTTGATCTGTTTATTTTCCAGCTACACACTCACTTTCTTTTCCAAATACCGTTATATTAGAACTTTTCCATTCTTAACCCATAGTGAAAATAATATCAGCTTACCATGTAACACTTGTACCATCTATTTTTTTGCTATCACTCGAACTTCGGTACCCTCACTTGATTAATGCCCTCTTTACCGTAGCGCCGGTTGCTGGGACTCACATGTCCACCGATACAATCACAGATGAGATATCATACGCATTCATATATATATATACAATCACTATCAACTAGCCCACAAAATATTTCCAAACACTATTCAAGCTTATCCTAATTCCAGAGCTGTGATGCGCCTTCTGTCTTTTCTCCAGTCTAGCCCGTCTCGTCCTATGTGACCTTTTGTGGTCTCTAACCATCCCATATACTCTAGTTCCCTTTAGGTTACTCTAGCTTCTCATTTGTCTCTTATGTCGGAACATATAGAATTTCTTGCACACTTCCCAGGGGGTCACCCATCCTGGAATTTCTCCCACCTTAGCACGCTTAATCTCGAAACTTCGATGGAATCCGGTGCCTTAATGCTGATATAATCGCGTCCGCTTCCTCACATGACCTTTATTACATGATCTGGAGCAAGTCAAAGTCTTACAGGTTCCGAGACACTCTCGTAACACGTCCTTTCTTTTACAATTACCGTTTTGCCCTTTTCGATCCTCAATATTCACCTTTCACTTTCATGTATAATTACCTTCCGTCCTAGATCCCCAGGTTCCCGATGGTAATGATCACACCTTCATCGCCGTAACTTGTAAGTACTCAGATATTAGTATGTTCAGATTTCCACTCGCCATCCGTACATAATAACCTACAGCAAAACTGATTGTCGACTTTCTGAATCCTCCATCAGACCTTGTTCCTATTAAACCTCGAATGTTATTCATTTTAATCCTTCAGACTACTAATCGTCGTTCTCGGTAGTATTCTTCTTGTCATGCCAAATCCATAACTCCTCTGAAACAATACATCCCATTTTCTTCTAGTTACGGTATTTCCCTTCCACGCTTTTCCTATTAGGTGTTCCAGATCAAATAACCTGATTTTGAAAAACTCTGACCAGGTCTCCTTTACAAATTCTTACCATTTAAATCTGTACGCAGCAAATACCAACAATGCCTTACAGAGCATACGGCTGTATGTCACATTCTAGCCATCCAGAACTTCCAATTTCGGATAACAGAACAAGTATATCAAGGCTCACTTTTATAGCTTTCCATATCATCGCTTACCTCCTTCCGTCATATGTAAGGCTTATATGAGGAATTTCAGTTCCTATGACTTGGCTCTATCGCACGATCTGAGACAAAAAGAAGGTCAACAATCCCTAGATGCCCCATAGCCTCCTGTTTATAAATGTGGCGCGCTTCACACCATAAACAGGACTCTACCGGACACGACTTTGCAGACAGCCCCTAGGACAACCTGCTCTGATACCACTTTGTCACACCCTAACCTTACTAGGGTGTGATGGGCACCCGACCCTTACTTAGGGCCGAGCGAACCCTCTGACCCTTAGTACACACATAATCTTGTCAAACTTTTAAATCAAATAAACATAAAGTACATAGTAGGCTTTCAAAAATATTCTTCTTCTTTATCCTCAAATCAACGAAATCTGTAATCATATGGAACTTATCACATAACACAAATGACATATCGGCTGATGGAGCCGCTTACAAAACTAACATTCTATACCCACAACTCTGTCTGCAAAGTCTCTAACATAAATCAGAAATCATAACACATATACTCTGACTCGGCAGCACTCCCGGAGCTAGTGGAGCTTGCCAACGCCGCTGGAACATCTTCTATATTGGCTACTACTCATCTGGGTGTACCTGCGCGGCATGAAACACAGCCCCCCGAAGAAAGGGGTCAGTACGGAATATGTATTGAGTATGTAAAGCATGAAATACAGAAAACAGAACCATAACCGAAACAAACAGTACAAGAGTGAGTACATTATCCAGATTACCAAAGTGCTTGTTTTCTAATCACAAATCGTGCATACAGAGGTCACATGTCAGAAAAGTGCAGATCCCGGATATCAGAATACTTGTTTCCCAGACACAAATCATATATGCCAAAGTCATATGTCAGAAGGAGAACGGATCCAGAATGTCAGAATATTTGTTTTCCAGGCACAGATCATGTATGCCGATGTCGTATATCAGAAGAAGTACAGAGGGTACGGAATGCCAAAATTCTTACTTTTCAAACACAAATCATATATGCCAGAATCATATGTCATATATATGCATGTAACAGATCCTGACCCTCTAGTGAGGGACACGGTAAACAGAATCATCATATGCCAAAATCATATATCATATATGCATGTAACGTGTCCCGGCCCTCCAGTGAGGGACTCGGTGGATAGAATCATGCATGCAACATCATGTATCATATATACATATAACGTGTCCCGGCCCTCTAGTGCGGGTCTCGGTGAATAGAGTTATCATATGTCATCCTGGCCGCCATCCCCGTATCATCACATCATCATATACATATTCATATAACGTGTCCCGGCCCGCCTATGAGGGACTCGGTGAACAATGCAGTTGAGTGCGCACGAGAACATGTCCTGGCCCGGGACTCAGTGAAAGATGCAGAAGAATGCGCACGATTACGTGTCCTGGCCCGGGACTTAGTGAAAGATACATTGAGCCGCGCACGAGCAGAGTAGTGAGAAACCATATGCACATAAATCAAGACTCGATAGATACATACACTTATCAATATTCGACTGATCATAAACATATATCAAGTCAATCGGAGTTAGTATGTGAAAGTTACGGACATTTTTACTACAGAACTTTTACGAATATTTCAAAGCGAATCCGAGATCTTTTACGAACTTAGGGATACAAATACTTACAGAATTCCTTTAGGGACAGAACTTTGGAATCATAAGAACGTATCAAAATATATCAAGGACTCAACGGAATAATCAAACGTGCTATCATGTGAAAATCAAGACATTGGTCATATCAAATGTCTCTCGAATGCCCTACGGAAACATATCAAATAGAACTTCGAACATTGACACATACAGAACTCTTTTAGGAACAAAACTCTTCACGCTCATCTCGTTGTCCAATCATATAATAAGCTTGATCATATTAAGTGTAATCATATCAAGAAGTGCATAAGCATCATAAACGAACTCGGAATCAAGAGTAGAATTACCTCAAGATACGTATCATACCTTACTTGCTCTAGGTCATGCCAAAAGAAAGAAAGGGTAAGCGTTACATACCTGCTCCACGTCCTATTAGCTACGCTTATTTGTCCCAAGCTTGCTTGTCTACATTCAAGAGAATTGACATAATCATTAGATTCATTGACATATACTTGTCTTAGTCTTTCAAATGAATTCGCTTATATTCTACCGAAATTTCGACAGCATTTCCCCTGTAAATACAACATCCCCGAGAATCTAACTCGGCCAATTTAACAACAACAATACCAACAATCATACTAGCAACTTTAACAATCAATCCAGAGTATATTCTAACATTAACAACTCTTGCCACACAATTCAACGGCATTTCATTTATATTCAATTCCATCACGTATAGTCAAGCCAACATCAATGCTTACACATTCAAATATTTGCCCAAGACCTTACAAACACAATTCAAGAATTCTTCAAACAGGTCATACAATATTCAAACGATCTAGCCAGTATGTCATTTCACCCGAAACCTTCCAAAAGCAACAAGAACCATAACAACACACTTCCTTCTTTCAAAGTCAATTACGACAACCCAACTTACAATCTTCCAAACACATGTCTCATTTCCAATATTCATGAAATATATTTACAACATACACATTAGCGGCTCTATTCTTATAATTATAAGGAACCATATTAATATCACATTAACTTCTTCCATAACCCGCAAACGGTTACAACTTCATTTCCAACCATTAAATCCTCATTTTCATCATGGAATCCAAAACTATGTCAATCAAAATACCAAATAAAATCAATTCACCATATCTATACAAAACACTCTATATTCGGCCATACACTACATGTACACGGCCAACACCAACATACCCATATCTCATGAATTTCATTCATTTCTACACACTACAATATTCACAACTCATCCATGACATGTGTAAAAGAAGATTGAACACATACCTTTCTTCACAAATCTCTCCACTTGGCTAGGGGTGTATGTTTGCACAAATAAATGGTTTGCTTGCTCCAACAATCATTCCATGTTGTTAAGGACATCCCAATTGGTAGAAAAGCTAGAAGAAAACAATTTTTCTTGGTTAATTTCTCCATGGAGTTGCTCGGCCAAGGTCATGGCCGAATGGCCTCTCTTGTCTCCTCTCCAAATTTCTTGAATCTTCCAAGCATAAAAGATAAATATTATGACTAGTAAGTCATCTTTTGGGCTACTTATTTTAATTCCATGTGGGCCTTGGCCCATTTAATGTTGGACGGCCAAATGGTCCAACTATTCAAGCCCACTTTTTTTTTTATTTTGTAATTCATGAAAATTTATTTCCCAATTCCAAATTTTCCCTTAGGCTTCCTCCACATTTTTATGAGCCATCTTGCGAATTTCCCTTTCTACCCCTGACCATTCTTAATATTTCCACATCAAAATTTTTCATAAACAATTTATGTATTAAACAAGGTCAAAATATAGCCTTGTCCTTAACATTGTCGCAATTACCTTAAAATATCCGAATGTGCAAAATGCGGAATATAACAGACACAAATACTATCGCCACGTTCATTTTTAGTCGAGAGCTATAGATCCATGATGACTACCTAACGCTATCGATACGATTTACCTTAAGTAACGATCTAGAACCCATCAACGATGCCCTGGAACTTGTCCACTTAACTAAACCTCAATAGAATCTGATATTTGTTAGCGAACTCCTAAAGCTATTCACATGTTTAATTTTACTTTATAATTTATAACCAACCAACAATCACCGGAAACTATCCGTACAATTCATCCTAAATATCATTTCGTCTGTTATTAATGACCTTTAGACATTGTCATCATGATCCATCTTAAACCACTCTCTATGTCCCAATTATGACCACATATAGACTATTAAAATCATCCATCTTAAACAACAATCTATAATCCCCTTCAATCGTACCTTTAGAAACTCTCTTCATCACTTATCTCAAGCAGGATCTATGACCCTCTAACAATACTCTTGAAACTCGACCGTAGGAGTAGAATAGTCGGATGGGATACCGATACTAAAACACATGACGTATCTCTTATTCAACTTATGAAACATACAACGTGGAACCGATATACTTATGAACAAATAACGGGAGCCGTGCCGTAGTGTATAGTCAAGGGATAGCCTTACGTACCTCGAGTCCATCTTTGAATGTAAATCCTTCTGATACACATTTAATTTGTTAAAATGGGGCTAATATCAACAAAAGCTATAGCTATACCAACACTATCGTCAAGCAATCAAAGAGCAACGAGCTTCCGATGCTATATATAATGGTGTACTCCACAGTCGATCTCCTTTTAACTACAATCAAGCTCTAAACGAGCTATCAACCCCGCCAACCTCCAAACCACATAAGAACATCTCTTAATCAGTTTACATAACTATCACAACCCAAACTCACGGCTTCCTATCACCGTCCCGTGAGTTCTTATCAAATACTTACCTTAGACGCTCATACAAGCTTGTAGAAAGTCGTAGATGAAGAATCGAACTTAAGTCACCTTCTTGAAAGCTTCCAGACACCTTACTTCATAACAAATTAATCTTCAACTTGCTAGGATCCGGAGGAACCGATGTTATAGTTATGAAATCGACGGAGGAAGATACTATACTTGATCTTGAAAAGAAGAGGAGAATCTTTTCCTTACTTTGTTGATATTGAAAAGTGCAAAATATCATGAAATATGTTGTTGCACCTTCAACGAATTTGAAAAGAAGGAAAAATAAATACTTGCTGCTACTATTAATAGTAGGAGGCGGTCGTATAATCAACAATATAAAAAGAATTGCTTAAAGTCCTTTGAACTTATCTAAAAAAGGTGGAATAATTGGATAAACATAAGCCAATATACCACAAACGTATGATTATTCATATTTGTAATATTTTAATAAATAAATTTAGCCAACAATCTTGTACTTTCCATAATTGGAAAGTTTATTTTGATTGTGGATAAGGCTTACTATATTCTATAATTATATTAAATATCCAACTCATAAAATTTCCAATATAAATAAATTCTAACTTTTTATAAAATTAAAACATATGATGATATTTCATAAAGATTAAAACATCCCAAAATATATTTTATCATAGTCCTACTTTTCAACCTAATCTAAAGAATACAAATTTTTGTTCTAGCATCTCTCAAAATGGGGAAAGATAATTTTTCTGGTGAGAAAATAATTTCTATTCTTATAACCAAATAAAATCTCATTTATAAACCTCTATATATATATATATATATATATATATATATATATATATATATATATATATATAATTTAAAGAATATATATATACATATATCTAACAATATCAAGATTGTCAAACTTATGAGGTCTTACAGTAACACCATCATAAACCCTATGTAACCTCATGAATGACCTTAATCCCTTCAAGCTCATAGGAATTTACTATGATGCATTATAATGCCAATGTACCGGGTGTTACAGCAATGTGAATGATTCTGACAGAAAAGCATAAGTTGAGTAGGTTCGTGCATGGTTTAGGGCCACATATGAAATATGTGTGTGCTGCTACGGGTATGTCCCATACTTGTACCTTTGCGTCCGTGTTGGTTTTGTTAAGCAGCAAGATAATTGGAGGATTCAAGACAGGTTAGAGAGGGAAAAGAGTAAGAAGGCCCAAGCAGGGGGTGGTTTTAGTGGCTCATACAATGGAGGGCAATACAAAGGGTATTCTGCACCTGTGCAGTTTGTTGCTCATTCTAATGCTAGTGTTCCATCTGGTAGATAGAGTCGGAGATACAACAATCAAAATAGGTATTATCGGAGTGGGAATCGACATTTATCTGGATGGGATGATTGTGTTTTCCATCATTGTGGTATAAGGGGTCGTATGAAGAGAGATTGCACGAAGTGGCAGAGAGATATGGTTAACTTTTCTGGTCCAAAAAAAAATTTGTTTGCCCCTGTTGCTGTAAAGAATCTGCTTGTAGGTAATTCTAATAATGTTCCTAATGCTCATGGTAATGGATGAGGTAAAGAGGATGCTAACATTGCTAATGGGGGTCAAGCTTGACTCTATGGTTTGGCTCATAGGGAGACACATGAAGCCTCAAACGCTGTGGTCACTGGTATACTTACTATTTTTGCTTATGAAGCGTTGATCGACATAGGTCGAACCTCTCTAATGTGACACCATATTTTTCTCTTTATTTTGGGGTGGAGCCCGAACAATTCTTAGAATCCTTTTCTGTGAATACCCTGTTGGTGTCCCCATTATTGCTTCTGGATTTTACAAAAGCTGTGTAGTTAGAGTCAGTTTCATGAGACTACCGCTGACTTGCTCAAGTTAGAGATGGTATATTTTGATATGATTAAGGGAATGGATTTGCTTTTGGCGTGTTATGAAACTGTGGAATACCGATGAAAATTAGTTTGATTCGATTCCCTAATGAACCTGTTATCGAATGGAAAGGTGACATTGCTAAGCCTCGAGGCAGGTTTATTTCCTATCTTAAGGTTCAGAACATGATCTAGAAAGGGTGTATTTACCATCTGGTTGTTGTTAATGATACTCAGGTCATAATACCCGAATATAAATTTGTGCTATTGTGGATGAATTTCCCGAAGTGTATCCCGAGGACCTCCTAGGTATTCCACCTGATAGAGTTATTGATTATGGGATTGGAGTTATTCCCTAATAATCAACCAATATCTATTCCGTCGTATTGTATGGCTCCAGCAGAGCTACGTGAATTGAAGGACCAATTAAAGGATTTGTTGGATAAAGGATTAATTCGACCGAGCACCTCACCTTGGGGGTGTTTCGGTCTTGTTTGTCCAAAAGAAATATGGCTCTCTTAAGATGTGTGTTGAGTATCATCAGTATTTTTTTTTCATTTTTTTTTAGTATCGTCAGCTTAATAGGGTGACAATCAAGAATAAATATCCTTTACCTAGGATAAAGGACTTGTTTGACCAGCTTCAGGGTGCTAAATTCTTTCCAAAGATTTACTTGAGGTCTCGGTATCATCAGTTGAAAATAAAAGAACAAGATATTCGGAAAACAAATTTTCATACTCGTTATGGGCATTTTAATTTTTTTTTATGATATTAATCGGTCGGACTAATGCACCACCTGCGTTCATGGACTTGATGAATCGTGTATTCATGCATTTCCTTGATCATTTCATTATTGTGTTAATATATGATATCTTGGTATATTCGAAGAGTTGTGAGGATCATGCAGGTCACTTGAGATTAACCATGCAAACGATTAAGCAGAATTAGCTTTATGCAAAATTTTCCAAGTGTGAGGTTTGGCTTAATTCTATGGCATTCTTCGGTCACGTGGTGTCAAGTGATGGTAATAAAGTTGATCCTCAAAAGATTGAGGCAGTCAAGAATTGGTCGAGGTCCACTGGAGCGATAGAAATTCGTCACTTCTTAGGATTAGGTTAATACCGAAAATTTGTGGAAGGTTTCTCCTTTATATCTGCACCGCTTATGACTTTGACTCAGAAGACTGCTAATTTTCAGTTGTATGAATCGTATGAAAAGGAATTTCAAGAGCTTAAAGTCACATTGACTTCAGCTTCAATTATGACTCTACCTTCAAGTTCAGGGGGTTTTGTAGTCTATTGTGATGCCTCCCGAATTGGTTTGGGTTGCGTGTTCATGCCGAAAGGCAAAGTAATGGCCTACACTTCACGACAGTTTGAAGAAGCATGAGAAGAACTATCCGACTCATGATCTGGACTTAGCTCTTGTGGCTTTCACTTTGAAGATTTGGCATCATTACTTGTATCACAAGCACTGTGATGTCATCAGAGATAACAAGAGCTTGCAATATATCATCAAACAGTGATAGTGGAATCTCAGAAAGAGAAAATGGTTAGAGTTGTTGAATGTTTATGACTTGAACGTCTTGTATCACCCTGATAAGGCGAATGTCATGCTGATGCCTTAAGTCATAAATCTATGGGAACCTTGGGGTATTTATTGTCTCACCAAATGCCAATAGGTATGGAAATATGAAGGCTAGCTAGTCTTGGGGTTAAGCTAGATAAAGCTAAAAATGGAGAGTTAGTTGGAGTTACTCAAGTGCGATTTGATATTGTGGAGACAATCAAGTTTAAGCAATATGAAGATGAAATTTTGGTGATCTGCAAGATGGAGTGCAGAAGGGTGATTACACTTCATTCACCAATGATTCTGATGATAATGTTCTAAGACGCAAGGACGGTCATGTGTTCTTGATATTAACGGTTTTCGACAAGAATAGATGGTGGAAGCACATAGTTTCAAATATTCTATACATCCGGGATCTTCCAAGACGTACAAAGCCTTGATGCAACACTATTGGTGGAAGAGTATGACAATAGATATATCAAATTTTGTAGCTAAGAGTTTTAATTGCCAGCTGGTGAAGGCCGAAGACCAAAGGCCTAGTGGGTTGGCTCATAATATTGAAATTCCCTAATAGAAGTGGGAAATGACTAACATGGACTTTGTCGTAGGTTTACCTAACACAAATTCCAGATTTAACTCTATTAGGGTGATTGTGGACAGACTCAAAAAGTATGCACATTTCCTTTCGGTAAAGACGACATATACTGCAACAAGTTATACAAAGATATATTTGAAGAGATAGTCATATTGCATAGGATTCCGACATCCATCATATCTTACAGAGGTACGCAAGTCACTGCTCATTTTTTGAAATTGTTCCAAGAAGGTCTCGAAACTCATGTTAATTTGAGTACTACCTTTCACCTTAGATAGATGGGAAGGTTGAGAGGACTATTGAAACTCTTGAAGACGTGTTACAAGCTTGTGTGATTGATTTTTGAGGTAATTGGGATGAAAATCTGTCTTTTGTGGAGTTTGCTTACAATAACAACTATCAAACAAGTATACAAAAGACTCCTTATGAATCTCTTTATGGGAGGCATTGTAGATCTCCAGTTAGTTTGTTCGAACCTACTGAAGTAGAATTTTTGGGCCCTGACTCAGTTCAGGAAGCTATTGAGAAGGTGAATCCCATTGTGCAACGACTCAAAACATCTTAGAGTCGACAGAAGTCCTATAACGACATGAGGCATCGAGAGGTAGAATTTGCTATTGGTGACAAGGTATTATTTAAAGTGTCACCAATCAAGGATTTAATGCAATTTGGTATACGACAAACTTGGTCATCGTTTTATTGTCCCTTATAAAATTGTGAGAAGAATTAGGAAGGTGTCTTACAATTTTAATTTACCGTCCGTGATGTCTATGGTGCATCTTGTGTTTCACATTTTGGTGTTGAGGTTGTATAAACCTGATCCTTCTCACGTCCTGTCCTATGAAGATATTGAAATTAATGAGTGGTTGTCTTATAAAGAAGAACCTGTGCAAATCTTAGATTGTCAAGTTAGAAGGTCGAGAACCAAGTATGTAGACTCGGTCAAAGTCTTGTGGAGTAATCATAATACCGAAAAAGCGACTTGGACGGCGGAAGAGGACATGAAGAGGAGATACACTCATTGGTTCCCTATTACAGGTATGTTTTAACCTTTTTGTTATGGAGATTCAATGTGTTGATTAATAGTATGAAGCCATACTATGAATTCGAAGAGAGTTATTCATAGTTGTGAATGTCCCCATGAAGACTCCGCTGTTGATTTTTGGGTGTTAGCTGAGTTTATAATTTTGCTATTGCGCTATTTACAAAGAAAACTCTAGAGAAATTTATATTAATCTTGGGATTTAGTCAAAATATTACGCTATGATCCACATTCGAGTATGAATGTTCCAAAGGAGGGAGATAATGTAACACTCCATGTTTCATGGTTAGGTTTGAACAAATTAAATGCTTGGTGTTAGTCAACAATTAAGTAATAAATGAGTTACATAACTATTAAAGGCTCTTTGGAAGTGATTTGGGCTGTAAGGATTTCCCTAAGGCCAAGGCATGTTGAAAAGTGCATGTAAATCAAAAGTTCCAATTGAGTTTTCATAAGGCTTCATTTTGAGAGCGTATAAATTTTTATTTCTAGTGAATCTGTGAAAACTTAAAAGATGAAAATTGTATCCTTTTGAAATACCTTTCAATGAAATAATGATCGGGTCAATCAGAGCTGTGTGTAAAGAGTTATATACGATTTACTAAATATCATCTCGAACTGCGGCCGGGATGTGACCGCAAACTCTGGGTGCGATCCCCCATTTCAACTTCTCATTTCAAGGACATTTTTCAATTTTAATGGAATGCGTATACGATGTAGATGTGCCGTAACTTCGAATATGCTACCGCATATGTATCGTAGAATCTCCAACTGGGCAGAAATTGTATAAGAATGGGATTTTCAAACCCACCTTGTTTTGACCAACATTTTGAGGACAAAACAACCTAGGGCTTCTCCAAACCTTACAAGGTGAGTTCCCAATCATTCTATGATTAAACAATATAAAAGTAACAAGGATTAACACTAGATTATCATTCCAATCCATATATTCTAGTAAATCATAGGAAGAATGATTGAAGTGGACTTTCGGGGAATGTCAATAAAGGTAAGATCTTTGACCACTAATGGTTTTTATTGAATGAATTGAGACTAGGGTGGATTATTACAAGTGATTATAACCATGAGAAATTCTCAAATCATCAACAACACGATTTTGACATAAAAGCTCTAGTTTTCTAAAAGGATGGGCATTTGTAGAATTCGAGAAAAGCTCTAATATTTATCATCATAATTGATTGTAAAGCTATCATTGAACGCTACGGGACAAGTTTGGTCATTCTTAAAGAAATTTGTCGTATGTCTCTGTTTGAACATATTTTTTTACTTGAACGATGATTTGAACAAGGTTTCAAGTACTTGTAGGGTCAAGCCTGCATGGAACCTTTTATAAGTACTCTATTAACTATGTTTAGATGTGTTCTGCCTCATAAGGGATGATTGAAATGATTTTGTAAAACGTTGATCTTTAATGTGTTTTGCCCTATGAACGGTTTATTGACTTGGAATTGATTCATGACTTGAACATGACTTCTAAATCTATTAATAATTTTATATAACTCTATTGCCTGGATGCTGAACTAATTCGAAATAACCGACTCGGTTGTTGTGCCATGATTCAGGATTCGACTAATATGCCGTGACTTTAAATTATTTATGTTTGGGTTTGTATGGGCAAGTTGTACTACTTTAGAGGACGATTAGTGTTGCTCCCAAACGCAAACACAAGTATACGTGGTCGAACAAGTACTATAGGATTTAAAGTCTAGATAATGTACCACAGAGACTTAGATTTTGTACTGTTCAACTAATCCATATTCGGTCGTAACTATTTAAGAGAGTGAAAATCGATGAGTTTGTTCTAACTAAAGTATCAATTTAAAGAAATAATGAGATAAGTGATTTTTAGGGGAATGAAACTGGGACAAAGATTGTAAGGTTTATCAGATGAGAAAGAGTTCCAGGGCCACGGCTTTTGACAATCCAGTTAAGTCTTCTGACAGTTTTACCTATCTAATTTCCTGGGTTACTAGTTGACGGGTTAATTATTACTTTATGAGTATCTTCTGAGTTGCTCACAAGTCAATTCAAGCTACTCCAACACCTATATTCCTATGGTCATCAGAAAAATACTTGAAAGCATTTAAATCTCCGTATTCAACTAAACAAGGCTAAAGGGTATATTCCTATCCCGATTAGCGAACGATTATTCGAACAAGCTCTAATTATTCTTATTACTACACATGAAAATTCTCTATTCCTAGTTCAATTCAGATGCCACATATAGTGTCTAATTAGTGATCAAGTAATTAAACAATTAAGCACAAGAATAAATAAGCAACCCAAAAGATGGAAATTCAATAGATAAAAACTGTTGTCAAACCAACTATCATGCCTTTTGCCCCAACCCTAGAATAAGAGAGTTTAGCTTCTCATAATTCGAGAAGAAGAACAATAATTTAAGGATAGATCTAGGGTTGAATGAAGAGAATAAAATAAAACCAAAGATAAAACAAGGGTGACGACTTACAAGTCTTAAGAATAATCCCAACACATCGTTTCTAACATAAAACATCTATTATAGTTTGGGCTAAAAACTGAAATAATTACAACCAAATCCCGATCAAATTGGGAAAACTGGCTGAAGACCCGCGATGGCTGCGCGACGCTGATGTCACACCCCAGAAAATTCCCCGTTGATGCACAGTGAATAGACTAACGAAAGGCACGAAGTATACGGTATAGCAATAAGTGAGAAATGACATTTGATGACCCTAATTGAGATTTGCAAAGACATTCGGAGTAAGAGGAGAAAGTTTGCCAAGAGAGGGCAAGGCATACGATGTGTATCGGAAAGGATGTACGAGTAATAAGTTCAAGGACTCTCTAGACACCTCTCCACTCTTCATCCATAAGAACTCAAGAGAAATTTATTATCAACTTCATCAAACTAAGAAAACCAAGTGTAAGAAACTCATTAGAGATCATCCAAGTCAAGAAATTTCATTAGAGGTGAACTAGGGTTTTGGCTCAAGCGAAGTATTTCCACCCAAGGCTTATACCTACACCATCTAAGGTAAGTTTTATGGTCTTTTCATGTTATTTAAGGTATTGATAGGTTGAAAGACTTGGATTGTCGAAGGAGATAGAAAATGGGTCATGAATGTGGGAATAGTGTCATTTTTGAGTAGTAGCTCGGATTGAGTCATGATTCTTGATATGTTACTATTATGATCACGTTATAAATGATACTAAGAACATGGGATAAACATTGTGTATGAGTGAACGTAATTGTTACACCTCAGAAATTTTCCCGTTAGCGTACAGTGAATAGGCTAACAAAGGACATAGCTTGTGCGATGTTTTGATGAGTAATGACGTCCCTTAGATTGGTATCGAAGTGTTGAACAATTGTTAAGAAGGTTCCATAAGGATCAGAGAGTTAACGAAGTGACAAAAATAAGATTCAGTTAACTGGTGGATTATACGGTCGATTATACGGACCGTATAATGGTTTTACGGACGTATAATGAACCGTAGAAGTGTCACAGAACGAAGTTGAGAAAAGGTGGGTTATACGGTAGATTATACGGACCGTATAAAATTATACGGCCCGTAAAATGAACCGTCAAGTTGACACAGAAAAGGGAAGTCACTGGAGCAGTTTTACGGTCGATTATACGGACCGTAAAAATTTATACGGTCCGTATAATGGACCGTATAATGATGTCGGGACAGATTTCAACTTTTAAATAAGGACCCAAGCTCATTTTAATTTATTTCACTCTCTCTCTCCACGACCCAACATCTCTCTAGAACCTTCCCAACTCTTTCAATACAAGAATCCAAGTGAAGAATTAAGATCAACTTCATCAATCCACCAAAACCAAGTGTAAGGAACACATCAAGGATCATTTAAGTCAAGAAATTTCCATAAAAGGTGGAACTAGGGTTTTGTGAAAGTGAAGCTTTTCAACTCAAGATTTGTTCAACTATCATCCAAGGTAAGTTTCATGACTTTATCATGTTGTTTAAGGTATTAGAAGACTAAGAAGCTTGAATTGTAGAAAGACATGGGAAGTGGGTCTTGAATGGGTGAATAGTGTCACCATTGAATGATAATGGAATTGAATCATGAATGTTGATATGTTGTGATTATGAATACGTTATAAATGATGTTTATATCATGAAGCAATTATTAAATGTGCGAAAACACAAAAATGAGTTATAAGGATAAATGTGGGAAAATTGGAGGGAATCGGTGGAATGTGATAAACGTATATACATAATGGTTGTTGATTGTAATATTGTGAACGTTGGGAAGTTGATATAGACTATGGGAAAGGTAGTATAAATAAAGGAAATGCTGCTCAATTTTCTCTAGAAATAGTGACGTATTCCCTTAAGTCGATTAGCTAACATTAATACGGATTCCTTCGTGAAGGTAGCGACGTGACGCTAAAGGGGAGCCAGTGGACGATAGCTTAGTTAAACGACAGAGGTATGTGAGGCTAGTCCTTTTCTTCCATGGCATGAATCCTAGGACATGATTCTTCTTTCATCCTCATGATTCTCCTACATCCCTAAAGGCTAAGAGTCCAAGATCATGAATAATTATACGAGATAAGATTAATGTTATGAGTTTAGTAGTGATATGATGTCATTCCTTGCTTATACTCACCTCATACATTAATCCCTTCGAGGTGAGGCAGAATGGTTATAAAGGTTCATAATGGAATCGAGGGTTCACGACCTTCTGTCACCTCGATAAAGTATAGTTGTTCTAGAGTCTTCATGTATATACTATGATGCGCATATTACGATGAGCATGTTATGATAAGAACGATTTTATGTTTAAAGGTTCCAAGTTTACGATTTCAAAGACGACATGAGAATGTTGAGCCATCTATTGACTTCTCGATTTTATTCATGAATGATGACTACATTTTTCCTTAAGATTCCAAAAACATATGGATTGACTTCTTGTTAGATTATGACCCTATTTTATTGTTATACCCCGCATTTTCAGAGCATGAGCATGACACGTGCTTCCTCGAAAAAAAAAATTGATTGACAATTATGTTGTTGCTACATAATTTAAACTCATGTTGATAGTGTTATATCCCGTATTTTAGTACGTCGGATTATTTGTAAGCTGAGATGGGGCCCACACGTCGAGATTTTTTTTTGGACATGTGAAAAATTATATGAAGCACATATGCGAAGTTAAACCCAACTCAAGAAGGACCCTTGAGCCAAATCGAAATGGAAGTCCTCCAAACAAATATTTTTAAGTAACGTTTTCGGGTGATCTGACTTCGAGGGCAAAAAACGGTATTATAAGTTTGGAATTCGGAAAAATACCAAGAAATAGAAGTTGTGGATAATTGAATTAGCTTTCCAACCAAAGGTCGTGGGTCCACAGGTGACGTCGGGACAAGGAGATATGGACGTTTTAAGGCAGAAAGGTCAGTGGGCTAGGCCCAGTCCGAGCCCAACCGGGTTAGACCCATGACCCATGTTTATTTAAGTGAAACTTCAGCCCTTTTTTCCTCAATTTTCATACCAAAACACCATAAAATTCTGGAAAAAGAGAAAGAGGGGCCTTGGAGAGAAGAAAAACCAATTTTGACCAAAATCTGAGCCCCGAATCCCGAAGCCCATGAAGGGAAAAGTGTTGTACGCTGCGTTGTCTTCAATATGAGCTAAAAATCAATCAAGAAAAAGAGGATGGACGTGATGGCTGCACATTTGGGGTAAGATTACGATCCCTATTCATTGTTAACAAGTTTATTTAAAGTTTTAACAGATTAGAACGGAGAAAATAGCGATATAAATTCATTTGTTGATGTTGTTGAATTATCGTTTGAGTTTGAGGAGAACTTTGGATAAAATATATACATATTTCTTGTAGGATGTTGTTATTAATGTTATTGGTATTGATTTCAGCCTCTCTACGGAAATAAAATTACTAAATAGTTATACCGCAAATTGGTTGGTTGAGAAATTTAGATAATAGTGTGTGGGCTGTTCTATGGCATACGTTGGTATTGGAAATGATGTTAATACTATTGGTATTGTTGTTGATAATTTGGCCGAGTTGAATTCTCGGATTGTTGTTGATAATTTGGCCGAGTTGGATTCTCGGGGTTGGTTGTATTTACAGGGGAAATGCTGCCGAAATTTCTGTAGATAAAGTGTTAGTTTAGAATTGGATTCTTAAGTAGCGGTAGCTAATGTTTGGTATTCACTAATATTGTTGTATATTTTGGAAAACCCGAGACTTAAGTTCGGATTAGCTTAGGAAGCGGACAAGGTATGTAAGGCTTACCCTTTCTTTCTCTTTGGCATGTCCTAGAGACAAATAAGGTATGATATGCACCTCGGGGTTACTCTATTCTTGGATTCCGAGTCTGTTTATGATTCTTATGTACTTTTGATATGTTTTTAAAAGAGTTCTATAAGCTATTTTATATGGTTTTGATGCGTATCTATGATGTCCGAAGTTCTATTTGATATGTTTCTGAATGGCATTTGAGAGAATATTGGAGATGACTAATGTCTTGATTTTCAAAGGATAGCACGTTTGATTATTCCATTGAGTCTTTGATATATTTGATACGTACATATGGTTCCAAAAGCTCTGTTTGATTTAATCCATAACGATATTCGAAAGGTACCTAACGTGATTGTTGCTTTGATTTTCCAAAAATGGCTTCTGAAACGTTCGTAGAAGGTTCTGTACTAAAACGTCCATAACTTTTTCATACTAACTCGGATTGACCCGAAACGTGTTTGTGATCCTTCAAGTGTCGGCTAGCGTACCTATCTATCGAGTCTTAAAAATTGATTTATGTGCATACAGTTTCTCACTACTCTGCTCGTGCATGCCTCAATGTATCTTTCACTGAGTCCCGGGCCAGGATATGTTATCGTGCGCCTTCCACTGCATTGTTCACCGCGTCCCTCACTAGGGGGTCGGGATATGTTATATGTATATCTGTATATGATGATATGATGATATGGGGATGGCGGCCAGGATGGCATGTGATGATACTATTCACCGCGTCTCTCCCTAAAGGGCCGAGATCTGTTATGTGCATATATAATATATGATGCCGGCATATATGATGACCCCATTCACCGCGTCCCTCACTAAAGGGCCGGGATCTGTTATATGTGTATATGATATATGATGTCAGTATACATGATGACTCCATCCACCGCGTCCCACACTAGAGGGCCGGGATCTGTTATATGTATATGTATATGATTACATATGATGTCGGCCCGCATGATCTGTGTTTGGAAAGTAAGTATTTTGGTACTCTGGATGATTTACTCATTTTCTGTACTTCTTCTGACATATGACATCGGTATGCATGATTTACGTTCGGAAAATAAGCACCTTGGTATTCTGGCTAATGTACTTACTTTTTGTACCGTTGTTCCGGTTATGTTTCTGTTTTCTGTATTCCATGCCTTACATGCTCAGTACATATTCCGTACTGACCCCCTTTCTTCGGGGGCTGCGTTTCATGCCGCTCAGGTACACCCAGATGAATAGAAGCTATTATAGAAGATGTTCCAGCGGAGTTGGCAAGCTCCATTTGCCCTGGTGTGTTGCCGGGTCAGAGTATTATGCTATGATGTCTTGTTCGAAGTTAGAGACTTTGCAGACAGAGTCGTGGATATAGAATGGCGGTATTGTAAGCAACTCCACCAGCCGATGTGTCATTCTGTGTTATGTGATAAATTCCATATGTTTACAGATTTTGTTTGATTTGAGAACAACGAAAAAGAAAGATTCTGAAAGCTTTACTATGTATTTCATTCTATTTGATTTAAGAGTCCAAAGAGATTATGTATGTAATAAGAGTCAGCGGGTTCGCTCGGCTCTGAATATGGGGTCGGGTGCCCATCACACCCTAGTAAGGTTAGGGTGTGACAAAGTGGTATCAGAGCAGGTTGTCCTAGGGGTTGTCTGCAAAGTCGTGTCCAGTAAAGTTCTGTTTATGGGTGTGAAGCCGGCCACATTTATAAACAGGAGGCTGCAGGGCATCTAGGGATTGTTGACCTTCTTTCTGTCTTAGATCGTGCTATAAAGCCAGGTCATAGGAAATGAGATTCCTTATGTAAGACTTATATACGACGGAAGAAGGTGAGTGATGATATCGAAAGTCATAGAGGTAAGTTTTGATATATTTGTTCTGTTACCTGAAATTGGAAGTTCTGGGTGGCTGGAATATGTCGTATGTATATATGCCCTGTGAGGCATTGTTGGTGTTTGCTGCGTGCAGATTCTGAATAGTAAGAATTGTAAAGGAGACTCTGTCAGAATTTTTCAAAATCAGGTTATTTAGTTAGGTACTTCTTGTCACGACCCGACTAGGGGCCGCGACGGGTACCCGGAGCAAATTACCGAGCACCGCTCACTCTACTACTTGTCTTGCTCATTTAATTCTCTTTTATCAATTTTACATACCAATTGTAGGAAAATCATATTTAATCAAAACATAAATACTTTACATACATTTGCCTCTCGGCCATCAAAATAATATACATACATATGAAAACATCTTGTGAGACCATCTAACCCACACTGCGTATCTACGAGCCTCTACTAACATAATGAATACATAGACGGGACAAAACTCCATCCTGCCCAAAATATGCATATATGAATGTACATCAAAAGAATAGCCATAAGCACCTCCGAACAATGGAGTGCTATCTATCAGCTGACAGCTACTGAGGACCTGGGCCAAGCTCTCCTCCCTGTCTACCTGTGGGCATGAACACAGCGTCCGAAGAAAGGACGTCAGTACGAATATTGTACCGAGTATGAGAGGCATACATAATGAAAGGAGACATCAATAATATGGGGATAACATCAACATGAGACATCTCGGTCTGACTGATAATCATGAATGAAGTAATGCATGCTATCTTACTCATACTCATCATCATAACATGTATGCATCATATGCAAGCTGTCCGTCCATGTCGGAACGGTGTGATAATCAATAATATTAGCCTGCGTCCAGGCCTCCCGCGTCCGGGGTACCATCTCATGCCACCCACTAGTGGTGTCTGCCCATGCCCGAAGGTCATGGTGTATCCGTATAGCTGCCCGCCTTGGCAGTGACTGCCCAGCCAACTAGGCACGGTGTGAAATGCTCATGACATGCTTAACGTAAATACTCATAGTAATATGCTTATCATAAAATACTTATCTTATCATAATGCGTGTATAAGGCTCATGATCAACTTTACTCTATCGGGGTGACGTAAGGTCGTGATCCCCCGGGTACGTTATGGAACCATTATAGACATTCTGCCTCACCTTGAAAGGACTAGTACATAAGGTGACTGTAGGCAAGGAATAACATCATCATCATTCTAGTGTCATCATATCGTATAACTTATCTCATATAGACATTCATAGGTATAAGCTTTTAACTTCATAGAATGTAAGAACTCATGAAAGGAATAAGGATTCAAGCTAAAAGATTCATGCCATTAAAAAGAAGGACTAGCCTCACATACCTTGGTCGTTTAGCTAAGATATCGCTCACTTGTTCTCCGTCGATATCACGTCGTTACCTTCATAAGAGAATTGGTATCAACATTAGTAAACTAACTATAAGAACGCATCGCTAATCCTAGGAAACGTTGGGCAGCGTCTCCTTTGCTCATACTACTTTTCTCACGTTCTATATCAACTCCCAATATTCATAATATTATTTGCAACATAATCGACAATCGTCATTTACGTGCGTTTAGCAAAATCCACCATTTTCCTCCAATTTCCCCCATATTTAACCTTATGACTCTTCTTTGCGTTTTCATGCATTTAATGCCTGTTTCATGATATAAACATCATTTATAACGTATTTGTACTCACAACACTTCAATATTCATAGTTCAATTCTACTATCATTCATTTATGTCACTATTCACTCAATAATGACCCATTTCTATGTTCTTCTATATTTCGAATGTCTAAGCTTTCCAATACTTCAAACAACATGGAATAATCATGAAACTTACCTTGGATGATGGTTGAACAATCCTTAAGTTGAAATACTTCAATTAACCAAAACCCTAGTTCCACCCTTTGTGGGATTTCTTGACTTAGATGATCCTTTATTGTGTTCTTACACTTGATTTCATGAATTTGGTGGTGTTGATCTTAATGGTTCCTTTGATCCTTTTGAATTCTTGTGGAGGAAGTATTTGGAGAGTTCTAGAAGTCTCTTGAGTTGGTTGAATGGATAATGAATTAAAATGAGGCTTAAGTCCCCTTTAAAAATCACAAAATCTGATCTTTAATGAATTCTTGTCGGGATGAACAGTGGTCGTAAACCACCATATACGGACCGTATTTTGATTTCCGGTCCATCCTCCATGGCCGTATTTAATCATTTTAAAAAGAGAAAGTTTTTGCTGAGGAACATGGCATTTTACGACCTGGTTTACGGTCCGTAAACCAGTTTACGGGCCGTAAACTGGGTCGTATATAACCATATCAACACAGGGCAGAACTTGAGATTTTTGGCAAGCTGAAAGACGATTGAACTATACGGTCCGTAAATCACTTTACGGGCCGTATAGTGCCATATACGACCACTGGACTGAAAATGTTTCCGCGACTTTCTTATTTCCAAAAATTCTTAATTGGCCATTCCCGACTTAACAAAGCATCATACACTCAAACTCTTCATTATTCCACTCATCATACAAGTACGGAGAAATTTCCGAGGTGTAACACTTCTAACAGGAAGAAGCGCGGAAAGGAAATATCGTAAATAGACAATAAGTGGGATGCGTTATTTTAGAGGAGTTATGGATTTGGCATGGCATGAAGAATAATTGCGAGAAAGACGATTAGCATTTTGAAGGATTAAAATGGATAACATTCGAGATCTAGTAGGAGCAAGGTGTTATATCCCGTATTTTTGCATATTCGGGAAATTTGAAATAATGTTGGCTTGTAAGAAATAAGGCTATATTTTGATTGTAGAAAATATATATGTTGTTTATGAAAAGTATTGAAGTGGAAATGTAGAGGAAGGCCAAGGGCAAAATTGGGAACTTTGGAAATTAGTTTCGGGAATTACAAAATTAGCCACAAGTAATTGGGCTTGAAAAAAAAAATTGTAATAGAGGGCCCAAGAGGGGTGGCCGGCCAAGGCCATGGCCCAAGGCCCATATGAACTAATTTTTCCATGTGCTTAATATGACTTAAGAGTCATATATTGACCATAGCCATTAGAACTTTCAAGAAAGAAAAAAAAAAAGAAGAAGAGAGCATCAAAAGAGGAGTAATTTCGGCTAGGAGAGGAGAAAAAGAAGACCAACAAATCTTGTTCAAAAAATTGTTTCTTCATGTATTACTACTAATTTGAAGGCCCTCTTCAACATGGTATGATTGTTGGAAGGAAAGAATCACTCTTTGGTGCAAAATACCAACCCTAGCTAAGTGAAGAAGATTGGAGAAAAAGGTAAGAATCAATTCCTTTTTATTATGTTATGAAGGTTTGTTTGTGTTGTAGTGTATGGAAATGAGTAGAAACTATAGAAATATAGAAGTTTGCAAAGTGGGTATGTATGTATATATGTGGTCGTGTATGTGCATGGTTGTGTAGTTAAGATGTGTTGAATTTTGTGTTGTATTCTAGTTGAGGTGATGATGGGATTCATATTGGAAATGAAAGTTGAATGAATTTGGTGGAAGTTGGAAATATAGGGTATGGCCGTGTGGTACATTGAAGTTGGAATGAAAATGGATTAATGTTGTTTAATATGTTAGTTGTGTTGTTGTGATCCTTGCAATGTAAGTGAAGGCAAAATGGCTTAAGTTGGCATTAAAATGGAATGTAGAAGAATAGGTCATCTTAGTATAATTTCATGATACTATGGAAATGAAGTCGTTAAGGTGCAAGTTGGGATAGTTGTAGATGAAATTAGAAGATGGAAACATGTTATGAATAAGTATGTTAAAGATTAGAAGTTTTGGATGAATTATGGCTTTGGTGAAAAATTTGTATATTTCGTATACCTTGTGAATATATATTGTATAAATGATATGAAATGCTTCCAAATTATATTGTAATGATCTTGATTAGTAATGAATATGATCATGTTGGTATTGATCTGAAAATGTGAAGTCGGAATGAAAGCTATTGCATTATGTTGGAAAGAAGCCTAGTTGTGACATATTGTAATTGATTGTGATTGTTGTTGTTGTTGGTGTTGTTGTTGGGTTGTTGAATTATTTTGGCCGATTTGAATTCTCGGGGTGTCGTATTTATAGGGGAGGTGCTGCCGAAATTTCGGTAGACAAGTACTAATTCAAGATTGGATGCCAAAAGCCTTATAGTAACATTTGGTAAATGTGACCATTTATAGGTTTCGGACGAAACGAGGTTTGAGGTTTGGCGAGCGTAAAAGGCAAAAAAGGTACGTAAAGCTCCACCTTTCCTTCCCTTGGCATGTCCTAGATGTATTAGGTTTGAATTTGGACCTCGGGGACCACTCCACTCTTCGGAATCCGCGCCTAAATTTGCCGCTTTTCCATTCAGTGGAATTGAACTAATGATGTTGCAAATGGCTAGGAAAATTTTCTAAATACCTAGAATTTGTGTAAATTAAATCCGACTACCTTAAAAACTGTCGTAAGCGACTCCATAAAGTCTATTACACATAATTTGTGTCCGCCACCTCGGCTGGCCCGAGGTGGGCCCACTATTTCCGATTCCACCCTTATTGCAATTTGTAACTTGACTTCAAGCGATTTTAAAGGAAACGTCTTAACTACTAAGGATACTTATTCTAAATACTTTATTGAGTCTCTGTAAAAGTATGAAGTTTTGTGTTGCAATCAGTTTCCCACTATTCCCGCGTTGCCTCTTGTTGTACGGTTGCCTTATTTTCGAATAATATAAAATGAAACGTTTCAACTATCTTTCTAACTACTAAAGGAAAATTGTTTTTATGATTCCCTTGAGTCTTGTAAACTATTTTGGAATGTGAAAACGACCCAAGGAGGATTATTTTCCCGTAACTCATTATGATATCCGACATACGCTTACTATGATCCTGTCCGAGTACATCATTACGATTTGACACTCGAAATGCCCTTTTTGATATAAGTACTTCGATATAAGCATTCCGACCTAAGTATGCGGATACGAGTATTCTGTTTGAGTAATTTGTTACGAATGTTCTGATAGTACGTCTGATTATTCGGATGAGTCTTATAATATATTTTGATATGCAAAAAAATAATTCCAGAGGTTTTGTTTCGACACAATCTATCGTGCTATCCAAAAGGTATACGTACATTATAACTACCGTTCGATTCCTTCAAACTGATCTGTCGTATGGATTTGCTTTGAAATGTCCGTAACTTTCACATACTAACTCCGATACGAGTAATTGGACATAAGTATTCTGATATGAGTATTTCGACACAAGTGTTTTGACATAAATGTTCTGATATAAGCATTCTGTTTAAATAACCTGCTATGAACATTCTGATGGCACGTTCGATCATTCTATCGAGTCTTGATTTATGTGCATTAGTTACTCACTATTCTGCTCGTGCATGTGCTACGATCCCTTTCACCGGATCCCGGGCCGGTATGTATCGTGCGGATGGGTCGCCGAGTCTCTTGTCGGGGGGCCGGGTCCTATATATGAATTCCGAAGTATGATGTATCCGGTTCCGGGGTACTGTGGTATATGTCCATCCCCGGTTACCGTGTATATGTTACGAAGTATGATGTGTCCGGTTCCCCGGCGTGTGATATGTCCCCGGGGTTACCGTGGTTATGATATGATGTGTTATGGGACAGAGATGTTCGGAGATATGAAATCTTCTGAAATATGATATGTTGTGGCGCCAAAGGCAGGAATGGCGACCACGTTCCTGTGCCCTATGCATGACTCTGATATGCATCATTTATGATTTGAAAGCAAATACTCTGATAATCTGGTAAACTATTCATTTCCTATATCTCTTCTGATATATGATGTCAGCATTATACTATATGTTTGTGGATCAGGCATTCTGTAACCTCTGAACTACTTCTGACCTATGATATCGGTATACGTGCTCCGTGTCTGAAAAACAAGCATTTTAACATTCTGGGAACATATTTCTTCTGACATGTGACTTCAGCTTATATAATATGATATTTCGGGCCCGCATTATCTGACATCCGAAATCTGTATACACGATTTGTGATCTGGAAATAGCACTTCGGTAATTTTGGATTATATATTTAATTCTGTACTATTGCCCAGTTATGGTTTTATTTTCTGTACTTCATGCTTTACATACTCGGTACATATTCCGTACTGACCCCTTTCTTCGGGGGCTGCGTTTTCATGCCGCGCAGGTACAGACGACAGGTTTGCTGATCCGCCCACTTAGGATCTTATTCTGCTAGTTTGGAGTGCTCTATTATCCAGAGCCTATATTTTGGTGCAGACTTCTGCTATTGTATATATGTATATCATTCAGGGGTACGACGGGGCCCTGTCCCGTCATATGGTTCTGTCGGTCTGTTTAGAGGTCTGTGGACATGTTTGTGGGTTAGGGTCTTTCTGTACGAATGTGTGTATATGTTGTGTTTGGGAAGATCCCATTCGCCGCGGCGGCCGGTCCGCATATGTTTATATGTTGCTTTGTTGGCCGGTGTGGCCTTTGTTGGTATTTTCTATGCGCAGGGTTATTTTGGATAGTCTGTAAACCAAAGGAAACTTTGCCAAAAATTTTCTAGAAATTACCTAAATTTGAAATATAGCCTTGGCGGCTTCTGCTTTATACTTGAATGCGTTTGATAACATTTGAGATAGCATTGGATAGATGTGTTTGGGTGCCCAGATCGGGTACTAGTCACGGCCTACGGGGATGGGTCGTGACACAAGGCCTACTGGGCGATTCAAGGAAAGTCGACCAAATGAGTTCTATTGTGGACTATTATATAAGAGTGGTTAGTGGAAACCCAAACAGGCTGATACCCGAGTATTTATAGGTAATAGCGACGAAGGTGCGTTCCCTACCATCAGGAATCTGGAAGTCTGGGACAGAAAGTAGCTATATATACAGGCGAAAGATGAATATTGAGAACTAAAAAGGTCAAAATAGTAATGGTGAAATCGGAAGAGCAAGAGACGTTCTCTAATTCGGAGAGAGATGCATTACGAGAATGTTTGGAATCTATTAAGACTTCAACCTGCTCCAGGTCATGCAATGAAGGTCATGCGGTGAGGTGGATGCGAGTATATCAGTACTAATGCACCGGATTTCATCGAAGTTTCGAGGTTAAGCGTGCTAAGGTGAGGGAAATATTAGGATGGGTGACCCCCTGGGAAGTGTGCAAGAAATCCCACATATTTAGACATAAGAGACAAATGAGAAGCTAGAATAGCCTAAGGGAAACTAGAGTATACAGAGTGGTTAGAGACCATAAGAGGTCGCGTAGGACGAGGCAGACTAGACTGGTGAAGAGACAGGGAGTGCATTACAGCTCTGGAATTAGGATGAGCTTGAATAGCGTTTGGAAATATTTTGTAGGCAGGATGGTAGTAAATATATATATGTATATATGTATGCATATGGTATCCTATTTATGACTGTACAGATGGGCATGTGTATCCCAGCAACCGGTGTTATGGTATGGAAGGCATCAATTGTGTAAGGGTACCGAAATTCAAGTGACAACAAAAATAAACGGTACAAGTGTCACAAGGTAAGCTGATGTTATATCTACTACCGGTTAAGATTGGAAAGTCCTAATACAACGACATTTGGAAAAGAAGGAAAGTGAGTAGATGGAAGGTAACAAGATTAAAATGTCGGAAAAAGGTGAAAGGTAAGAAACCATAGTGAGTGAAGCCCCGAGAGAAATTACCGGCAAAGTACGAGACTATTTGGATAAAAGATTCAAAGGTAGGTACGTGGAAAGGATAAAGTATGGTAATATGAAACAAAAGACGAAAATGTGGGGCTAAAAGAATAGCGACCACGACAAGGAATGTGAAGTAAGAGACAGAACGATTAAGCCTTGTGACGATGTTAGGAGATTTCGGCCCTTGAAAAGTATATAAAGGGATAAATGTATGGTAAGATTAACACGGTTTCCTCGGACATGGAAGGGATTTCCAAAGGATAATTTAAGAATAGAACGGATTTGCGAGTTTAAAGTAAAAATTTCACGAACTTCGGAGCCGATGCCACAAATGGCAAAAGAAGAAAAGTGGCATTGAAGAAAACCCAAGAAGGGTTAAGGATGATGAGTCGACACTACTGATTGGGAAGTTAGTGGTATGGAATAAGAATTCATGTGAGATCTGAGAGATTTAATCTTAGAGGGAATGGAATGAAATGCAAGGAACGTACATAGGAGACCGCTCGGTCATAGCATCATAAATATGGTTAAAGGTTCGAGGAGCATAGAATACTAGGGTTTGTAATGAATGTGAACAACCTGGTAAGACAACCTATGTGGTAAGTGTAATAGGGTCAATTAGAAAGAGTTACCAGTTAAGTAAGCTTACTCCACGAGCTTTATTCTGTTTTATAAGCAGTGTTACGAATGAGATCAAGAAATGGTACTCTATAGAGTTGATTATGATTGGGATATAATGAGAACGTAGCAAGAACTACAATACAAAGTAAGTAAAGTACAACGAGGAAACGACTAAAGAGGTTTTGCAATGGCAGGACTGATAGAAAGCATGATGAAGAGGGAAGTCAACTCGAAAAAAAACAGAGAAAAAAGAGAAAGAAAAGTGAAATTGGACTAAATTCAGGTATATTATGAAACAAACATGGGAAAGGGGGCATGACGAAATAATAAAGGTGTCACACCCCGACTTTACTAGGGTGTGATAGGCACCCGACCCCATATCTGGAGCCGAGCGAACCCGCTGACTCTTATTACATAGATAAACTATTGTATCAATTAAGAAATAAATACATGGTAAGCCCTCCAATATTGTTTTTTCATAAGTAATGTCTATCATCATATGGGACCCGCGACATGAAACGTAATAACATTGTGACAGTTGAAGCCGTCTACCAAGCTGACACTCTATACTCATGACTCTGTCTGCAAAGTCTCTAACATTGAATAGACACCATAGCTCATATACTCTGACTCGGCAGCACTCCAGAACAAGTGGAGCCCGCCAACTCCGTTGGAACATCTTCTATTATAATTGTGGCTCAGCTGGTGTACCTGCGTGGCATGAACGCAGCCCCCGAAGAAGAGGGGTCAGTACGAGTAATGTACTGAGTATGTAAGGCATGAATAGTGACATAATAAAGGAATATACAGTATGAATAATAACGGAATAGACATATGGAGCTTATCTTGGGACAGAAGTAACCTGTACATATGAATGCCTTTCAGGCAGATGCCATGCATGCTACGTCTTTTTTTCAGAAAACAGTACTTCTTATTTACATGTACAGAAAACAGAACGTTTCAGAAAACGGTATCCTTTATTCACATTTACAGACGCCGAGTACATCGGCTCTCCCACCCCCCTCCCCAACAGTGTCCCAACATATCATATATAAATATACATAACATATACAGACGCCGTATCCGGCTCTCCCATATCCCGCGTCCGGGACGAAATCCAGCTGAATCAGGTGGTGATGTAACAGTGGCCCTTCCCCTTTTCCTCATATACATATACATATACATATTCACATTCATATACATATGTCATACAATTGGCATGCATGAGAGCCCAAAGAAAGTCATGTGTCCATCGGAGTGACGTAAGGTCGGTGACCTCCGATTACATTATGGAATAATCATGGTCACTTTGTCTCACCTTGAAGGAACGAGTATTTTAAGGCGAGACTACCAACGGAAAATAGCCTTAAGAGAGAGCATAGAATGAAATCATGGACATTATAACCGCCAACTAATATGCTTTGAAGTCTTTTAGAAACTAGTGTCATAGCTAAGGAATAGAATTGAGGTTCAAGAACTAGTATAACACTTTCATATTCACATAGGATTCTTAGCTCAAGACTCTTAGTCGTGGAATCATTCTTGTCGTACTTATCATAGGCATATTCTCTTTTCTGACATCATCGTTATCATTATCATCATGGAAGTATTCTCGTTGGGATAGGTACAGTACTTGTCATTTGGTAATGGAATAAGGATCGAAGGTTTCTTTTGGATTCAGCTTCAAAGTAAGTCAAGCGGAACAATAAGGTAAATCCGGGAACCAGTGGGCCCACCTCGGATCAAATGAGGCGGCGTACCAAATTTACATATGTTACATGTCATGGCGTTACTTGTGAGGGTTTTAGGGTAGTCGGGTCCTATTTATGCGAGTTCTAGAGGTTTAGGAAATTCTTCCAACATTTTGCACACTTTTTAATTCAATTCTACTGATCGAAAAAGGGGAAACTTTAGATGCGGATTCTGGAGGGTAGAAGGGTCCCCGAGGTTCTTAGCCAACATATTACATCTAAGACATGCCATAGAAAGAAGGGAGAAGCCTTACATACCTTTTATGCTTCTTATGCGACGCCAAATTCACGTTCCAAATCCGCTAAAATCTACAAATTGGTCATGTTTACCAAAACTTGATTAGAGCCTTTAGAAGTTGATTCTTTAAAGTAACACTTTGTCTGCCGAAATTTCGGCAGCATTTCCCCTGTAAATGCACCATCCCCGAGAATACGGCTCGGCCCCAAATCAACAACAACAACAATCCGGGAATTTAACCCGGCCAAATCAACAACAATACTAACAGTTATTCTAGCAATATTCCAACATTCAATTTAATTCGATTTAATTCAATCCAATTCAATTTAATTCACACAATGTTCCAACAACTTAATCAACATACTATTTCATCCGAAACCTTCAACGTCAATCCCAACCATACATTTACTTATCATTCGTATACATTAACTTCGACGACACCCTTCATTCAATATCACATAATTCATAACGGCGACGGCTACAATATCAAATTACATCAATTTACCTTAACCTACCAAACAACACCATTTTCAACCACAATGACTTCTTACACATTTTTCATACAATTTCATCCATCTCTACACATTACAACAACAACCACATGCTACATGAAATTCATTCATCCTTTTCCATATAACACAACTCTCACACACGGCCAACATACTACATACACCTATATTGCCATAAATTTCAATCATTTCACGCTCCGCAACATATACAACAATCAAATAACATTAAATAAAATTTGTTCATCATGCTCACACCAAAGAGACATACACACGGCCTCAACTTTCAACACACAACCTTTCATGGTTTTCATCCATTTTCATATACCACAACATGCATAAATCATTCATAATACATGAGAAGAGGATTGAACCTTACTCTTTTTTTTTCCATTTGGCTCTCCAAAACCTCGGCTAGGAGTATGAATCATGCAAACGAACGCCTTACTTGCTTCTCTTGATTTCTCTAGAACTTAAAATGATGACTTGTGCCTCTTATTATTCATCACACACACATATATATATATAGGCACATGCACATGGCTGGTCATGTGCAATTTTTGTCCTTTCCTTTTTTTTTTTCCAATTTTCTCCAATTTTCTCAAATTTTCTAGAAATTTCCAAGGTCATAAAAAATGACTTTATAATCTTCTCTTGCAAGCTTTGTCCATACTTATTTATAATTAGTCCATAAAAATGTGGGCACATGCCACACACCACACGGCCAAGGGCCTCTTTTGAACCTCCAAGGCTTTTTGTGAAATTCCCATTTTGCCCTTAGTCCTCCGCAATATTTCCCATGAACCCCTTTGCGGATTTTCCTTCTTACCCTTGGCCTTTCTCAACATTTCCATTCTAGTAATGTCCATAATTGATATTAATAACCAACTTGTACATTAAAATAATTTTGGAAGGTGGTCATTCCCTTAACTTCGTCACAACTACCTTGGAATATCCGAACGCATAAAATACGGGATATAACATCCTCCCCCCCTTTAGAACATTCGTCCTCGAATGTCCAACTGATCTTATGGGGTGTCATAATACTTCGGAAGTATTTCCTTTGTAGTCATTCTTCCCTTCATGCTCACTCCTTGCCCTTTACCTCATTCCTTTTATAATCGAACTTCTCGGTTTTTACATGAATCTTCTTCCCGTGTCTTGGGCTTTCTCCTTTGTTTAGCCAACGTATTACCCTTGTCTTTCTCAGATCATCTCTTTTCTTGTTACTGTTTCATGACCATATCTTAACAAAAGCCACACCTTTAGATTCTTACTACAGCTTTTCTTTAATCTCTTTTCGTATCCCTCAATACAGGTACACTTGTCTTTGACTTCATGTGTTGGTGCTCGTTTCGTTTATCGTCATTCCTTGTAAGCCTAATATGGCCTCCCCCCCCCCCCCCCTTTAAGGGGTTCCTTATATGCTCATAGTCCTTTATGAAGTCTTTGCTTACCTTTATCCCTCACCTTATTTTCCAGCTTTGTGCCTAACATATCAAAACTTCTTATCTTAAGCTTTTCTTTTACTTTCTGTCTAGGTCCTCATTTGTCCTCATTTCCATACCTTTCTATCCTTTATTCGTCCTTTCACTTGCTTAGCTCTCTTGCTCGTAATTCTTTCTTAACTACATGTTCGTGAGGTAACCGTGCGTCCATATTTCTTCAGCGCCCCGTTACTTTCCTAAACCTCTAAGCATATTACTATAGCTACATACTTATCCTTTTTCAGATCTTTCACCTTGACACCGTCACCATCCTGAGTATTCCTTCTCTTACTTCACATTCCTCTACCCTGGTCACCATTCTCTTAGACCTACTTGTTGAAATCAGCTCTCAACCTCTCCACATTCCTCCTTGTTTCCTTTTTCCTCACTCTATCTCGTCTCACATGCCTTATTGAATCTTCATCCTAGTGGTCTCGTACTTTTACCATTAATTTCTCGCGGGGGTTTCACCCACTAAGGTTTTCTTAACTTTCCCCCTTTTCCAACATTTAAGCTTCCTATCTTCCATTTACTCACACTTTATTTCTTTTCCAAGTATCGTTATGCTGAAATTTTCAACCTCAACCTATAGTAAAATAATAACGGCTCACACACCGTACTTGTACCATTTACTCTTGCTATCCCTCGAGCTTCGATTCCTTTACTCTATTAACACTTTTTATACCGCAGCTTCGGTTGCTGAAGCTCACATGCCCACTGATACAATCATATATAGGACACACTACGCCTTTATACATATACATATATTTTTACTATCAACTAGCCCACAACTTACTTCCAGGCACTGTTCAAGCCTATCCTAATTCCAGGGCTATGATGCCTTTTCTGTCTCTTTACCGGGCTAGTCTGCCTTGTTCTACGTGTCTTCTTATAGTCTCCGGCCATCTTATGTACCGTAGTTTCATTTAGGCTATTCTAGCTTTCCATTTGTCTTTTATGCCAGAATATGTAAAATTCCTTATAAACTTCCCAGGGGGTCACTCATCATGGAATTGCTCCCTCCTGAGCACGCTTAACCCAAAAACTTTGCTGGAATCCGTTGTCTTAATGCTGATATTTTCGCGTCAGCTCCCTCACATGACCTCTATTACCTGTTCTGGGGCAAGTCGAAGTCTTACAGGCTCCGAAACATTTTCGTAACACGTCATTTCTTTTATAATTACCGTTTTACCCTTTTGGCTCCCGATGTTCATCTTCCGCCGGTGTGTATGGCTACCCCCTGTCCTGGACCTCCAGACTCCCAATAGTAACGTTCACACCTCCATTGCCATACCAAATCCATGACCTTTCTGGAACAACGCATCTCACCTATTGCCGGTTTGCAATATTTCCTTTCCACGCGCCTTCCTGTCAGGTGTATCCATGCTTACGGAATCTCCTTTACCATTCCTACTCTTCACGGGCTGTACGTAACAATTATCGATGATACTTTACAGAACATACGGCTGTATGACAAATTCCAGCCATTCAGAACTTCCTGTCCCAAGTAACAGAACAAATACCCCAACATACCTCTGTGTCTTACCTTAGCGCCATTCGCCTTTTTCCGTCGCTATTGGGCGTCTGCGAAAATTAACGATTAGTATCAGGAATCTCGTTTCCTATGGCTTGGCTATATCGCACGATCTGAGACAGAAAGAAGGTCAACATTTCGTAGATGCCCCGCAGCCTCTTGTTTATAAATGTGGCCGGCTTCACACCCATAAACAGGACTCTACTGGACACGACTTTGCAGACAACCCTTAGACCGACCTGCTCTGATACCACTATGTCACACCCCGACTTTACTAGGGTGTGATGAGCACCCGACCCCATATCTAGAGCCGAGCAAACCCGCTGACTCTTATTACATAGATAAACTCTTGTATCAATTAAGAAATAAATACATGGTAAGCCCTCCAATTTTTTTTTTCATAAGTAATGTCTATCATCATATGGGACCCGCGACATGAAACGTAATAACATTGTGACGGTTGAAGCCGTCTACCAAGCTGACACTCTATACTCATGACTCTGTCTACAAAGTCTCTAACATTGAACAAACACCATAGTTCATATACTCTGACTCGGCAGCACTCCAGAACAAGTGGAGCCCGCCAACTCCGCTGGAACATCTTCTATGATAACTGTGGCTCAGCTGGTGTACCTGCGCGGCATGAACGTAGCCCCCGAAAAAGAGGGGTCAGTACGAGTAATGTACTGAGCATGTAAGGCATGAATAGTGACATAATAAAGGAATATACAGTATGAATAATAACGGAATAGACATATGGAGCTTATCTTGGGACAGAAGTAACCTGTACATATGAATGCCTTTCAGGCAGATGTCATGCATGCTTCGTCTTTTTTTCAGAAAACAGTACTTCTTATTTACATGTACAGAAAACAGAACGTTTCAGAAAACGGTATCCTTTATTCACATTTACAGACGCCGAGTACATCGGCTCTCCCACCCCCCTCCCCAACAGTGTCCCAACATATCATATATAAATATATATAACATATACAGACGCCGTATCCGGCTCTCCCATATCCCGCGTCCGGGCATCCCGCGTCCGGGACGAAATCCAGCTGAATCAGGTGGTGATGTAACAGTGGCCCTTCCCCTTTTCCTCATATACATATACATATACATATACATATTCACATTCATATACATATGTCATACAATTGGCATGCATGAAAGCCCAAAGAAAGTCATGTGTCCATCGGAGTGACGTAAGGTCGGTGACCTCCGATTACATTATGGAATAATCATGGTCACTTTGTCTCACCTTGAAGGAACGAGTATTTTAAGGTGAGACTACCAACGGAAAATAGCCTTAAGAGAGAGCACAGAATGAAATCATGGACATTATAACTGCCAACTAATATGCTTTGAAGTCTTTTAGAAACTAGTGTCATAGCTAAGGAATAGAATTGAGGTTCAAGAACTAGTATAACACTTTCATATTCACATAGGATTCTTAGCTCAAGACTCTTAGTCGTGGAATCATTCTTGTCGTACTTATCATAGGCATATTCTCTTTTCTGACATCATCGTTATCATTATCATCATGGAAGTATTCTCGTTGAGATAGGTACAGTACTTGTCATTTGGTAATGGAATAAGGATCGAAGGTTTCTTTTGGATTCAGCTTCAAAGTAAGTCAAGCGGAACAATAAGGTAAATCCGGGAACCAGTCGGCCCACCTCGGATCAAATGAGGCGGCATACCAAATTTACATATGTTATATGTCATGGCGTTACTTGTGAGGGTTTTAGGGTAGTCGGGTCCTATTTATGCGAGTTCTAGAGGTTTAGGAAATTCTTCCAACATTTTGCACACTTTTTAATTCAATTCTACTGATCGAAAAAGGGAAAACTTTAGATGCGGATTCTGGAGGGTAGAAGAGTCCCCGAGGTTCTTAGCCAACATATTACATCTAAGATATGCCATAGAAAGAAAGGAGAAGCCTTACATACCTTTTATGCTTCTTATGCGACTCCAAATTCACGTTCCAAATCCGCCAAAATCTACAAATTGGTCATGTTTACCAAAACTTGATTAGAGCCTTTAGAAGTTGATTCTTTAAAGTAACACTTTGTTTGCCGAAATTTCGGCAGCATTTCCCCTGTAAATGCACCATCCCCGAGAATACGGCTCGGGCCCAAATCAACAACAGCTAACAATCCGGGAATTTAACCCGGCCAAATCAACAACAATACTAACAGTTATTCTAGCAATATTCCGACATTCAATTTAATTCGATTTAATTCAATCCAATTCAATTTAATTCACACAATGTTCCAACAACTTAATCAACATACTATTTCATCCGAAACCTTCAACGTCAATCCCAACCATACATTTACTTATCATTCGTATACATTAATTTCGACGACACCCTTCATTCAATATCACATAATTCATAACGGCGACGGCAAGAATATCAAATTACATCAATTTACCTTAACCTACCAAACAACACCATTTTCGACCACAATGACTTCTTACAAATTTTTGATACAATTTCATCCATCTCTACACATTACAACAACAACCACATGCTACATGAAATTCATTCATCCTTTTCCATATAACACAACTCACACACACGGCCAACATACTACATACACCCATATTGCCATTAATTTCATTCATTTCACACTCCGCAACATATACAACAATCAAATAACATTAAATAAAATTTGTTCATCATGCTCACACCAAAGAGACATACACACGGCCTTAACTTTCAACACACAACCTTTCATGGTTTTCATCCATTTTCATATACCACAACATGCATAAATCATTCATAATACATGAGAAGAGGATTGAACCTTACTCTTTTTTTTTTCCATTTGGCTCTCCAAAACCTCGGCTAGGAGTATGAATCATGCAAACGAACGCCTTACTTGCTTCAACAACTAGCTCATGTCGATAAGGACCCTTCAATTAGTAGAGAAGCTAGGAAAAAAATAATTCCATGATCATTCTCCATGGACCAAGTTCAGCCATGCCTTGGCCGAACCCCCTTTTTTTTTTTTTTTTTTTTTTTCTTTTTCTCTTCTTTCTCTTGATTTCTCTAGAACTTAAAATGATGACTTGTGCCTCTTATTATTCATCACACACATATATATATATATAGGCACATGCACATGGCTGGTCATGTGCAATTTTTGTCCTTTCCTCTTTTTTTTTTCTTTTTCCAATTTTCTCCAATTTTCTCAAATTTTCTAGAAATTTCCAAGGTCATAAAAGATGACTTTATAATCTTCTCTTGCAAGATTTGTCCATACTTATTTATAATTAGTCCATAAAAATGTGGGCACATGCCACACACCACACGGCCAAGGGCCTCTTTTGAACCTCCAAGGCTTTTTGTGAAATTTCCATTTTGCCCTTAGTCCTCCGCAATATTTCCCATGAACCCCTTCGCGGATTTTCCTTCTTACCCTTGGCCTTTCTCAACATTTCCATTCTAGTAATGTCCATAATTGATATTAATAACCAACTTGTACATTAAAATAATTTTGGAAGGTGTTCATTCCCTTAACTTCGTCACGACTACCTTGGAATATCCGAACACATAAAATACGGGATATAACAAAAGGAACTAAGCCAACGGACGGTGATATCGTGGAAGTAGGTGACGACAAGGTCGCAGGAAAAGGGTTCAAGGATGTAACTAAAAGCGATGGACATTTAAGGAATTAAAAGATCCGCTTGATGGATAAACCAAAATGACAGATAAGTACGTCAGACTATGGGAGGAAAACCCCAAAGAAAATCAGGCAAAGGTTAAAAGTAGAAGGAAAAACCCAAAGAAAATTATTGAAGGGTATCATGTTTGATTGGAGCAAGCGGGTGCTAATTAGACCGCGTGGAACTGGCCACATGAAGGCTCTTATTGGAAACAGAGACGAATGAGGGTTACAGACAAAAGGAAAGAATGAAAGGATTCGAATTCACTGCATGACTGGAGATCTGGTTATTTCCGACATACTTCTGAATTCACTCCTAATTTGTTAGCCGAACTAAGGATCAGAAACTGTAAGAGTAAACTGAAGGAAATGAATCATTAAAGGAAAGGTTTGAGATATTTTTGAATACATGTACAAGAATTGCCGTTAGATAGCTAAGGCCCAGAAATCCAATTGGAGGAAAGAGAAATCAAATGAGATGTTTCGGTGTTAAACTAGTCGAGAGACAAAGTGCCGCAAAGATTGATTCGACTGCTACAGAAAGCAAATGAGGCTAAAGTAAGAATAAGAATAATTCAACTTTAAGAAAATAAAGGCTTGGGTCATCTAGGAAACGATAGGAAGACACGTGGAGATTGAAGGGAACAAAAAGAAGATGAAACAAAAGGATTGGATAAAAGTATGTGGTAAATACGGCATGAAAGGGCATGCAAGAATGTAAACAACGAAAGCTGAAGAGGCAATGAGAACGATAAAGTATAAACAGTCAGTAGACAGACATATAATGCGAAAAGGGACGATTTTGAGTACAGGCATAAATTTTGGCCACAAAAGAAGAAAAATAGACTGCATAATTTGGATAAATTCGGTTTCAATGAGAAAGTAAGTAAAGTAATTACTAACAAGATAAGTAAGAACATTGACGTCTACCTCAACATTCGAGGACAACTGTTTTTAAAGGGGGGGAGGATGTTATACCCCGCATTTTCAGAGCATGAGCATGACACGTGCTTCCTAAAAAAAAAAATTGATTGACAATTATGTTGTTGCTACATAATTTAAACTCATGTTGATAGTGTTGTATCCCGTATTTTAGTACGTCGGATTATTTGTAAGCTGAGGTGGGGTCCACACGTCGAGATTTTTTTTGGACATGTGACAAATTATATGAAGCACATATGCGAAGTTAAACACAACTCAAGAAGGACCCTTGAGCCAAATCGAAGTGGAAGTCCTCCAAACAAATATTTTTAAGTAACATTTTCGGGTGATCTGACTTCGAGGGGAAAAAACGGTTTTATAAGTTTGGATTTCGGAAAAATAACAAGAAATATAAGTTGTATATAATTGAATTAGCTTTCCAACCATAGGTCGTGGGTCCACAGGTGACGTCTGGACAAGGAGATATGGACGTTTTAAGGAAGAAAGGTCAGTGGGCTAGGCTGAATCCGAGCCCAACCGGGTTAGGCCCATGCCCCATGTTTATTTAAGTGAAACTTCAGCCCCTTTCTCCTCAATTTTCATACCAAAACACCAGAAAATTCTGGAAAAAGAGAAAGAGGAGCCTTGGAGAGAAGAAAAACCAATTTTGACCAAAATCTGAGCCCCGAATCCCGAAGCCCATGAAGGGAAAAGTGTTGTACGCTGTGTTTTCTTCAATATGAGCTAAAAATCAATCAAGAAAAAGAGGATGGACGTGATGGCTGCACACTTGGGGTAAGATTACGATCCCTTTTCATTGTTAACAAGTTTATTTAAAGTTTTAACAGATTAGAACGGAGAAAATAGCGATATAAATTCGTTTGTTGATGTTGTTGAATTATCGTTTGAGTTTGAGGAGAACTTTGGATAAAATATATACATATTTCTTGTAGGATGTTGTTATTAATGTTATTGGTATTGATTTCAGCCTCTCTACGGAAATAAAATTACTAAATAGTTATACCGCAAATTGGTTGGTTGAGAAATTTAGAGAATAGTGTGTGGGCTATTCTATGGCATACGTTGTTATTGGAAATGATGTTAATATTATTGGTATTGTTGTCGATAATTTGGCCGAGTTGAATTCTCGGATTGTTGTTGATAATTTGGCCGAGTTGGATTCTCGGGGTTGGTTGTATTTACAGGGGAAATGCTGCCGAAATTTCTGTAGATAAAGTGTTAGTTTAGAATTGGATTCTTAAGTAGCGGTAGCTAATGTTTGGTATTCACTAATATTGTTGTAGATTTTGGAAAAGCCGAGACTTAAGTTCGGATTAGCTTAGGAAGCGGACAAGGTATGTAAGGCTTACCCTTTATTTCTCTTTGGCATGTCCTAGAGAAAAATAAGGTATGATATGCACCTCAGTGTTACTCTATTCTTGGATTCCGAGTCTGTTTATGATTCTTATGTACTTTTGATATGTTTTTAAAAGAGTTCTATAAGCTATTTCATATGGTTTTGATGCGTATCTATGATGTCCGAAGTTCTATTTGATATGTTTCTGAATGGCATTCGAGAGAATATTGGATATGACTAATGTCTTGATTTTCAAAGGATAGCACGTTTGATTATTCCGTTGAGTCTTTGATATATTTGATACGTACATATGGTTTCAAAAGCTCTGTTTGATTTGATCCATAACGATATTCGAAAGGTACCTAACGTGATTGTTGCTTTGATTTTCCAAAAATGGCTTCTGAAACATTCGTAGAAGGTTCTGTACTAAAACGTCCATAACTTTTTCATACTAACTCAGATTGACCCGAAACGTGTTTGTGATCCTTCAAGTGTCGGCTAGTGTACCTATCTATCGAGTCTTAAAAATTGATTTATGTGCATACAGTTTCTCACTACTCTGCTCGTGCATGCCTCAATGTATCTTTCACTGAGTCCCGGGCCAGGATATGTTATCGTACGCCTTCCACTGCATTGTTCACCGCGTCCCTCACTAGGGGGTCGGGATATGTTATATGTATATCTGTATATGATGATATGATGATATGGGGATGGCGGCCAGGATGGCATGTGATGATACTATTCACCGCGTCTCTCCCTAAAGGGCCGAGATCTGTTATGTGCATATATGATATATGATGCCGGCATATATGATGACCCCATTCACCGCGTCCCTCACTAAAGGGCCGGGATCTGTTATATGTGTATATGATATATGATGTCATTATACATGATGACTCCATCCACCGCGTCCCTCACTAGAGCGCCGGGATCTGTTATATGTATATGTATATGATGACATATGATGTCGGCACGCATGATCTGTGTTTGGAAAGTAAGTATTTTGGTACTCTGGATGATTTACTCATTTTCTGTACTTCTTCTGACATATGACATCGGTATCCATGATTTACGTTCGGAAAATAAGCACCTTGGTATTCTGGCTAATGTACTTACTTTTTGTACCGTTGTTCCGGTTATGTTTCTGTTTTCTGTATTCCATGCCTTACATGCTCAGTACATATTCCGTACTGACCCCCTTTCTTCGGGGGCTGCGTTTCATGCCGCGCAGGTACACCCAGATGAATAGAATCTATTATAGAAGATGTTCCAGCGGAGTTGGCAAGCTCCATTTGCCCTGGAGTGTTGCCGGGTCAGAGTATTATGCTATGATATCTTGTTCGAAGTTAGAGACTTTGCAGACAGAGTCGTGGATATAGAATGTCGGTATTGTAAGCGTCTCCACCGGCCGATGTGTCATTCTGTGTTATGTGATAAATTCCATATGTTTACAGATTTTGTTTGATTTGAGAACAACGAAAAAGGATTCTGAAAGCTTTACTATGTATTTCATTCTATTTGATTTAAGAGTCCAAAGAGATTATGTATGTAATAAGAGTCAGCGGGTTCGCTCGGCTCCGAATATGGGGTCGGGTGCCCATCACACCCTAGTAAGGTTAGGGTGTGACATTTATGTGTCCTCTTGATGTTATTATTCATGTCTGTATTCTTCATTGATAGTCCCAACTTATAATAATTGTCCCTTCAAGTTGAGACATGACGATCATGATTGATCCATAATATAGTCGGAGGCTACCGACCTTACGTCACTCCGATAGAGCCATAGCTTTTTCTTGGGCTCTCAGGCATGCTATGTATATTATATAAGTATATGATATGTATATGTATTCAGAGGATATGGGGAAAGGTGTGGCGCTATAGACGCATAGCCACCTGGTCAGCTGGCATATTATGATCTCATCCCGGACGCGGGATGCCCGGAGGCGGGATATATGGGTGACGGATCGGGCCGTACGTTCCATGGTATTATATTGATATATGATGATATATGGATCGGGCTGCACGTTTCGCAGCAAGATATGATACGATGTTTTATGAGTATGCATGCATGAATCCGCCTTAGGAGGCAAGCAGTTACTGGGTATCTTCTTGCACTTACCTTATCTTCTTATTCTCTCATTTATTTCTTGATGTATGTCTTACATACTCAGTACAATGTTCGTACTGACATCCTTTTCTTTTTGGATGCTGTGCTCATGCCCACAGGTAGACAGGGAGACGCTGCAGATCCGTAGGAGCCATCTATAGATTTACAGGAGCACTCCGCTATTCCGGAGGTGCTATTCGGTTGATCCTTTTGTGTATATTGGTATATGTCATCCAATAGAGGCTCGTAGATACTCGATATGGGTTATGTGGTTCCATGACGTGGATAGTATGTATGTGTATGAGTATATTGAAATATGTTCTTGTGTGAGAGCATTATATCTTGTAATGAAAACCAGATCCTTTTTTTAAAGTTAATAAGGAATCGATGAATGATTGTTAAATGGGTTAAGGAAATGATAGCACGAGCGGTGCTCGGTGGTTAGCCCCGGGTGCCCGTCGCGGCCCTCACCTGGGTCGTGACAGAAGTGGTATCAGAGCAGTTCATCCTAGGAAGTGTCTACGAGCCGTGTCTAGTAGAGTCTTGTTTATCGGTGTGTAGTCTACCACATCTTTAAACAGGAGGCTACCGGGCATTTAGGAAAGATGACCTTCTTTCTTCTTAATAGATCTTGCGATAGAGCTGTGTCGTAAGATTATTCCTCCCCTAACAGTGCATTATAATTTAAGTAAAGCTGATGAAAGGAAAGGCGGCAGCGGCCCGGAAGGGCAAGATGGTGGTTGAAGAAGGGCTTGATCGAGAGCCGTCTATAGATATGGAGGAGGGCGAACTCCAAGATAAGGCCCTACCTCGGTTTTTCCATACTTCGCCCACTTTTGAGGGTCGGAGGGGAGCCTCGACCTTATCTCCAGCACCCCCGTCTCTTCGCAGGGTACCGTGGGCCAAGAGATGAGACAGGCTATTCTTTTATTGACTCAGTTGGTAGCCGCTCAGGCTCAACGGCAGGATGCGGACTACGATAACAGAGGTTGGGGAAAGGGAGCTAATTCTTTAGGGGCTGGTCATGAGTTTAGAGGTGTTCCTCTACAGTCTCCTAGACCCGAATTTGATGGACCTACTTATTCAAGGTCACCCCAGAGTCTCAGAGTTCTAGTCCTCGGATTTGGAGTGATTCTGGCCAGAAGAGATCCTCGGTACCGCGATGTACTCAGTGTCGCAGGTTACATCGGGGACCGTGTCTCTAGGGCATGGATGTTTGTTATGCCTGTGCTCGGCCAGGCCATTTAAAGCGTAATTGTCCATCGTTACGTGGTAAGGGTGAGGTTCGGACTATGGGAGTGGTGACTGGCTCTTCATCATCAGCACGTTCTCCAAGGCCAAGGCCACAGATGTGGGTAAGCAGTGGTAGAGACCGAAGAACGCCCAGTCCAAGTGGATCCCAGCATTATATCCAGGCATTGGTCTAACGACCGGATCTTGATTCTTCCACTGATATTACTCTAGGTATATTGTTAGCACCCTTTTGCGATTAATGCGAATACGTGTGCAAATAATCCATATGGTAAATGTAATGTGACTGACTAAAAAGGATAACAGGTTGAGTATGCCTGCTTCATGAGGCTATCCTATGTTATAAACAGGCTTGCAAACGAGATCAAGAAGTGTCACCCTATAGGGTAGATTATGATCTGGGTACAACGAGCCCGTAACAAGAATTGTAATGTAAAGTATAGCGAGGAGACGCCTAAGGGCATGTTAAGATTTATATGAATACAAGAGTGAAACCAGTAAGCGAACCGGGAGCAGTAGATGAGGAAGCTTGAAGGACCTTGTTGGGGAAAGTTCGGCGCAGAAATTTCTTAACGATCGAGGTAATAGTCAGCAATAAGGGGGAAGTCAACCCGAAAAGGGGATGATCAGAACGAACAAAGTCAGTTTTGGCAGTAAGAGATGGATTGGCAAGGGCGGTACATCCTAAAGGATAAAGAGGTACTAAGTTAAGAATATGGTTCCTCATACGAAGAGTCGAGGATCGAATATAAGACGGGAGGAAATGAGGTAAGTCGAGCAGGAAGGAACAAGGGCGAAAATATAGCAAAAAGGAAATATACGAAGTGTGCGTACCTAAGGAATAGTTGTGTGGTAGTCAAAGGAGAAAGTATTTCCTACGAAGTTCTTATATTAAGTAAGAACGAGTGAAGTATATGAAGTAAAGAGTTGAAGAGGAAAGATGACCATGAGTCATGAGTTTACTGTATGACAATGAATCAAGGGAGTAGAGTCATAATTAATAATGATAGTGGTACAACATGGTTATGAAATCTGTACCAAGTGTAAATCGGAGTAAAAAAATAGGAGGCATGGGGCGCATTAGCGGTGTAAGAGACCTAAGCCCTAGGGAAACGAAGATGGCGTTACAAGCAAATTTCGAGCGCCGAAGAAGAGGGCAAGTGACATTAGATGGGTGGCATGGATAACTAGGCCTACTACTAATGCAAGCATCCCTATGGGGCAGGAAGTTGTTAGGTGGAGCAGATTCAGATATAGACCCGTAACTATCGGGTGAGCTAAGTAAAATACATTTTTGCTCAGATTGCTACATCGGGTGCATTGCTGGGTTACAAGACTGTATGGTGAGTATGTTAAGACTTCACGTATGAATTGTTATAGCCATAGATTGTGGGGAATGGTATGAGTAAGACGTAGTGTAGTCAGGAGTATGTAAATTTGAGATTTACAAGTACGAGTGAACGCAAAAAGGGGGGAAGCGAATAGAGAGGATACCAGTGTGAAGGTTGAAATGATGAACCCTACGGGAGTGTATTGACTAAGGGAAGTAGAACAAGGTGACACCCAAAAGCGAGAAGAAGAAGAAGGCTCGTGAGTCGTCAAAGATGGTAAAGCATCGACGACAGGTGGGGGTGGACCCACAGTTCTTCAAGATTATACCACCTCCTCGTTCCTCTAAATTACAAATCCCAGATAAATTTTTAGCGAAGTATAAGGCCGATCTATGAGATGTTGTGTCCCTTAAGGTTCTAAGTGGCGCGAAATGGGGAATAAAATTGCAAAGCTCTGATTGTGTGACATGGCTGAAGAAGAGCTGGAATCAGTTTAAGGAGTACTATTCAATTGGTTTTGGTTATTTTTTACTCTTTCAGTATAATGGAAACTCTCATTTCTCTGTCCTCATATTCTATTTAATTGCTTCCAGGATTAAAAACTCTTCTAGCCAAAATGAAGATATGACACCGAAGAATGTTGTAAATATAGTGGGTGATGGTAGTCACAAGAAGAAGGCATGCCGGCCTGAGACCCAGAATAATTCATGAGATTAACATGGATATTATTATGGGGTTACCCCGTTCTTGAGACAAAGACATTGACGGGAAGTCGTTGTGAATGATATTGATATCTATATGAACATGACCATAGATGCGATGTGCGAATGAGTATGATTATGAATGCGAACATGAGTTAGGATACATGTATATGGATAGATCTGTGTGAATGCGAATCGTGCAAAGATTATGTAACTTGTAGATATTTACGCGTTGCCAATGGAGTCAAGTGAGTGCTTAGATGAAGAGTAAGAGGTAAAACAGGGATAATGGAGTCATAATACTCCGGCTAGGGAAACATATGATAAACTAAGTTAGAACGTTGAGTGGGGATTATTGTTAAGGGCAAATAGGACAATCACTTGGAATACGACATAAGTATATGTTGTACGCTTACTACAATAGCCTGGGATATGACAACTTACGAAAACGATAAGATCACGGAATGAAGAGGGAGCTTAGTCCCCGGTATATTAGGTCTTACGAGATCGTATGCAATAGGCAAGGTAGCTTATGAATTTGATCTACCATTCATAACTTGAAGCTTCCAAAATATGTTAGAACTTCCACTAGGATCATGTCAATCAGATGATGCTCAAAGGGCAAGGAAGTTGATCTATGAAAAGGTACCCATTACCACATTAGATAGGCAAGTGCGAAGACTTCGGAAGAAGGAGGTAGTTTAAGACAAGTTTGGTAGCATCAGTCAAAGTCCTATGGCGGGACAACAATCGGGAAGAAATGACTTGGGAAGAGGAAGAGAACATGAGATCCAAGTTCCCCCATTTTTTCCAACCCCCGGAAGAGATTCAAGATGAAATGTCGACGATATAAGGTATGTATGCTTTATTTTTATGCTTTTGGTCGTGTGTGGCCATAGATGTGTTGATATTGTGATGTAGCCCTGTGAGGCGATGATATTATGGGTTGTTGTGACAGGTTAGTAGTACTAGATTACAGGGGAAACTCTGGCAAAATTTTTGTAAGATCCCGTGTGTTTAACATTCGAGGACGAATGTTCCAAAAGGGGGGAAGAATGTTACACCTTGGAAATTTTTCCGTTAGCGTACAGTGAATAGGCTAACAAAGGACATAGCGTGTGCGATGTTTTTATGAGTAATGACGTCCCTTAGATTGGTATCGAAGTGTTGAACAATTGTTAAGAAGGTTCCATAAGGATCGGAGAGTTAACGAAGTGACAAAAATAAGATTCAGTTAACTGGTGGATTATACGGTCGATTATACGGACCATATAATGGTTTTACGGCCGTATAATGAACCGTAGAAGTGTCTGTTATATCCCGCATTTTGTGCGTTCGGATAATTCAGGGTAATCGCGGGAAGTTAACAAGCAAGGCCATATTTTTATTTTTTTTGGCATACAAGTTGCTTATGAAAATCTTGAAGTAAAAATATTAAGAAAGGCTAGGGGCAAAAAGGTAAATTCGTAATATGACCCATGGAAATGTGGGGGAAGACGAAGGGCAAATTTGAAATTTGAAAAAAAAAAAAATTCATGAATTGTAGAACAAAAAAAAAATGGGCTTGTGTTGATTGGGCCATGTTGGCCGTCCAAGGGGTGGGCTAAGCCCACAAGTGGACTTGGTCAATAAGAATAAAAAGAAGACTAAGTCTTCATAATATTCATTTTATCCCCTAGAAATTTCAAGAAACAAAGAACAAGAAAAAGGGGAGAAAACCCCTAGGCCATTCGGCCAAAGCAAGAATCAACAAAAACTTTGGAAAAAATTTTCTCCAAAAATTATTTTCTACTAATTGAAGGGTCCTTAGCAAGTTGGAGTGTTCACTAGAGCAAGAACAACACATATTCTTGCAAGTTGTGAGTTCTAGCTAAGTGGAAAGTCAAGAGAAAAAGGTAAGAATTCATTCCTTTTTTATATGTTATGGATGTTGGTGTAGGTTGTATTATGTGAAAATGGATGAAATTTATGAAAATATGGATGATATGTGGTAGCCGTGTATATGTGTAGTGTAGCCGTGAGTGTATAGTGTGTGTATGGCCGTGTATATTAGTTGTATTGTGAAGGGATGGTGAGCAAATTTTATCTAGTATTTTAGTTGTTGTTGTAATGAAATCTATGGTGAGATAGGGAAGTTCAATAATTCTAGTTTAAATTGTTATTGTTGGAAAGTTATTTTGGAAGTGATGTGAATTGAATATAATGTTCTTGCATGTATGGAAGATAAGGTTGTTGGTATGATGTTGTTAGTGTGTAAATTGTTGGGTTGTTGTGATTAAATTTGAAAGAAGGGATTAGGTTGTTATTGTTCTTGTAGAATTGGAAGGTGTCGGGTGAAGTAGTATGTCGATTGAGCCATTTGAATGTTATACGAATTGAATTGAATATGAATGAAACGTCATTGAATTGTATGACAAGGTTGTTAATGTTAGAATGTACTTTGGGTAAATTGATAAAGTTATTAGTATTATTGTTGACATCGTTGTTGATAGTTTGGCCGGGTTGAATTCCTGGATTATTGTTGATTGAAATTGGCTAAGTTAGATTTTTGGAGATGGTGTATTTACAGGGGAAGTGCTGCCGAAATTTCGGTAGACAAAGTGTTAGTCTAGAATAAGGTTCTGAGACATCTATGGCTAATGTTTATATTCATTAATATTGTTATAGATTTTGGAAGGCCAAGGGTTAAGTTGGATTGACTAAGGAAGCGAACAAGGTATGTTAAGGCTTGTCCTTTTCATTCAAGGCATGATCCCGACGTTATGATTTCATACTTGCTTCCATATTTTCCTTATTTTCAAAAGTTAGATGTTTATGATTTCAAAGCATGATTACTTTCCCGATAACCCGTCAACGTTTCCAAAACGTCCATACTTTTCTAGGATAAAGGTTTATGGTACTATAATTCTTTATAACAACAACGATAGATATGTTTTACAGTGACAATGATGGTATTAAGGATGAGAATATTTTATGAAGACTATGATAAGGATGATTTTTCAAAAATGACTTCTGAAATGATCGTAGAATGTTCTGTACTTCAAAAGCTCGTAACTTTTGTATACTAATTCTGATTGACCCGAAACTTGTTTCTGAGCCTTCATATGTCGAATTATGTACGTACCCATTGAGTCTTAACGTTGCGATTAGTTGTTAGTCTCCCCTTATGATTATCGTTCCTTCAAGGTGAGACAAGCGACCACGGTTATTCCATAATGTCATCGGAGGCTACCGACCTTACGTCACTCCGATAGATACATGATTTTCTTTGGGCTCTTGTGCATGCTGCTTACGGGATATATGTATATGATATATGTATATGTATTTGGGGAAGATGGGGAAAGGGAGATATGTTGCGCTATAAGACGCATTGCCACCTGGTCAGCTGGCGTATTCATCCCGAACGCGGGATGCCCGGACGCGGGATATGTGGGGGAGCCGACGTATTCGGCGCTATGACATGATATGTTCTATTTTTCTACATATGTGGGGGAGCCGACGGGGGTCGGCGCTATGACATGTTCTATTTTCTATACATATGAAAAGAAATGTTTTCAAAGGAAAGCTAGCATGCATGGCATCCGCCCTAAGGGGCACTCAGATGTACAGGTTATTCTTTCATCTCATGATATGCTCAGGCAGAAATACACCGTACCTATATGGTCGGGAAGATTACTGGTAAATACTTATATGTTGTTTCAAAAGGTAAAGTTAGCTTACATGATGTCTGCCTTAAGAGGCAAACAGAGGTACATGTTATTTTCTTACCCTATGTTATGCTTTACGTCCCTTACCATGATCTTATGTTATTACATTTGCCTTACATACTCAGAACACTGCTCGTACTGACCCCTCTTCTTCAGGGGCTGTGTTTCATGCCGCGCAGGTACACCCAGATGAGCTGAAGCTAGTATAGAAGACATTCCAGTGGAGATGGTAGACTCCACTTGTCCTGGAGTGATGCCGAGTCAGAGTATATGTGCTATGAAGTTTTGTCCGAATCTAGAGACATTGCAGACAGAGTTGTGGGTAGTGGTTGTCAGTTCAGTAAGCGGCTCTATCAGCCGATGCGTCATTCATGTTATGATCTAAGTTTCATATGATCACATATTTTGTTTGGTTTGAAAGTAACGAAAAAGAATATTTCTGAAAATTTTTCTATGCATTTCACCTTTATTTGATTTAAAAAGTCCGAAGGATTGTGTATGTATTAAGAGTCAGCGGGTTCGCTCGGCTCCGAATACGGGGTCGGGTGCCCATCACACCCTAGTAAGGTCGGGGTGTGACAGTGTCACAGAACGAAGTTGAGAAAAGGTGGGTTTTACGGTAGATTATACGGACCGTATAAAATTATACAGCCCGTAAAATGAACCGTCAAGTTGACACAGAAAAGGGAAGTCACTGGAGAAGTTTTACGGTCGATTATACGGACCGTAAAAATTTATACGGTCCGTATAATGGACCGTACAATGATGTCGGGACAGATTTCAACTTTTAAATAAGGACCCAAGTTCATTTTAATTTAGTTCACTCTCTCTCTCCACGACCCAACATCTCTCTAGAACCTTCCCAACTCTTTCAATACAAGAATCCAAGTGAAGAATTAAGATCAACTTCATCAATCCACCAAAACCAAGTGTAAGGAACACATCAAGGATCATTTAATTCAAGAAGTTCCATAAAAGGTGGAACTAGGGTTTTGTGCAAGTGAAGCATTTCAACTCAAGATTTGTTCAACTATCATCCCAGGTAAGTTTCATGACTTTATCATGTTGGTTAAGGCATTAGAAGACTAAGAAGCTTGAATTGTAGAAAGACATGGGAAGTGGGACTTGAATGGGTGAATAGTGTCACCATTGAATGATAGTGGAATTGAATCATGAATTTTGATGTGTTGTGATTATGAATACGTTATAAATGATGTTTATATCATGAAGCAAGTATTAAATGTGTGAAAACACAAAAATGAGTTATAAGGATAAATGTGGGAAAATTGGGGGGAATTGGTGGAATGTGATAAACGTATATACATAATGGTTGTTGATTGTAATATAAGGAAATGCTGCTCAATTTTCTCTAGAAATAGTGGCGTATTCCCTTAAGTCTATTAGCTAACGTTAATACGGATTCCTTCGTGAAGGTAGCGACGTGACACTAAAGGGGAGCCAGTGGACGATAGCTTAGTTAAACGACAGAGGTATGTGAGGCTAGTCCTTTTCTTCCATGGCATGAATCCTAGGACATGATTCTTCTTTCATCCTCATGATTCTCCTACATCCCTAAAGGCTAAGAGTCCAAGATCATGAATAATTATACGAGATAAGATCAATGTTATGAGTTTAGTAGTGATATGATGTCATTCCTTGCTTATACTCACCTCATACATTAATCCCTTCGAGGTGAGGCAGAATGGTTATAAAGGTTCATAATGGAATCGAGGGTTCACGACCTTCTGTCACCTCGATATACTATGATGAGCATATTCCGATCAGCATGTTATGATAAGAACGATTTTATGTTTAAAGGTTCCAAGTTTACGATTTCAAAGACGACATGAGAATGTTGAGCCATCTATTGACTTCTCGATTTTATTCATGAATGATGACTACATTTTTCCTTAAGATTCCAAAAACATATGGATTGACTTCTTGTAAGATTATGACCCTATTTTATGTTTCCTCTTGATGTTATTATTCATGTCTGTATTCTTCATTGATAGTCCCACCTTATAATAATTGTCCCTTCAAGGTGAGACATGACGATCATGATTGATCCGTAATATAGTCGGAGGCTACCGACCTTACGTCACTCCGATAGAGCCATAGCTTTTTCTTGGGCTCTCAAGCATGCTATGTATATTATATAAGTATATGATATGTATATGTATTCAGGGGATATAGGGAAAGGTGAGGCGCTATAGAAGCATAGCCACCTGGTCAGCTGGCATATTACGATCTCATCCCGGACGCGGGATGCCCGGACGCGGGATATATGGGTGATGGATCGGGTCGTACGTTGCACGACATTATATTGATATATGATGATATATGGATCAGGCTGTACGTTCCGCAGCAAGATATGATACGATGTTTTATGAGTATGCATGCATGAATCCGCCTTAAGAGGTAAGCAGTTACTGGGTATCTTCTTGCACTTACCTTATCTTCTTATTCTCTCCTTTATTTCTTGATGTATGCCTTACATACTCAGTACAATGTTCGTGCTGACATCCTTTTCTTTATGGATGCTGTGCTCTTGCCTACAGGTAGATAGGGAGACACTGCAGATTCGTAGGAGCCATCTACAGATTTACAGGAGCACTCCACTATTCCGGAGGTGCTATTCGGTTGCTCCTTTTGTGTATATTGGTATATGTCATCCAATAGAGGCTCGTAGATTCTCGATGTGGGTTATGTGGTTCCATGACATGGATAGTATGTATGTGTATGAGTATATTGAAATATGTTTTTGTGTGAGAGCATTATATCTTGTAATGAAAACCAGATCCTTTTTTTAAAGTTAATAAGGAATCGATGAATGATTGTTAAATGGGTTAAGAAAATGATAGCACGAGTGGTGCTTGGTGGTTAGCCCCGGGTGCCCGTCGCGGCCCTCAGCTGGGTCGTGACAGTAATAGTGTACTATGACCATGATTATGGAGGAATTGTAGAGAAATTGTGAAATGTGGATAATGTAGATGAATGACGATTGTTGCTTATAATATTGTGAATATTGTTATGAATGTTTGAGAGTTGATATGTAAATGAGGAAAGTTGTATAAACAAAGGAAACGAATTAGCTAATGTTAATACGAACTTTCTTGAAGGTAGAAACGCGAGCATGGAAGGAGAACGATCAAACGATAGAATAGCTAAACGAAGGAGGTATGTAAGGCTAATCCTTTCCTTCTAAGGCATGACTTCTATGGCATGAATTTTCCTATTTTTCCATAATATTCCTCAATAACGGAAATTATGAGTCCATGACTATAAAGAGCTACATACGCACATGATAAAGAAAAGAGATACGATACGAGTATGATAACGATGATGATGAATTTAAGTATAAAGAATCCTAGAGTAACATACAATGTCCATGAGGTTAATGATCCTAAATATGGTTCCATTGATGCTTTTCTTGTGTACACTCACCTTAAAATGTTAGTCCGTTCAAGGTGAGACATAATGATTATGATCACTCCATAATGTAATCTGGGGTTCACGACCTTATGTCACCCCGACATAGCCATAGTTGCCTTCAAGTTCTAATGTATGTTTGATGATAAATGTATAATGATGCTAAGCTTATGATATGCCTATACAATGCATGAAAATGTTAAGTTTACGATAGGTATATGACGATGCGATTCCACCGTGCCTAAATGATCGGGCATGTCACCGCGAAGGCGGGCTGCATACTATTCCACCGTGCCTAAATGGTCGGGCATTCACCGCTAAGGTGAGCTACTATGTTTACACCGACCCTAGAGGGCCGGGCATGACACCACTAGTGGGCGGCATATGATGGTTACCCGGACGCGGGTTAACGATGATGATATATATGATACGATGATGTATGCACTATGATGATACATGTACTATGATTATATATGATATATGTATGAAATGTATCCACCCTTAAAAGTTACGCAGGTTATATCTTCATCTTATGTCTTATGATTTCTCCATTATGTTCATTTCATTCATGCCTTACATACTCAGTACAATGTTCGTACTGACGTCCGTTTTCTTTGGACGCTGTGTTCATGCCCACAGGTAGACAGGTAGGTGATCCAGACTCGTAGGAGCTACTACCAAACTTTGATAGCACTCCATGTTTCGGGATAGTATATATATGTTTTGGGCATGACGGGTTCCTGTCCCGTCCATATGTCTAGTACTCTAGTAGAGGCTCGTAGATACGCATGTGTGGGTAGTATGGTCTCACAATTTTTTCCCACGTGTATATATATATATATATATATATATATATATATATATTTTGATAGCCGAAGGGCTTATGTATATAAAGGTAATTATGTTTCAAAGTGAGAAATGGTTTTCCTATGATTTGAGTATAAGATTAATAAATGAACGTTTGATGTGTACGATGGGTAATGGTATGAGCGGTGCTCGGTTGTTAGCCCCGGGTACCCGTCATAGCCCCTAGTCGGGTCGTGACAAAAGTTGTATCAGAGCAGTTCAGTCCTAGGAAGTGTCTGCGAGCCGTGTCTAGTAGGGTCTTGTTTATGGTGTGTTGCGTGCCACACTAATAAACAGGAGACTACAGGGCATTTAGGAAAAATGACCATTCCTCTTCTTATGAGATCGTGCGATAGAGCTGTGTTATAAGATTATCTCCTCCTTAATGGTGTGCTATGATTTCAGAAATCCCGCTAAAGGGAAAACTACAGCCGCCTAGAAGGGGATGACTACGATGAAAAGGCGGATAGAAAGAGAGCCACCAATGAATGTAGAAGAGGGCGAATCACATAATGAGGCTCCATCTAATGCTTCTTCTACTCCGCCTATTATAGAAGAACAAGAAAGGGCTTCCGCTCCAGCTCCTATGCCTCCAGTTCCTCCACCGGCTACTTCGGGTCAACAAGTGACCGAGGCTATTCATCTATTAACGCAGTTAGATGATGCCCAGGTGCTGCGGCAGGGTTCGGGTTCGAGTGATAGGGTTGTTAATACTAGAGACCGTGATTTCATGAGTTTGAATCCTCCGGAATTCTTCGGGTCAAAGCCGGATGAAGACCCACAAAATTTTATCGATGAAATGTTGAGAACATTGAAGATTATTCATGCTTCTGAAACTGAATCTGTAGAGTTGGCATCTTATAGACTCCGAGATGTGGCGGTATTATGGTACAATAATTGGATATCATCAAGAAAAGAGAATGCACCTCCTCCCATTTGGCAAGAATTTGTAGATGCCTTCATCCGCCACTATTTGCCACCCGAGGTCCGCCGAGCTAGAGCGGATAGATTTTTAAATTTGAAATAAGGAAATATGAGTGCTCAGGAGTATAGCCTTCAGTTCAATTCATTGGCTAGCTATGCCCCGACTATGGTGGCCGACATGGGAAATAGGGTGAACAGATTCGTGAGTGGATTAGGGCCACATTTATTCAAGGACTGCTTGAAAACTTCATTGCACGATGGGATGGATATTTCCCGCATTCAAGCCCATGCCCAGAATTTAGAAGGACAACAACATCCGTAAAGGGGTTATCGTGATATTGATAGAGGACAAAGCAAGAAGGCCAGATCTATGGGGGCAGGTAGTGATTATAGAGGGGGATCAAGGCAGGCATATCCTAGACACTCAGGCCAGTCGGCGACTAGTGCGCCTCCATATTTTGCAGGTAGGAAATTTGATCGCTCCTTTCCTTCAGGACAGGGTCAGAGTTCGAGAGCTTCAGGTTCTCAGTTTGGGGGTGACCATAGTCAGAGAAGACCACCAGTACTGCGATGTAGTCAGTGCGATAAATTACATTCGGGGCCATGTCGCCAGGGTACAGATGCCTGTTATGTTTGTGGACAGACTGACCACTTGATGCGTGATTGTCCCTCGAGGTACGGTAGAGGTAGGGTTCAGCCCACAGGATCAGTAGTTGGTTCCTCTTCAGTGCGCCCGGTAGGGTAGATTCCCCAGATCCTAGCAGGTCGAGGTAGAGGTAGAGGGGGAGCATCTACTTCAAGTGCCACTTAGCCCCGTATGTATGCTTTAGCCGGACGACAGGATCTTGAGTTCTCCCCGAATGTGGTTACAAGTATATTATCTGTTTTTTCCCATGATGTGTATGTATTGATAGATCCGGGTTCTACCATATCTTATATTACTTCGTATGTTGTTGGTCGTATTGGGTGAAAGCCGAGCCAATTAAACCTTTTGAGTTATCTACTCCGGTTGGTTATCCCGTGATAGCTAGACAAGTGTACAAAAATTATGTAATTGTGATATGCGACTGCCAGACTAAAGCTGATTTAGTTGAGCTTGAAATGTTAGATTTTGATGTGACTATGGGTATGGATTGGTTGGACTCATGTTATTCTAATGTTGATTGTCGAATGAAAGTAGTTCGATTTCAATTTCCGGGAGAGCCCGTGCTTAAATGGAAGGGTAATACAGCATCTCCAAGAGGTAGGTTTATTTCCTACCTTAAGGCAAGAAAAATGATAGCAAAAGGCTATATTTATCACTTAGTCCGAGTTCATGACATCGAAGCAAAGTCGCCAACTTTCCAATCCGTTCCGGTAGTGAATGAATTTTTGGATGTATTTCCAGGCCTTCCCCCTGAAAGGGAGATTGATTTCGCTATTGATGTATTGCCGGATACCAATCCTATTTCTATTCCTCCTTACCGAATGGCTCCGGCAGAATTGAAAGATTTAAAGGCACAGTTGAAGGATTTGCTTGAGAAGGGGTTTATTAGACCCAGTTCATCACCATGGGGAGCACCAGTCCTATTCGTGAGAAAGAAAGATGGTTCCTTACGGATGTGTATCGATTATAGGCAGTTGAATAAGGTGACGATAAAGAACAAATATCCTCTCCCAAGGATTGATGATTTGTTTGATCAATTACAAGGTGCCAAGTGGTTTTCCAAAAGAGACTTGAGGTCAGGTTATCATCAAGTGAGAGTTAGAGAGGAAGATATTCCCAAAACATCTTTTAGAACAAGATATGGCCATTATGAATTCCGGGTGATGTCATTTGGGTTAACTAACGCTCCGACAATGTTCATGAATTTGATGAATAACGTATTCAGGCCTCTCTTGGATTTATTCGTAATTGTATTCATTGACGATATTCTGGTATACTGTTATATCCCGCACTTTGTGCCTTTGGAAAATTCAAGATAATTGCGGGAAGCTATGAGTGAGGCTATGTTTTGATCTTGTTTAATATATAGGATGTTTATGAAAAATATTGATGTGGAGATATCGAGGAAGGCTAAGGGCAAAATTGGACTTTCGGAAATTAGTTTCGTGAATTACAAAATGTGAACCATAAGTAATTGGGCTAAAAAAAAAAAAAAAAGAGGCCCAACTTTTGAAGGGTGGCCGGCCATGGCTAGTAAAAAAAAAACAATTGGCCCAAGCCCATGTAATTTAAATCATGTGTTAAATAAGAAAAAGGGTCCATGAATTTCTTCATTTTTCAAGAAGTTTCAAGAAAACAAAATGAAGAGCAAACCAAAGGGGCCATTCGGCCAACCCATGGAAAAATTAGGCCTTGGAAATCTTGTTCCAAAAATTTGTTTCTTCATGTATTCTTACTAATTTGAAGGCCCTCTTCAACATGGTATAATTGTTGAAGCAAGAGAATCACTCTTTGTTGCAAACTTACAACCTTAGCCAAGAGGGAAGTTGAAGGAAAAAGATTTTGAAGAATTTGGAACTTGAATTTGGAGAAGCGTAAGAAGCGGAAAAGGTATGTAAGGCTTCACTTTCCTTCTTTTGGCATGTCTTAGACATATTAGGTTTGGATACGAGCCTCGGGGACGATTCTATTCCTAGAAATCCGAGTTTCAATTTGACCCTTTTTCATTCAATAGAATTGAACTAAGTTCTACGTGCCTTGTTGAAACAATTGCATAAGCATCCATAACTTTCCCAAATGGAACCGAATGACACTAAGACATTCATAAATGACTTCATACGGCCAAGTGTTCATAACTTATGTACACCACCTCAACTTGATCCGAGGTGGGCCCACAATCCCTGAGACCTATTTGTATTGCCCTATTTGACTCATTTCTGTACAATAAGTAAGGGAAGCATTTGGCTGTTGTTCCGAGTTCATTGTGATTCGTATGTATTCTCTGAAATAAGCATCTAGGAACTCCGATATAAGTATTCTGATTTGACTATCCTGATATGAACATTCTGATATGAGTATTTCGATACGAGTATTTGAATGTAAGTATTCTGATATGAATAATTTGAAATAAGTATTTTGAAATAAGTGCTCTGAAATGAATATTCGGATATGGGTATGTAATCTGATATAAATAATCTGTTATGAGTAATCTACTTCTGACATTCCGATAGGAGTATTCTCTGTACACTTTGATGTCTTGATTTTTAGATAATAGCATGTTCGATTATTCCATTGAGTCTTGATTTATGTGCATTTAGTTTCTCACTACTCTGGTCGTGCATATGTCATGACCTCCTTCGCCGAGTCCCGAGCCGGTATGTATCGTGCGGATGGTTCGCCGAGTCCCTTGTTTGAGGGTCGGGTTCCATATACATAATTTCGGAGTATGAAGTGTTCGGTTCCGGGGTACTGTGGTATATGTCCGTCCCCGGTTACCGTGTATATGGAGTATGATGTGTTCGGTTCCGGAGTACTGTGGTATATGTCCGTCTCCGGTTACCGTGTATATGGATTATGATGTGACCGTTCCCCGGGTTCTCGTGGTATCTGTCCGATTCCCGAGGTACCGTGTATATGTATATGGAGTATGATGTGACCGGTCCCCGGGTTCTCGTGGTATCTGTCCGGTTCCCGGGGTACCGTGTATCCGGTTCCCGGGTTCTCGTGCTATCTGTCCGGTTCCCGGGATACCGTGTATATGTTATGATGTGTGACGGAGATGTTCGGAGATATGAAATCTTCTGGAGTATGATGTATTATGGCGCCAGAGACGGGAGTGGCGACAATGTTTCTGTGCCCTATGCATGACTTTGATATGCATCATTTGTGATTGAAAAGTAAGTATTCTGATGTTCTGGATAAGCTACTTACCTTCTGTATTTATCCTGATATATGATTTTGGCATACATGATTTGTGTTCTGAAAGTAAGCATTTTGATGTCTCGGATAAGGTACTTACCTTCTGTACTTCTGATTCTGATTATGGTTCTGTCTGTTATGCTTCTGTGCTCTTGACTCCGATTATGACTCTGTTTACTGCACTTCTTGCCTTACATACTCAGTACATATTCCGTACTGACCCCCTTTCTCCGGGGGCTGCGTTTCATGCCGCGCAGGTACTCCCAGGTGAGTTGAAGACATTATAGAGATGTTCCAGCGGAGAAGGCAAGCTCCATTTGCTCTTGGAGATCTGCCGAGTCAGAGTATATGTGTTAGGGGTTCTGTTAATGTTAGAGACTTTGCAGACAGAGTCGTGGGTATGGTATGTCGGTTTAGTAAGCGGCTCCATCAGCTGATATGTCATTTTGTATTATGTTATAAAGTCCGTATGATTACAGATTTGTTTGACTTGAAAGCTACAAAATACATATATGTTTCTGTAAGTTTTACTATGTACTATATTCTACTTGATTAAAAGTCCGGAAAGATTATGTATCAAATGAAAGTCTGTGGGTTCGCTCGGCTCCGGATATGGGGTCGGGTGCCCATCAGACCCTAGCAGGATTAGGGTGTGACAAAGTGGTATCAGAGCAGGTCTGTCCTAGGGGTTGTCTGCAAAGTCGTGTCCGGTAGAGTCCTGTTTATGGTGTAAAGCGCGCCACATTTACAAACGGGAGGCTACGGGGCATCTAGGGATTGTTGGCCTTCTTTCTGTCATAGATCCTATGATAGAGCCAAGTCATAGGAAAAATGAAACTCTTTCTGTGAGCCTTACATATGATGGAAGAAGGTAAGTGACGATATGGAAAGGTCACGAGGGCAAGTCTGGATATATTTGTTCTGTTACCTGAGACAGAAAGTTCTGGGTGGCTAGAATGTGATATATAGCCGTATGCTCTGTAAGGTATTGTTGGTATTTGCTGCGTACAGATTTCGGATGATAAGAATTTGTAAAGGTGACTATTGAAGATCAAGAAGGGTAAAATGGTAATTGTAAAAGAAAGGACATATTACGAACATGCCTCGGAATCTGTAAGACCTTGACTAGCCCCAAATCATGTAATAAGGGCCATACGAGGAAGTGGACGCGATTATATCAGCATTAAGGCACTGAATCCCACCGACGTTTCAGGGTTAAGCGTGCTAAGGTGGGAGGATGGGTGACCCCCCTGGGAAGTATGCAAGAATTCTATATATTCCGACATAAGAGACAAATGGAAAGCTAGAATAGCCTGAGTGAACTTAGAATATACGAGATGGTTGGAGACCATAAAAGGCCACATAGAATGCGATAGGTTACACTAGAGGAGAGACAGAAAGTACGTCACGGCTCTGGAATTTGGATAGGCTTGAATAGCGTTTGAAAGTATTTTGTGGGTTAGTTGGTTATAATTTTATGTATATATATATATATGGATATGTGTCTCATCTGTGATTGTATCAGTGGACACGTGTGTCCCAACAACCTGTGCGACGGTAAGGGAAGGCCTCAATCGAGTAAAGGATACCGAAATCTGAGTAGTAGTGAGAAAGTAAATGGTGCAAGTGTTATAAGATAAGCCGTTATTTTCACTACAGGTTAAGGATAGAAAAGTCTTAACAGTATGATATTTGAAAAAGACGTGAGTGAGTAAATGGGAGGTAAGGAGATCAAAATGTCGGAAAAAGGTGAGAGGCAAGAAAACCTCGGTGAATGGAACCCTGAGAGAAAATTATCGGCAAGGTACGAGACTATTTGGATAAGTATTCAAAGGTAGACATGGGGAGAGGATAGAGTACGGTAATATGGAACAAGAGAGGAGTGTGTGAAATTCGAGAACTAATTTCAATAAGTAGGGATGAAAGGATATGGAAATGTGGACAAAACGATGATATAGGCAAGAAGTAAAAGGGAAACTTGAGATGAGAAGTTTCGATATGTGATGCATAGAGTTGGAAAAAAAAGATGAGGGATGAAGGATAATTAAAGATGAGAGTACTCGAAGATCGTGACGTGTAAGGAATCCCTTAAAAAAAGGGGGGGAGAATATATTATATTAGGCCTCAAGTCCAAGAAGGAAATCTATTAGCTCGAGGCCGGAGCTCGAATATATCAGAATATCAATAGAATACATGGAAGAAAGAAAGAACACAGCATTGGTGCAGGAGCACGAAGGATTCGTCGAACATTAGAAAATAGTTCATGGGCCAGTAATTGTGCGGGATATGAGCATATACACTGTGAAAGTACGTGAATCATTGGTGTGAAGCGATACTCAATTATATTGTAAGGAATTTACATCGAAGACAAGCACGCTTGCATCGATAGATGACCTGGGAAGGACAAGGAAAATAAGTTGGCACAATAGGTCAAGAACACCTACGATTCGGAATGAGGATTTATGTAAAGATCAAAGAATTCGATTATAAAGGGAGGACAAGCATGAAGAAAAAGACAACTATGCGAAGGAACCCTCCCGAACTACCACGACACCCCATAAGGTTAGTTGAACATTCGAGGACGAATGTTCTAAAGGGGGTGAGGATGTTATATCCCGCACTTTGTGCCTTTGGAAAATTCAAGATAATTGCGGGAAGCTAAGAGTGAGGCTATGTTTTGATCTTGTTTAATATATAGGATGTTTATGAAAAATATTGATGTGGAGATATCGAGGAAGGCTAAGGGCAAAATTGGACTTTCGGAAATTAGTTTCGTGAATTACAAAATGTGAACCATAAGTAATTGGGCTAAAAAAAAAAAAAAAAGAGGCCCAACTTTTGAAGGGTGGCCGGCCATGGCTAGTAAAAAAAAAAAATTGGCCCAAGCCCATGTAATTTAAATCATGTGTTAAATAAGAAAAAGGGTCCATGAATTTCTGCATTTTTCAAGAAGTTTCAAGAAAACAAAATGAAGAGCAAACCAAAGGGGCCATTCGGCCAACCCATGGAAAAATTAGGCCTTGGAAATCTTGTTCCAAAAATTTGTTTCTTCATGTATTCTTACTAATTTGAAGGCCCTCTTCAACATGGTATAATTGTTGAAGCAAGAGAATCACTCTTTGTTGCAAACTTACAACCTTAGCCAAGAGGGAAGTTGAAGGAAAAAGATTTTGAAGAATTTGGAACTTGAATTTGGAGAAGCGTAAGAAGCGGAAAAGGTATGTAAGGCTTCACTTTCCTTCTTTTGGAATGTCTTAGACATATTAGGTTTGGATACGAGCCTCGGGGACGATTCTATTCCTAGAAATCCGAGTTTCAATTTGACCCTTTTTCATTCAATAGAATTGAACTAAGTTCTACGTGCCTTGTTGAAACAATTGCATAAGCATCCATAACTTTCCCAAATGGAACCGAATGACACTAAGACATTCATAAATGACTTCATACGGCCAAGTGTTCATAACTTATGTACACCACCTCAACTTGATCCGAGGTGGGCCCACAATCCCCGAGACCTATTTGTATTGCCCTATTTGACTCATTTCCGTACAATAAGTAAGGGAAGCATTTGGCTGTTGTTCCGAGTTCATTAGATAATAGCATGTTCGATTATTCCATTGAGTCTTGATTTATGTGCATTTAGTTTCTCACTACTCTGTTCGTGCATATGTCATGACCTCCTTCGCCGAGTCCCGGGCCGGTATGTATCGTGCGGGTGGTTCGCCGAGTCCCTTGTTTGAGGGCCGGGTTCCATATATATAATTCCGGAGTAGTATGAAGTGTTCGGTTCCGGGGTACTGTGGTATATGCCCGTCCCCGGTTACCGTGTATATGGAGTATGATGTGTTCGGTTCCGGAGTACTGTGGTATATGTCCGTCTCCGGTTACCGTGTATATGGATTATGATGTGACCGGTCCCCGGGTTCTCGTGGTATCTGTCTGGTTCTCGGGGTACCGTGTATATGTATATGGAGTATGATGTGATCGGTCCCCGGGTTCTCGTGGTATCTGTCCGGTTCCCGGGATACCGTGTATATGTTATGATGTGTGACGGAGATGTTCGGAGATATGAAATCTTCTGGAGTATGATGTATTATGGTGCCAGAGACGGGAGTGGCGACCATGTTCCTGTGCCCTATGCATGACGTTGATATGCATCATTTGTGATTGAAAAGTAAGTATTCTGATATTCTGGATAAGCTACTTACCTTCTGTATTTCTCCTGATATATGATTTTGGCATACATGATTTGTGTTCTGAAAGTAAGCATTTTGATGTCTCGGATAAGGTACTTACCTTCTGTACTTCTGATTCTGATTATGGTTCTGTCTATTATGCTTCTGTGCTCCTGACTCCGATTATGACTCTGTTTACTGCACTTCTTGCCTTACATACTCAGTACATATTCCGTACTGACGCCCTTTCTCCGGGGGCTGCGTTTCATGCCGCGCAGGTACTCCCAGGTGAGTTGAAGACATTATAGAGATGTTCCAGCGAAGAAGGCAAGCTCCATTTGCTCCTGGAGATCTTCCGAGTCAGAGTATATGTGTTAGGGGTTCTGTTAATGTTAGAGACTTTGCAGACAGAGTCGTGGGTATGGTATGTCGATTTAGTAAGCAGCTCCATCAGCCGATATGTCGTTTTGTATTATGTTATAAAGTCCGTATGATTACAGATTTGTTTGACTTGAAAGCTACAAAATACATATATGTTTTTGTAAGTTTTACTATGTACTATATTCTACTTGATTAAACGTCCGGAAAGATTATGTATGAAATGAAAGTCTGTGGGTTCGCTCGGCTCTGGATATGGGGTCGGGTGCCCATCACACCCTAGCGGGATTAGGGTGTGACATATACTCTCGCATAGAATCAGAACAGGCAAACCATTTACGTATTGTTCTAGGAATTCTTCGAACTTGAGAATTGTATGCAAAATTCTCAAAGTGCGAGTTTTGGCTGAATTCTGTGACATTTTTGGGTCATGTTATTTCAGATGATGGTATTCGAGTTGATACTCAGAAAATTGAAGCTGTGAAGACTTTGCCAAGGACGACAACGCCTACAGAAGTCCATAGTTTTCTGGGATTGGCTGGGTACTATAGAAGGCTCGTAGAAGGATTTTCCTCTATTTCAGCCCCATTGACGAAGCTAACCCAAAAGTCAGCTAAATTCCAGTGGAATGATGCTTGTGAATGCAGCTTCAAAGAATTAAAGGACAGATTAACTTCAGCTTCGGTCTTAACACTCCCAGAAGGGCCAGATGGTTATGTTGTATATTGTGATGCTTCCGGTATTGAGTTAGGATGTGTGTTAGTGCAGCACGGTAAAGTCATCGCTTATGCTTCGAGGTAGCTGCGGAAACAAGAAAAGAACTATCCAACTCATGAACTCGAATTGGCTACAGTTATTCATGCAATAAAGATGTGGAGACACTACTTGTGTGGTGTACATGTCGATATTTATACAGATCACAAGAGTCTTCAATACATTTTCAAACAGAAGTAGTTAAATCTGCGGCGGAGGCGGTGGTTGAATTATTGAAAGATTATGATGTGAGTATTTTATACCACCCCGGAAAGGCAAATGTAGTAGCTGATAATCTTGGCCGCCGATCGATGGGCAGCCTATGTGAAGTTCCTCTGGGGAAGAAAGAATTAATTCATGAGCTCCACCAACTAGCTAATTATGGAGTACGTTTAATTGATTCAGGTAGTGCAGGAATTGGTAGTAATAATCTCACATTTGTCCCTGAATATAGAAGTAAAAGAGCATCAATATGAAGATCCTCAGTTGAGCCATTATAGAGACACATTTCATGAAAAAGAAGAGTCTCCATTTGAAACTTCTATGGATGGAATTCTTAGATACCGAGGCAGGCTATATGTTCCGAATGTTGCAGAATTACGTCATCGAATCCTCGAAGAAGCTCATTATTCTCGGTATTCTATTCACCCCGGTGCAACGAAGAAGTATCATCATCTCAAGTTAATATATTGGTGGGATGGCATGAAGAAAGACATAGCAAAATTTGTAGCTCAATGTCCAAATTGCCAGCAAGTGAAAATTGAACATCAAAAGCCAGGAGGATTATTACAAGCAATGGAAATCCCTACTTGGAAATGGGAAGTGATTAATATGGATTTTATTGTGGGATTACCTCATTCCCGAAGCAAGTATGATTCTATATGGGTGATTGTGGATAGATTGACGAAAGCAGCTCATTTTCTTCCTTTCAAAACCACATACTCAGGAGAAGATTATGCAAGGTTGTATCTCAAGGAGATTTGGGTACTCAAGTAAAACACAGCACGGCATTTCATCCGCAAACTGATGAGCAGGCTGAACGCACTATTCAGACATTGGATGATATGCTACGGGCATGCGTACTAGATTTTGGTGGTAGCTGGGATTATCACTTACTGTTACACCTCGAAAATTTCCCCGTGAACGTACAACGAATAGACTGACGAAGAATATGAGTATACGATGATTTAATCAGAAGGGAATGACGTTTGATGACCCTAAGTAAGATTTCAAAGGTAATTACAATAAGAGATAGGTTATGCTCCACAACGACTACTTACGAGTCCTGAAAAATGTGAAAAAGTTACAGATTTGCACTTTGGTCTCATCGATGAAATACGACCGTAAAGTAGTAGACGGCTCGTAAACTGCCATGTCGTATTCCAACTTACAAAACTTCAACTTTCTGCTAAATGTTCAAATGGTTAAATATGACTTGGAATACGGATCGTAAATTGAAATACGGCCCGTAAATCGCGAACGTAAATCACCATGATCCCCAGCATACCTTTCTAGTTTTGTTATGCTTAAATACGACCATGAAATACGGCCCGTAAACTGGAATACAGCCCGTAAACTGGGTTTACAACCACTGTGTACTTCAACTACTGTTCATTCCGGATCAAATTTTAAGTCATTAAAAAGAGATCCAAGCTCATTAAATTCATTTCATTTCCACGATACTTCTCGCTAGAAACCTCTAGAATACTCTCCACTCTTCATTTAAAAGAAAATTAAAGGAAATTCATGATCAATAACACCAAATCCATGAGACAAAGTGTATGAAACCTTGCTAAAGTTCATCTCTCTCAAGGAAACCCAAAAGAAGTGAAGTAGGGTTTTGGTGCTATAGGACTAATCCCATTCAAGGCTTGTTCAACCATCATCTAAGGTAAGTTTCTTGAATAAATCATGTTGTTTAAGGTATTGGAAGGTTAAGATACTTGAATTGTAAAAAGACATAGGAAATGGGTCATTCATGAGTGAATAGTGTCATGGTTGGATGGTAGTTGGGTTGAATTATGAATGTTGGAGTATTGTGATTATAAATACGTTATAAATGATATTTAGACCATGAAATAAGTATTATATATGAGGAAACGCGATAGTAAGCCATAACCATAAATGTGTAGAAATTGAAGAAAAATGGTGGATTGTGGTCAATGTATATAAATGATGATTGTAGATTGCGGTATTGTGAATGTTGTTATGAGCGTGTGGGAGTTGATATAGAATATGGGAAAAGTGGTATAACCAAAGGATGTGCTGCCCAATTTTCCCTAGAAATAGTCACACGTTTTTATAGTCAAATTAACTAACGTTAGTGCTAATTCTCTCTTGAAGGTAGAAACGTGATATCGAAGGAGAACAAGCAAGCGATAGCTTAGTTAACCGTCAAAGGTATGTGAGGCCAGTCCTTTCTTTCTAATGGCATGAATCTTCTAGCATGATTTTCCTTCCTCTTCATGAGTTCCTATATTCCAGAAAGCTAAAAGCCTAGATCTATGAATAGCTATATAAGATAAGAGATATGATATGATGATTCTATAATGATAATGATGTTATTTATTGCTTACACTCACCTTATATGCTAATTCCTTCAAGGTGAGGCAGAACATCAATTATTGCTCCATAATGAAATCGGGGGATCACGACCTTACGTCACCCCGATAAAGTAAAGTTGTTCTTAAGCCTTATGCATGTATTATGATAAGTATGTTACGATAAGCATATTATGATGAGCATGTATGATGATGATATAGCACCGCGCCTATTTGGCCGGGCAGTCACCGCTAAGGCGAGCAGCTATACGATACACCATGGCCAAATGGCATGAAGACACCACTAGTGGATGGCATGAGATGATACCCCGGACGCGGGAGGCCTGGACGCAGGCTAAAGTTATGTTTATCACACCAATCCTATATGGACGGGCAGCTTATGTATTTATGCATACATGACATGATGAGAAGTATGAGTAAGCCAGCATGCATTATTTTCCTTATCCTTGACAATCAGATGTTCCATATTGATGTTTCCTTTATATCATTATCCTATTTCATTGTTTATGCCTCTCATACTCAGTACAATGTTCGTGCTGACGTCCGTTTTCTTTTGAAACTGTGTTCATGCCTACAGGTAGACAGGGAGGAGAGCTCAACCCAGACCAGTAGTAGCTGGCAGCTGATTGAAAGCACTCATTTGTTCGGAGGTGCTTATGATGATTCTCTTGTGTATAGTCATATATATATATATATATATATATATATTTATATTTTTTTGGCATGACGGGGTCTTGTCCCGTCCTTATGTTTGGTACTCTAGTAGAGGCTCGTAGATACGCAGTGTGGGTTAGATGGTCTCACGAGATTGTTACTATGTATATATATATATATATATATATATATATATATATATATATATATAAATATGGAATCACGAGATTGTTATTTTGATAGCCGAGAGGCTTATGCATATAAAAGTATTTTTATGTTCACAAATGAAAAGATGATTTTCTTATGTCCTAAGTATAAATTGACAAAAAAAAAGCATTAAAAGGGTAAGATGAGTAGTAGCACGAGTGGTGCTCGGTGGCTAGCCCCGGGTACCCATCGCGGCCCCTAGCTGGGTCGTGACAAAAGTGGTATCAGAACGGTTCAGTCTTGGGAAGTGTCTACGAGGCGTGTCTAGTAGAGTCTTGTTTATGGTGTGTTGCGCGCCACATCAATAAACAAGAGGCTACAGGGCATTTAGGAAAAATGACTATCCTTCTTTTTAGGAAATCGTGCGATAGAGCCGTGTATAAGATTTTATCCTCCCTAATAGTGTGTTATGATTTCAGAGTGCCGCCAAAGGGAAAGGCTACAGCCGCCCAGAAGGGCAAGACTACGACAAAGAGGTGGGTAGTAAGAGAGCCGCCAATTGATATAGAAGAAGGCGAATCACATAATGAGGCCTTATCTAATACTTCTTCTACCCCGCCTAATGTGGAAGGACATGGAGGAGCTCCAGCTCCAAATCCTCCATCGGTTGCTTCGAGTCAACAAATGACCGAGGCTATACATCTGTTGACACAACTGGTTGCCGCTTAGGCACAGCGACAAAATGTGAGTTCAAGTGATCGGGCAGCAAGTACCAAAGCCCGTGATTTTATGAGTCTAAATCCTCTGGAGTTCTTCGGGTCAAAACTGGATGAAGACCCGCAAGGTTTCATAGATGAGATGTTGAGGACATTGAAGATTTTCCATGCCTCCGAAACTGAATCCGTGGAGTTGGCATCTTATAGACTCCGGGATGTGGCAGTTTTATGGTATAATAATTGGGTATTATCAAGAGGAGAGAATGCGCCTCCTCTGGTTTGGCAAGAATTCGTGCATGCTTTCATTCGTCACTATTTGCTACCCGAGGTCCACCTAGCTAGAGCGGATAAATTTCTTAATTTGAGGCAAGGAAATATAAGGGGCCGGGAGTATAGCATGCAATTTAATTCTTTGGCTAGATATGCCTCGACTATGGTGGCCGATATGGGAGACCGGGTACATAGATTCGTAAGTGGCTTAGGGCCACATTTATTCAAAGATTGTTTGACAGGTTCGCTACAAGATGGAATGGATATTTCCCGAATACAGGTTCATGCCCAGAATTTAGAGGGGCGACAACAACCACAAAGAAGTGATCGTGATAGTGAAAGAAGGCAAGGTAAGAGGGCCAGATCTATGGGAACAGGCAGTAATTACAGAGGGGGATCAAGACAGACATATTTTAGGTACTCAGGCCAGTCGGTGACTAGTGCACCTCCTAGATTCGCAGGTAGGAGATTTGATCGCTCCTTCCGTTCAGCACAGGGCCAGAGTTCGAGGGCCCCAGATTCCCAGTTCAGGGAAGATTATAGTCAAAGGAGACCCCCAGTATCACGATGTAGCCAGTGCGGTAGATTACATTCCGGACAGTGTCGCCAGGGTTCTGATGCTTGTTATACTTGTGGCCAGGTTGGGCACATGATGAGAGATTGTCCGTCGACGAGTGGCAGAGTTGGAGTTTAGTCTACAAGTTCAGCAACTGGTTCTTCCTCAATGCGCCCGGCAGGGCAGACTCCTCCGTTGTTAGCAGGCCGAGGTAGAGCCAGAGGGGCAGCATCTACTTCAGGTGCAACTCAGCCCCGTGTATATGCTTTAGCTGGACAGCAGGATCTTGAGTCCTCCTCGGATGTGGTTACAGGTACATTGTCTATATTTTCCCGTGACGTATATGCTTTGATAGATCCGGGTTCTACTCTTTCTTATATTACACCATATGTTGTTGGTTGTATTGGGGTGAAACCTGAGCCAATCAAACCTTCTGAGGTGTCTACTCCGGTTGGTGATCCCGTTATAGCAAGACAAGTGTATAAAAATTGTGTAATTTTGATATGTGATCGCCAAACCAAAGCTGATTTGATTGAGTTGGAAATGTTAGATTTCGATGTAATTATGGGCGTAGATTGGTTGTCATTGTGCTATGCTAGTGTTGATTGCCGATTGAAAGTGGTTCGATTCCAATTTTTGGGAGAGCCCGTGCTTGAATGGAAGGGTAATGCAGCATCTCCAAAGGTTATGTTTATTTCCTACCTTAATGCAAGGAAGATGATAGCCACGGGTTATATTTATCATTTAGTTCAGGTTCATGACACCAAGTCAAAGCCACCAACTTTCCAATCAGTTCCGGTAGTGAATAAATTCGCAGATGTGTTTCCAGACTAGCTTCCAGGTCTTCCTCCGGAAAGAGAGATTGACTTCGCCATTGATGTGTTGCCGGACACCAAGCCTATTTCTATTCCTCCTTATCGAATGGCTCCGGCGGAATTGAAGGAGCTAAAGGCGCAGTTGAAAGATTTTCTTGAAAAGGGGTTTATTAGACCGAGTTCATCGCCGTGGGGAGCACTGGTCTTGTTCGTGAGAAAGAAAGACGGATCTCTACGAATGTGAATCGATTATAGGCAATTGAACAACATGACAATAAAGAACAAATATACTCTTCCAAGGATTGATGACTTAGTCGACTAGTTGCAAGGTGCCAAGTGGTTTTCTAAAATAGATTTGAGGTCGGATTACCATCAAGTGAGAGTTAGAGAAGCGGATATTCCCAAAACGGCCTTCAGAACGAGATACGACCACTATGAATTTCGGGTGATGTCGTTTGGATTAACTAACGCTCCGGCAGTATTCATAAATTTGATAAACACTGTATTCAGACCTCTCTTGGACTTATTTTTGATAGTATTTATTTATGATATCTTGGTATACTCTCGCACAGAATCAGAACATGCAGATCATTTGCGAATTGTTCTTGGCATTCTTCGAGCCCGAGAATTGTATGCAAAATTTTCAAAGTGCGAGTTCTGGCTAAATTCTATAACATTTCTGGGCCATGTTATTTCAGATGATGGTATTCAAGTTGACACTCATAAAATTGAAGCTGTGAAGACTTGGCCAAGGCCTACGACGCCTACAGAAGTTCGTAGTTTTCTGGGTTTGGCAGGTTATTATAGAAGATTCGTAGAAGGCTTCTCATCTATTTCAGCCCCGTTGACGAGGCTAACCCAGAAGTCAGCCAAAGTTCAGTGGAATGATGCTTGTGAGCGCAGTTTCCAAGAGTTGAAAGACAGATTGACCTCAGCTCCGATCTTAACGCTTCCAGAAGGGTCAGATGGCTATGTGGTATATTGTGACGCTTCCGGTGTCGGGTTAGGATGCGTATTGATGCAGCATAGTAAAGTTATTGCATATGCTTCGAGACAATTGCGGAAACATGAAAAGAATTATCCGACTCATGATCTCGAATTGGCTGCAGTTATTCATGCCTTAAAAATATAGAGGCATTATTTGTATGGTGTACGTGTTGATATCTATACGGATCACAAAAGTCTTCAGTACATTTTCAAGCAAAAGGAGTTGAACCTGCGGCAGAGGTGGTGGTTAGAATTGTTAAAAGATTATGATGTAAACATTTTGCACCACCCCGGAAAAGCGAATGTAGTAGCCGATGCGCTTAGCCGCCGATCAATGGGCAGTTTATATGAGGTCCCTCCGGAAAAGAAAGAGATGGTTCATGAGCTCCACCAACTAGCTAATCTTGGTGTATGTGTAATCGATTCGGGTAATGTGGGGATTAGTATCAATGATCCCAAAATTTCATCCTTGGACATGGAAGTGAAATAACGGCAATATGAAGATCCTCAATTATGTCGTTACTGAGACATGTCTTATGGAAAGGAAAAGTCTTCGTTTGAAGTTTCTACGGATGGAATTCTTAGATATCGAGGCAGTCTATGTGTGCCGAATGTAGTGGAATTGCCCCAAAGAATTCTAGAAGAAGCACATTGTTCTCGGTATTCTATTCACCTAGGTGCAACAAAAATGTATCATGATCTTAAAATAATATATTGGTGGGATGGCATGAAGAGAGACATAGCGGAATTTGTAGCACAGTGTCCAAATTGCCAACAAGTAAACGTTGAGCATCAAAAGCCAGGAGGCTTATTGCAATCAACGGAGATCCCTACTTGGAAATGGTAAGTGATTAACATGGATTTTATTATGGGGTAACCTCGTTCCCGTGGCTAATATGATTCTATATGGGTGATCGTGGATAGGTTGACAAAAGCAGCCCATTTTCTCCCAGTTAGGACTACATACTCAGCCGAAGATTACGCGAGGTTATATCTCAAGAAAATTGTACGACTTCATGGTATTCCATTATCTATTATCACAGACAGAGGAGCACA